>NW_028247876.1:0-600000 GCF_964263255.1 Lissotriton vulgaris
TTCCTAGAAGACCACAAGTCCAGCAAGTAGGTAACTAGACTCTTGCGCTCCACAACCTCAAATGGTCCAGTCCACTTATCCTGGAGCGCGCAAGGCTCCACTTGGGCAATGACCCACACTTTCTGGCCAGGTTGAAGCGCTACCAGAGTGGCATTCTGGTCATACTATTGCTTCATCTCCCCCTGGCTGGCTTCCATATTCGCCTCAGCGAGTTGACTGAAACGCCTAGTCTGGTTCCTGAAGGCCAGTATGTAGCCATATACATCCTTGGGAGGTTTCCTGGGAGATTGCGCCCAGCCTTCTTTGACCAGTCTCAGAGGTCCTCTGACCGGGTGCCCATAGAGAAGCTCAAAGGGACTAAACCCTAGAGATTTCTGTGGCAGCTCACAGTATGCAAACAACAGGCATGGTAAGAGGACGTCCCACTTATGCCTCATAGGTTCCTCAAGACCCATAATCATGCCCTTTAGGGTTCGGTTGAACCTTTCAACCAACCCATTTCCTTAGGGGTGGCAAGGAGTGGTGAACTTGTAAGTCCCACCACACTCCTGCCATAGGGACTTCATATACTTGGAAATAAATTGGGTCAGACACTACCTTGCAAGGGAATCCTACTCGTGAGAAAATTCCCATCAGCGCTCATCCCACCACGGGGGCCGTTACTGTCCTCAGAGGTATGGCTTCCGGGTACCGGGTGGCATGGTCCATCAAGAACAGGATGAACCTGTTGCCCATGGCTATCTTGGGGTCCAGTGGCCCCACAATGTCAATCCCCACCTGCTAAAAGGGGGTAATGACCACAGGGAAATGGCTGGAGAGGAGCCTTGTGCCACCTCCCACTCTTTCCACTTGCCTGGCAAGTCTGACAAGTTCTGCAATGAGTATCTGAACTCTTGCGCATTTGGGGCCAATGAAAGTCGGTAACAAGCCTTTCAAATGTCTTGTTCTGCCCCAAATGTCCTGCTAACGGCTCATCATGAGCCAGCCCCAGTAGGAATGCTCTGAACTTCTGGCGTACCACCAGCACATAGGCTGACCCAGGTTCAGCAACCTTAGGCTCACCATACAGGAGACCATTCTCCCAGTAAATCAAGTGTGATCCTGACTTTTCCCCTGCTGCCTGGCTTGCAGCCTGTTACTGCAAGCCCTCAAGAGAGGGGCACTCTCTCTGCTCCTTGCAGAATTCTTCCCTGGAGGGGCCTTCTTGTTGCTGTCAATGGTTTAGCTCAGTCAGGTCCCTCAGTTCAGCTACTTGCTCCCCAGTAGGCTCAAGGGCATCCCCCTCAGGGTCTACCTACTCCTGAGCCGTAGGAACTTTGGGGGCCCATTTCCCGCGCCTGCCACTTCTCTATAAGGCAGGTTCCTGGGCCTTCCTCTCATTCTCCAGGTCCTCTTGAGAACCCCTACTGGCTGACATTGACCGGGTGGTCACGCACGCCCAGTCAGGCAGGCCAACCATCTTCAAATGAGTTGTTTTCTCCACCTTTTTCCAAGGGGAGCTATCCAAATCATTCCCCAACGAACAGTCAACAGGCATGGCGGGACTCACAGCTACCTGAAGAGTATCAGAGCGCCCCCCACTCAAGGGAACCTGAGCCATTGGACAATGACTCTCTGTGTTGTCGGCGGCAACAACTCGGCAAAATGAATGTAGAATTTTCTGCTCTTGAGACACCAGGTGACACCTGACAGCTGTCACACCGGCTCCTGTATCTTTAAGAGCCTCCTCCTTTTGGCCATTGATGGTCACTCGCTGCCCATATTTCTTTGTGTTCTTGGGCAGCTGAGCTTCTGAGACCTGGTATCATTTGCCTTATGACCCGGGTCGCCGCACTTGTAACACTTCAGGGGCCCCTGGGGAACAGGAATACCAGTTGGGACCCCTTGCTTCTTCTCAAGAGGAGGCTGGGTACCTTTCCCTTGGTTCCCTTGGGAATTACTTTGGGGTTCTTTGCGGAACTCCTTCTGTTTACCCTTGCCCCCCCACTCTTCTGCTGGGGACCCTGCCAACCTTTGGCTGAGTCTCCCACATAACCCTTGTGGACCCGGGTGATCACCCAGTGGTCCGCCTTCTCAGCAAGCTTCCTAGGGTTAGTCAGCTTGCTATCTATCAGATGCTGGTGCAGCTCTGGAAAACAATTATCAGACAAGTGCTCCCATGCAATCAAATCAAAGAGACCTTTAAAAACATTAACCTAGCTGCCCTTTACCCAACCATCCAATGCTCTGCATAAGAAAGTGACTTATTCAACCCAAGTATTGATTTTGAACTTTTTGCATTTCCTGAACCTCTGTCTATAGAGTTCAGGTGTCAAGCCATATCTAGACATCAATGCATCTTTCATGTGGCTATATGAATTGTGGACTTCAGAAGACAAGTCTAACATTGTGTCCCGCCCCTAACAAAGGAACCTTCCCCTCAACCCCACTCCCCATTCTCTCTCAGGGACCCTAAGGGAAGACATGGCTACCTCATAGGCTCTGTACCATTGACCAATATCATAATTTTTTGAAAACTCTTTCACCACGTCCTTGGGAATATACACTCTACTTTCTACATGCACTGACAGTACGCTGCCACCAGAGGGAGTAACCTCCAAACTTTTGGTTTTAAACTCCAACTCTCTCAAACGTTTTCATGCTCAAACTGCATTTTCTTTTCCTCTGTGTCTAATCTTCTATTTTCTAATTCCAGATGCCTATTCACCTTGAACTTTGTCATCTCCATTTCATGCCTTTTTGATCTCTCTCTGTCCTCCAACTCCTCTGGAGACAGACTTTTGCCTGAACCAATGCCACCTGCGGGGGAAGGTGCCCTCCTTCCTCCTGAGCCCACTGGCCCTTCCTGTTGCACAATTGTCTGGTCATCCGCCTCAATCTCAGGAGTTTTCCTTGCTTCTACCCAGGCCCTCAGCGCCTTGTAGAATTCTTCCTTCACTCTGAACCCAGAGGTGGAAACATTGACCTTTTTGCAAAAGTACTTCAGGTGTGCAGCTTTGTAGCTTTCCAATTTCTCTTCTTCCCATTCAAGATCAACAGAGGCAACAGATTCTGCTCTCTCTACTACAACTGAATTAGGCATATTTCAAAAATAGAACAAAAATCCAAAAAGGAATCTACCAAAAAGTATGTGGTTGCGTTATGGTCTGCACTCACTAAGTAGTGTTCACCAATCACTGTGCATGAGTCGCAAATGCAAGTCCAGAAACCTCACCGCTTAGCACCTATGTTAGATTTGGCGGTCTCTAGTTGGCACAGGTCGGCACTTGTGACAAATAGGGACCCTTTCCTCTAGTCAAGATAAGGGGATTACACTCCTAAAAAAAACCCTGCTCACCCACTTGGTAGCTTGGCACGAGCAGACAGGCTTACCTCAGAGGCAGTGTGTAAAGCATTTGTGACCACATACAATAACTCAGTGACAACACTACAAATGGACACCACACAAGGTTTTAATATCAAAAATAAGTATACTTTATATATATTTATCACAAGACCATAAACAACAAAAATACACAATACTGTTACTTTAAGATTGTAGATTTAGCTTAGTTTAGTTCAGTTCTTAAAATGCAACACTTTGCGTCAATGTACCTTAGGTTGCGTTGCGCTTCCACGACAAGGTCGCAGTGAGGGAAATGGTACAAAGTTCAAGTACAAAGAAATAAAGATCTTCCAGATGCGGCAAGCTTCTCTGGGGATGCGAGAAGTTCTCAGTTAGATGTGTGGACTGCAGCTCTGACACCCTTGTTCCGCGATTCGACGGCAGCAGATCTACTTTTGACACTCTTATTCCGCGATGTGTGAAGATGTGACAACTACAGCGGTGACATCCACGATGCGACAGCAGCAGCTCCAACGGCGGCGCGCTTCTTCGATGCGGTGCAGTGTCACAGTTCCAGCGGCGACACCCTCCCTTGGAGTTGCGACGGCAAGCACAGCGTCATGCTCCAACCTTGTTGCGAGACTCTTCACTCGGTGCGGTGCAATGCGACAGCTACAGCGGCGACAGCTGCAGTGACGGCGACACGCTTCCTCTTCATTGCGGCACGCTTCTCTCCGATGCGGTGCAGTGTGACAGTTCCAGCGGCAACACCCTCCTTCGGAGTTGAGACGGCAGGCACAGCGACGGCGACACGCTTCTTCTTGATTAGTCACTCTTCCAGCTCCTTGCAACACGCAGTTCCTCAGAAGGCCCAAAACAGCAGCAGGCACTATCAAAAGAACTCTCGGGAGCTGGGGGGTGAAGTCTGTTGTCCCTGCGACTTCAGCAGGAAGCAAGCTCTTTTCCAAGCCCTTGGAGATCCTTCACAAGTTGAAAGTAAAGTACATAACGTTCGTTTCTCCGTCCTTTGGCAGTAAGGAAACCTCTGCAGGCCAATCTGACAAGCAGCACTTCAGCTTGGGAATAGTCTCTCCTCAGTTTCTTCAGGTTCATCTCCTCAGTAAAGGTTTCTTCTTGTAGTCCAAAGTTATCTAATTTCATGGGATCAGGGTCCCAATATTCTTACCTCAAAATCCTTTGTTCTCTTAGGGGGGAGGGGCCTTTGCCCAGTCCAAACCAGTTCTGAAGCACTCTGTCTACCAGACTTCTCCTTTCCTTTCACAGTGCAGGGCAGGCACATCAGACATCCCACAGGAGGTGAAGCCAGCATTGTGGAAGGCAAGTACAGTCCTGGAGCACTTTGTTTCTAGGACTCCTTCTCTTCTTTCAGTGTGCAGGGCAGAGACATCAGCCGGTCTCCAAAGGGTGGAGCCAGCATTGTGGAAGGCAGGCACAGCCCTATTCAAGATTCAGGTATAACTCCTCCCTCTCATCGAGATGCAGATCTCTCTATTCACCACTGGGCTGACACATCCTGTGTCCTGGAATCCCCCAGCCCTGTCACTCACAAAATCAGACAAAGGAATACACAACGTAGCAGAGGCAGGCTTGAAAGGTTAGGCAAGCAAATACCTACTTTCTAAAAGTGGTATTTGCAAACACAGAATGTTGAAACCAACTTCACTAAAAGATGTATTTTATAATTCTGAGTTCAGGCATAGTAAACTCGAATTTCTAGCATGTTCTCTGAGACAGTTAGGATTATAAACATGTAATAATCTAACAGCCCATTCGGGCCTTTGGGGAACAGGTAGCCTTGCAATATTGAAAAAACGAAAATGGCTGTAATTCACTATTAGGACATGTCACACACAACAGGGCTTGTCCTACCTTATACTTACAATGCACCCTGCCCTTGGGCCTACCATAGGGGTGACTGATATGAAGAAAAGGGAAGGTTTAGAGACTGACAAGTGGGTGCACTTGCCCAGTCAGCATGACAGTACCAGACTGCACACAGGCTCTGCAATGGCAAACCTTAGACACAGTTTACAAGGCTGCATCTGTGGGTAGCACAACCAGTGCTGCAGGCCCACCAGCAGCATTTGGATTTACACGCCCTGGGCACACTCAGTGCACTAGACTAGGGTCTGACAAGAAAACCAAATAGCCAAATATGGAACCACTGATTAATACATCAATTTACAATAGGGAGCACTTGCACTATGGCACTGAACAGCAGTGGCACAGTGCCCAAAGCATCTGACACCAGCAAAAATACATGAGGCAACAGCAAAAATGAAAGGGAGACCCTTGCCAATGGTGCCAAGTCTAACAATTCCCTATTTAAAACATGGCAACAGTAGATACTAACCTGCTTAGACTCCTTAGCCTCTGGCAAAGCGATTCTAAGCTTGTTTATGTCCATTGCTCAGTTGGTCTGTAGTTTGTTAATGGCACCCATGGCTTGCCCTTGCCCTTATCACCTAAAATGGTTTGATGCTGAGAGCTCTTGGGCTCTTCCCCTCCTGAAGAAAGCGTTGAAGCAGTTCCCTCGAGATAGAGCAAGGGTGGCAAACTGCCATAGTAATTACAAGAGGGCCCGGAAGGAACAGAGGCGATTGTTACAAAGACAGGCAAGGAATGTGGCAGCCGGATAGTACTCTCTTCTGACAAGTCTTAAACAGGCCTTCAAAGCCTGCACTATGCCATCATATTACCCGGAACAATAGATTGTCCACTTTAAAGGAGTTTATAACTTCGGACAAAATGAAGGATCCACTAATGAAATAGAATCCTGCCCAGCCGATACACCAGTCACCATCTCCTTGGAGGAAGCACGTCTGGGCATTGAGGGATTATCCCGTAATTAGGCGCCAGGACCCGATGGGATGCCTTTGGATCTTTTCTGGGACACCATAGATATGTGGTCCCAGGTTCTGACTAGGGTGTTAAATGCAGCAGCACTGAAAGGGTCAATTGCCGCCATCGTTCCGATTTTCAAGAAGAGGGATAAGAATAATCCCTGTTGTATTCGCCCCATATCCCTCATTGACTCCACCGTTAATGTTCTGTGTCTGGTTTTATGGACTAGGCTTTCTGCTTGTGCTGACACAACGCAAATTATTTCTGAGGCACCGTTTTGTTTCCGTTCTGTAAAATCAACTATCGAGCAATGCTTTAACCTCTACCTTTCAGTGTCCAAATACACAGTAGCTCAACCTGGTGCCCTTTTTTGGGGTTTTATGGACCTTACATCTACCTTTCACTGGGTGAACCAAAAGAAACTGTGGGACAAACTTAGTTCCTTGGGTGTCAAGAACGCAATTGTAACTTGACTAAAGACCCTTCATGCCCCCACTACAGCAGACGTCAGATACTCACATGTAAATGTAAAATAAATGTCAAGGTATTTGTAGAGCGCACTGTCACCAAGCGGTTTCCTGGCGCTATTACTCATACCGCTGTGGAACCCCTCCTGGCTTTCCCTGTGAAGTGTCTACTCCTGGGCAAACCCAGGGTGAAGCCAGGCATCCTAGCACTGTTGGGGCCGGTGTGGAGGTTAAGCAAGCTATTGCCCAGAGTTGCAGCGCGGGCCCATGATTAGAATAGGCACCGAGGCGAGAATTGTCAGGTCCAAGGAAATTGAGCCCAAGACCCGCCGAGGTGGGAATTGTAAATGTAAATGTAAATGTATGAAGCTTATATAGCGCATGACTTACCTGGGGCATCTCCGCGCTTGCTTATTGAACCCGTCCTGGTATTCCCCTGTGAGATAACCCTGGCAGGGTATCCACAAGGTGAAAGCCAGGCATCCCACCGCGAGGGGCCAATGTGGAGATTAAGCAAGCTATTGCCCAGAGTCGCAGAGTGTGAACCCGTGAGTCGAGAAGGCACCGGAGCGAGAATTATCGAGTCAGTGGAATTATTGAGCCCAAGACCCGCCAAGGCGGGGAATTGAACCCTGGTCCAGGGCCGAACTCAAGCTCCAGGTCTGCCGCCTCTAACCCCTGAGCCACACTTCTCCACTTTTGAACCCTGGTCACGGGCCAGAACTCTGCATCAGGGTCTGCCGCTCTAACCATTGAGCCACACTCCTCCACATGGGGCGGGCATTACAGATTACTTCAGCTGAACTAGGGTGGTTCATCACGGTTGCATTCTAGCCCCTTTTTTATTTACCCTATATAGTAATAAATTAGAAGTCGTTCTGCCTTGATTACAGTCCGACTGTCCTCAAGTGGGCAGGAAAGCAGTGCTGGTTCTATTAAACCCCAATGATGCAGTGTTGATGACACGTACACCTATGGGCCTTCAGGTTCTGATCAATGGTTTTATTTTATTTTTGAATGGGCTGGACCTGTCAGCCAACTTCACAAAATCGTACATCTTGGAAGTTAGCCAACGGGCGACTCGGTCTAAGACCGTTAAGGCAGGAGTCCACACTTAGTGAAGGTTCCAGATTTCACCTACTTGGGAATCTTATTTGATGGAAAATTGAGCTGGAGACATCTGATGGAGGGGAAGTTATTTGACATGAATAAATCCATGTGAACTATTATTGCCAACTATGCCCACAGATTGGGTTCCTGGTCTTCGGGGGTGATTTTAAATCTTTATCAGTCTATATGTATCGCCAAGGTCCTGTACAGTAGCGAGATCTTGGGGTATACCGAGGCAAATAAGATCCCCCCAAACAAGTTCCTGAGATGAATCTGAAAGGTCTCCCAGGGCACATCCTAGTTTTCCATACATAGAGAGCTAGGAGTCAACTCTATAGCTGATTTGTTGGCAGTGAATCCCTTGCTGTGTTGGGTAAAGATATGGTCCAGCGAGGAGTCCCAGTTTAACAGCTCTATTAGTTTAGAGTTTCTGCCACAAGACCACCCATTTAAAATTCCCTAGTTACTGTACATAAAGGAATTCTTTATGGCCCTAGGCAGGACAGATATTTTTTTGAAATACGCACAGTGAAGCCTCGGACCTGATTATAGTAAAGGAGTTGTTTTGGAAACATGCCACCACTCACTGCAAAAAAAACAAGCTTATTAAACTATCTGTAAAAGGACACGTTTTGCTAAAATCAGTGCGGGGCATGGAGAAATACCTATCTACTATTACAAGCGCTTCCGATAGATTTTTAGCACCTCATTTTAGATTCAATCAACTAAATCATCTCCTGGCATCCCTGGCATCTGTTTATTTACACACAAAGGATAGGGCCTTGTGGCTGCGACGATAGGTCTCCACAGGACACCTTACATTTTGTCCTCCTATGTAAATATTAAACCCACCCCAGGAGACTGTTTCTTAGGCTGCTTTTAAAAGCTGTGAAATGTAGACAAGCCTGCATTGCCCTTATGTATTTGCAGCTTCATATCATTGACCATACCCTCTTTGTTGTCACAAAATTCCTGGGAGCAGCATTTTGATCTAATAACTATGTATGCAATTGACGGCTATTTTGGACTTTACTGATTTTGCACAATACTTTTAACTGAAATGATGAAAGTTTTATGGTATATTTTTATCTTTTATGGTTGTAACTACTTCCAAATAAAGATTATTATTATTATAGCCTTATAGCCCGCCGTAGCGGGCTATACCAGCCATTAAAGGCCTGCTCCTGCGCAAAGGGCCTGATCTAAGGCTAGGGCCTTTATCAAGGGAGCTGGACTTTAATCAGACCCCCCGGGATATAGCGGCATGGAATAGCAAATTTAGAGGCACAAATATGAAAATTTAGCAGCAATTTTGCTGCATTTTATTTGGCCATTTTTCCTACAACAAACACAGATATCTTCATTTTTGAGTTATTTAACAACATGAAGAGGTTAATCCAGCACGTATCGGCTTGGGGTATTCCGTACTGAGCTAATGCTGCTGACATAAAGTCCCACCTCAAGGCTTTACAGGCGTTTAGCGATACACAATGAACCAGTAAATCAATATTGTCCCCGAACGGTATTCCTTAGGCGCAATAAACGACAAATATTTTGGAAGGTGTTGCGCCGAGGAACAAAACCACATTTGTCCACATGTAACAGCCGTGGAAGCAGGGGAAGTAGTCTGCACGCTATGATCTTACTTAATATCTTGCATTCAGTGTTTAATAGTAATCGCAGTCTGTATGAGGGTAGACCTGTGGCTGGTTTTCTGGGTTTCAGCAGGAAGGTCACCCTTGCCTCTCTGGTGCATGGTGGCTGCAAGCCTTCCTCCAAGGAAGAATGGAATAGCTTTTCTAACTTTGGCACCAATCGTGTTGAGTTTGTATAGTAAAACTCGATCGGCATCCCTTCTTAGCAAGCTCTTTAACTGCCCCACTGAAGTCACCTGCTAAAACTGATATCCACTTGGACGTGTGGTGGGTTCAAATATGGGGAGGGATAAAGTAAAGCCCACTGGTGAATGACACATTTACGTTGAAAACAGTGTTCTCTTCTTCTCAGTTAAACACTCCAAAACACTCTAATACTGGGCTTTCATCCTTGGTCATCAACCATCTCGACTCCGCTATCTTCATCCTTCCTCGCCCTTCTTACCTTTCTATGTGCTGCTGTAATCATAACCAGTTTTGCTCTCTGCGGAAGGGGACCTCCTCTTGCCACCCCCCACCCTGCTGAAGTCACCTTAAGCTTAAATAGCCACGCCTGGCTCCTGTGGGGCTTAACAATAAAATGAGTGGGCGGGCTGGCCAGGTCCGGGGCAGGTAAATATCCAAGCCGCGGGCCACAGGCCTTCCTGCCTCCCTTCGGCACCCACTGACCGGAGGCTAAGCATGGGTGAAATTTGCGAATTCACGGATTTCCCCTCGAAATTGCAAAAAAATCAGTACATTTTTCCGCGAAATCGCGAATTTTTTTGCGATTTTCCCTGGAGTACTTTCTACAGGCTAATCCAGTAAGTGTTCACTCATTGGGTAAATGTATAGTGCTTTTACTACACTGCAGGTGATTAAAGGGCCAGAAGACGTGTCTCCAGTGACCATGTGTGCCTGTAACCCAGGCACAGGCACACATGGTAACTGGAGACACATCTTCTGGCCCTTTACGCAGTTTGTAGCAAAAGCACTATTGGGCAGATTTACAAGCCGCTTGTGCCTCTTTTGTGCCGCAGTTACGTCACGTTTGTGACACAGCGGCAGCGCAAAAGATGTGCCATGGTGCTGGGTATTAACAACGTGATGCATCTGAGAGATGCGTCACGTTGTAAAGCCCTGTGCCATCAGGAGACGTTCCGGTGCAGGGGAAGGCGTTCCTGCGCAGGAACGCCTCCTAAATGTGGCTGGGTGAAATCTACAAGATTTCACTCAGTCACTTTTAGGCCAATACTGCGTCAAAACTCTGCGCCTGCATGAAGCAGGCGCAAGGCTTGACGCAGCATTGGGGACATAGGGCCGCCCAGAGCATTGCTGGAGCTGCGTCGCAAGCAGCAATGCGCTGCTTTTACGGCACAGATGTGTGACGCATCTGTGCCGTTCTTGCCACATGGTACGCCGCATGGTAAATGCGGCGGACCATGGGTGTCGGAGCTGTGGCGCACAATAACTGGAGCATCCCTGGGGATGCGCCAGTTATTGTAAATCTGCCTCTATACATTTTAGCCAACAAGAGAGCACTTACTGATTAGACAGTAGAAAGTACTCCAGTTGGGTAGAGGTACTGCACAAAATGGTGGCATCTTCGTGGACAAACATGTAATGGCGGGATTCATTATGCCCCCTGGTAGACTCGTTTTTTGTGCCCTTCTGCCCTCTATTATTCTCTTTTTTTTCTGCCCTTCTGCCCTCTGTTAGACTTGTTTTTGTGCCTTTCTGCCCCCTGTTAGACTCGTTTTTTGTGCCCTTCTGCCCTCTGTTAGACTCGTTTTCCCTTGTTTTTCTGCCCTTCTGCCTCTGCTAGACTAGTTTTTCCCTTATTTTTCTGCCTTTCTGCCCCCTGTTAGTCTCGTTTTTTGTGCCATTCTGCCCTCTGTTAGACTCATTTTCCCTTGTTTTTCTGCCCTTATGCCCTCTGTTAGACTCGTTTTTTGTGCCCTTCTGCCCTCTATTATTCTCTTTTTTTTCTGCCCTTCTGCCCTCTGTTAGACTTGTTTTTGTGCCTTTCTGCCCCCTGTTAGACTCGTTTTTTGTGCCCTTCTGCCCTCTGTTAGACTCGTTTTCCCCTTGTTTTCTGCCCTTCTGCCCTTTTTTAGACTGCTTGTTGTGCCTTTCTGCCCTCTGCATCACCACATCATCACTCATCGCAACCCCAGCATCACTCAGCACCACCACATTATCACTTAGCACCACCACATTATCACTCAGTACCACCACAGCATCACTCAGCACCACCACAGCATCACTCAGCAGAACCACATTATCACTCAGCACCACCCCAGCACCACTCAGCACCACCACAGCACCACTCAGCACCACCACAGCACCACTCAGCGCCACCACAGCATCACTCAGCACCACCACAACATCACTCAGGACCACTACATTAAAACTCAGCACCAACACAGCACCATTCAGCAACACCACAGCATCACTCAGCACCACCACAGCATCACTGAGCACCACCACAGCACCACTCAGCACCACCCCAGCATCACTCAGCACCATCCCAGTATCACTCAGCACCACCACAGCACCACACAGCATCACCACAGCACCACTCAGCACAAGTACAGCACCACTCAGCGCCACCCCAGCATCAATCTGCGCAACCATTTAACAACAACTGGTTCAAATATGTTCTCTCAATGTTTCAAGTTTTATTACAAATGCCACAAAAATATGTTAATATTTCACTTCTGATCTTGGATTTTCGTCACAATAAAATACACTGAACATAATCTTCACAAAAGTTATTTACAAAAGTTTAAGCTATTGCCATTATAAATTAAAATCACTTTTATTTAAGTATTAATTATTTAAAAAAATTAAAAGCAATTGTAATTTGTAATATCAATACATCTAAGTCACGTAAATACAAAACATGTTGCATTACAAATGCTATAGGTGTCACATTTGCGAAAGTTATAACTATTGGCATTGTAAATGACAAAGCTATTAATTTAGCTATTTTCTAAACCATCACATAAATTAAAAAAATTGTCAGTTACAAGACCAATAGTTCAAACTTTCCTAATGCGAGACCTACTGCATTGCAAATGCTTGTTTTTATATCTGTCAGTGCTTCCTGTTGAGGTTTAATTTTCGTGACAGGCGCCTTATTGCCTACTTGCAACTATTCTCTGACCCTGCTTCAAGGGTCAAAGCAGGGTCAAAGAATAGTTGCAAGTAGGCAACGAGGCGCCAGAAAGCACTTACAGGCTTACAGCAGCAGGTCCCAAGTTGAAGTTAATTTCTTTGTAACCCCTTTGTAAAAGGTTACAAAAAATTAGCTTCAACGTTTGCACCTGCTGCTGTAACACTGTAAGTGCTTGGCTGAAAATTTGTCCCGCTGATTTGCGGATTTTACTGCGATTTCGCGAGATTAGAGGACCGCAAAATCGAGGAAAATCTGCAAATTCCGCGAGCGGAACGAATTTTCAGCCCATGCTTACCGGAGGCCCTGGGCCCAATATGTGCACTGTGACATTAGAAGCACAATTAAGGAACACGCTTTTAGCTGCGTTAACATTCCACTTCACAGTGCACACTGAACAGCCTGAGGGAGGCAGGCGGAATCCTTGCTGTAGCTGTGCACTCTCGAGTTGCCAGCAGGCGCTGTGGCACTGATTGTACCCTAAGGCAGCCGCGGTCCTTGCAGTGCCAATTTCGCGGGCACCTTTGTAAAAATAGCAGATTTTTACAAAAGTGCCATTTCGCAGGCACTTTTCTACAAATCGCGGCATTTTTACAAAAGTGCCGATGTCGTGGCAAACCACGAAATCGCGAAATCCTGGAGGGTCTGAATAATGGCTGTTATAGCACAGCTACAGAGACATATAAGGCTATTAGAACATTCTGTCACTAGAGGGCAGAATGTTCTAACAAATAAAACAAAGGCTACAGGAGCCAGAGGGGTTTGAAATCCCTTCGTATTACGAAAGGTTTTGTTCAAACAACATTGGCATGTTGCTCTGCGGGCCTTTACCGGCTCGTAGAAGCAAAGAGCACTCCATTGTATTCAATGGAGTGTTCTACGTTCCAATGTTCTAATATAGCCTTATAGGCGAAGGACTTTAACAAGGGATGGGACTTTAATAGCCGGTATAGCCCTGCTACTAAAGGCTATAAGGCTATTCGAACATTCTGCCACTAGAGGGCAGAATGCTCTAACAAATAAAACAAAGGCTTCTCGAAGCTTGAGGTGATTTAACTCACCTCAAGCTCTGAGAAGCTTTTGTAAAACATTGGAATGTTGCTCTCTGGGCCTTTACCGGCCCGTAGAAGCAGATAGCACTCCATTTTCTTCAATGGAGCTCCCATCATTCCAATGTTCTAATATTAATTAAAGTTAAATAAATAAAATAAACTTCACAACTATTAAAACTCTTTAACAAAATAGATTTAAAATATCCTTATATATTATTAATTTATTAAAATCGATTAAACAACCATATTAAAAGCAAGACTAAAATCAATATGAATACCATTTGATATTTATGGCCATAATATTTATGACATAAACAATATTCTGCAACAATAATTTGTATTCCAATTTTCTTTAGATATTCTGTGCAAGCACTTATTCAAACAGAATTCCAAAGATGCTACATAGTTCACACATATAACAATTAATATTAAAATCTTTATTTTGTTTTATATACTTTAAAACCATAGAAGTACAGTACTTAAAACATAGACAACATATTGGCATACATAAGCAAAGTAGTGTTTATGTACACAATCCACCAAAAAAACACTGGAATTTCAGACCCTCAAGCCAGCCTCCCTGACAGGTTCTCCATCATATCTTATGAATCTCCACTTACACTTCCAAGGAGTATAACGTCAGTCACTATTACCTCCACCCAGTTTTTCCTCTGCCACCATCCATGTCCCTCACATGTTGTACCTCTTAGTAACCAGCAAAGATAAATCAAATTGTCTTCCAAGCCCTGTGTACACACTCACCCAGGACATAGCCTTTCCTAAATACATAATAATACGGTTAATCAAGCAATTTGTTTCCACAAAAAAATTGGTAGGTAAATTGAGTTTTCAACCTATTTAAATTAAATAATCACCCACATTTTAATATAACCTAGCTGTCCTACATTTACCTAAAAGGAACCTAGATGTAAGGCATTAAATGCATCTTTAAAACACAATGCTAAAGCCTATTAAATTCCAACCAGGTGTGAAAATACTAATAAAGATAATAACACTAATATTAATCAAATAAAAATAGAAATAATTGCCTAATACTTTAATCCTGGGATTTTCTACTCACCATAAAGTTATTTGATTCTTTGTCAGGGCTAGTAAGTGCTCTATAAATGCAAATAAAGTACAATACAAAACATTCACTCACATACACACAATCATAGAGAAACAGGTACAAGAAACATACAGAAACATTCATAAACACATTCACATACAGACAAGCTCAGACCCACATGCACATGCTGACAAGCATTTACATAATGACAATGTACCCATTCATAGACCAATAAGACTACCATCCACAGAGATATATACACACAAACAAACGCACACATGTTGCAGTAATCTACATCCACCTTTTAATATCTCCTATTCAAATAACGTGCTTTTTTCTCCTGCTGTTCGTAAACTTAAACATAAACACATGCAGATCAATTTAAACACACACATATAGCAACAGAGATATAGGCGTACGTAGATTGACATAAACAAAGACACAGAAACCTGAGCACAAAAACACTCACAGAAATACAGTACACAAATATTCACTCTGTTCTAATAGTTTGCTGTTTCCCTTGACCTGTGTTCTGCAGGTTCCTCTGTGACTTTTATTTTTTATATAAAAACACAGACATCACAAGGATGTTTTAGGCTACCACACATGTTGATATAGCAAGCTTCCTGTTTAGCATAGTCATCCTAATGTTTACATTTCGCATGTGAACGGTGCATACCATTTCAAAGGGGTTCAACCAGCTGCAAGTGTAGGAGAAAAATGTGGGATTAATTTTGTAACACATAAAACTATCTCCAACATGGTCTTGGGAGAATTATCTCCAACCTTGTCCTAGTGTGTCAAGGGGGAGTATCAGACCCCGCCCCTTTGTTTATATTCAGCATTCAATTATTTCTTTCTTCTTGTCCACCAAAGGGCAGAACAAAACATGTTATTCACAAAGGGCCAGATGTTTGTAGGAACTGTTTTCCGATTTCCTAATTGCAAATCTTTTTCAATTTGCTATTTGGAAATCGCGAAACGGCATGTATGCTAGTGTGTTGAAAACTTTATTTGATTCTTAGGGGGTCGCAAATGACCTTCCTCATAAATATTAAGGGATGGTGGCCTGCTGGGGTCAGCAGCCCACCATGTCCTTGACTGCTTTTAAATAAAGCAAACCTTTTTTTTTAAATGCAGCCCGGAAAAAGTATATATAATACTTTTGTAAAACAGAGCCAAACCAGATTGACAAAGGCCTCTTGAGGCTGAAACGCGTCTTTCCTTGTGCTCGGGATTGAGGGCAAGACCAACTAACAAAGAGATGCTGATTCCTGAACCACTTCCTGTCCATGCTTTCTTCCATGGTGTCACTGTGAGAGGTGGATTGATTCTCTCATTCCAATGCAGCCCAAGCAGTCGTCACGCTTACATATAAAAGAATGTTCAGTTTGCACATAACGCATGTCAGGCCTATAGGCAGTAAATCCCCCCATGTTACTTTGGAATCTATCCTGCCATTTATTAGCGTCTAGTGGCCATACTAACCATCCCCTCCAAGTGTGACCTGATGAGTAATGTCTATTCTTATGCAGAATAGTATCAATAATGGGTTCATTGTATATATTTTTTTGCTGCCAGTTGTCAAGTGGTGTAAGATTAGGAACCTGTGGTGTGTTCAAGTCTTTTATCTTTGCAAGGCCGAGACATGATGTCTATTCCGCAATTTTGCTCACAAAAATCATCTGTTTTTGATATTAGGCAGGTTCTGAATGAAGCCTCAGTTCCCTGAACCTGCCAATCTTTATGTCCCCAAAAATATTTTACTACTGTGTCCCTATAAATGTCAAACCCTTGTCCAGAGATTTAGGAAAGAAAGAAAGCATAATATATCAGCTTATTGTCAGTTAACATATTTTTCTTTGCACATGATGGTGCAAGCATATAACAGAAAATTCCTGGGTCAGATGTGTCGTAACTAAACATATATTCAAACTTTTGTGCAAACTCTATTGAACAACCCTTTGGCGGTGTAGGGCAATGTTCCCATTGAATTAAGTTAAAAACTTCATGAGGTGTACTAGCATTGTGCAGAAAATAAGGACCGTAATGTTCATAACAGAACATTTCCTCAAAATTACCTTTACCATCATATAACTCATCAGAAGTAAAGACAATGACATTTTAAATGCATTTGCAACTTCTACAGTTCAGTGGGACCATACACATCAAGAACCTTGTCCCATATAATCCCACCCGGAATTGGAGCAGCTGAAAAGTTCACCAGGGACAAGTCTTTTGTTCACAGTGTGATCATGCGTGTGGCTTGGAAACAAGTTCACTGTGTGTACTGCAGAGCATTCTGGGACAAAGTGTCCATTCAAAAGCAGGAAGAACACAGTTGCAAAACCAATCCAAACTAGTAGGAAAAGCAATGCAATTGTAATCCAAATGAGTAACCATGGAGAAACAAAGTATGTTCTTTTTAGCCGATGATAGAAGACGCGCATCTTTAGTGCAAATGGAGGGGTGGACAGTGAAACCTCCGATTGATCAGAGGAGAAATCATGACAGTCGATGAAGTATCCAGATGCAGTCCTTTCAGTCTTGGACAGCTCTGCAGGTTGGTTTGAATTAGAAGAATGGGGTCCATTTGCGAAGATCTGGTTAATTTGTGGATTCCAAATTTAAATCTGTTTTTTTCTACTTGTTGAACTGGTAGAAGACATAGTTCATTGTTGTTCATTGTTGTCTCACTTTGAAGAACACAGCTTTCTTTTGTAATTAAAGCTTTCATCGGAACTTCCTAAACAGCAGCAAAAGGAGATTGGTAGCTACCCCATATTTCATCGCGGCCTATTGTTGAGAATCGGCCACATAGTGTGGTTTGATCAGATCAATAGTGACAAACCTTTTGTCTCTCCTTCCAGCAAGGGGAAGAAGAAGTACCGTTTGTGTCCCTTCAACAACCAGGACAGGCACAGGTGCTCAGTAGGATGGCCCAAACTCTGTCTTGTCCACCATATTTTCCTGCACCAGATCTCTGATCTTTGGGATCCATCTGGTTCTGCCAGAAAAAACCTTGACTTCTCCAGTGGCGGTGCGTTTTACTTAGATGTTGCGTTGATCGTCCTGAAAATGTATACATTCCTGTAAAACAGCCAAATGTTCATAGATGTCAAATTGTGTTTCTCCCACAAATGTGGAACCCACATCTTTACTCCAAACAGGATTTCATAGGGAGTTCAACCACCCAGTGACTTTCTTGGCATGTTATTGAAAGCCCTCTGGACCCCATATAAGTGATGAAATTGATTGGGACCAGGCCCTAATACCCTTGCTGGTAAAGACTGCTTTAAGTCCTGGTTTATCCTCTCCATGACCGTGTTTCCCTTGGAATGGTATGGACATGAGAAACACAAGTTCACACCCAAACTTTCCATGGCCTTTGTGTAAGTCCGAGAGCTAAACACCGGACCCTGGTCTGAATGTAATGTGCCAAGTGTGCATGTCCCGATAATGAGTTGCGGATCCTGTACAACAGTTCGGGCATAGAGGATCGCTCTGTCCATACAAAGAGGACTCGAGAGCAGGAATTCACAGCCACCAAGATATACTTGTAAGCCCCATCTGATGATAGAGGGCCGCAGTGGTCCAAATATACACAGAGGCTTATTTGAAATCAAATGAGGTCTCTGTAGTGGAGGTGTCACGGTGGAACTCTTCATCAGGCCACAATAGAGTTGCTGTAATAGAGAAATTACAGCAGCCACCCCCACACATGCCAAAGCCAGACCCTCATGTGCAGCCAGTATTGGTTCATTCATTTAGTTGTTAATTTCAGATAAAAAATCCATAAAACACATAACAGTAAATACAACATATTCTATAAATAGAAATCACATATAAGCATTTCTAGCAGGTAAAAATATAAACACCATATGAAGCACAAATTAACCCCTTAAGTGCTGCTGACGGCCAATGGTCGTCAGCAGCGCTACCTCCCCAGTGCTGCGCACGACCATTGAACGTCCATTCAGCACTAGTTCTAATGGACAGCGCAGCACTGGGGAGAAATGTTTACACGCAGCTAAGGTGTTAATAAAATAAAAGGGGAATGGAGCAAAAGCCTGCTGATGCAATACCCCTGATCTACAAAATGAGCATTGCTACAAATTCCCCCTAGAATATTGGACAATCTGGGTCAAGTCGACCAGGGCTACACACATCCCTTATTCCAATGTCCGTAGGAGTGCAGCCTACTTCTTAGTAGGTCTGGGCGGTGAACTTTGCCCCACTCGCAGAGTTTGCGGACATTTCCGCACTCCGCGTTACACGGAGCTCGCAATGTTCCTATGTGCAGCAGAGGTTTTTTTGCTTTCGCGGAGTTCCGTATAGCAGAACTCCGCAAACTACACTCAGGTTTACTGCTTAGGCTAAATGTGCAAGGTCTTCTGGATTGCTCTTAAACATTTGACCTCCTATAAATACCCTACCTACCAATATAAGAGTTACATCAGGTTCTGATGTTGCAAAATTGTACTTACTATCCACACATACGTATAATGCATGCTGCATATAGAAATTTGGCCATACCAACCATGATTACTTCCATTAGGTCTGATTTCAATACCATTATGGCTACCCCAAGGTTGCTTACTTAAAAATAAAAAGAATACAGGAAGAAAACATTTCTTACAGGGGACATTGTAGGCAGAACAAAGAAATACGAAGTGGATGATGGTATCAAGGCTTGAATTACACACTGTTTGCGGAGTGAGGGGAGGCCCGACTATGGGTTCGCCTTGGGGACTCCTTCCACTTTGGGATTGGCAGCGAATTTTTTTTTTTTTCATAGCAGGCAGTTGCCCCAGGGACCACTGCATGCTGTTAGAAAATGAAAAGAGAACGTTTCATTTTTCTTTTTTAAATGCAACCCATTTTCCTTTAAGTTAAGCGGGCTGCATTTAAAAAAATGGTTTGCTTTGTTTAAAAGCAATCACGGACATGGTAGTCTGCTGACCCCAGCAGGCCACCACCCCTGTGATTCTAACAATTCCTAGGGGTGTCGCAAATTGTGACCTACCTCATTAATATTCATGAGATAGGTCATTTGCGACCCCCTAGGAATTGCAGAAAGTTTTCAGCACACTTTCATACATGTCATTTTGCAATTTCTTAATTGCGAATCTCAAGGATTTGCAATTAGGGAATAACAAAACGGTTCCTACATACATCTGGCCCTATGTGTATAACATGTCTTTTTCTACCCTTTGGGGAACAGGAAGAAAGAAGAATTGAATGCCGACTAGAAACAAAGGGGCGGGGTCTGATACTCCACTTTGACACTCCAACACAATGTTGGCGATCATTTTCCTAAAACCATGTTGGAGATAATTTTATGTGTTACACAAATATTCCCACATTTTTCTCTTACACTTGCACAGGTTGAACCTGTTTGAAATGGTATGCACCATTCTCATCTGAAATGAAAATATTAGGATGGCTATAACTAACCAGGAAACTTGCTTCATCAATGCATGTTGTAGCCAAAAACATCCTTGTGAGGTCTGTGTTTTTATATAAACATGACAAGTTTGTTCAACAGCCACAGAGGAACCTGCAGAAAACAGTACAAGGGAAACAGCACTTTATCAGAACAGATTGAGTATTTGTGTACTGTATTTCTGGGAGGGTTTTTGTGCTCAGTCTCTGTGTCTTTGGCAATCTACCTACACCTGTATCTTTGTATGTGTGTGTGTGTGTTTCAGCCTATGTGTTTAGTTGTGAGCACCTGTGTTGCTATTTGTGTGTGTTTAACCCATTTTTTGCTTCGAAAGTTCTGCGTCAGTGCTGAACGTTCGAAGAAACGGGTGCGGCCGCGTCGGCCAATGGACGTGCGCAGCACTGGCAAGGTAGTTCTCGCAACGACCGTTGGCCGACAGCAGCACTAAAGGAGTTAAATTGATCTGCATGTGTTTAGGTTTAGGTTTACCAACAGCAGGAGAGAAAAGTCAGTTATCTGAATAGGAGTTAGTAAAAGGTGGATGTAGATTACTGCATCAAGTGTTTGTGTGTATTTGTGTGTATATATCTCTGTGGATGGTAGTCTTTTTGGTTTATGAATGGATACATTGTCTGTGTGTGCATGCTTGTCAGAGTGTGCATGTGGGTCTCAGCTCGTCTGTATTTGTATGTGTTTATGAATGTTTCTTTATGTCTTCTTGTACCTGTTTCTCTATGATTGAGTGTATGTGCATGAATGTTCAGCATTGTACTCTAGATTAACAGTATTATTATGTATTAGGGAATGGTATGTTCTTGGTGAGTGTGAAGATATGGCTATTTGATGTATCCTTTGCTGGTTAGCAAGAGGGAGCACATGAGAGAATGAATGAATGATGAATGAATGGCATTTTGTACCGCGCATACTTAGCCCCGAGGGGCATCAAGGCGCAGAGAGACATGGATGGTGGCAGAGGAAAGGCTGGGCAGCGGAAACAGTGACTGTTGTTATACTCCTTGGTAATGCAAGTGGATATTCATAAGATATGATGGAGAACCTGTCTGTGAGGTGGGCTTGAGGGTCTGAAATTCCAATGCATTTTTTGGTGAGTTGTGTACACAAATACTACTTTGTTTATATGTGCCAATAAGTTGTATATGTTTGAAACACTGTCGTTTTATGGTTTTAAAATATATAAAGCAGAATAAAGATTTTAAATTGGATTGTTATTTGTGTGCACTATGTAGAATCTTTGGTATTCTGTTTGAATAAGTGTTTGGACAGAATATCTGAAACAAATTGGAATATAAAATTATTGTTACAGAATATTTTTATATCAATGAATCAATCAATCAATATATACTTTATTCGGCATCTATACAATACCATAAAAGTGCAGATTATAAAAACATTCAAATGTCACAATTATCACAATAAGACGGACCCGACTCAACAATACATATACAAAACGTTTACTGATAAAGCGTGTTCTCTGCTATCATTCTTATACAGGTGATTAATAAATATTGTGTGTTAAAAAAGAAGTGGCATCATTTCTTAAAATAGTAACACATGCAAGACAGAGCCTCTTAACAGGGAACACAATAGGTAGTCATTTGTTTCAAAGGTACTCTCACCCACACTATTCATTACCGGGACCTTTAGCCTAGCAATACTAGAGTCAATATAATCACTCCTATCTCTGGTGTTTCTAAGTTGCATTGCCGACCTTAAAAAATATACAGTACAACAAAGAGTTAAAACCTCTGTAGACAACTTCAAAAATAATAGGGCCACCATAGCCTGCTTAAAACCAGCTTTAAAAAAAATACTTTTCAGAAATAGCTTCCTGGGGTGTACATAGTAGGGACACAGTAAGACAAAGTGAAGGGTATCCTGTTTTAGTGTAACCTGCTGGCACCGCTAAACTGTGGTGTAATAGGTTTAGCCTGAAGCGTGTCATTAAAAATCTGTCTTAGGCATTGTGGATAAAAGACAAGTAAGGCTCAATGCCCAAGCATGATTTGGTCAAAAGGTGCGCTCTCACAGTGGGTTTATTCACCTCTCTGTCTTCCTTACGGGAGGCCACGTGCTTCAGGAATTCCATCCTAATAGTGGCCTTATCCCGAGGTACCAGTTTTGTGGGGTTATTAAAGAAGTCTACACAGCCCAGGACTGACAGGATTTCCCTCACATACTTCAGCGATGGGATGTTCCTTCCCTGGTCACGTGCCAAGCAGTCCATTATAATTTTCTCGGTTAGTGCGGCCTCGGGGTTGGTCCAAATCTTAACCCAACAATTGATGGGTTTTAATTATATCCTTTCTCTCACGTAACTGATACCCAATTCCTCGTGAATGATGAAGGACGGGGTGATTTGCGGGACTTTCAACAATCGCCGCAGGTATTTGTTCTCCTTATTTTGGACAATTTGCGCATCAGTAAAGCCCCAAACCTCACTCCCATAACGTATTTTGGCACAGCACATCGAGTTGTGGAGTTTCAACATTTGTTCCGGGACCAGAGACTCAACCTACCTCAAAGTTCATAATGGCCCCGGAACAACTAGTTAAGGTGCTACATTTCTCATCTAGCAAGGGTTTAAAACTAAGACGGGTATCAAATAAAATCCCTAAATAAGAAAATGTCTGGACTTTTTCCAGGGAGTGTGTGCCAATCATATATTTGTATTTCCTTCTCAGCGTTTTTCCCGCCTCCATAATATATACGATTTGGAAAGGTTAGCAGACATATCTAGACTCTCCATAAAATGGACAAAGCCATCTATTAGGCATTGTAGACCTCGGGGGATCCGCGCGAGAAGGACCGCGTCATTTGCATAAAGCAGAACGGGGACCCCCCCTTGTTCCTATCCTTGGACAGTCCACCAGCAAAACATCTAACGCCTGCTCCAGACCATTTATATACAGGGTGAATAAAAAAGGTGCCAATATGCAACACTGTCTAACCCCCCTTGAGCATGGGATTTGATCAGTCAAGCTCCCCTCCTCGTTATATCTGAACTGAGCAAAAGTGTTCCTATGTAGAGCTCTTAAGATGTTTACTAAGCCCGGGTCCAAGCCGAGAGCCCCCATGAGTTCCACAATTTCTTGCAGTTCACACGGTCGAAAGCCAAGTACACAGTCTCCTGACTGGCAATAGTGTACTTGGCTGTCAATAGCTATAGATTGAGGCATTGATCGGCCGTTGAACGTCCTGATCTAACCCCATACTGAGTGTCAGTGATTATACAGTGTTCTTCCGCACAATCCAGTAAACGATTGAGGATTGCCCTGGTCAGAATAGTTTAACAGAGTTAAACAGTTGTACCTGACGCAAGAAAAGATCAGGGGGAACCCCGTCGGGCCCTGGGGCCTTGTTCCTTGTCAGACCCTCAATGCCCGCCTTTATCTCGCCCAAAGAGAATATTATATGTCCTGCAGTCTCGCCCCCTTCCTCAGCTACTATATGGTCCTCTGTCATGCCGTGATTGTATAGGCCATTAAAGTGCCCATAGCAGGATTCTGGCAGGATGTGGTTTGCTATCCTAGGGTTGCTAGCCTCTTGGAAGCAGGGGTCATTAATAACTTTCCAAAAGGCAGTCATGTTCTTAGACTCAACCGCTTCCCTCAGATTCTCCCAAGCCTGCTGTTGCAAGGCGGTTTTGCGTTGCTTACTGCATGTTTGTAGAGTGCCCGACATGTGGACACCTTTTCTTATCCTTCGGTACTGCTTTTAGAGATAGCTTCAATCAGTGACACTTATAAAGCGCGCTACATACCCGTAGGGTCTCAAGGCGCTGGGGGGGGGGGTGCCGCTACTGCTCGAACAGCCAGGTCTTCAGCTTCTTCCTGAAGGAGAGGTGGTCTTGGGTCAGGCGCAGGTCGGGAGGGAGGGAGTTCCAGGTCTTGGCGGCCAGGTAGGAGAAGGACCTTCCTCCTGTAGTCGCTCTTCGGATGCGGGGGACGGCGGCGAGGGCGTGGTTGGCTGATCGGAGGTGGCGTTTGGGAGCGTAGAAGTTGACTCGGCTGTTGAGGTAGCTTGGGCCTTGGTCGTGTAGGGCTTTGTGTGCGTGGGTGAGGAGGCGGAAGGTGATTCTTTTGTTGACGGGGAGCCAGTGAAGGTCTCTCAGATGTCCGGAGATGTGGCTGGTTCGTGGGATGTCGAGGATGAGTCGGGCTGAGGCGTTCTGGATCCGCTGGAGTCTCTTCTGGAGCTTGGCGGTGGTACCGGCGTAGAGGGCGTTGCCGTAGTCCAGTCGGCTGGTGACGAGGGCCTGGGTGACGGTCTTCCTGGTCTCGGTGGGGATCCACCAGAAGATCTTCCGTAGCATGCGTAGGATGTTGAAGCACGCCGAGGAGACGTTGTTGACTTGCCTGGTCATGGAGAGGGAGGAGTCCAGGATGAAGCCCAGGTTGCGTGCATGGTCTGTCGGTTTGGGTGCGGTGCCCAGGGCGGGAGGCCACCAGGAGTCGTCCCAGGCGGAGGGAGAGGAGCCCAGGATGAGGACCTCCGTCTTGTCCGAGTTCAGTTTCAGGCAGCTGGTCGTCATCCACTCGGCTACCTCTTTCATCCCTTCGTGCAGGTTGGCTCTGGCGGCGGCGGGGTCGTTGGTCAGGGAGAGGATCAGCTGGGTGTCGTCGGCGTAGGAGATTATGCTGAGGTTGTGTT
The DNA here is from genome assembly GCF_964263255.1 of Lissotriton vulgaris. NCBI lineage: Eukaryota > Metazoa > Chordata > Amphibia > Caudata > Salamandridae > Lissotriton > Lissotriton vulgaris. The sequence goes on from NW_028247876.1 coordinate 24,818, forward strand.
TGCGTACGATGGCCGCGAGGGGGCTCATGTAGACGTTGAAGAGGGTGGGGCTCAGAGATGATCCTTGGGGGACGCCGCAGATGACTTCGGAGGCCTCTGACTTGTACGGTGGTAGGCGGACTCTCTGTGTTCTTCCGTCGAGGAAGGAGATGATCCATTCCAGCGCCTTGTCCTGGATTCCGATGTTGCTGAGGCGCCGTACTAGGGTGCGGTGGCAGACCGTGTCGAATGCCGCGGAGAGGTCTAGGAGGATGAGGGCCGCTGTTTCTCCATTGTCCATCAGGGCTCGGATGTCATCGGTGGCGGCGATGAGGGCGGTCTCGGTGCTGTGGTTGGCTCGGAAGCCGGACTGTGAGGGGTCGAGGGATCCGTTCGTCTCGAGGAAAGCGGCCATCTGCTTGTTGACGGTCTTCTCGATGACTTTGGCTGGAAACGGGAGGAGCGAGATGGGGCGGTAATTCTTGAGGTCGGTGGGGTCCGCTGTTGGTTTCTTGAGTAGAGCGCTGAGTTCGGCGTGTTTCCAGCTCTCAGGGAAGATGGTGGTGTCGAAGGATGTGTTGATGATGTCTCGCAGGTGGGGTGCGATGACAGCGTCGGCCTTGTTGAAGACGTGGTGAGGGCAGGGGTCGGTCGGTGATCCGGAGTGGATGGAGTTCATCTCTTTCGAGACCAGAGAGCAATCGCAATCAACCCACCTAGGGTCCTCCTTTCCTATTTGACAGATTTAGTCCTAAGTAGACTATCAATGTGCTCAGTGACACCTTCAAAGGCCATAACCAGTTCTGCCCCGTCCACCGTTGGGTTTAGGCACTTCCAACATACTGTTGTTCGTTCTCCAATAAGGCTCTACGAAAGACCATCTAAGTCTCCTCCCTTGATCGGTGGCTGTTAAAACGCCACTCTCCCCCATACAGACAGAATGCTTAGTTAAATTTGGATCCCTGAGCGACACGACCAATGGGTAATGGTCGCTAAAAATCAAAAAATACTTAACAGTATCTCGAACGCTAAACCCCCCCCCTTTAACATGTTGGAAACAAAAATGAAATCAATAAAATAGTCACAGCCTCTACCTTTGAAGGTTGGATGGATCAGGCCATTCTCCCCTACTTTAATCAGGTCCATGGTATGTGAGAGGGCATAGGTTCCTAACACCTTATTTAGCTCCTTTTCCTCTATTGTGTGCTCTACATGCGGGCCCTCTTCCAGTGGCCAAGAAGACCAATCCCCTCTACTGAATTTCATGTTTGGGCACAGGTGACAGTTAATGTCGCCTAGTAACACCAACATGTGCACCCGTTGCCCCGGTCATGTATCCCTGCTAGCCTGCTCTCCAGTTCCTTCAGTCTTACTGTGGGTTGACCCAATAAAACAGCATTATAAAAGTTGATAACAATTAACTTGTGACCCATCATACACAGTCTAACCCTCTGCAAAAATATCTGAGTCCCAGCCCAAATCGTCCCACCTTCTGTTAAGCCTTAAATCCACATATTTAATCAGGCCTCCCCTTGCTCTTCCCACAACACCCTTGCGAGCCGGTACAAAATACCTTTTGTAACCATCAATGGAGAATGAGCTACTGTCCATCTCCCATGTTTCCTGGAGGCAGAGGAACTGGAAAGTCTTTATATAGGATATCCATTCAGTGTTGGATATTTGAGATGAGAGCCCAGCTATATTCCATGAGATAATCTCAATAGTACCAAGACTAAAGGTGTCTGGGCTGTCTGGGGGGACAGTGGTTACTTGAGTATTCCCTTCAATAACAGGGCCACTAGAGTCTCCTGAGATAAACGGGAATATAGGCACCTTGGCCTGTAACAGTGATGTCCCTCCCGTGCCTGTATTGAGAGAAACATCATCCAATCTGTGGCCATCCCCGGCTAGGATGCTCCTTTCACGTCAATCAATATCATCTAGAGCCGAGATGTTTTCAAGAGGAGCATACCAATTGAATAACTGAACAGGGGGGCCCCCCTCTGACGCGTCCTGCTTGATCACTCCTCTGATTGTCATTCATGTTTGCTCCCCTCATATCCCTATAAAAGAACCCCAGTGGTAATATTTTGATGGTTGAGTCGCCTCTGCCTGGAAGGGCCCCTTGCACTGGGTGAGGAGATCATATACCAGCCCTGGAAACCAGTGGTGCAACGAAAGATGAGCCCCCCCCCCTGCAAGGTACAATGAAGGGGCCCCTGGGAGGGGTTGTTCAGGCCCTGAGAGTGCACAGGTGTGATATAGCTACAGGCGCTGATGGTGATGGCGGCTCGGGGGACTGGCTCCGAGTGCGCTGGTGTGATTATAGTTGCAGATCCTGGGGTACGGAGGGGGAGAGGGGGAGAAGGTGTTGCCCCTGAAAGTGAAGCTGTCACACTGACACACATGACCAAGCAATCTGCAATTTTGAAAGAGCACAGCAGACCCTGGGACGGTGCTAGATCCCTGGGGGCTCACAGGTATGGCGGTAGATCAGTCAATCATGAGATATATAGGGGGCAGAATGAAAGCTTTGTGAGCCCCATGTATGCCAGTCTGGAGAGGTTTGAGCTTTTATCATTTGCATTTCACCCGGAAGTCGATACCAAAGGCAGGGCATGAAAACGGGCACCTTGCACTGAGATGATCTACAGCCTGTCCCCTCCTGCACGTGCTGGGACCTGCCCCGTTGAGTGTCGTCAGAATGCAGAAGGCAGCACCTGGAAACCAGCCTGCCACCTAAACGCTAGATGGCGCTTCAGCAAACGTGCTGTGAAGCCCTGCTTAAAGCCACTGGGGGCTACGCTTACTGCCATGTCCCTCTTTGACCAGGGCCCTAGAGGTCTTGTGAAGGTGTAAGGATGCAACCCCCCCTTTCACCGCCGAAGACAAAACGGACCGCAATCACATGCAGGCCTGACCTGAGTTAGAGCTACAAAAAGGCACATTGGAATAAAGGAAATGGACATAAATTCAATAATTATTTGGGGTTGTGACAAACCACGTCCGCCAGTACCGCAGGCATGAACTCCATGTGTGCAGCAGGAAGTGTCCTTCTGTTTCTAACTCAAAGGCCGCAGCTCAGTGACAGACACCGTGGCCTCCTCTGTATACACCACAGACCCTACATAATCACACCCCGTCAACAACCAGCTCTGGTTCCTCAGGGCTCCGGGCCAAGGCCGGGCTGGGGGCGTCCACTTTCACCCCTGTTCACTCTTTTATTGCCTTATTCCCCAGGTGCTGTCAGATCAACGTACATCGGGTCCCTGGTCAATGTCATCCATCCCAACAGCATCAACATCCTCTCCTACGCCGACGACACGCAACTCATACTGTTCTATCAGACAGAGCCACAGCACCAGGCGTGGGTTCACTGCCGGCATGACCGACTTCGCCAGCTGTCTCAAGATAGAAGTAGCGACATTCAGCAAATCCAACTCACCTGGAATTCCACTTGACATCATCACCGACAACAAACTGGACATGTCATGTCACAGCTGTATGATTCCACATGCCGAAACTGCTGAACTAAATGTCCAAATGTCCCGCGTAACCCAGCAACACCAAGAAAACTGTCACTCACACCCATCACAAGCAGACTTTTTTGATTTCAAAATATTCTTTATTGAGAGTGCATTTGCATACAAAAAAAAACAAGGGTAAAACATTCGTAATACTTGCGGCCTGGTGGGGCCAACTACAGGAACGCCCCATACACTGGAATCACTGGAATCAGCAAGCAACTCGCCAGGAGACTACAGACCATACAGAATTCGGTAGCCAGATCATATTCAACATCCCTCACAGAGCTCACATCACACCTCAGGGAACTACACTGCTCCTGGTACACAGGCGCACTGAGTTCAAGCTCCTCAACCATACATTCAAAGCACTACATAACACTGGCCCAGTCTATTTGATTACTTAAATCTCCTCCCACCAACCAGCCAGACCCCTCACCTCCTAGGCACACACATCCAACGCATTCAAAGGACAGACCCGGGGTCGAGGCTTTCCCTAGGTCGCTCTTAATGCATGGAGAGCCCCTCCCCCCATACCACGTCAGAGTATTCTCCTCACGGCTTTATTTCCGCAAGAAGCTGAAGATGCGCCTCTTGCAATAGCGCACACCTGCTAAGCGCACACCTGCTAAGCGGCAGGATACCCTCATGAGTAACACACAAATACCCGCACCATAGCACAACAGCTTAGATCAACCTCTGGTCCCCTGATGCCTGCCCCAGCCATCACTCGAGGGTTCCTTGATTAACTGGCTGAAGTCACTTCTAAGTAGAAGATTAGAGACCACGGTAATGAGTCATTCCGTTGGACACAGCCCCAGTGTAAAGATGAGGTTTTCCAAGAATGAGTAATCCAAAGGAAGCAGTAGATTAGAAGTATGGATTTATTTAAGTAAATAAACAGAACACCACGGGAGTGCGTCCTTCCTCTCCGGGCCATGAACAGCAACTGACAAAGGAAACTGTCCATGCCAGAGAGTTGGATCGCCCTCACGAGAATGCATATTCAAACATCAATACATAACATAACATTAGACTTCATGCGCACCTAACAGGAAGTGTGCGCATGAAGTCGGACTTTGAAGGAAAACATGCGCGCATGCAAATGCGCGTGTAGTTTAATACTGACTTGCGCTCGTGTGAGAGCGCGTGTAACACATGTGCACACATTACATCACCCTTCCCCTTTCATAAACAAATGAAGACAGTTAAGATAAATAAAAATCTTTGTACCTAGAAGGAAAGGAGCAATTACGTGTTGGTCTTGCTTGATCAGTACACACAACATCAGTACTAAAGGAATTAGTTGACGGTATTGGATCCTGACACTGTTCAAGTTGATCATGAGGAAACTCATTTTGTACAGTTATAAGTTCAGGCTCAAAAATAGGTTCAAGAGGAAACTCTTTTTGCACACCTAAATCCTCCAAAAAATGTGAAAAGTGTAAATCATCAGTTAAGACCTCTTTTCTATCAATTATCATTCTTGCTTGATCTGGCGTTAATTTCACCAAAACTCTCTTGCTCCACCAACCTTTTTGCCCAAGAAACAAAGAGCCCTTTGAAGTTTTCAACACTTGTACTGGAAGAGAAAACCTGGAAAGGCCTTTCTTTACTTTCATCGGAGACTTGATCAAAACCCAATCTCCTATTACAAAATCAGAATCAGTTTTACATTTCTTACCATCATAATTTTTTTTTTGAGCAGCTTGCTTGAAAGACACACTCTTGAGCATTCTTTCTTTGTCCTTACAAACCAAACATGAGTTGTCACCTTTCTTTAAATCCTTGATCCAAGAAGGACACAAGGTACCATTTGGATCCCTTTTTCTTAAAAGTCTAAAGGGGGAAACTCCAGAGGTCGTGTGTGGGGTAGTGAGATATGCCCAAAGTTTCTTTTTTAGAAATACATCCACAGGAACCCTCTCAGCTAAAGCTGTCTGTATTCCCTCTTTTATGACCCTATTCATGCGTTCGACTAAACCATTAGCTGCTGGAGAATACAAAGCAACCTTCAAATGCTTGATGTCGTGAGACAAAAAAAATGTTTCCATACTTGTCGAGGTAAAATGAGAACCATTGTCAGTTACTACCTCCTTGGGAAAACCCTCAGTCATAAAAATTCTAGATAAAAAGTTGATCACAGCACTAGAAGAAGCTGAAGAACAAAACTCAAACTCCACCCACTTTGAGTAATAGTCAACCAATACCAAGATGTACTTTTTATCATTGGGAAGTAAATCAAAGGGGCCTGCAAAATCTACTGCGACTTTCAACCAAGCTTCTTCAGGCGTTGGTACGTTGTGTAACGGAAGTTTTGCAATCTTCCAGTGCTTGTCTGAGACCAGACATGTGCTACAAGCATTTACCCATTTGGTAACATCAGACTCTAGGGCAGGCCACCAAAAACTTTCTTTCAATCTTCTAGCTGTCGCACCTATACCTAAATGGCCTTCATGCGCTATGTCAAAAATTCTTTTCCGTAAAGAAAAAGGAGGTACAGCTAAGTCTCCACGCATAACTAAATCCTCAACTATAGATAGTTCTTCACTAACTTGTGCAAAAGATTTTAGTGAAGATGGTAATGACCTCTCTTTAGGCCAGCCAGTTAAAATCATATTCTTAACAGCTAGAAGCGTAGAATCTTCTGCAACCGCTTTTAACCAATCATCTTTTGTTATGTGAGGAAGATCAGTGATAACATCCTCTATGGTGGCAACCACACATTCCACGTCATCAAACCTTGAAGGCAAAAAGTCATCCTTTAAGGACAGTCTTGACAAACAATCCGCTCTGCCATTTCGACCACCCGGGATATACTTGATAATAAAATTGTACTCATGTAGGCGTGATAATAATCTTACCAACCTTGAGGAAGCTTTACCCGTTCCATTGCCTGATAGTAAATGAATTAGGGGTTTGTGGTCTGACAGAATATCGAATTGTGTACCCCAAATAAAAGTCCTAAACTTTTCTACAGCCCAAGTGCAAGCCAAAGCCTCCCTCTCTATTGTGCTATAGTTAGATTCAGCAATAGAGAGGGATCTGGAAGAGAAACCAACAGTGTTCTCTTTCCCATTCACCCATTGGGATAAGACAGCTCCTAAACCTTTTTGGCTCGCATCCACCGCTAGTATGCATTTGTAACCAGGTGAAAATGGTGATAACGCAGGAGCCTGAAGAATTAACTTTTTAATTAATTCAAAGGCATTCTGTGCATCATCATTCCATGTAAACTGAATGTTTTTCTTCAATAGGAGGCGTAATGGTTGAACCACCTGGGCATAGTTGGAAATGAATCTAGAATAATATTCTGTCATTCCCAGAAATGACCTAAGCAGATCTTTGGTATTGGGAATAGCTACTTCATCAATGGCCTTTGTAAGAGAAAATTTGGGACTGATTCCAGAAGCTGAGATGGTATGCCCCAAATAATCTAGTGACTGAACCATAAATTTGCACTTATCTGTACCAAGTGTAACTCCAAATTCCTTAAATTTCTCAAGTACTTTCCTTAGGGTAGTAACGTGTTCATTTCTGTTTTTTGAGTAAATAAGGACATCATCCTGGTAAGCCTGAACTGAAGCAATACCAGCTAACATGTGATCCATGAACCTCTGGAACACGCTCGCCGCAGAGGCTAAACCAAAGGGTAACCTAAGATATTTAAATGCACCAAAAGGTGTTATAAAGGTTGTCAGGTCAGTAGAAGGAGTGGACAAAGGAATTTGATGGTATGCTGATTTCAAATCCAGGATAGAAAAACATGTGGAGCCTGCAATATTCGATAAAAGATCTTGAATTTTGGGCAGTGGATGGCAGTCTACCACTATATTTTTGTTAAGTGAGCGTAGGTCAGCACACAAACGAATCGAATTATCTTTTTTCCGCACAATAACAATGGGACTCACCCATTCAGAGGAGTCTGTAGGAGTTATGATCCCTTCTTCCACCAATTTATCAAGTAAAATTTTTAGATCGGTTCTCACGCTCAAGGGAATGGGCCTAGCTGCAAATTCCTTTAAAATTTTACCTGTGAAAGAAGAAGCATCATTTGTTTCAGAACTATCTATGACATCAATAGTAACACTATCTATGACATCAATAGCAACATCATTATTGATTTGAATGGGATTTTCAGAACCAGGGACTAATTTTAAGCCCATCTTGGCTAAATCTTGCCATCCAATAATGAGTTTACCTTTAAGTGCAACATAAACTTTCGTTGAAATTTTTCTCCCAAAACCAGACACAAATTCAATGAAATACCCATACATTACAATTTTTTTACCCGTATAACCTTTGGGAATGATATCCAATTCCTCTAATACTTTACCGGGCCAGTGTTTCTCAAACAAAGTGTCAGAAATGATCGTGACTGGTGCTCCAGAGTCACCCATCATTTCTAATTTTAAATCACCAATAATGAATTCAGCTAACGGTTCTTTGACCTTTTTCTCTGAAGAAGAATTTAAATCTACAATATCAATGTCAACAGACAGCATCATTCTTTCCATACTATTAGAAAGAATGAGACCATGTTCAGTAGAGTCTTCATTTGAAATTTCTCTAGTATCTAGAGAACTGACTCTGACAAGTCTCTTGCTTTTACAAACATTATAAAAATGACCAGTTTTTCCACACTTAGTACATTTTTTGCCTAAGGCTGGGCAAATGGGACTATCACCTAAGTGCGTTTTAGATCCACACCTGTAACAATATGATGGAGTTTTGTTTTGTCTCACTTGAAAAGGTTTTGAAAAACGTGATCTGTAAGCAATATTATTAACAGAAGCATCATGTTCAACAACATTAATATGCGAAACGTTGTCTTGATTCAAGCAAGAAGAGGTGATGATGGACCTCTCTATTCCCTTTGCCATGATAATGACCTCAGTCAAGGTTGGGTCTCTGCAACTGAGAATCCTTTCTTGTATCTTCTTATGAAAACAAGAGTAAACAAATTGGTCTCTTATGTGATAGTCTAATTCTGCACCAAAGTTACATTCAGACGCTAAATTCCTGAGAACTGATATATAGTCTTCAACGGATTCATCTGAACTTTGTTTCTTCTTTCTAAAGTTAAATCTTTCAAGCATCACACTTGGCTCTTCCAAAAATTTCTTATTTAATCTCTGGATAGCATCTGTATATACATTCCATCCTTCACCTCCATCTGGAGGTGGAATAGTGACTGGCAAATTATTAAAAGTCTCACGTCCAACTCTTCCCAAAAAATTATATAAAATAGCAAGTTTGCGCTTAGCAGAATAATCCTCTGCGTCAATGGCTACCAAATAGTTTTCAAAAGATTTAATCCATAGTTTCCAGGGTTCTTTGGGTTTACCCTGATGAGGTAAAAAATGTTCTAATTGAAAGATTTCTTGTTTTGCCATTGAAAAACAGGAATTTAAGTTGATAAATGAGGTTTAAATATTCCTTTTACCTAAGTTATTAATTAAAATAAAGTGCTTACTTTCTCCTGGACAAATAGGGAGTAAAGAGAAAAATATTTAGACTTACAGTTCCTTTAACGAGAAGAAATGTCCTCCGGATTGTTCTATTTCTTTTTTTTAAAGCCAGTAAAATCGTTTTCTGGTAAACGATCGTGCTCCAGTTCCTTAAACAAGCAGGGAAAGGTGAACAGCCAATCGTTTCATTAGGGGGCGTGACCATGCGAAGAAACCCAATTGGAAGGAGTCTTAGTAAAGCAGGCAGACCCCTTTATGAGAAACGAGAGTCGGAAGCTCTGAGCTGATCACGTGTTTTCTTTCCGGTGAACAGAGGGAGCAGTTGAAGAAGCAGATCGAGAGAGGCACAGCACAAATAAATGGTGATGTTAAATCCTGATGTTAAATCCACAAAAAACGCCGAAAAACGTCGCCAATTGTAAAGATGAGGTTTTCCAAGAATGAGTAATCCAAAGGAAGCAGTAGATTAGAAGTATGGATTTATTTAAGTAAATAAACAGAACACCACGGGAGTGCGTCCTTCCTCTCCGGGCCATGAACAGCAACTGACAAAGGAAACTGTCCATGCCAGAGAGTTAGATCGCCCTCACGAGAATGCATATTCAAACATCAATACATAACATAACATTAGACTTCATGCGCACCTAACAGGAAGTGTGCGCATGAAGTCGGACTTTGAAGGAAAACATGCGCGCATGCAAATGCGCGTGTAGTTTAATACTGACTTGCGCTCGTGTGAGAGCGCGTGTAACACATGTGCACACATTACACCCAGCCACCAAGCGTCAAGTCAGGATGGAGGCTACGCCTCAAGGTGCTAGGTTGCCTCGAGCAGTTTGCCCCCCCCCTCTGAAAGCCACAGGTATGACTAGTGAGAGCAGCTGCAGCGAGGGGCCAGGGTTCCTTCCAGCACTCCCAGATGTCCTGCCTTTATTAACGCCCCCCCATCCAGCGGGTCTGGTCAGTAATGTGGGGTTCAGGTCACCTGCCCCATCCAGTGGCTTCTGTTTGGCGTGGGCTGTGCCAGTTCCCCTGATGATGCCATCAGCACTGGTAACAATGATAAGAGCATTACAGAATCATTCAAAAGAAGCCAGAGTTACGTACAGAGGGGAGTGCCGGCCGATGACAGCATGGAGCGAGGAGAGTCAGTCTGAGGTAGGTTCCCTTGTGCAGAGCTGCCGCGCTTGACACAGAGTAATGAGGTGTCCTTGGAAGACCTTGACTGGTTCTTAGCAAGGAATACCGCATACTGCCTGGGAAGTACCTAACAGGCACGTCAGAGCGTCAGAGCGTGACGCAATATATGCATGGGCGACCCCTTCACCCACGAACAGAAGACACAGAGACACCCCCTGCACCCCAAGAACAGAAGACAAAGGCCACCCCTGCACCTATGAACAGAAGACACAGGCTCAGGGTCTGGGGCACTCCCACACACTTGGGTGGGTGAACCCTAACACTGCCCATACAAGCAATACTCAGAGGGGCAGGGCATTGAAGTTGTTGCCGTGAGCCCTTAGACCTGCTGCTCTTTCCCTCACCACTTTCACATGACACTAGCCACCACTGGTCATATGGTTCTGTATTGACATCTCTGGGTTCTGGTGCCTTGTGGTTTATGATGTCACAAGAACACCTCACTGAAAATCTTGTACCATATTTCATGACTCATTTATACAAGCACGAAGGTGAAATCACTTTGGCGAGCACTCGCAATTAGTAGCAGACTTACATCCCTTTGTATAATAGAGTATATTGCCATGGTGAAATTGGTAAATTCCACACTGCTTCTGGGTATGCATTTGATCAGAGTCATCTAACTCTATTTCCACCAGAAGCAGGTTGTCCCCGCAACCCTCTCTCTCACCCCACACTCCACTCACCGGTAACCGATTTTCGGCTGCATGATGCATGGGCAGGGCAAGGCTAGCCATCCGGGGTAGGGGAGGGGGAGGGGGCTACTAATAAATTAATTTAAATTATGGCCGGGGACGTTGGGCAGTTCTTCTCAGTCTTGGCGCAGGAGCGTGGCTGCGCATTCGGATGCCACACCGTCTCAAGCGCACGTTTAAATGCACACGCTCAATGAGCATTATGAATAATTCGATCAGGGCATTGGCCACTAGCCCTGCCCCCTGCTGCACCCTAAAGACTGCACAGACGAGTCGCGGAACAACTGCGCACCGCACGCACCCACCCTGACTCAGACTCACCATTTCATGGTAAACAGTGAGCCTCGGAGGCCCGGCCGGGCCAGCGCGTTCACAGCAGTTGTGCAACATTACATTAATGGCAACATTTAATTTATGAAGAGGCTGCTATATACTTCATAATGAAGTGAGGGGGCCCCCTTTGTTTTGCCCATGCTGGAAACCTAAAATTTTAAATCACAGTATCACCTGGAAGCACTTCCTGCTACAGCCAATCTAGGACACCCATCTCGCCATTAATATAAGCCTGTGGTTTGTGATGTTGAAATGTAAATTTCTATTCAGCAAACGGGCCACTTTAATAATCTGCTTTTTCGTGTTCTTTGTCTGTATTTCCACTAAGTGCCGGAACCCCTGTCAGGACTATTGTGTAAGGGCAGGCTGCCGCAAGAAGGTCTAGAACCCGTAGAGCCGTGGTACACCTTACAGAGTCGTCTTGGGTGGACACATTATCCTGTGGTGCAAGTGCTCCATCTGCTATGCTCCCTGTGTTTTCCGAGCCTACATTCGAACTCCGGTTCTGGTCTACCGGTCACGCCCTCATGTACCTCGTATCTCGCAAAGCACCTCTTAAACTCGGGGCATTTCCATCCCTAGACCCCACCAGAAGCTCTTTATCTACACCCTCCCTTATTTCCTTCTGATGTTCGCCACCATGTCTCTTGTCATAATGTCTCTCTGAGGGCAAAGCAACCCTGAAAGGGGTGGAAACGTCTAATGCCCCCAAGCTATTTACCGTTGTATAGCCATTAACACGTTTGTGTGATTGCTATTCTGGGCAATCATCAACATCAACTATCCTGCTTCCTTTGAATATCTCATACCTCCCTGGGGTACCTCAATCTTACCTCCCGGAAAATCTGAACGCAGTGGCCCTGAAGAACATAATGTTCATGCCTCTCCTAGGTCTGCGCTCCACTGCCTTCAACCGAAGGGCTCCAACAAGTGAGGAGGGGGCCTGCAGACTGTGCAACTACAGGTCCGAATCATGGATGCATCTTCTGACTGTTGTCCCTCCCTTGATGCTCCCAGAAGACTTCTTTTAAAACCCTTATATTTAAAATGCGGCATTAGAACATGTTGGGAGGCATCGGCCCTTTGATTTCCTTCCTTAGACACTCAAGTGCTCGTTAGGACTCGAAAATATGTGAGACTCCTGGACAATCTCTTTTTACCCTCTTTGGCCCCTGCTCTTCCAGTTCCTCCCCCCAAAAAACTTATCATAGACTTTTTTCGTCCCCTGTCCTAGTATTCCTGTACTAATCTATTCTATTCTTGGCTTTGGAATCCTGTTACGTGATTATAATGGTAACTACAAGATTGTCTGTTTAGTTATATGTATATGAACTTAAACCTTGTTTTTTATTTTTATTTTTTGCTATTAACGTGGTAAATGCACTATGATGACACTCTATAGCAATAGTTTTAATTAACTGTGCTAATTTAATAAAACCTTCAAACCTCCAACAGGGACACTTTCTCTTCAATTAATGTGATTTTCTCATGTATGAGCCCTAGGTGAGTAATTAACATGGTTTCCAACCTAGACCACAATTCAGAGTCCTCCCCCCCTGCATTTCCTGCCTCTCCACTATTTGTGCACTGCAATTTCCATACTGGACCTTCTATTTCTTTAGCCCTGGCCAGGATTGGCGTTCCTTTCTGCTTGTGTTTACTGTTAACAGTGTGACTCCACACCCCTCGGGTTCGCTTTGCTATTGCCATGGGGCCAGCTAAAGGGGTGACAGCCCTACTTGTCTCGCTTCTCTCTAATAATGCCCTTTTAGACCTGGTGACCACCTCCCCTCCTTCCCTCATGGCTAATTCACACCTCTTCGGTCACGAGGTCATGTTGCGCGGCGGAACTGCCGTGTGGGATGCTGGGGGATGTAGTCCCCCAGCATCCAGGTGTGGATGGCGGCACTCTGCGGCACTCTGCGGGACTTTGGCAGTCCGGCGGCTCCCCTCAGCGTTCTGGGCAGCGTTCAGTGGCAGGTAGGGCAACAGTGGGTCACAGCAGCAAATGAAGGAAAAACAGGCTCAGTTTAGGAGTCCCAAAGTTAGTAGTCCTAACTTTACTACTCCTAAACTGAGCAAAATCTTAACTTTAAGACTTTCGGTATTCACAGAAGGCATTTAGAAGTCCTAAAGTTAGGAGTCCAAACTGTAATACTACTAAACTGAGAAAAATGCTGACTTAAAGACTTTTGGTATTCACACAAGGCATTTAGGAGTCCTAAAGTTAGGACTCTTAACTTCTGTGAATACCAAAATGAGTAAGTGCCTTCTGTGAATAGCCAAATGGTAGTAAGTTTAGGATTTGCTTTAAGTTAGTTCTGTGATTCAGGCCCTTTATCTTCTTACGATTAGTATCAGTTCTAGGCCTGCAAGTCACCCAAATCTACAACAGATCCCTGGAGTTAGCATAATTCCCAGTGTTGCAGGGATTCCTCTCCTACACAGAACTGTGCATAGAGACTTGGAACCTCAGTGAATTAGGGTGTGCCAAAACTCACCTCAATATCCAAAATCCCCTACCAGCCTAGCAATCAGTGTGTCATTGGTTCTTACAAACCCCCAATGATTAGACAACCCAGAACATGAACTTAGAACACCTCAGGTCATGTGGAACACATGAACACTCTTTCGTTATACTAACATACCAGTCCATAACGAGGAGTAAATGAGGACACATGCCAGTTTGAAATATTTATTTCTAATGCCGTGTTATCAGGCAAAGTATCTTAGCTAATACCAGCAAACATATTGTAAGCAACAAGGTTATCAGCATAGTTTCTATTCCATAAAATACAAAGAGAGAAAGCATGGTAAAATGCTAAAGGGAAGAAAGCTAAATTACACCTAAGTCTCACCCTCCCTTGTTAGTATATTATAATATATCTAAAGAAGGTCCATTTGGGTTTTCGAAGGGCGGCCCCATACCTCTGGTCTTAGTAGAAAGGGATCACATCATCTTCTACACCAACTCTCTGCATGCGAATATTCATCAAGTGTGTCTGCATGCTCTGCGCAGTGCATTATTAAACGCGCCAAAAGCTAGAGCTGGCCACAGCTGTACATGTGTTATGTCTAAGACGTGCGCTGATCAGACCCTACAACAACCACTGTGTTGAAATAACCTTGAAGGCCTCGGCACTCACTGTACAGACATAGCTTACCAAGCAAAGCTGATATTATACGAAAAACATATTATTCTCGTGTGAAGCCAAATAGCCTACTAGGCTCAAAGCACTAATAACAATATATGCAGTGTGCAGACGCAGAGAAAGGAAAGATGGCGTTTAAACTTCTAATAAGCTCATGCTAACTTAACACAGTGTGAAGGCAAAGCCTATCTCCATGACACCCTCCCTTGATCCGAACACAGATAAGATAGGATAAGATAAGATAAGGAGCAAATTTAGGAATGCAGAGTTCAAGAACAATAGTCCGAACATAAGTATCCAATTTGTTCCTAGAATGATAGAGATACAAAAAAAATGTTTGAAGCCAAAATCTCATAGTCTGTCAACAGTTCAATTTGTCAAAAAGAAATTAAAATGTAACGATGGGGGCGGAGCTTGCCGGCGGACATGCCAGACGTGTAAGCGTTGAGCTCCCCGTCTAAGCCCCGTATAACTCCGTAAAACCCATCCTCCGAACAGCCTGCTGGCACCACAAATCGCTGGGGACTACTGGCCTACGCCTGGGTCGAGTGGCGAAACTTGCCCTGCCCGTTTTCCGGTGAGGGAGAGCCGCGTTGAGAACTGATCGGCGCCGAGACGGACCAGGCCGCGATCCCCGGACTTTCCTGTGCGGCTGGCCGAGGTACGTCGCGCGACGTGCGGTAGGCGGAGCTGCGGACAGACCGGTCCTCTCGGACGACTGCAGTGCGACGGATCCTGGTGAGCGCCGCTCTACACGGTTCCGGGGCAATACCGGAGGGAACTTGGAGAGCCCTGGAAGATACACCTGATTAGACGCCCACGGACACTCAGGTCGGGCTGGGGAGACTTAGTTCTCTGGCCTCGTGGTGGCTGAGACGCACACCCTGTAAGTGCCGAACCCCATGCTGCTGGAGAGCGGCCGGACTGAGGATTTGTGGACACCGGGGGTGGAGAAGGCACGCTCGATCGTCTACAGGGTGGCAAGGGCGGTGGGACAGTCTGTCGTCCTCCTGGGTGCCGGGCCTGGACATAGCTCGGAGTGTGACGCCGCCATATTGGTAACAGCGCTTACTGCCTCATACGCCGACCACGGGAGACTGTTGCTGGCGCTACCCCCTCCCGGCCTGCCCCCCCCCCACGAGCAACTTACCTAGGGCACCTGGGTGCACCGGCTGCATGAGCACCAGAAACGCCATGGGGAAGGGGGACAGACAACAGCCCAAATTATCGTTCGAGCAGAAGAGGACTAAGGGTGCTGAGGGCGCGAAGGGTGCTGAGGGACCAGCCATGGACGCCTCGCCAAAACAATCTTCCTCCGAAAACGCCCTATGTGCGGAAATTCGAGGCATGCTGGGGGTCATGGAGAAAGGCCTGCAGGACAGTATGGCATCGATAGGAACTAAGATTGACGCACTGACGTATCGAATGGATCGCATGGCCGAGAGGGTGGACAAGCATGCGGAGAGGCTCGATATGGCGGAGAGACGGCTAACGGAGGCGGAGGAGGCCCAGTCGGAATGGGATAAAGACCGTAAACAGTTTGGGAGGCTGCTCCAAGTTATACAAGACAAGGCGGAAGATTTGGAGGCGCGCTCGAGACGCTCCAACATCCGCATCACGGGGGTGGCAGAGACAACCAGTACCGGCAAGATGGAGGTGTTTGTGGAGAAGCTGCTGCGGACCCTGCTAGGTGAAGAAGTCTTCTCCCCCATGTTTATTGTTGAAAGGACGCATCGCTCTTTGGGACCGAAACCGCAGCCAGGCCTACCCCCGAGGCCGATCATTGCAAAACTCTTGAACTACAGGGACAGGGATCTGGCGCTCCGACTGGCCAGAGAGAAAGGGGACCTGCAGTTTGAAGGAATGAACATCTCCCTATACCCTGACTTCACAGCGAGGGTTCAGGAGGAAAGGAAACGCTTTGCTCCGTATAAAAAACAGCTGAGAGAGCTTGGGCTGGACTACGCGATGTTGTACCCTGCGAGACTCCGTATCAACAGGCAGGGTCACTCGCACTTCTTTACGGATCCTGCGGAGCTTAAGAAGTCCCTGAAAGACTGGTCAAAGGAGCAGCGCAATTGCCCGAGGAGTCCGCGAAGGGATGACGTTGATGCTGAGGCAATGGAAGAACGAGAGTGAATAGGGGAGCGGTAGTGGATTGGGGCTTGCAAGGCCTCGGCGCCTTGTGACGCCTGAACATTTGGAGTGGGCCCGACTGTAAGTACTCTGGTGTGGAGATGTTCCGGATTCCCTCGGATAAGGTACTGTTTACCCTGGTGGGCGGTTGGGCTGGTGTCACACTGGCGGCGGGACACTACAGAGGCGGCTCTCCTTGTGTACTGGAGCCGCTTTGGGACTAAGAAACACTGTGCTGGCAGGATTGTGGGGAACAAATTGGACGGGGCGGGGACGGGGGGGTGTTTGATGTTTAGGGCCTTTGGCCCACTTTGTGCTAGTAACCTAGCCAGGCACCTCTGCCTCTGCGCTTTTGGCATTTGGCTCCCTAGGGAGCCGTCCGGGGTTTGTAGTACTTGTTGATACCTGGGGAAGGGTAGGAGGGAGGGGTTGGGGCCTGTCTGACCGGGTTGGGGTTGGTCGGCTGTGGGAGGGTGGGTGGTAGTGAGTTGACTTTCATGTTGGCAGTTGGGTTTGTGGTGTTGGGGTTGGTCGGCCGTGGGTGGCTAGTTGTTTGCTATGTCTTTGTGCTGCTGCTGATATTTTGGGTGGGGTTCGGGGTCAGTTGGGAGGGGGGTCTGTTTATGCCGATTACTGCTATGTGTCCGCTACATCGCCTGCTTTGTCCTACTGTTTTCTTTATCCTGCTATGTCGACCGCTGAAACTCTAGAACCAGAGAGCGCCCTGGGCTCTCTGCGACTGCTGTCATGGAATGTGAGAGGGCTTAACGATTTCCGTAAACTCAGGAAGGTCTTGGCATACTTGCAGCGCCATCGGATTGACCTTGCTCTGCTGCAGGAAACACATCTGCCGCTGTCTAGTCCTATGTTGCAGATGAGGGGTCTTAGTTCCGCTTGTGTTGCTGCAGGGTTCACCACGCATGCTAGGGGGGTACTCACCTGGGCTAATCCCAAATCCCAATTGTCGCTACAGCGGGTGGCGGTAGACCCGGATGGGAGGTATGTGGTTGCACGGTGTGTTGGGAAGGGTCACGATCTTTTGCTGGTGAATGTGTATGGCCCCAACTACGATTCCCCAGACTTCTATGCTTTGTTGGCTGACAGCTGTAGGCAGTTTGTGGGCACTAGAATGCTGTGGGGGGGGGGACTTTAACTTGATGTTGAACCCAGAACTGGACAGATCGGCGGGCCTCCCTAGATCCCCGGCTGCTTCGGCGTTGCTGCTATTGTCGGAATGTGTGAAGCTTGACTTGCTTGATGTGTGGCGTCATAGACACCCGGGGCGGGGTGGGTTCACCCATTACTCGGCCTACCATAACCTCCATACACGTATAGATTACTGGTTTGTTTCCCGCTCACTGATTGGTGCGGTGAGAGGGTGTACGGTGCTGCCTCGCACACTGTCTGACCACTCGCCACTACTCTTATTACTGGTTGCTCCTCCTAGGGGGATCCCCCCGTTTACCTGGAGGTTCCCCCCGTACTCCCTCCTAGATGAAGTTTTCAGAGGGGAACTAGCCGAGGATATAGAGGCCTATTTCTCAACTAATGTGGGATCGGTGGATAGCGTCCAGGTGCTTTGGGATGCGTTTAAAGTGTACATCAGAGGGATGACAATGGCAAAGCACTCTGGGGTGCTCAAGGCTATCAGGCACCGGCTGCAATGGCTTGAAACACAACTCACCGATCTGGAACGGCGGGCGGGAGACTCGGGTGCTGCCACAGACGCAGACAAACTTCAGTCTTTGCTAGAGGAATTTCAAGAGGAGGCGGACAGGGAAATTAAACATATGGGCAAATATGCCACGGCGCGCGCGTATGGGGAGCGGGAGCGACCTGGTGCTCTCCTGGCCAAACTGATGCGCAACACCAGGCCCCCATTGGTTATCGAGGAATTGGTGACTGCTGCTGGGGAGGTAGTGGCGGAGGAGCAGGATATCCTAGCGGAATTTCACTCTTACTATACGGCGCTCTACTCCTCAAAGGATAGCCGCCTTGAGGAGGAAATCGACGACTATTTAAGTTACCTCCAAATGCCCTTCTTAGCCGACTGGCAGAGAGAGTTTCTCATGGCCCCAATCCAAAAGGAGGAGATAACGGAGGCACTGGAGGGCATGAAGTCCGGTAGCGCCCCTGGAGCGGATGGCCTCACGGTGGCGTTTTACAAGGCCTTTCAGGACAAACTTGTCCCGTATTTGATGCTCCTATTTGATGATATTTGCCAACAGGGCAGCATGTCGAAATCCATGAGAGAGGCGCTACTTATTACCATCCCGAAGCCAGGTAAACCACCTAATCAATGTGGCTCTTACCGGCCTCTATCGCTGATCAATGTGGACGCGAAGTTATATGCAAAAGTACTTGCGACCCGTTTGGCGCTTTTGGTCCCAGACCTGGTTGCCCCGGAGCAGGCTGGGTTTGTCCCCTCACGCAATCTCACTTATAATATCCGCACTGTACTTGGCACGATACAACACGTCAAACAAGAGAACAAAGCTGTCGCCGTCTTTTTAGACATGGAAAAAGCCTTCGACTCTGTTGAATGGTCGTTCATGCTTAGGGTCCTTCGTAAGTTTGGACTCGGTGAACCGTTTCTACAGATGTTGGGAGCTCTATATTACAAGCCCACTGCGAGATTAAAGATAGGGAACTTAGTCACTGCTCCTATCGAGATTGGAAGGGGCACCCGTCAGGGCTGTCCCCTTTCTCCGCTGTTGTACGCCATGGTGGCAGAACCCCTCGCTTGCGCTATACGAGAGTATCATCGGTTCGAAGGGATTAATTTTCCGACGTACCAAATTGGTATCTCAACATACGCGGATGACACTCTGCTATATGTCCGTGACCCGGAGACAAACCTCTCTGCGGTGCTGCGGGAAGTGGTAAGATTCGGGGCCTTATCGGGCCTTCGGGTCAACTGGAATAAATCGGTGGCGTTACCCTTGACTCCGGTGACACTCCCATTTGACTCGGAGTACCCATTGCAGTGGACCACAGACTCTATCCGCTATCTGGGGATACGAATACATACTGACCCGGAGGTCCTGATACGAGAGAATTATGGGGTCGCCTATTCCAAACTGGTAGATGATGTCGAAGTGTGGTCCAGACTCCCGCTTTCTCTCATGGGCAGGATAGCGCTCATGAAGATGGTAGTGCTCCCCAGATTTCTTTTTCTATTTACGAATATACCGGTGGTCCTCTCCAAGGCTTTTTTCCGACAACTCACCCAAACGCTCATCCGCCTGGCGTGGGGGGGGGAAACAGCCGAGGGTGCAGTGGCAAACGCTCATGCTTCCGTATGAGCAAGGGGGTCTTGGGGCCCCAGACCTGGAGCGGTACTATAGGATCGCTCAGGGAGCACATCTCCACACATGGATTCATGGGGATCCTGGCATCCCTCATGTCAAACTGGAACGACTCTTTGCAGACCCCATCCCTCTCCCGGCCACAGTATGCTATCCGCCCGCTCGGAAGGTCGGCATTCTGGATTCGATCGCGGCCACGAACCACGCTTGGCATGCACTGGTTGGCTCCCGAGAGAGTGTACTGCTGTATTCACCCTTGCTCCGTGTGGAGTGGGCAGCCTGGTTGGCTCCGCTGACGGAGAAAGGCGTCCTGAAAGCGCTACGTGAATTGGGTATTGTCACTGTGGGAGATCTCTTTTTAAACGGCACCCTGAAGACGTTGCAGCAGGTCCTTCAACCCTGCCCTGGGGCAACGCTATTACATAGCTTTCAATACCATAGGGTCCGTAGAGCGGCACTGGCCACATTGGGCCCGGAACTGGCTGAACCCCAGGAAGTGCCGGAGCTCACATATGTAATCAAGACCCCCTCTTCTCGCAAACTGATAACGGCTCTGAGGGCGCTGGGCGATGGACTTCGGCAGTGCCCCACCTCTAAGGCCCGATTGGCCTGGCAAGCTGACCTCCAAACTCCTATCTCAGATGAAATGTGGCGTTATTGCTCTACCAACACTAGAAAGATCTCGCTCAACAGTCGACACCGCCTGATACACTTTAAATTTCTACAGCGTGTCTACTACACGCCAGTGAGGCTACATAGGTATGGGCTGAGGGAGTCGGCGGAGTGTGAGCGCTGCCACTTTCACACGGCAGACTTTCTTCATATGGCCTGGACTTGTCCTGCTATTCATAGGTACTGGGTAGAGGTCTTTGCGGATCTCAGCTCTATCATAGGCGAGGAGATCTTGCCCAACCCGGCGCTCGCATTGCTCGGATTTTCCAAACCACTGCCGGTGGCGGTGCGGCGACTTGCGGACATGGCGCTACTGATGGCGAAGCGTCTGGTTGCCTTGTGTTGGATGCGGGGACCGGTTCCCACGAAGAAACGTTGGGAGACGGATTTACTTTACTGCTGCACGCAATCAGAGGCGTATAGTGAACTACTTCCCCCGAAAAGTCGCCCCAAGAACTTCTGGGGGTTGTTTAAGGCGTTTCAGAGCGCGCGAGAGGAAGATGAGTCGGATCCGGAAGGGGAGGAGTTTGATGTACTGCAGGAAGATGGGGTTGCGGCGGCTGAGAATGTGGAGAGTGGTCGCTGAAGGTTTCAGTGTTATGAGTGAGTGGTGGATTGTGCCTGGTCTTAGCGGTGCCATGCATTGGAGGGGTGCTCGGGTCGGCTGTCCTGGATGTAGATAGACGCTATCCCCACTGTACCTAGTTTCGCCCTCATGGATCTGTGAGTCGACACCCATGGCCCTGTAGAGGGGTCTGTGGAAGTGGTGAATGGTGGGTGCAGGCGTGTGGACACGGGCTCAGGTAGTCTGGCTAGTTTTTGGGGTGGGTGGGCTTGTGTTTGAACGGGGGTTCTTAGTTCTTTCTTTTTACACCTTTTCCTGGTCTCCATCTTGAGAGGCTCAGTCCCTGGGTCTTCATGCAGTTATTACTCTGTACCTACACTGGTTGTCCCATCCTGGCACGCTGTTTTGAGCTTGGAACTGGCACCGCAGGCGCCGCCGGGTGGGCCTTCCTTTGTCATATTGAGGTCAATCATCTGCTGCTTCAATAGACTGATGCTACTACACGCTTCTCTTACACCTGCAGTTACGCCGCCAGGCCTCCGGGCTGTTGGTATCATGGCTGTGAGTTTTATCTTTTACCCAGGGGTTTGAGAGTGACCGTTTGCTGCCGCCGGCCTCCGGGTTGTAGGCGATGATGGCTGTGTGTATACCTCGAAGGTGTAATAAAGTACAAAATTTTATTTAAAAAAAAGAAATTAAAATGTAACCTCCGGACATAGCAAAGTCAATAGGTCTGGGCCCAAAAAAATATTGATGAAAAAGTAAAAAAAAATCCGATGTCCAATAAGTGGCGTCGGTCATAGAGGAGAGAGAGTAGTTATAACTCATCCCAATAACGAATATGCAAAATATGCAGCAACAGCCTCCAACAGGAAGTCACTGTTCTCATCCGAAAATAATTCGGCCATCCAATTTAACAAAGGGAAAGAACATACATGTTCCTCAATTTCCGGAACCTCTAGCACCATCAGAGGACAACTCGGTGGGTTTTCAACGAAGCTGCGTGCCAAGACATCTTGTGCCGCTGGGAACACATTCCAACGACCCAATACTCTATGCATCACTGCATAGGCCATAATCCCTCCATCAGAACAAAGCAATTCATGAGCAACTAAGGGGCTCATAAGTTGATTATAATCCGCATCGGGAGACACCGTTTTGCAGAGACACAAATCCAGGGCCCATCGAAATCGTAACTCAGGCAATAAAAGACAGGCTGGATGCATGTAAAGTAGGAAAATCGAAACGATTATCCATAAGCTGCACTCAACGTAGCAAGAGGCAGCACTCCATAGTACTCAAGTATTCAGGCGCGAACCAGCCCCAGCCGAGACAGCTCTCCTTGTGCATTCATTTTGAAACAAGCAAAACAGTAAAAGCACGCCAGCAGCCAGAGCCAGCAGTAAGGGACATCCACCAAACAGGCAGGAAAAAATAGAATGAAAAAATGCTGGAAAGACACCAAATATAGTCTGAAAAGAAGTGACAAGGCCACTGCTTACAACTTTAAAAAAGTGAGCCAGCCCAGTTGTGGAGGATGCATTGAAGATAGTGTGAATTAACTCACCGAAATGCAAGGGCAAATCAGTATTCAATAAAGCATTCACTTCTGTGCGGGTGTTTGCCACGTGAAGGACGAATGTTTCACAAGCAGATGTAAGAGCAACTTCTTTCAGGGACAACAGAGCTCTAATGCGACTCATCTTGTTGAACTCTGCTTTCAAGGTCGGAATCTTAGGCCAGATGGAAACATCAAGCTTCCCATGCGGGGGTGGATACATTACATTTTTACAGCAAGCCCCCAGCTCACTGACGGTAACGACATAAGCAATTCCTTTTATTAACCCACAACAATCTTCATTGTTTAAAAGTAAATAACTCTGATTTGCCAGTAATGTGAATGTGGGAACGATAGCAGGCACAGGTGTACCTTTAAAAAACAGGCTAAATTAGGCTCATTCTGATTACAAAAGCCATGTAATTGGATATGTCTACAAATTAATGAGTGATTTGGTGTTTCAGTGCATTTTTCACCAATCAAATAAACTTTTTTACCCTCCCTAGGGCATCCATAGGTAAAGGAAGCGACCAAGCTTCATGGAGATAAGAACTTCCAAGAGGCTCGTATCTACCAATTGCAAAGTACTTCATACACCCCTCGGGCTTGAAAAGAGGAAACGGGAGTGTTATTAAACTGTGGATAAGCCACGTTGCAGTATTGGCTTCTGCCACAGAAAATGGTAAAGGTTCCAACCTTTCAATGTGTAACATAGAAAAAGATGCATCTTTCATCAACAGTAAATGTTGCCTGTCAGTAAACGGGGCAAACAAGGACAATGTATTCATGCAATGCCAGGCCACTTTTCCTGCATTTAAGGTCTACAGTGTCCATGCAAACTGCATAATAGAACGCAATTGATTTTGACCATGGTACAGAACAGACACTTCATCTTGCACAATATCAACAACAGATGATACAATATTGTCTAATGTGTAAATGCGGGAAGAGAACGTGTTTATGCTATTATCTGCAACCACTAGCACCTTTTCTAAATTGGCTTGATCTATAGCCCTAATGCGGGTAACTGCCTCAATCTGGGATGTTTTCCAGACTTCGTTGTAAACAGCATATATCCATCTTTTAGATATGCAGTTATCCGGGCCCTTAATAAAATCATTCAGATCAACATTGTCAGTCAGTTTAGACAAATGTAGTTTAACTGACGCCAAGGCAGAATGTTTGAGCCAGTTCTGACACAATTTGCCTACAGAATAGGTAGTCACAGAATGGCCACTTTCAAAATGGGGGTCCACCCTGACCTGTGAAAAGCCTTCTGCCAAACCCAGAAAACAATGCTGGCAAGAGTCAGCACTTTAGTGCCAGAGCAACCAGCCTTCGGGTTCCAAACTGGAAATGTTAAATGAAGAATTCAACAACAGAGTTTGTAACTCTCTCATTGAAAATTTAGTGGCTGAGGGATGAAAATCCAGTTCTTCCCACTTTCTGTAGCATAAGACAGTTATTTATTTGTTAGTATGATGCACCTATATATCCTTTCATATATTATATATATGGACATTTACTTGTGTATTTCCTTTTAGTTAAGTAGGAGCATTTTAGCATTTTCCCTTTGTATTAGTGAACTAGGCTGAAAACCATGTAGACGCCATTTTGTTGGCCGTGTCCTATTCTGAGCTGTAGTCACATGTTCTTTCTGCTCAGCAGACAGGCTCCCTTCATTTGAGTTACCAAAAGGCAGCTGAAAGTGAACTGTTCTCTCTGTGTCCTGACACTCAAGGTCACATCTGGCTCTGACTGCGATAAGCACATTCCTGGAGGTTCCGTGAATATACTCCCAAGCACCAAGACGAAAGGGAGTCACCCTTCCTGACCTCCCCAGTAATGAATAGCTAAAGCTTTGAACCAATTATGTGTGCCATATATGGTCCTTCCCTAAGGCCCCCTGAACCAACTTGTACCTTTCCATGTAGGGTGACTTCATGTGTTCACTGAAAGTATACCTGCCTGGTTTTGACTGTAAGCCAGCAGTCTTCTCTGTGGACCCGATGGGAGAGGGTCAGAGAGGCTCCTCTATAGAGTATTTTGGTAAATAGATGATTGACTCTTCGTCACTGCCAACTGACTGATTATTTGATAATTGGTATTGGGGCTAGTGGTAAGTATAGCTCCATAGGGTATTTATTTTTGGAACATCATGGCATTATTCCAACCGGAATAGTCTTCTAATTCAGGAAAAGAAGGAGCATTCAATTTTTTAGTAGTAGCCAATCTAAATGAAGTTGTCTGTGAAATTGTAGAATTCAAAAATAACATATGGTTCGGGATGAGGCATGGACGATGCAAAGCCGCAGTGCCTTGCACTTGCCAGCTTTTAGAAACCCAAACTGATTTAAGGTCAATTGTATCCTTCCACAACTCGCAGCCCCCAACAGCCAACTGGTCTAGAAAGGACTGCGAATACAATAATTTGGTATCGGTAAGTCTAACTTTGGATGTGGACTTCTCAGTCATTTTAAAATAAAATGCATTGGGATTTGACTGATTAAAATCAGTAAAGTAAGTGAACCTTTCCAAAAAGGAAGCAGAACTTCCCTGTATAGGAGCGGGACAATGTTACCATTGCGTATTATTCACTGTGTTCCTCCTGGTATTATCTTTATGGAGGTATTGATTGCCAAAATGTTAGTAACAATATAAATCACCATAATTAGCAGATTCTAAATTCAAATCTTCAGCATCAAAGGCAGTAAAATATATTTCAAATCAGAAAACAAAGCTTCAACGGCCTGAACATCCCAATCATCTGAACGTATATTTTGTTTAATACCACCCCCCATAGAAACTCTAAGCACATTAGGGACATTTATAACCTTAGTGGGCCCATGAATTTGAAATCGAACAGGATCCCATACAATCCCGTCTAAGACGGGCAAAGCAGTGATGTTAACAAAAGCCAAGTCTCTCTTCAATCTGTGTGATGAGGAATGGGGAGCCAATGTTCCATTGATATGTCGAATGCATGTTCTCTCTTCTCGACATAGTGTCCATTGACAAGTCGGAAAAAATACACTACAAAGCCAATTGACATAAAAAGGTAAATTGAAAAAAGCCCCAGCCAAATGTAGGTCCAAGGGGGAATCAAAAAATGTTTTTTAAACAGTCTTGCCAAAAGAGAAATTTTTGAATGTTTCTTCGATGTGTGTGAATCAGTGTCAAATGAAAATCTGGATTCTGTAGCTAAGCGAGTTTGCAAATCAGGCATCGATAAGTCAGTTGGGTAAGTGTAGTCTGTTTCATTATGTTGAGTACCAGGCAGTGTACTCAATAAAGGACTTGAAATGGCAGGCATCTCAAGGGCAACATCAGGCACCGGATTAGAAGCCGGAGCCAAAACAGAATTTCTCAAAATGGAAGGACATGAGACCACCGGTGTCATACTAAGAAGGATCGGCCATTCTGTGTATCTTGACATTGTCAATGGAGATGTACCTGTTTTCCTTACGAACTGGAAGTGGTGGTGAAATGACTGTTCTAGTGCCCTCTACACCAAGCACTGGAAGCAGAGCTCGATAAGAGGGACCAAATTCTTTCTTGTTTTCGATCTTCTCTCAAACCATTTCTCCAACTTGGGGTAGCCAGCTAACTACCGGGATCTGCAACGCATCATCCGAGGTGGAGGGCAAATGTACCTTTGCAAGACTGTCTCTTGTCTTTTGTAGATTCTGTAAAACATTGCAATGTTCATCTACGTCAAAGGTGGCAGCAACAACCGCCTGGTCTAGACCGTCAAGGTCCGGTACAAACATCTTGATATCAAAGAGCATTTCGTATGGAGTCCGCCCACCCAGAGACCTTCTAGGGAGATTATTAAGAGCACGCTGCATGCCATTGAGGTGGGCCAGCCAGTTCCTGCCAGTGCCTATAACTCTTGCTGTCAAAGACTGCTTTAAATCTCGGTTCATTTGTTCCACAACACTATTACCCTCAGGTCTGTATGGAGACAAAAACTTGACTTGGACCCCCATCCTTATACGCCTTAGAGGCGAAAGCCAGACCCTGATCCGAAAGGAAGGTACCACAGGCAAAAATCCCTACAAAGACATGCAAGTCTCTTATGACAGTTCATGAATCAGCGCTGCGGTGTGCCCACAACCACACAAAGCATGTGCATGAATCAACTGCTACTAAGATGTACATATACACAGTATCAGAAGAAAAAGGACCACAGTGATCTAAATAAACACATCCCAGTGGTTTATTACAAATGAACAACTGTGTCTGGGGCGGAGGTGAGGTTCCGTGACGATTTGAACCCGTGTTTTCAATGTTGTCGGAAATACATAATATTGGTATCAGCGAACCGCAAATGATCCATTTAGCATATCCTGGTGTTTTCGCTACGATACGAGTAAGAGTACTCCTGTTATGAACACATTTCTGATCTACCCACGGCATCCATCTTAGATCATGGCAGCCATTTTGTGTTTCTTGCCCTCACATACGCAATAACCTCTGATCACTTCATTTCGATTAAGGACACGTAGCCTTAGCCGGAGATTCACCTCTTTCATGACACGAACACCTTAAACCAGATCACGCTGTAGCTACATGACTCGACAAAGGCTGCCTCCTCTGCCCGAGGCCAGCCCAACTGAACTGGTTCTCGTGTCCATTGTCCCGATCATGATTAGGCGGCCGAAGCCGGTAGCCTTGCCCATTTACAACCCACAAACATCTCTTATCCCGCTTTTCTATCTTCCACACCTGGCTCCGTTCCTTTCTTTCTGAATCTTTATTAGGGGGAGGTAACGAAATTTACGATGAGGCGGTCCGGCTCTTGAATACAATATTGACAAGGGATTGTGATGAACTAGTGGGAACCCCTCTTCGTAGATGTTTTGTATCAGATTTTATCAACGGTTCCTGTGTACGCCAAATATTTATTGCTTATGACACAAAGGTTTTGGGAATGTACCAACATGTGAAGAATTCGCCTGAAGGCCAAAATTTAGTATATAAGGAGCAACCCTCTTTGTACAATTTGAACAGGCTCCTAGATACTGCCCATGCGTAGTTTCTGTGACTTCTGTGTCCCTGCAGTAATAAACCTTTGGTCTTTGACGCCACCATCGAGAAGCCCGTGTTTCTGTTTATTTGCGCACCAAGGCAGGTGGAACTCCGGGGTCTTTGGGTGTTGTTCCCTGACACCTCTGGACGGAACCAAAAAGTCCAGAACTCCAATTGGCGCCCCACGTGGGGCGACGTCATTCGGTACCGGTCCAAAAGCCTGAAGAGTTCGAGAAGCTTCGTGTGAAGATTCCTGAGGGAGGCGCCCCACTTCATCGATCCCGGTATATCGCAAAAGTGGCCCGAAGTTCTCTTCCACGAGGGTTCCCGTTCAGGACGGCTGCAGTGGGCCGTTGCCTTGACCGTCGCCCTGTCTTGGACCCGAGGTGCAGCCCTTAGTACAGCGAAACGTGACGGGTTTCTCCTTGGTGACGTCTTCAGTGCCTCAGTTAAGTATTTAGTGGTTGCTAGTTAGTGGGTTACTTTGAGAGGGTTGTTAAAATCCTTTTTGGTTCTTGGTTTGGTTTAGTTTCGTAAGATTATCATTGGCTGTTCTAGTTACGATAATCTATTTGGTTCAATTTGGGTATCGATACATCAGTTCGTTTTAGTAGGCCTAAAAGTTCTTGGTTCAGGTGCACATATTTGTTTCGTGTTTTGTTTGTTTTGTGTTCCGGATTGAAAAATGGTAAGTCGGAGAAATTGTATGTTGTCTTGTTTCGGTTGCAACAGTGACTCACGGTTGGAGGACTCATGTCTGGTTCCTCCGATTGGGACTCCCCTATATGACTTATATTGTAAACATGGTGTGGGTCCTATATCTTATAATGAGGTGTGGGTCCGCTACACCGAGAAAGATGGTGTCCTTAGTTGGCCAATGCATGGTAGTTTTGAACCCGAAATTCTTGATAATTTAGAAGCGAAATTGTTTAGGAAGAAAGCCCGGCCGGCAATGTTTGATTCTTTCCGTTACTGGCGAAAAGAATCCAAACAGAGAGAAATGAAGAGATTAAAGAAAGAACAGAAAGAGAAAGAAGAGTTGACTCTAGAGCAAGCAACTAAACAGTTGCAAGATAACGAGTGTGAAAAGGCCATAGAGGTGGCCATTAGAGAGCATAATTTAGCGATCGACAAGTGCTATCCTGCCTTGCCATCGAAAACAGCTAAGATACTAGAGGACCCCGAAAACGATCCTCTGTTGTCTTATCTGTTACGGTCACCTCCACCGTATGCACAAGGTGCTACGGCTCCACCTGTACCGAATGTTCAATTGCCGGTTGCTGGACAACCTGGTATTCCTGCTCTTGCCCCTCAGAATCAAGCTCCTGTACCTCCTGTAGTTAATGTGAATGTTCCTACGGCTCCTCCTCTTCCTGGGTTGCCGACTTCTATACCTGTATCTGTCTAACTTACACCTACTGTTCCACAAACTATTTTTCTCGATACTCCTACTGTTCCGCTATCTGTTCCTACTTCTACTGTGTTCTCTACGTCTGCGAGTGTGTTGACTCCACTTTCTGTTCGTCGAAGAATCACTGATTCCGTGTCTAATATGCTGTCTCCTTTCTATAAAACCTTAATTAAGACTCCTACTTCTGATTCTGTTCAGAGACGTAGTCAGCATCCAAGCACTGAGGAACGGGGAATTTTAGATTCCACGGCTCTCAGATGGATTTCGAAGAGTAGGAGATATAGTACGAGAGATGTGCTAGATACATTTATGCAGTGGAAGGAACCAACGCAACGGTATGTCTTTGATGAGATGTGTTCGTTGTTACGTGAGGAGATAGAAGAAGATGATGTTGAATCGAATTTAGAAGACTTAATTAAGGTTCAGAAAGAGTTTGCTGCTGGTATGATAGTAGGTGAAAATATAGAAGAAGCGATGGAACTGATCTTAAGTTTTAGAAATGATCCATCTCTTCGTTCACCGAGAGATTTAGACAAAGGTAAGACGAAGCTGAGTCGCCAATATCCAATGAGGGAGGTTCCTCCGATTTGGCGCGAAGCTGTGCAAGCTGATGCTCCTAATGGTATTGTAGCCGCTCCGGCGCAATTCCAGAGAGTATGGATACACATTCCGTGGAAGCGAGCCGAAGTGCTAGCAGTGAAACAGGCCTTACCAGATCCGCGTAAGAATCCTGCTGGATACTATAAGGAATTAACACAGACAGTTGAGGCTTGTATAATGAACTTAGCAGACATTGACATGTTATTTGGAAATGTAGTTCCTCAACCAGTGTGGGCTAAAATTCGTAGAGAGGATCATCAAGTTGCCTTAGGTGGTGATTGGGCAGCTATCACTGCAGCGGATGGTCAGCAAACGGGTGGTGCAAAACCTGAACCCCTAATTGCTAATCTTCCAGGTAGGATAATCGACTTAATGAAGACTCTGATGCCCGCATTACGTGTTAATTGGGACAAGTTATCCGTGTAGGAGAGTAGGGTCTGCAATCCTATGATCACCCAGATTTTTTGCTTTTGTTTCACTGGTTTACGACTTTCTCTGGCTGTGGGCCTGCTAATCAGACCCACAGCCTGGCTGTTCTCTTTCTAAATTACGATATGTACCCTAGGTGCATTTACCAATTGGTACTGGGCCACCTTATCAGACCCCGTAACGCAGGGCATAGGTGTACCCAGGGCCGCCAGGGACTGCAGCATGTATTATGCCACCCCTGGCTGGCCTCCTAAATTTGACACAACTGGCTGCATGACAGCTGGGGCGAAGTCGTGTAATCACACTTTGCTTTAGGTATAGTAGCTCTATATCTAACCATACAATGGACACCCGAGTTCCTATCAGTCACTCCTATGGCAGGCCTTAACAATCCTGAAGGCAGAGTGCGTGGGCTCGTGTGAGCTAGGTTCAGGCCCGAGCCGAGCCCGGTTGCAGCTTGCGGAATCAAGACCCAATAGCTGTTCCATGATAACGCGTACCATATCGGTAACTCCGGTGTCGCGCTATCAAGGCATGTCGAGTAAGGTGTCATACGAATCGGGGTGCTCCCCTCTCACCAATTCTGGCGATGAGGTTAGCATCCCACCCTTCTAGAGGGACACGACATGTACGTAACTGTGAACCCCGGTTAAAGTTAACTGAAGCCTCAGCTCCACAAAATGGATGCTGCCACCACAGACACGAGTCTGACCTCCTGCTGCTGGGAGTCCTTCCAGTGAGGAGCACTTGGACAAAGGGTTTCCTGTCGAGGGCGGTGTTCGCACCGTCCCAGACAGGGTTTGTGTGTTCTGGGTAGGTAGGGCTTTGGCGAGAAGGTGACTGCGGAGTGGCACCCCGGTGCTCACTGCGCATCTGCCGGTTAGAACCAGTTCCAGGGGCGACAGCCCTGGCCTGGGGAAAGCCCGGCAGGGGAGAGGGGTGTAACTACCCCCCTTCCTGGTCCCACCCTTAGGGCAGGACCTAGTCATGTACCCACCCCTTTCTTTAGAATAAAGACCGGAGCGGGGACCCTTCCAAATTAGATCATCTTTGATTCAAGAACTACTTTCTACGAAAGGACATTCAAGACTCTTCTCAAGATTTCTCCCTTGTGACTAAGGAGTAGTCACCCTGCATCAGCGGGCACCAACTAAGAACTCTGCGGTTTGCTGTAAGTCCTTCCTCAAGGAATCCGACGGCCCAGCTCGACGAGAACCGGCTTCCCTGGCACCTCTGACCTCTACCCACGTCATCAGCTCAGCTGTGATCTGTGGGTGCGACGAGACCTCGAGGGACCGGCCATCATCAGAACCTGCACGCTCTTAAAAAAACCAGCACGACCATCGAGGTAACTCTCTGGTGAGTGCTCTGGGGTCCGAGAAGCCCCGACCCTGAGCCGCTCCAGCACCGAAGTGCAGTCTCCCAGCATCTCCACGATCTGCGTGGGGCCCTTCTGCTCGCTGCTCAGCCTGTTGTCTGGTCACTAGCCGCTGGCTTGTGCCCTTCTGTGACGACATCCGAGAATCATCACTGCTGGTCTGGTTGCTCCAGACTGGCCCTTGCTTCCATCTTTGCGAGAAGCACCCCGGACCCTCCTGGTCCACTCAAGACGCCATCTTAGGCCCACCACGTGGCCCTGAGATCTGCCAAGGCTTGTTGCCCCATCCTGGGCCCAGCGACGCCGACAGCATCATCCTTCGTGGGACAGCTCGCACCTCCACCGTGGTCGCCGACAACGCCTCCTGGTCCGTGAGACTGCAGAGCCTAGCGTCGCCCACTCACCTGGTCGAGGTGACGGCCAACCGGTGCCTTCCTGGTACCCTCTGACTACTGGCTAGTAGTACGAACTTGGTCCCCTCTGCTTTCAGGTTTCATCAATCTCCGATCCAGGCTTGGATCTCTACGAACTATTCAGCACTGGTCGCCGGCCAGCAACTCCTTTCTTCCGGCTCCTGGCTCGTCAGCGAAGACCCCGACGCCTGTAAGACTTGTGCAGCCGCAGCCCTCGTGGCTAGGTAACTCGGCATTTCGGTGCCTGCATAGCCTCCTTACTCTAGGGTCCCGAGTCCCTCGCTTCCGACTTGCCTTATCGGGTCCGCCCGAGACCTTAACCTTTCCGTGTCCTCGGACACTTGTTTTTATTGTGCACTTGAAGTATTTGCTAAAGAGATTTGGTTTGTGCTTAGTACCCTGTCCTCATAAAGAGTACAGGGCTGTTGTGATTCTTAATAAATACTGTTTATTTTCATAACACTTGTGTGGTGTCCTTTCACTGGGTGTTCAAGGGGTACATGTGTGGTAAACAGCTGGCTTAACGCGCCCTCTCGAGTCTTTAGCCTTAGACTGCTCGTATCCACGCTACTAGGATAGCTGGTCTATAGGTTGACTTACAACCAAACACCATAAGGGACGTTGGAACGATACATAGTGGTCGCTAGAATAGCGAACGTTGCATATCGGGCCAACTTCTCACATTGGTGGCAGCGGTGGGATTTGAGCTTGCTGTTGTTTTGCCACACGTATCCTAAGAATATCTTGTTGAAAGATCGCACAAGTACTGTTAGTACATATAACTAAAAGCTTAGAATACTCTGAGTTCTACTGAACCAGCTGTTGTAGCTCCTCAAGGCTTAGCACACCTTGGCTACAACTCTTAGCAAGGGTACAGTAGGTAAACACGTAGTGTAGGTAGGTGCATCACTTACACCACACTAGAAGCAGTATGTCGGACAAAGGAGGAAACTCTGGGTCTCCCCTTGTGTCAGTTGACCCTTCACAGGTCATTCCTTCAGGATATACTGTGCTGAGCTTCAAGGAGTTAAGACGACTGTGTCACTCCAGGAAGATTCAGCAGGGGTCTAACCCCACAACGTCCTTTCTGATTGGTCTCTTGGAGACTTATGATGCCAGAAGAGCTGAGAAACTTCGTAGCTCTTCTAATCCAGAAGGAGACATGCCTCCCCTCGAGGGAACCCGAGACGATCCTGACCTCATCCACCTCGCAACTGAGAACGAAGATGTGGAGGAGGATGAGGATGAGGATCTCTCTGGGGATGAGGCAGATAAGGGACAGGTAGAAGTCGTCAGACTAAGCAGGTCCAACTTAAGCAAACATGATAGCGGTACTGGGGGACCCCTGGGGCCACTATCAGGTCAGCTTAACATTGGGAATGGACGAGCCAGATCTCTGTCAAGAGACTCTGGCAGATCCCTTCAAACCAATGGCTCTCACAACTCTTCACAAAGAGGGATGACGTCCCCTCAGCGGAGAGTGTACGAAGCTAAGGAAAGGGCAGCTAATCTGAGGATCGAAAGGGAAGAACTTGCCCTAGCCAAAGAAAGGCTTGCCTTTGCGAGAGAGCAACAGTTAAGTGGGGTAGTCCCCACTGGTGGCAGCAATGTACCTAGCAATAGGGAAAGGAGTTTTGATACGAAACACCTTGGTAAGATAGTGCCCCCCTTTAAACAAGGGGACGACATCCACAAATGGATTACTGCTTTGGAGAGGGCCTGCACTGTGCAAGGTGTACCCCAGAGTCAGTGGGAAGCTATCTTGTGGCTCTCCTTTGAAGGAAAAGGAAGAGACAAGCTCCTCACCACAAGGGTGGAGGATGCGAACAATTACCAAATCTTGAAAAGTACACTCGTTGAAGGGTTCGGCCTAACCACTGAGCAGTAGAGGGTGCTGTTCAGGGATACCCAGAAAACGCAGTCTCAAGATTGGTCTGATTTTGTCGATTGTGCCACTAAGGCTTTTGAGGGCTGGTTGCTGGGCAGTAAGGTTACTGATTACGAAGGATTGTATAATTTGATGATGAGAGTTAAACAGAACCAGGGCCAGAATCAAGGTGGTCAGAAGAAAGCAGACCAGAAGGGTAAAGATTCTAAGGGGGAACAAAATGACCAGAAGTCTTCGACAGGTCCCCAACAACCCAAAGAGGGTGGGGGTCAGGCTCCCCAAAAGAAGAAAGAAGGCCAATCCAAAAGATGGTGCCAGTACTGCAAAAGTAAATCTCACTGGTTTAGTGAGTGCACCAAGAAAGGAGGAGGGCAGACTCCTGCCACTGCAGCCCCTAAGGCACCTGTGCCCCCTAGTACAGTCAGCAGTGGCAGTGCGCCTCCCAAGGGTTTAGTAGGGTTAACCCTGGGTTCTGAGGGGCGTGACAACTTAGTTAGCACACTCACTCAGGCTGTCCTTGTCAGTACAGGGGACGTGGACTTGTCCCCTGACATAAGTCCCAATACCTTGGGCAAATACCGACAGACGCCTTTCATAAATGGAAAGATGGCTCAGGCCTATAGGGACACTTGTGCCAGCGTCACCATGGTGACGCCTAACTTTGTGGACCCTGGACAGATCATGCCAGGTACAGAATTCCTGGTGACCAATGCAAGCAATGTCACTACCAATCACAGTATGGCAATTGTAGCTTTCTCCTGGGGAGGGGTACCTGGCCAAAAGAAGGTTGTAGTTAGTCCAGACCTCCCAGTGGATTGTTTGTTGGGCAATGATTTGGAGTCGTCACAATGGTCAGAAGTGGAGCACCGGACTCACATGGAAATGTTAGGTTTGCCAGCACATGTGTTCGCTGTGACTAGGTCACAGGTCAGGAAATGCCCCACTGAACAGGTGCTGGATCCTGGAACAACGGACCAGACACCTCCCAAGAAAAAGAGCAGTAGGGTTAAGGCTGCGCCTTCCCCTTTGCCCCAGGTCGAGGATCAAGTCTCAGAGGAGGCTGACCTACAGGAATTGAGGGAAACTGAGCCTAGGGAATTCGAACTTGATCAAGTTGAATTCTTGGGTTCGGGGGGACCCTCAAGGGAAGACCTGGGGAAGGACCAGTTAGACTGCCCTTCTCTTGAACCCCTCAGACAGCAGGCTGCTGCTGAGGCTGCTGGGAACGCCACCGATACCCACAAGGTATACTGGGAAGATGGACTCCTGTACACTGAATCAAGAGACCCCAAGCCTGGCATGACCAGGAGGCTGGTCGTACCCTTGTCTCAGCGTGGTTTCCTACTTACCTTGGCCCACGAGATTCCCTTAGCAGGTCACTTAGGCCAGACGAAAACGTGGGACAGGCTTGTCTCACACTTTCACTGGCCTCACATGAACGAAGATACCAAGGAGTTTTGCCGCTCCTGTGTCACTTGCCAAGCCAGTGGTAAGTCAGGTGGCACGACAAAGGCCCCCCTTATACCAATGCCTGTGGTGGGGGTGCCCTTTGAACGGGTGGGGATCGACATCGTCGGTCCCATGGAACCACCTACAGCATCAGGGCACAAGTTTATACTGGTGGTAGTGGATCATGCCACCAGGTATCCTGAAGCTATTCCCCTTAGGACCACTACAGCACCTGTTGTGGCAAGAGCCCTCGTTGGAGTGTTCTCCAGAGTGGGCTTCCCTAAGGAGGTCGTCTCCGACAGAGGTGCAAACTTTATGTCGAGCTACTTAACTGCTATATGGAAGGAATGTGGTGTTAACTACAAGTTCACTACACCCTATCATCCACAATGCAATGGGCTTGTTGAGAGATTCAACAGGACCCTAAAAGGGATGATTCATGGACTACCGGAAAAGCTTCGGCGTAGATGGGACGTCCTGATCCCCTGCCTCTTGTTCGCCTACAGAGAAGTCCCGCAGAAGGGGGTTGGCTACAGCCCTTTTGAACTTTTGTACGGGCATCCTGTAAGGGGACCCCTGTGTTTGGTGAAGGAAGGATGGGAGAGACCTCTCAAAAAGCCTGCAGCCAACATAGTGGACTATGTGCTCGGCCTCCGCTCGCGGATGGCTGAATACATGGAAAGAGCATCTGAAAACCTTAAGGCCAGCCAAGAACTCCAAAAAGCTTGGCATGACCAAAAGGCTGTCTTGACTGTTTACCAGCCCGGACAGAAGGTGTGGGTGTTGGAGCCAGTGGCCCCAGCAGCACTCAAGGACAAATGGTCCGGGCCCTACACCATCCTGGAGAAAAAGGGAGAGGTCACCTACCTGGTCGACCTGGGAACTCCCCGGAGCCCCCACAGGGTGCTTCATGTCAACAGGCTAAAAGCATATGTCGACAGGAAGGACATGAGTTTGCTCATGGCCCTAGATGAGGGACAGGAAGAGGAGAGTGACCCTCTCCCCGACCTGCTCGCTCAGAATCCTGACGATGGCTCGGTAGATGGTGTTGTCTTTTGTGGCAGCCTCTCCGAACATCAACAGAGCGACTGTAAACAGGTTCTTCAGTCGTTCAGACATATGTTTTCTCTAACACCCGGTCAGACCGATTGGTGCACCCATGAGGTTGACACTGGTGACAGCTTGCCCGTCAAGAGTAAAATCTACAGGCAGCCTGATCACGTTAGAGACTGCATCAAGAGTGAAGTGCAGAAAATGTTGGAGCTGGGAGTCATTGAACCCTCGGATAGCCCTTGGGCTAGTCCCGTAGTTCTAGTGCCGAAACCTCACACCCAGGGTGGTAAGAGAGAGATGAGGTTTTGTGTAGACTACAGGGGTCTCAATGCAGTCACTAAGACTGACGCCCACCCAATACCAAGGGCAGACGAGCTTATCGATAGATTGGCTTCGGCCAACTACTTAAGTACGTTTGACCTGACAGCTGGGTATTGGCAAATCAGGTTAGCTGAGGACGCCAAGCCTAAAACCGCATTTTCAACCCCTGGTGGGCATTATCAGTTCGTGGTGATGCCCTTTGGTCTGAAAAATGCACCTGCCACCTTCCAACGGTTGGTGAATCAAGTCCTTACTGGGCTGGATGACTTCTGTGCGGCGTATCTTGACGATATTGCTGTCTTTAGCTCCACCTGGGAGGATCACCTGGTCCACCTGCGGAAGACGTTAGAGGCACTGCAAGCAGCAGGTCTCACTATCAAGGCCACCAAGTGCCAGATAGGGCAGACACAGGTTGTATACCTGGGCCACCTTGTAGGCGGAGGTCAGGTTCAGCCACTGGAGAGCAAGATACAGTCAATCAGGGACTGGGCTCCTCCAACCACCCAGACTCAGGTTCGAGCTTTCTTGGGCCTGACTGGTTACTATAGGAAGTTTGTCAGGAACTATGGTTCAATTGTGACACCATTAAACGAGCTGACAAGTAAGAAAATGCCAAAAAAAGTTCAGTGGACAGCGAGCTGTCAAAAAGCATTCGATGACCTAAAGCAGGCCATGTGCACGGCGCCTATCCTCAAGAGTCCGGACTACTCCAAACCATTCATTGTCCAAACAGATGCTTCTGAGTTGGGTGTGGGAGCTGTTCTTTCTCAACTGAATTTTGATGGTCAAGACCAGCCCATTGCTTTTATAAGCAGAAGGCTGACCCCTAGAGAGAAGAATTGGTCAGCTATTGAGAGGGAGGCCTTTGCTGTGGTTTGGGCCCTGAAGAAGCTGAGGCCATACTTGTTTGGCACTCACTTCAAAATTCAGACCGACCATAAGCCCCTCTTGTGGCTAAATCAGATGAAGGGTGAAAACCCCAAACTGCTTAGGTGGTCCATTTCCCTACAGGGGATGGACTTTACAGTGGAACATAGACCTGGTACTGATCATGGCAATGCCGATGGGCTCTCCAGATATTTCCACTTAGAACAAGAAGACTCACCTGGTCAAGGTTAGCTTATTGTTCCGACGTTTGGGGGGGGGTCATGTAGGAGAGTAGGGTCTGCAATCCTATGATCACCCAGATTTTTTGCTTTTGTTTCACTGGTTTACGACTTTCTCTGGCTGTGGGCCTGCTAATCAGACCCACAGCCTGCTGTTCTCTTTCTAAATTACGATATGTACCCTAGGTGCATTTACCAATTGGTACTGGGCCACCTTATCAGACCCCGTAACGCAGGGCATAGGTGTACCCAGGGCCGCCAGGGGCTGCAGCATGTATTATGCCACCCCTGGCTGGCCTCCTAAATTTGACACAACTGGCTGCATGACAGCTGGGGCGAAGTCGTGTAATCACACTTTGCTTTAGGTATAGTAGCTCTATATCTAACCATACAATGGACACCCGAGTTCCTATCAGTCACTCCTATGGCAGGCCTTAACAATCCTGAAGGCAGAGTGCGTGGGCTCGTGTGAGCTAGGTTCAGGCCCGAGCCGAGCCCGGTTGCAGCTTGCGGAATCAAGACCCAATAGCTGTTCCATGATAACGCGTACCATATCGGTAACTCCGGTGTCGCGCTATCAAGGCATGTCGAGTAAGGTGTCATACGAATCGGGGTGCTCCCCTCTCACCAATTCTGGCGATGAGGTTAGCATCCCACCCTTCTAGAGGGACACGACATGTACGTAACTGTGAACCCCGGTTAAAGTTAACTGAAGCCTCAGCTCCACAAAATGGATGCTGCCACCACAGACACGAGTCTGACCTCCTGCTGCTGGGAGTCCTTCCAGCGAGGAGCACTTGGACAAAGGGTTTCCTGTCGAGGGCGGTGTTCGCACCGTCCCAGACAGGGTTTGTGTATTCTGGGTAGGTAGGGCTTTGGCGAGAAGGTGACTGCGGAGTGGCACCCCGGTGCTCACTGCGCATCTGCCGGTTAGAACCAGTTCCAGGGGCGACAGCCCTGGCCTGGGGAAAGCCCGGCAGGGGAGAGGGGTGTAACTACCCCCCTTCCTGGTCCCACCCTTAGGGCAGGACCTAGTCATGTACCCACCCCTTTCTTTAGAATAAAGACCGGAGCGGGGACCCTTCCAAATTAGATCATCTTTGATTCAAGAACTACTTTCTACGAAAGGACATTCAAGACTCTTCTCAAGATTTCTCCCTTGTGACTAAGGAGTAGTCACCCTGCATCAGCGGGCACCAACTAAGAACTCTGCGGTTTGCTGTAAGTCCTTCCTCAAGGAATCCGACGGCCCAGCTCGACGAGAACCGGCTTCCCTGGCACCTCTGACCTCTACCCACGTCATCAGCTCAGCTGTGATCTGTGGGTGCGACGAGACCTCGAGGGACCGGCCATCATCAGAACCTGCACGCTCTTAAAAAAACCAGCACGACCATCGAGGTAACTCTCTGGTGAGTGCTCTGGGGTCCGAGAAGCCCCGACCCTGAGCCGCTCCAGCACCGAAGTGCAGTCTTCCAGCATCTCCACGATCTGCGTGGGGCCCTTCTGCTCGCTGCTCAGCCTGTTGTCTGGTCACTAGCCGCTGGCTTGTGCCCTTCTGTGACGACATCCGAGAATCATCACTGCTGGTCTGGTTGCTCCAGACTGGCCCTTGCTTCCATCTTTGCGAGAAGCACCCCGGACCCTCCTGGTCCACTCAAGACGCCATCTTAGGCCCACCACGTGGCCCTGAGATCTGCCAAGGCTTGTTGCCCCATCCTGGGCCCAGCGACGCCGACAGCATCATCCTTCGTGGGACAGCTCGCACCTCCACCGTGGTCGCCGACAACACCTCCTGGTCCGTGAGACTGCAGAGCCTAGCGTCGCCCACTCACCTGGTCGAGGTGACGGCCAACCGGTGCCTTCCTGGTACCCTCTGACTACTGGCTAGTAGTACGAACTTGGTCCCCTCTGCTTTCAGGTTTCATCAATCTCCGATCCAGGCTTGGATCTCTACGAACTATTCAGCACTGGTCGCCAGCCAGCAACTCCTTTCTTCCGGCTCCTGGCTCGTCAGCGAAGACCCCGACGCCTGTAAGACTTGTGCAGCCGCAGCCCTCGTGGCTAGGTAACTCGGCATTTCGGTGCCTGCATAGCCTCCTTACTCTAGGGTCCCGAGTCCCTCGCTTCCGACTTGCCTTATCGGGTCCGCCCGAGACCTTAACCTTTCCGTGTCCTCGGACACTTGTTTTTATTGTGCACTTGAAGTATTTGCTAAAGAGATTTGGTTTGTGCTTAGTACCCTGTCCTCATAAAGAGTACAGGGCTGTTGTGATTCTTAATAAATACTGTTTATTTTCATAACACTTGTGTGGTGTCCTTTCACTGGGTGTTCAAGGGGTACATGTGTGGTAAACAGCTGGCTTAACGCGCCCTCTCGAGTCTTTAGCCTTAGACTGCTCGTATCCACGCTACTAGGATAGCTGGTCTATAGGTTGACTTACAACCAAACACCATAAGGGACGTTGGAACGATACATAGCGGTCGCTAGAATAGCGAACGTTGCATATCGGGCCAACTTCTCACAATCCGCATGCAGGCAAAAGAAAGACGAAAGTGTCTCCGACTTTTTCACGAGGTTCGAAGAGACTTTTGTAGATCATAGTGGTCAGGATATGAGCACGGAAGGAGGACAGAGACTGTTTGTCGATAAATTTGTGCATAATTTGTTACCTGAGTTATGCAATAAATTAAAGGATTCAGAGAGTGCGTGGGCTGTTTCTACAACTGCGCAAATACTTGCAACTGCACAGTATTACGAAAATAGGGATAAAGAGGAAAAAGAGAAATCAGACAAGAAAACGAAAGATTTAAAGACTAAAGTTCTTTTGCAACAGGCGTATCCGCCTCGCACGAATCAGACTAATATGCAACAGAATTCATATCAAAGGACAGATTATAGTTCATCGAGGCCTCAATATCAGTGGAACCAGTGTGCGTACTGTAAGAAAGAGGGTCACTACAAGAATGAATGTCCGATCTTAGCGCAAAATAATGCAGCAACAGCTCAGAGAGGTCGTGGTGGTTTTGTGCAGAATTCTAGAGGTCGAGGGCGAGGTGCTATGCCTCCACAGACGAATGATCGTCCTTCCAATCACTTTGATCAGCGAAATGGACAATCTTCCCAGCAAAATAGATCTCAACAATATCTTGTTGAAGACTATTGTGAAGTGGATGAGGGATTTCAGCAAAATGGGTACTAGGACAGCCATGGACAGAGAGAGGGAGTAGTATCAGTTCCAGTGGATCAGAGTGGGCCTTATGTCGCAGTAGCAACATCAGGTGTAGTCGAACCGTTTCTGTTGGATACTGGTGCCGCAAAAAGTTCTATTATACATGCGAAACTCCCTGGCGCACCTTTGTCTGGCTCAACAAATGTTTCTGTAGGTTTTTCAGGCGCCCCTGTTTACAACCCCATATCTGGCCCTTTGTCTATTTCTGTTGGACCGTGTCAATTGAAAGCACCCCTGATTTTGACGACAGGTTGTAATGAAAATCTGCTTGGTTTAGACTTGTTAAAACGACTATATGCGACATTGTACTGTTCTCCGGAAGGGGTACAGCTTACATTGGGTAAAAGAATCACCTCTCCGATGTACTTGTCAATGGATGCACTCCCGCCAGAGCTGCATTCACTCCCTGATTCTCTTTGGGCGACTGGTCCTAATGATGTAGGCCTTTTAGAAATAGCACCATATGTAGTAACTTTGAAAGCAAATGTGAAATTTCCAAGAATTCCGCAATACAAAATATCTAGTGAAGGTGAGCGTGCACTTTTATTGATTGTGCAAGATTTGATTAAGAAAGGTGTGGTTGAAGAAACTAGAGGAAATGTTTGTAATAGTCCGGTATTACCGATTTTGAAACGAACTGATCCTACAAAGCCTCCAGTGTATAGGTTTGTCATCGACCTCAGAGAAGTCAATAAGATTGTAGTACCGCAGTTTCCTGTGGTTCCAGACATTACTGCCTTGTTAACATTGATTCCTGCTACAGCCACTTGGTTCTCAGTCATCGACTTGAAGAATGCCTTTTTCAGCATTCCGATAGCCGAGGAAAGCAGAGATATTTTCGGCTTCTGTCTAGGAGGTCGCAGTTTCAGATTTAAACGCGCTCCACAGGGCTACTGTGAGAGCCCATCTATTTACAGTCAAGCATTAAAGAGTCAGTTAGATTCCTTTGTCCTTCCTCCAGGTTCTGCTCTAGTGCAGCATGTAGATGATCTTCTAGTGGCTGCCGATGACAAAGAAACTTGCAAAGCAGCTACGGTTTCGTTATTACATCACTTGTCTAATTTGAATCACAAGGTATCACCTTCAAAAATGCAATACTGCTGCCAAGAAGTGACCTACCTAGGTCACCTCTTATCAAAGGAGGGAAGGAAGTTGACCCCAGAGAGAATAAAAGC
Source organism: Lissotriton vulgaris (assembly GCF_964263255.1). NCBI lineage: Eukaryota > Metazoa > Chordata > Amphibia > Caudata > Salamandridae > Lissotriton > Lissotriton vulgaris. The sequence continues at coordinate 66,895 of NW_028247876.1, forward strand.
AATTACGCAGATGAGCGTTCCTCGTACACAGAGAGAAGTACGTGCCTTTCTAGGTATCACCTCTTACTGTAGGCAGTGGATCCCAAATTTTTCTCTTTTAGCAAAGCCATTGGTAGCTTTGACTGGGAAAAATTTTCCAAGTCCGGTGCCATGGTCTGATGAATGTCAGGAGAGTTTTTCTGAGTTACGAAAAGCACTATGTTCAGCTCCTGTATTGGGTACACCCGATTACAGTAAGCCATTCACGCTCTACGTTCACGAGAGAGAAGGTTGCGCGTTGAGTGTTCTGACACAGAAGTTTGGTGATAAACAACGCCCCTGTGCGTATTTTTCATCAACATTGGATCTGGTAGCTAGAGCGTTACCTAGTTGTTTGAGAGCTACAGCGGCAGCTGCGGCTTCCATTTAACAATCTGCTGGTTTGGTGATGAACAACATGCTAGTGGTCATGGTTCCTCATGCGGTGGATACACTCATGAATCGAACGAAGACACAACACCTTACTAGTGCGAGACTATCTGGTTACGAGCTGACATTACTAGCGAGTCATATTCAGATCAAAAGATGTAATGTATTGAATCCAGCAACATTGTTGCCGGCTAATCAAGAGTCGAGTGATTCCGAACCACATGATTGTTGCTTTAGAACGGAGGAAGAGACAAAAGGACGTATTGACTTAAAGGATACTCCATTGTCAGATCCAGATGGCACATTGTATGTGGATGGGTCATGTTTTAAAATGGAGAATGGTGATGTGACTGCCGCTTACGCAGTAACGACTTTGAAGACGATTGTGGAGACCGCAAGAGTGAATCAGAATTCTGCCCAAGCTGCAGAATTAATAGCTTTAACCAGAGCGTGTGTTTTAGCTAAGGGAAAGAGAGTGAATGTCTTTACAGATAGTCAGTACGCATTTGGCGTGGCCCATAGTTTTGGCCGTTTGTGGAGAGAAAGAGGTTTCATTACGTCCCATGGGACTAAGATTCAACATGGTCAGCTAGTTAACGACTTGTTGGAATCTCTAACCTTGCCGACTGAAGTTGCGATTGTGAAGTGCAGTGCTCATAAAGCAATCACGGATGATGTTGGTCGTGGAAATGCTTTTGCTGATGAGACCGCTAAACAGACAGCTAGAGACATGATGAGCAGAATGTATGTAGCTACGTCTGCAAGATGGATTGCTGAATCTGGAATGTGTGAGGATACAATGGAAAGTGTGAAAGAGATTCAGAAAGAGGCAACTGAGGAAGAGAAACGTGTATGGAGAGAGAGTACGGGCAAATTGGATTCGAATGGGTGTTGGATTGATTTGACAGAACAGCAGCGCTGGATGTTGCCTGATGCGTATGTGCTTGCAGTGGTGACGATGGCGCATGGAGTAGCGCATATAAGTTCTAAAGGAATCTGTAAGATGTTGGCTCCGGTCTGGAAGAATGATGGGATCAGTAAGTGTGCAGAGAGAGTGGTGAAAAATTGTATGGTATGCCTGATGCATAATCCTGGCAAGGGAACTCCAACTCCTGCTGGTCACTTCGCTCCTCCTACCTGCCCCTTTGAAGTGATTCAGTTAGACTTCATTCACATGGATCGCTGTAATAATTTGAAATATGTCCTGGTGGTAGTCTGTGCTTTTTCCAGGTGGATCGAAGCATACCCACTAAAGGACAACACTGCCCTATCAACTGCCAAAATTCTTCTCAAAGAATATTTCCCTAGATTCGGTATGCCACGGATTGTATGGTCAGATAACGGAAGTGAGTTTATAGGGAAAGTTATGAAGAGTGTGTGTGCCGGCCTAGGTCTGAAACAAAAGTTCCACAGTGCGAACCATCCCCAGTCTGCTGGTTTAGTGGAGGGTTACAATGGCACCCTCAAACTGAAATTAGCTAAGATACAAGCAACCACAGGTTTAGCCTGGCCAGACGCACTTCCTTTGGCTTTGTTATCCACGAGAGCAACTGTACATTCTAGAGTGGGGCTTAGCCCTTATGAGATAGTGTTTGGCCGCCCGGCAAATATTTGGGGTGTGCCAAGGCCTAAGGAGTTTTGTTCTCTAGAATATCCTATGTTAATAGACTACCTTTACGACTTGACTGCTAAATTGAGTCTTATTCACCAACAGGTTTTCGATGCTTTACCAAAGCCTCCGGAGAGTCCAGGGCATCAGCTGAAACCAGGAGATCAAGTGGTTATCAGGAATTTCGCGAGGACGAAGAACCTTCAGCCGAGATACATCGGCCCCTTCCAGGTCCTGCTTGCAACGAGGACAGCAGTTCGTGTAGCTGGACGCAAGCATTGGGTGCACGCATCCCATGTTAAGCGTGTACCTTTGCCACTTCCTTACGACGACTGGGTGAAGAAGGGAATTGGTGCCTCCGAGTCTGAACGCACGCCAAAGTTCATCCCTTTCAGCAATGCCGAATTGATTACTGACACTCCGAAATCTGACTCTCCTCCTGAAAAGACTCCTTTGAACTCTGAACATTTGTCCCCTGCATCAGAAGAAACTCTGTTATCTGCGAACTTAAACACTGCAACAGCTACCAGTGATACGCTATTTGCCGATCAAACAGTACCTGCGAAGCAAAGATATAATTTACGAAATCGTAAAATGGACAAATAAAGCAGGCAACTGCATATTGTGATATTTTGAAATATTGAACTTTTGCCTTCAGCCAGGAAGTTTGTTATTGTTTTATTGTTTTTTTGAAATTGCCTTGCCGTCTGGGTAGCCGTAGGGTCGTGGCTGTGTGCCTAGTTGAATCTGCGGGGGTCTGACACAAGGTCGATCTTTCTGTTAGTTCTGGGAACTCCCAGGGCTGATAGAGGCATTTTCATCTACGTACACATCATCAGTGGTCGCGAGCGGATTGTAGAAGATGGAGCTTCCTGCGCTGCAACGAGAAAATGTGATTTATGTTCGCAGAAACAGACTTTACAGAATTCTTCACAGCAAATGCTTTTTGATGCAATGTGCCATTACATTTTTGATTGTTTTGATAACGTTGGTGGGTGGAATCGTTTTCGGTATAAGTTTGATTTTTGTGCCAGTAACTACAGTACCTCCCCTTAATCCTGTTACTTCTACTGTTTCCTCTATACACTCTTTTCATTCGTTTCCTGAACATGAACAAGCTCGACGCTCAGAATTCATTAACAACACTTTTGTACAGCTCTTGCATCAACACCAACTGGTAGTTAACACTACAGACTGCTGGGTGTGTGGCTTGATACCCCACACTATGGATAAAGGCATTCCCTATCTGGTTTTGCCTTTCAGCTACAATGGATCATTTCAGGCCCTTCAAACCATCTTTGCTTATGCCCTTGAAACCTATCCTCCACGTCCACCACGTTCCACTAAATATAACTCTGCCAACAAAGCCTTAGTCCAGGGAATTATTGACATGATCAAGGACGTCAATAATACTCCTTCATACCCTAGAGACGAATTGCGAGTATATTTAAGTTGGAATTCTTCAGAGTATCGCCTTAGTTTGGGAGAAAGCAAGCGTAAAAGCTCAACTCCAATCTGGGTCGTACCTCACCGAGGTCAGGTCTGTCTGCAAGGTAATGGGAGAAATCCGAGAGCTCAGCTAGGGAGGAGTGAGTGCGTTGAGACTTATGTGTTTCCGGCTAACTCTTCCCCTGCCTTTCTTACTGCTAGGGGTACCTACTTCATCTGTCGAGACAGAGCTTATACATGGTTGCCTGCCGACTTTTCAGGTTCATGTTATATTGCTCGATTGTTGCCTCCAACATACACTGCTTCATCTGAATACCACAAGACTAGAGTAGCGAGAGGTGTCTTCAGCAAGGAAGATACCGCTGGTCAGGAAGCTGGAGACTTCTTCAAAGGCTTCCTTCCGTTCTGGGGGCCTATGGCCAATAGTAGAAACATACGTCAGCTAACACGGGTAGTTGAATCTACTATTACCGAAACTGCTGGTGCCCTTAGCAATTTGACAGCTGAGCTGCAGGCGGATAGACTCATGACGTTGCAGAACCGTATGGTTCTAGACGTTATACTTGCAGATCGAGGTGGGGTATGTAGAATGATCCAATCAAGCTGCTGTGTCTTTATTCCCAATAATGCTCCAACAGTCTATGAGGCGATCTCTAAGCTACACAAGATTTCCGACTCTATACACGTAGACAAGGGAAACTGGTCCTTCATGGAGTGGTTTTGGACTCTGATCTCAGCGTGGGGATGGACGGTTCTAATGGTCGTTGGTGTCATCTTAGCATTCCTCTTCTCATGCTGCCTGATTATCCAGTGTGGTCCAGCCCTGTGTAGTCTTTGTGCTGCAACCTGTTTTAGGAAACCACCTGCGTTTGGAGAAAAGGCACGAGAAAGGATGATGATACAACAGCATGTCACTGACCTGATGAGCATAGAATTAGATTCTGACATAGACTGAGTAATTGCCTATGTAAGGGCAAAAGGAGGGTCTGAGGTTCCGTGACGATTTGAACCCGTGTTTTCAATGTTGTCGGAAATACATAATATTGGTATCAGCGAACCGCAAATGATCCATTTAGCATATCCTGGTGTTTTTGCTACGATACGAGTAAGAGTACTCCTGTTATGAACACATTTCTGATCTACCCACGGCATCCATCTTAGATCATGGCAGCCATTTTGTGTTTCTTGCCCTCACATACGCAATAACCTCTGATCACTTCATTTCGATTAAGGACACGTAGCCTTAGCCGGAGATTCACCTCTTTCATGACACGTACACCTTAAACCAGATCACGCTGTAGCTACATGACTCGACAAAGGCTGCCTCCTCTGCCCGAGGCCAGCCCAACTGAACTGGTTCTCGTGTCCATTGTCCCGATCATGATTAGGCGGCCGAAGCCGGTAGCCTTGCCCATTTACAACCCACAAACATCTCTTATCCCGCTTTTCTATCTTCCACACCTGGCTCCGTTCCTTTCTTTCTGAATCTTTATTAGGGGGAGGTAACGAAATTTACGATGAGGCGGTCCGGCTCTTGAATACAATATTGACAACGGATTGTGATGAACGTGTGGGAACCCCTCTTCGTAGATGTTTTGTATCAGATTTTATCAACGGTTCCTGTGTACGCCAAATATTTATTGCTTATGACACAAAGGTTTTGGGAATGTACCAACATGTGAAGAATTCGCCTGAAGGCCAAAATTTAGTATATAAGGAGCAACCCTCTTTGTACAATTTGAACAGGCTCCTAGATACTGCCCATGCGTAGTTTCTGTGACTTCTGTGTCCCTGCAGTAATAAACCTTTGGTCTTTGACGCCACCATCGAGAAGCCCGTGTTTCTGTTTATTTGCGCACCAAGGCAGGTGGAACTCCGGGGTCTTTGGGTGTTGTTCCCTGACACCTCTGGACGGAACCAAAAAGTCCAGAACTCCAGAGGCGTAGCAGTTGAAGGATTAATCTGCTGGCAAATGACACATTGAAGGAGATAATCACGCATCTGTTTGTACAGTCCCCGCCACCAGAAACGTGGTTGTAACTGAGCTACAGTTGCTGAAATGCCCGTGTGTGCAGATGCAACACCTTCATGGGCTGCAGTAAGCAGTTTGGGCCTGCGGTCCGTGTTGGGAAATAACCTTGCACCAACGTCAGGTATTTTCACATAAGGAAATTTATCGGGACTTAAGTGGTATGAATACTTTGAAGGGAACCCTTTAGGATATTTACTTCCCCTCTCAGTTGCAGCAACAGCTGCCAAGATATCATCATCGATCTTACTTTTGGAACGTGTAACTGCTGCAACCAAATATGTCGATACTGCTGATTTCGCGGCCACGTCAGCCAACGAATTGCCTACAGCGTGGACTCCTATGCGCTGATGACCGAGAGTGTGAATTACAAACACAAGTGGCTACTGTTCTTTAAGTTCAGCCACTCAAACCCAGATCATTTTATATTTTATTGTGCTACCCTTGGAATCACGAAAATCATTCTGAATCCAAAAGAACAAGTTTCCATTGTAAGACTGGACACAATAATAAGAATCACTCACAATAAGAGGTGTGACACTAGGATCAGTGTACTCCAATGTAAGCATCAGAGCACGGAGCTCTGCTAATTGTGAGGTGCAGTCCCCTAAAGTCTGCGTGTGCACGACTCTGGACTTGAACTCATCATTCACCATGGCACCTACCACAATGGCGCAAGCGGAAACGTATGCGTGCTTAGACCCATGCGCAACTTGCGCTGAACCATCAGTGTATATGATGCAATGGACATCCTCCAAAGACCGCATAGCCAAAGGCGCAGGATGAACAAATTCATACTGCAAATATTACTGCGACTGTAAGGAGGCATCAAAAATAAATGTGACATCCGGAGATGTCAATAATGCTGCCCATTGTATCCACCGTGGGTGCAAAGCTTTATAATTCGGTACACTGGCCTTTGTCACTGCCTCTAGTGCAGGATACGGGGTAACAACCAAAATGCGTTTTCCCTGCGACAGTGCACGTTCCTTAAGAATCGCCCTTTTCACTGCTGTCAAATCTTTTTCCACAGAGTAAAACTGCATTTCAGCCGAAGTGTACAAGTGTGACTTGTAAGCAATAGGTACTGTGTCTCCTTCGTTAAAAGTAAGGTACGTAAAACCCACCGCCCCAGGGATGATTCTTATCACCAGGTTGGTGTGGTTATCACGAGTCAGTAAGAATTTAGATTGTAGAAGATCAGCCTGCAAAGATTGCAAAATAGCTGAATGTTCTGGCAGCCAGGAAGATTTGGTAAAAGTAGGTTGTATCAAAGCATACAAAGGCTTGATACGCTGGGCATATTCGGGAATATATGTACGCCCGAAATTCAAAAATCCCAGCAAGGACTGTATTTTTTTCAGAGTTGTAGGAGCGCGCAGAAATGAGGAGCCAATCCTCGATCTTCATTGTTGAGCTCATAGCCCAGGAACAGAACTGTGTACTCTGCAATGTGAGACTTAGCAAAGTTGAACTTGAAACCAAAGTCCACAAAGTTACAAATTATGCGGTCAACGCGACACAAATGCACCCAAAGCTTGTCGTCTGTGAGATAAATGTCATCCACATATGAACAAGCATCCGTGTCCACTCTCTCCAAGAGAGAGACAATACGGGCAGCAAACACGCCTGGACTATTCTTATAGCCCATCGCTAAGCTTTTAAATTGGCCCTGTTTGCCGCCATAGGTAAAACTGGTCCTTTGGGAACTCAGGGGCATATTATCAAGGGATTTATCTCTGCTTTTTTGGCTTTAAAAGACAAGAAAGTGGAAATAAAATTATCTCCCTATCAGCAACATGGTGCTAACACGCAAATTTGCATGTTAGCACCCTTTTTCTCTACGCTTCCCCTTGCATCTCTAATGAGATGCAAAGGGGGCGTTCCAGAGGAAAATAATAGGAGAAATGTTGTTTAGCAACATTTCTCCTATTATCAAGGATATCGCTAACCCTGTTAGTGATAAAAAAAAAATCAGGGCTAACTGCGGTTAGCGCTGCTTTTTTTACACCTGGTATTTCCCTGACTTAGCTATGATATCCTATGGAAGGTGGATATCATGGCTAAGTTTGTGAGCCCCTATCATCAAGCTAACGCCAAACTTCGAGAGAGTATCATTGGTTTTCCCGCAATAATCTCTCTTTTGGAAGTTAGTGCAAGGATTTTTATCACTTCTGAGATAAGCGTTGCTAATAGCACGCTATCTCAGTGATAAAAATCCACGCTACCTGGCGATAATTATCCTAGAGCTAAGTGCGCTTAGCGATAATTATCGCTGGGACTTGATAATATGGCCCTCAGTCCATGCAAATTGTGGGGAAAAAAAAACATTGGAAATGTCAAGTGTGGTTTTAAACCGCTTTCGCACAAGACCATCCACAAGAGCAGAGCCGTGGGTATTATGTACTGCACAGGTACGGCAATGCAAGTTTAAATACTCGTAATCCAAACAGTACAAGCCGTCTGGCTTGGTCACAGTAAAAAGAGGATTATTCTTCGGTGACACACAAGTTTTAATTACACCTTGATAATCCAATAGTTCAAGGATTTCCGTGACGGAAGCCTTAGCTTCACGTCGGATGGGATATTGAGGTTGAGGCTGTGGTATGGACCGCAAAGGAATCTCGTGGTTGGGGAAAATGTATCCCACCCACAATGTGTACGGTACAAAGCTGGCGCAAGAGCCTTAGCCCACTCTTCTGCAAAATTCAGAGCATGCTCTTTCAAGACTGTGTGAGCGAAACTAGGGAGGATTACCTCCTCCCCTCTTGGAGCCGTGAGCACAAAAGGTGGGGGCCAGTCAGACCCCACTGACAAAATGCTATAGGTAGTTGTTAGATTTTCCCAAAATACCCCTTTGATGGTACGCTGTATGTCACCTTCAATTAAAAGGACAATTTCATAAAGTCTATCGGGGGAGCTACTCTAGTATCAGCTGTCTCCACATAATATATTGGTCAGTCGCTGTCACCTTCAGTAGTGGACGCAGGGCCTCTCGCACTATGGTAATCCCCGCTGCGCTGTCCAACAACGTCAGCGCCCATGTCAGATTCCGAAGCGCGTTCTTACTATCTGTGGCATATCTCGCTGTTAAAGCGGCAACTTTCTTTTTCTGAAACTGGGGTCTTTTCGGTGTCGAATCGTCCTGCTTGCCTTTACTCTCTTTTGGGCGGGGCTGGTCAGGTCCCTGCTGGCCACCCCGACCTCTTCCACCTCCTCCACCACCGGTCAGCGAGGCCGATGAGTCCTGAAAAGAATGAGGAGAGCGTTGTTCAGAAACCTGAAAACGATCAGGTGATTTTATTGTCGCCCGATCGCGCAAGTCATAAACATGTTCTGTAGACGCAGGCACTGGAGATGCAGGACGTGACTACTGTTTCTGCTGTTGTTGTTTTCCCTGTTTTTATTTTTCGTCCAATTTTGTTTTGTAGCCTTGGGTCGTTCGTCTGTTTCTGACTTTGGCTCTTCGGGTTGCTTTTTCTCTTAAACAGAGAAAGGCTTGACACCTAAACTATTGCGGCCCACGGTTTTAAAAGGCACCACAATAATTATTGGCAACTGTCAGGGTTTATCGGCATTGGGAACCGCCAGCAAAGCATTAGACACCTGAAAGCTTAATGCATCTCCCTTGACATTAGCAAGTACGAGATCAGAAACTACGTCAAAACTGCTGCAAAGGTGCATACCCAATTCAACCGCTGCCTCAGGTCTGTGCTCATCTTAAACACGCTTAATGACCGAGGGAAGGACAGTCATTGACAGGGTGCAGAAGCACCTCGTATACACCGCCGCAAAAATCTTACCCCAAGACTCACAGTCACTAGCTTCTGGGATTAATTCTTTAGGCATACTAATCGTCAGGATCCTGTGTTTTTCACCAGGAGTCGTGTTAGGAAATACTGCTTCCAGCTGGTCAAACTTCTCGGCAAGCCAGAAAGGAAAGTCATCCTTATTCTGGGGCTGCTTGCCATTCACTGCATTTATCATTACAGGGCTAAGCTTCATTCGCCCTGTTCGGGTAGAAGCGCTGCAATACCTGGGGCCCCGCCCGGGAGATTGCGGGTAATGTATTGTACTAACGACCTAATAATGCTAATAGTGACTGTATGTACTTGTCTTATATCTGCAAGGGGGCACGCTTCTGCTTGAGGATACGGTGTAAATACAGCCAAAACAGGTCAAGTAGCGCCTGGAATGGACAAAGGACTTAATCTCTGAGTCAATAAAGTGTGGGGTAGGGCACCATTAAACCAAACTCAGTGCTGACAAGCATTAATCAGAACTTTCTGTGTCCTATTCGGAACATATTCCTGTGGCACGGCACTGGGAGTGTACGTGCCGAACACATTAGTATTCGCGTTTCCGCTGGGAAGGTCACCCATGAGTAGAAAATCTCAAAAGTGTAAGCCACTTCCGCACTCACAACCAAAATTACTGCCATGCCACGTTATAAGCCTGCAAATGATTGCGCACCGCAATGCGGCTATGCTGCAGTATGTCAACGCCAGCCATAACGACACAGAAAAAAAAGCGGTACAATAAGAACCTACATAGCACAACTGGGTAGTAATTCATAAGGAAACCGTTTGAATAGACTCAAGCTTGAAAAACCCATGTAATTATAGGTAGGTTTGTCCGACACCACTGTCTTCCGTAAACAATAGCGAAGGGGGTTAAGGACTGAATGAAGTACCACTCAAGGGTCATGTAATAGGACCACCAATGGTTGGGCGCCATGTCACAGGGATTCTTCTCCTACACAGAACTGTGCATAGAGACTTGGAACCTCATTTAATTAGGTTGTGCCAAAACTCACCTTAGTATCCAAAATCACCTACGAGACTAGCAATCAGTGTCTCATTGGTTCTTACACACCCCAAATGACAACCCAGAATATGAACTAAGAACACCTCAGGTCACGTGGAACACATGAACACTCTTTCGTTATACTAACATACCAGTCCAGAACGAGGAGTAAATGAGGATACTTGCAAGTTTGAAATATTTATTTCTAATGCCGTGTTCTCAGGCGCAGAATCTTAGCTAATACAAGCAAACATATTATAAGCAACAAGGTTATCAGCATAGTTACAATTCCATAAAATACAAAGAGAGAAAGCATGGTAAAATGCTAAAGGGAAGAAGGCTAAATTACACCTAAGTCTCACCCTCCCTTGTTAGTATATTATATTATATCTAAAGAAGGTCTCTTTGGGTTTTAGAAAGGCGACCCCACACCTCTGGTCCTAGTAGAAAGGGATCACATAATCTTCTACACCAACTCTCTGCATGCGAATATTCATCAAGTGTGTCAGCATGCTCTGCGCAGTGCATTATTAAACGCACCAAAAGCCAGAGTTGGCCACAGCTGTACATGTTTTATGTCAAAGACGTGCGCTGAACAGACCGAACAACAACCACTGTGTTGAAATAACCTTGAAGGTCTCGGCACTCACTGTTCAGACATAGCTTACCAAGCAAAGCTGATACTATAGGAAAACATATTATTCTCGTGTGAAGCAAAATAGCCTACAAGGCTCAAATCACTAATAACAATATGTGCCTTGTGCAGAAGCAGCATTAAGTAAAGATGGCGTTTAAACTTCTAATAAGCTCATGCTAACTTAACACAGTGTGAAGGCAAAGCCTATCTCCATGACAAGAGCCATATGCAAGGAAACCGTGGTTTTTCCACTACTAAAAAAACCAGGATTGGTACCAACCAATCTCGCAGCTACCATACTTATCGAAAGTATTGGAGAGATTGGTCAATAGACAACTGACCAACAGCCTGATTCATGAAGTGAAATTGCGCCCGCAATCGCTGCGAAAACGCAAATGCGGGCGCAATTTCCGTAATCGGCATTCAACAACAAAATAGCGAATTCGCTAACACATATTTGCGAAGTCGCTAATATAATCGCAGAATCCCTGCTGCTGAGCATTAGCGAATCGGAAATTGCGACACACCACGGAATCTGCGAAAATAATAGCGAATTCGCAATAGAAAATCGCTATCGGCATTCAAGAACAATCGCAATGTGCGAAAAACCCAAAAATCGCTATTTGCACGGCGCAAAATAAGGACAACTCAAAGCAGGTGGTAACCATGAAAGGCATTGAAAAAATTTTTCAAAAAACCGTTGTCCTATCACCAACAGGGCCAGGCCTGACCAATCACACATAAGGACATTCAGCAGCAGCATTAGGCTTTCCACAATGCCAGGGATGTACATGGTGGTGAGGCGGCGAAGGCTACAGCGAGCAGCACGGAGGAGACGCATGAGGCAGGCAAGGATTTACCGGCTGCGGGTCACCTTGCTGGGCCAAACCAGAGAACAGATTTATGCTAAATACAGGCTGAATGGGGAAATGATCACCTGGCTGATACAAGAACTCGACCCCATCATGCAGCACCCAACAAGGCGAAACAATTCTGTGCCCACACATGTGCAGGTATTGTGCAGCCTGCACCTCCTGGCCTCCGGCAGTTTCCAGGGCATAGTAGCCGCTGCTGGGGGGATATCCCAGCCCACCATGTCACGCTGCCTCCACACTTTTGTTGACGCCATGCTCAGCCAGCTCCACCGGTACATCACATTTCCCACGAGCCAACAGGAATTGGACCTCACTAAACTACAATTTTATAATGTTGCCCATTTTCCCCATGTCCTCGGCTGCATAGACTGTACCCACGTCGCCATCTGCCCACCAGCTGGCACGGAGTATATGTACCGCAACAGAAAGTGCTACCACTCCCTCAACATACAGATGGTCTGCAATGCCAAGAGCATCATCACTGACATTGTGGCCCAGTACCCAGGGAGTACCCATGACTCCTTCATCTTCAGGCACAGCGGACTCCACACACGACTGATCAGGGGAGAGTTTGGGGAAGGACACCTACTTGGTAAGTACACTTTGTCGACAATGTCACATTGCTATGAAGTAACTGCGCTGCACAGGCAATCAACATCTGCTCCTCTCATTCAGGTGACAGTGGCTACGCCCTACGGGAATACCTCCTGACCCCTTACCTCAACCCTGCCACACCTCAGCAACGGCGCTACAATGTTGCGCACATCCGGACAAGGAACTGTATTGAAAGGACATTTGGCCTGCTCAAGAGCAGGTTCCGTATACTGCACAAGACAGGTGGGGCCATGTATTACAGTCCTGCAGCGTGCTGCCGCATTGTGGCTGTCTGTGCAATGCTTCATAACATTGCTACCAAGCGGCGGATACCAGTTGACATCTCAGGCAGTGAATCTGAGGGGGACGACCGGCCACCAGCAAATGCGCACCATGCACGCGGGGAGAACCCAGCTGAAGGCCACAGACGTCGCAACCACATCACAGATAACAATTTCTAGCCCACCCCCTTCCCCCACCCCACATATCACAATTGCATGCTAAATATAATGATAACCCAAGGCAAATGTATGCTTCAAAATAAATGTATTTCTTTGATTCACAACAGAAAAGGGACATGGAAAGAACTATTTACAAAAAAAATACAGTATTCCAGCATACTGCATGTTATTGTGCTTGGCAGGCTTATCCTCAGCCTGTGCCTGTGTCCCTGACACAATGTCAATGCTGCTTCCTGCGCACATTTCCCAGCCGCCTTTGAGGCTCCTCATCCTCATCCTGGGCAGATGGACCAGGCGTAGCCCTGGTGCTGCGCCTAGGTGGGGGGGCCTGCGTGGCAGAGTTGCTGCTCACGCTGGAGGCAGCCTCACTCCCATCGTCTCCCCCAACGACGGCCGGTACCACAGGTTGGAGCAGTGGGACCACGGCGGTGGTGAAGTGCTCCAGCACTCGGGTGATCTCCTCGCAGCACTGGACCAGCTGGTGCTGCTGGGTCATTGAGCGCCGAGAGAGCTGGGTGGTGGCATTTGCTGCCACATAATTGGAGCGACTATAGGTTGCCATCTGGCTCACCAGCTGGTGGTGGCGCCTGCGTGCAGCACTGCGCTGCTTCCCCAGCGCAGCAGTGTTGGCCTCCATAGCCACCGCCATGCGCTCAATGGCCGCCGTCATGCGGTCCACCCGCTGGCCGACTCCTGCCACATTGCGGCCGATCTTCTGCAGCTGGAGCTGGATGGCTCCTTGCTGCTGCGACTGCCTCTGGTGGAGACGGAGCATTCGCCGCTCCACGGTCATGCAGGCATGGAGATGCCCTTTGCCCCTCCTGCTCTTTTGCCGCTGTGCTGCGGATGTGGCTGGGCCAGATCTTGGAGGACGAGCTGCAGGTGTTGTGGCAGCTGGCGTCGCAGGTGCGGCAGGCACTGGAGGCACATTGGTGGGGGGCCTGGCCTTGGCTGGCGGTGGTCCTGCAGATTTTGCTGCAGGTAAGGTGGTGGGCCTGGCTGCTGGTGTTGCCGCAGCGGCAGGGGATGGTGGCTGGGTGGCGGGTAGGGATACCTCCTCCTGGGCCTCCTCGACGATCACCAGCCTCTCACTGTCACTGCTATCGTCTGCACCTGTGAGGGTAAGTGGATACTCATTAGGTGCATGTGACTGTCAGACGTGCAGATGTTACATGCATGCTGGGTGACATTCCCTGGATGGCTGTGGATATGTGCGCTTAGGAACCTTTCAGGCCGCATAGTGGTACAACTACATTGTGGACATACTACGTCTCCCACAATGCCTCAGGGCATTTCCTGATGCACAACATAGGCATGATTAAGGGCCAATGAGTGAGCCTATTTGGGCAGGGACGGTCATAAGGGACAGGGTCGCAGTCGCATGGCACTTACCTTGGGTGTTGTGGGTTGGGCGGGAGGAGTCCAGGGTGGTCACGCCAACACACGCCTCCCTCTCCAGGGTGTCCTCAACCTGGTCCTCCAGGGGGGTGTTGGGTGGGACAGTCGGTCCACCAACTCCGGTGCCTGATGACTCACCGAGACGCGCCGCCACCCTCTCCTTGGCACGCCCTCGGAGGTCGTACCAGCGCTTCTTGATCTCTTCCACCGACCTTGCCGCAACGCCAACTGAGTTCACGCTGGAGGCAATCCCCACCCAGATCCTCCTCTTCTCCTGTTCGGGGACCCTCCTTGAGTTTGCACCAAACAGCTGGGCGTGGTGGGCCACCACCCCTTCAATGAGGTTCTCCAACTCCGACTCGGAGAATTTCAGCTTGCGCTTTCGGCTAGCGCTGTTGCTGGGGCCGGGCAGTGGTTCTTCAGCCATGGCGGGCGCAATTTCTGCCGGGTCGGGAGTCGCTATCGGCGGTTTGGCGGCTGCTTTCCGTCGTGTCGAGTCGGATGATTGCGTCACTGTGGTGTTTGGGGGTGGGATTTGGCAGCTTCCTGGTTGTGATGTCATCACGGTGCTCGGAATGCGTAATCCCGTATTTCCGGATCCCGCGATAATGCGACACGCAATCCCGATCGCACGGGATTGCGAGTCGCAATCCCGTGCGATCGGGATTGCGTGTCGCAATCCCGATCGCTGGTGGCCGGAAATTGCGATTTTTCTGCGTTTTTTGTAGGTCGCTAACGGCTTTTGCGCCCGCGTGCGAGTCGCTATTTTTTCCCAGAAAAATACATGAATGCCGTTTTGCGTTTTCTCAATAGCGAGTCGCTATTATTCGCTATTAGGGACACGCAAAACGGCCCGTACATGAATCAGGCTGCAAGTTTCTAGAAATTCACAAGATCAAGTAGGGAAGGATAACTTGTCCTGCATAACCTGGATTCTAGAAATCAATGACCTCTTAGACCCCTCTCAGACACGGTTCAGAGCTGACAACAACACAGAAACCACATTAGTTGCTATGTCAGATAACATTAGATCCTTGGTGGGCCAAGGTAGAGCCGGGGTACTGATCCAGCGGCGTACCAAAAACAGATACTCCATTACCATATACTCACCTGGGCCCATAAACACACACAATTGAGTATACCACTGGAGTCAAGGTTTATGATTTTTCCACCCTTCCAGATTGATTATTCATTACTCTCAAGCAACCTTTCACTATTCAAAAAGTTCTTTCCTCTGCCTGATGTACCATTAGTCAAACTAGTTGATGGTGAAAATCTACTTAATTTTAAATTGTATCTCTTAATGTAAGTAACCACAGACTCAGGTAAGTCTTTATCTAAATTAATTGCATGTGAACCACTTCAAAGTACAGTACAGTCACTGTAACCCATAGGAGAGAAGATTCAATTAACCAAATCATCAACACATACTTCAGACTTGCAATGACTTATGCTCAGAAAGGAGAGGACAGAGAGAAAAGAACATCTACAAATTCACAACATTATAATTACCTAGGATGATGTGAAGACCAACCCCCTGGCCAAAGGATTGGAGGGGCCCCCCGGGATAGTGCAGGAGACAAAGACTTCAGGACTGGATTCAGGATAGGATAGGTGGCCTCTCCAACACCGACAATCACGTTGCACCCCTCTCTGACACTCTCTTCCTCCTCAAGGTTATGCGATCTTCTTTCTAACCCAATTAAGCTAAAATGATAGGTTCTGCATTTGGTTCTTCATCAGCATCTTACAGAATCTCTCCCAGCATCACCCTGAACACCATCAGCATCCCGAGCTCTGCAGCATTCAGCATCGATGACTCTACGACTAACTAAAAATGACCTCAATTATAACTATTCATTCCTCATGTACCACCCACTAAAATTTCAATATCGAAAAACTAATAATTCTGATTGGATAGACAAGGGGGAAAGATCATCACGCCATGCTTACATGTCACTCTTTTCAGTCAGCCTTTTGTTAACAGACCCATCCCCTTAATTTGTATTCATATTTTATTTTCCCACCAGCATTCAATTTACATTGGCAACAAATGCTTGAAAATACATGTATGAGTAGATAGCTTATCACCATGCTCCCTTGGGGGGTCTACAGCTTAAATATACACATATGAATAGATATGGAACACCCACGCTCCCTTGAGGGGTCTACTGCTTGAATATACCTGTGTTAGTGGATAAGTGACCCCAGAGCGCCCTTTGGGGGGAGGGTTTGCTGCTTGAATATACATGTACGAGTGGATAAGGTACCCCAATGCTTCCTTGGTTGTGACTTATAAGTATAAAAAAGGAAGGTGTAGTCCTGGCTAAAGGTTTGTTTTGCCAGGTCCAAATGATAGTTTAAAACTGCACGACTGTCTGTAGTGGCAGGCCTGACAAACGTTTTACAGAGCTACTTTAATGGGTGTCATATTAGGTGTTAATATCCATTAGAAGCATATAATGTCCGGACCCTGGTACAGGTAGTGCCATTTACTAGGGACTTACAGGTAGATTAAATCTATCAATCAGGTGTAGTAGGCTAATATTACCATGTTTGAGGTAGAGAGAACAAACGATTTAGGAGAGGAAAAGTCCTAAATTCAACAAAACTGGTTCAGCAGAGGAAGGCAAAAAACATCTGGGGTGACCTTGCAGAAAGGAGCAGGTCCAACAATTCCCCATGGAGAGTCAAAATATAAGATAATATTACAATAGCATATGACTCCTGAGAAGCTGCATAATATTTCAAAGCATCTGGAGATTTGTGGAGGAAACAGGTGCTGCTTTGCATATAAGGTGGGACATAGAGGATAATTTTCATCCCCCCACCCTATTATATACTTGGGACTTACAGGGAAGATCATGCCAATTACAGGGCCTGGTTAGGCAGACCCCAGCATCAGTCAGAGTTAGTTACCACCAGTACCAGTCACCAAAAATGTGGGGGGTGCCCAGGACACAGGATGACTTTAAAACAAGGCCTCTTTCTGCACCTCAGTTGTTTCTTTCTGCATATCTCTAGCGTCTTGCTGTACCTTCCCTCTTCTTTCTGGACTTCTGTTGCCTATTTCTGCATTTCTCTTGCTTCTTTCTATGCATGTGCAGGAAAAGGCAAGACATGTCCAGAAAGAGGCAAGAGGGGTGCACAAAGAGGAAAGAAGGGTGCAGAAAGAAACAAGAGAAGTACACAATGAAGCAACAGGGTGTAGAAAGAGCCAAGTAAGGAGTAGAAAGAGGCAAGATGGATGCAAACATAGGCAACAAAGGTGCAGAAGGAGGCAAAAGAACCGCACAGAAAAAGGCAGGAGGGTTGCAGAAACTGACATAAAAAGTTGCAGAATGAGGGAACAGGGATTCAGACAAAGGCAAGAGAAATACAGAAAGAGGGAAGAGAGGTGCAGAAAGAGCCAATAGAGGTGCAGAAAGAGGGAAGAAGGGTACGGAAAGAGGCAAGAAGGGTGAAGAAATTTGCAACAGAGGTGCAGAAAGGAGCAAGAACAGTGCAGAAAGAACCAACAGATGTGCAGAAAGAGTCAGGAGGGGTATAGAAAGAGACAAGAAAAGTACAGAAAGAAGCTAAAGAGTTGTAGACAAAGGCAAGAGAAATGCAGAAAAAGGCAAGAGAGGTGCACAAAGAGGCAGGAGAGGTACACAAAGAGGTAAAAGGTGTATAGAAAGAGGGAAGAGGTGTGCAGAAAGAGGCAGGAGAAGGGCACAAAGAAGCGACAAAGGTGACGAAAGAGGCAAGAGATGTGCAGAAATAGGCAAGAAACGGTGCAGAAAAAGGGAAAAGGGGTGCAGAAAGAAGAAAGCGTGATCCAAAAATTTGCAAAAGAGGGGAAGAAAGAAGCAAGAGCAGTGCAGAAAGAAGCAAGCGAGGTGTAGAAATAGGGGAGAGAAGTGCAGAAAGAGTCTAGAGAGATGCAGAACTTTGCAAAAGTGATGCAGAAAGAAGCAAGAGCAGTGACCCTCGCTCATCTCTTCCTGTGACCTCCACTCTCCTCCTGTGACCCTCACACTCTTCCACTTGGGACCCTCACTCTCCTCCTGCGACATTCACTCTCTTCCTGTGACCCTTACACTCACCCTCCTGTGTTCCTTACTCTATTTCTCCTGCGATCCTCAATGTCATCCTGTAACCCTCACACTCCTCCTCCTGTGACCCTCACTCTCCTCCTGTGACATTCACTCTCCTCCGGTGACCCTCACACTCCTCCATCTGTAACACTCAGAGCATATGTAGAAGGAGTTAATGCCACCAAATCGTCCCTTTTTCCAATTGCCACGTCTGTTAGCGATAGCTAGCGAAAATGAGATGCAAGGTAGGCTTTTACAAGATATTTACAAGGGATTCCTGGTCTGGCTATACTTTCCAAACCCTTTATAAGATGGTGTCATTGTTTTCACAAACTAGGGACAGCTCTAGTGTAACTCACGTGACCATAATCATCGCGCTAATGACGTTATTTAAACTGGCCGACAGGAAGCCTTGCTAAACGGGACTTTGAAAAATGGAATACATTCGGGGACACAGTACCCATGATCTGGTAAGTACTGTGTGTGGAGGGCTTTGGAGATTAGATTGAACTCGCGCAGTGTAGTTGGTATTTAATCTTCACTGACCAAGCAGTACAGCTATTGGTAGTATTGGGTAAAATAGTTTGAACTAAAAGATAACGTGTCTAAGCTAAGAAGGGGTTATACAGTGAGATCGCGGTATGTAACGAAGATCAAACATGATTGAAAAGTAAATAAAGCATGGCCAGATTTTCTTTGACCGCTAATTTTGTAGCACTCCTACTCAGGCAGCCAGCTAGATTCGCTAACCTGTAGGACTTTGTCATAATATGTCAATTAAATGTAGATATCAGGAGTTTGGAACCAAGTATTATTCTTCGGTTCTGAAACGGTCCAGCTCTAAAGGAAGATGGGGTGATCATCGAGGGATGTTTGGCCTCTCTCCTGCAAAACAAGGTGTTTTATAAACATGAATTTGGATCTTGGTACAAGGTACTATCCTTCGGTTTTGAAACGGTTTCGCTCCAAAGGAAGATGGGTGGATAATGAGAGATGGTTGGTTTCTCTACTGCACAACAAGGTGTTTTATACACATGATTTTGTAGATAAAGAGCTAAACTACTAGTTACCCCATATGGAGTACGAATAGGGAATAGACCGTCAATAAGTTGATGTTTAATAAGAATAAAATATTTCTTATTTCAGATTTAAACCATTCCTAAATTGAATTAGCAGGGAAGATATACAAAGAAAAAAGAGAACAGATTGTTGGACTATGAAATATCGAGCTCTGTGCAGAAAGCAAGGTCAGTTTGGTAAAATCCAGTGTTAAGAGCTATCTGCGACAATATAACTGATTATTAGCGTACTTTTGACATTTGTTTCTGTTAACAGATATCGTCGTCAATAACTAGGTTTGAATCATAGAGGAACGTGCAACTTAAAACCAGCAGCCTCGATAGATTCCAGACCTTTAACTAGGTAAGGACACTGGAGAATAATCCCAGTTCTCAATGGTAACTATAACCCAAATATCGTAGGTTTGATAAGTATTTTGATATTGTCCTAGGGGTAATCATCATATCAAGCGATCTCTCATCCCCTACAAATATGTCTCATCGTAGCTTCCAGAGGGTCAGAACAGATTGAATAAACAGTTGTGATATCAAGAGATGTGAGACAATAAAAGTATCTTTCTTTCTCTCTCTCTTTTTGTCATTTTTTTCTTCCCTTTCTTCTTTCTCTTTTTCTGGCTCTTCTCTCTTTTTCCTTTTTCTTCTTCTTCTTCTTCTTCTTCTTCTTCTTCTTCTTCTTCTTCTTCTTCTCTTTTTGATATTTTCTTTTTCTTTTTCTACCACCTTTTCTCTTCCTCCCTTTTTTCTGACTTTCTGCCACTCTGGGTAATTAAATTGAGTCCAATTGAGTACAAATAAAATCTGGTTGACCCTCCCAATATTTAGATTCAGTATTCCCTGTATTCACATGGGTGTTTTGGGTCAAGCAGATAGCTTAGTTGTCTATATATCAACTGATATGCCAGTGCATAGGTATTACAACACAACGTTCAGGAGCATGTATTTTTCAATGTTATAAAATGAAACTGGCTGTCCTTCTAAAAGTTTAAACAAAGGGCATGGATACATTATGTTATATTTGGTATTTCAGATACCCTTGTCCACACTATAAGGAAGCAAGCTTTGTTTCTGTTGAGGTCCTGAGAAAGGTGGTACAAACCCACTGAAACGCGCGTCGACCTGGCGTGATAGATCACATGACAACCTGTGATACCTTAGCCACAGAAAAAAGAGAGTTTTTTGAATGAGAAGGAATGATTGTGTTAGTGTATGTGTGAAGATATGTGTGAATATGTATATATGTGTGCTCTGTAGGGTGTCCTTTGTTTTTGAATTTGTATGTGCAATTTGGAAATTGTATATATGATGATTTAAATTTTACTATTTATTGAAACGAACTCAAAAAAAGTATACAATAAATGTTAATACAAATGGGGAAAAAACAAGTAAATTGATATAAATATCATTGAAAGTGCTATTGCCATGTTTTGAAGGACTTTTTGCAAAAATATATAAACTATGTGACAAAATGAGAAGTATTTAGGCCACGAGGAAATTTCTTTTCTTGTTGTGGTGTTGTTTTCCTCTCTATTCCCTGGCTGAAAGTATTTAAGAGGGGGTCCCCTATATATGTTAATATACTTTCCAAAAACAGCTGCCAAGGTCGGTTAGCTGCTGGATTTTAAGACCTGAAAAAAGGTGGTCTTAAAAATTGTATTAAAAAAGAGTACATAAGGGAGACTACCCCAGAGACTCATTTGCTAACCTACTGATGCCCTGGAGGTACTACTCTTGCAGCTCGGAGTCCCACGAAGACCACCACAACACCCACTGCCACTGCCTCAAGGACCACCACAGAGTCAGGGCCAAACAAGACAGCCGGTCTATTGCCAATCCACCACCCTGATGGACCTCACACCATAGGGTGCGATAGCTCGCTACAGGCTGGAAAGGAGCTTCACACTCTGCCTACTGACCCAGATAGCCCCCAGGCTGTAGGCACCAACACAGCGTACCACCAAAATCCCTTCACAGACAAAACTGATGGCTGTCTTGCACAAGTTGATGCAATCGAAGTCCCAGGCACACTTGAACCAGGTGTTAAACCCCTGATTTAAAGTTTTGAAAAAAGTTTCAATGTTCAATCTTGTTATATTGTTCAATGCAACACATGAAAACCAGCCAACATGTGTTTCGTCGCCATTGGGAGTTTTCCCACTACTTATTCATTGCTTAAGAACCGGTGGTGAAAGTCTTGCTACAAATGCTCTGTCAGTGATAATTCCAACCCGGCTGGGAACGTTGTGTCCAAAATGAGCAAGACTATTGTCTCAAGCAAGTGAAGTCTTGCAAGTAGTTAGCCAATCTTTGTATTCGCTAATTGCCAGTGATACTCCCATCCCGGCTTCGGACGTAAAACTAAACAGTCCAAAGTATATGGTACCTCATAAGGGCCCGGTGTCTGACGATAATGGTAGGGTGTGAAGGTCCAAGCAATAAGGCAGGTACATTTTTCGATTCAGCACAATGCTGAGGTCATGGTAGATATAATCTTGTGGATAGCACGTATTCTCAAATCGTGCTGCAAGCTTATGATGGCATGGAGAGTGTTCTGTGTCTCTACAAGCGGGTGCGCTGTAGAGTTGAACTACTGGTCTGTGCAGAGTGATTTGCAGGGTCTTGGCCCATGTAATTGGCATCTCGTAGGCATGTAATTGTGATATAGGTTGCATCTAGGTAGTGGGCCCATTCTAAGTCATATGTGGGATCACTCATGACATTATGTATGACACACTTCTGCAACGGTGGTGCCCACAACTGCTTAGGCCCGTCCTTTATGCCAGAAATTGAGTGCATCACATGTGGCAGCAGAAATGTAAAGTTGCAAAACATACTTATCATTGTAGGTAAAATGCGGTTCACCCAGAATCAAAGACACACACTGACTTCTGCTACAAGGTTGGACTTGACATCTGTTCAGGGACCACACACTGCTCCGGTGCTGGACCAACGTAATCAACCATAGAATAAATCTGGCAGAATGCTCATTAATTGGGCCTTTCACCTCCACCGTATGTTGTATGTTGTCCTGCATCACAATATGCTCACATATGGCATTTAAACACATGGCAGATCAGACTCTTGTGGCAAATGAGAGGCTGACAAAAAATGTATGCCAATTGAGTGCAGAATGGACATAGAACAGTGTGTCATATGAACTGACCAAAACACAACTGGCTTGCAATTCAATGATAGGGTAAATCCCTAGCAAAATACACATGGTTACATCAAAATGAAATTGGTGTGGCTGAGGCACACACAGATGCCAGTTGTGTACCATTGAGATGGATGTAGGGGCTGCTAAAGTGAATCTTCATGCAGTTACACCTGCAAAAGGACTTGGCTGAAGAGCAACACAATATTCCAGTGCAGGTGGGAAGTCTCAAAGCTTCTCCCCTCATCCACAATGTGTTATCATAACCAAATGTTGTTTTCTGCTTGCCTCCCCTTCTACACTATTCACTTGTATAGGTGAGTGTTTGACATATGAGGTTTGGATGTCTGCTGCACAAGACACCATCCGTTGTCAGCTAAGTAGTACCATGATGTTGGAAATAGAGTATGGGAACAGAGGACACTCAACGGATGGACATAAGAAATCTGTGTTCTCTCATTCAAAAATGAGCTGTGTGACCTCATGGATAGGGAAGCACAAATGAGCAACATCATGTCCCTGACAATTGCACATCTCACACATGAACTCCTTTCTGACTTGCCAACAGGCAACATTACACTCATGAAAAATGCATCACGCACAAGGCCCTACACTCAAACTCCCTTGCGTATCTTGCACATAAACTTGTGATATCCGGAGGAAGCAGAAATTCATGATCGGCCAGTGCCCTCCTACTCCAGCCTGCACGCTTTCAGAAATAAAATCCTATAATCGGGCGTTCACTGGGGCTGCACCAAGAATTTGGAACTCCTTCCCACCCGCCAGGAGAAGAATCCCCTCTATGGCACATTTAAAAAAGGAGGCTAAATGTTTCCTCATGGGTAAATTCCTTGGTTAAACCTGTTCCACAACCACCTCAGAGACTGCTGCCTTCATCCTGAGACCTCGCCCCACCAAGAAACCGGGGGTCTGTCCTCAGCAATTGTAATTGTAATGTTATCCAAAGAGTGCTCACAGCCGCCATACTGGGTGGGGGAAAGGGTTGCAGTCCAGTTTCTGTCCGCATCCCACCCTCCTCCACACTGGATATAAGGACGACGTCATCTCGTCCATGCAGCGGGCGGGCGCAGCGGGCGCGGCGGCGGCGCGCCGAAGCCGTGCCAAAGGCAAGCCCGTCTGCGCCCGCCCGCGCTGAGACCGGGCCGAGGGCCACGACCCCTGGTTTAAATGGGACAGCCAAGCACATTTTCTACTCTGGCGCTGATCTCCTACAGCTAAGGTCAGTTCCATGTAACCTCTGCCCCCAATATAACCCTGAGCTTATTTCCCAAACGGTAATTTCCGCATGTCCTAGTTACGCGTCCCCTCTACCGTTCATTAACAGCAAAGCTCGCGCCAAGCCAGGCTCTAACAACAAAACCAGGAAAATGAATATTGCACTCATTAATGCCAGATCCCTAGGAAAGCACAGACAGGAAACTCATGATCTGATTCTAGATAACAACATAGATATGTTATTTATAACTGAGACCTGGATGGATGCCGAATCAGACCAAGATCTGGTGGTCGCTGTACCACAGGGATATACAGTACATCGACTTGATAGACAGGGAAAGAAAGGAGGAGGAGTAGCGGTTATCACCCGAAATAGCTTCTCAGTCAGAATATTCCCGATTCTGTCTACATGCTGTGAAGCTTTTCAATTCACCATTAAGGTGACTCCCTCATACAATCTCAAGGAAGTACTTATGTACAGACCGCCTAGTCTTCGCTCTGCTTTCTTGGCCAATCTTAATTCGCTTATCGAATCATTGGTGACCGAGGATTCTTTTATAGTATTGGGGGACTTGAGCTTTCACTTAGAGAACAGGGAGGATGCTGACTCCCAAGCACTAAGGGGAGACTTAGAAAGCTTGGGGCTGGTTCAATTTGTTAACGCTCCTACACATGAGTCCGGCCACACTTTGGATGGCATTTTTTTTAACATACATGGGATAACGGTCCAGGATATCCTGCCCCTAACATGGTCCGATCATTATGTCATTCTCTGTGCTCTTCCTATCATTGCCACTCCCCCAATAACACAGGCCCATTTAACTCAAGAGCCTTTTAAAGTATGGAAAGACATAGATAATGTAGCTCTTACAGAGCTGCTGATTAAGACCCGCCCTACTATATCTATGGATCCTAACTTAGCCGCCAAACAATTTTCAGACTGGATAGGGAATGCAATGGATTTATTGGTTCCATCTAAGACCATCTCAAGAAACAACAGAAAGGTGCCCTCTGCTCCATGGTTCACAGAAGAACTCAGGAGACAAAAGCAAGAATGTCGAAAGCACGAAAGATACTGGCGTAGGTCTTATGATCAAGTCAGTAAACTACGCTATAAGGATACACAGCTTATCTATAAAAAAATTATTACAGAGACCTTGAAGAACTTTTTGGAGTTCAAATTGATACTGCTAAAAACTCCAGCAAACAGCTATATGATGTAGTGAAACAACTGGCTGGGAAGTTCACAGATACAGCCCCCATTCCATCGCAGGCCCCCTGTGATTCGTTGGCTAATTTCTTTTTGCGCCAAAGTCAATGACATTTATTCAGAGTTTTCGGTTAACGATATACCTGCCTCCCCAGCCATACAAATCAACCCTCCCACCTGCTCGATAGTTCAATTTGAAGGACTAGAGGAGGAACAAACCAGGGACATCATGCAGTCTATAAAAACAGGATCGACTTTGGACCCATGCCCTGCCAAAGTCTATCCGCCGGTAATTGACTCTATCAGCACAGTTATCACACAAGTCTGCAATGTGATACTCAGGTCAGGGATATACCCGAACATGCTAAAAAACACCCTTTTAAAACCGCTCCTGAAAAAAAACATCTCTAGATAAGGGGATGTTGAAGAATTACAGACCTATAGCCAGTCTGCCGTTTCTAGCCAAAGTGCTCGAAAAGGCAATGAATGTTCAGTTGGCTCACTACATCGAGCAAAACAATCTGCTGGATGATACGCAGTTCGGGTTTCGCAAGTTCCATGGCACTGAGACGGCCCTTATTAAAGCCGCTGATGATATCAGAACCATCAGAGATCATGGAGGGACAGCTGTCCTTATAATGTTGGACTTATCAGCGGCTTTCGACACGGTCAATCACTCCATCTTGATTGACTGTGTCGGAAATCTGGGCATCCGATCCAGTGCTAAGGATCTGCTTACCTCGTTTCTTTCCAGCAGAACATAAGCAGTAACGCTGGGACCATTTAAATCGCTGGAGCTTGCCTTACCCTGTGGAGTTCCCCAAGGCTCATCTCTAAGTCCAACACTGTTTAATATCTATGTGTTGGACTAAGCAAGAGTTATTAAAACCTACCAGATGAGCCTTACCTCCTATGCTGATGATACCCAGCTGGTGCTAGCTATCAACAACGATGGGGAACAGGTAGCGGCACGCTTTGAAGAAGGTATGTCAGCTATTAAAGACTGGATGAAGGCCAACTGCCTAAGGTTGAACTCCGAGAAGACGGAGGTAGTCATTTTCGGGAAGATCTCCCCACAATGGTCACCAGTGTGGTGGCCTTCAACCTTAGGAGTTTTACCAACTCCATCCGCTAGGGTCAGAAATTTGGGAATAGTCTTCGATGAGAAGCTCAATTTTGCAGCACACGCCAATCAGACAGTGGCAGATGCTCATCATAAACTTAGACTCATAAGAAAGATTATTTCATTTCTCTCGGAAAGCGCGTGAAAAACAGTGGTGAGCACACTTGTGCTTTCTTCTCTTGACTACTGTAATGGCTTATTTGCCAATGCACAAGCCCGGGTAATCTCCAAACTACAAATGATTCAAAACGCGGTAGCAAGATTACTCTCCAGGACCCCAAAATTCAAATCAATCAGTCAAACAATTAGAAGTTATCACTGGCTAACAATCAAAAACCGGATTAAATTTAAATCACTCTATCTGACTTTCAAAGCTATCCATAACCAAGGGCCGAAGTTTCTGCAAGAGCAGCTTTCTACCTACCGTCCATTAAGACAACTTAGATCGATGTCGCTGCATCAACTAGCAGTACCTCGTACCAGGACGGTTACCTGGGGAGACAGGCATTTTACGGTGACTGCAGCCAGACTCTGGAACTCGCTCCCATTGACAATTAGATCGAGTCAATCCCTTCTCCAGTTCAGGAAACTGGTGAAGACGTGGTTGGTTAACCAGTAATGAGTCCTTTTGGCTATATGCTGCCACCTTCAGAGATCCTACGTTGAAATCTTAGCGCCAAGACGCCCACGGGCATACGTATGCGCTTTATAAATTGTATTAATAAATAAATAAATAAATACATAAATAAATCCTTGTATTCTCCCACCCCTCTTGTATCCAGCACCCCCTCCCCCGTAATATACAGTACTCTTGTGATGTCCTGCCTATTGTGTGACTCTCTGACTCTGTACTCTTGTGATGTCCTGCCTATTGTGTGACTCTCTGACTCTGTAAAGAGCTCTGATGTACAGTACTCTTGTGATATCCTGCCTATTGTGTGACTCTCTGACTCTGTAAAACGCTCTGATGTACAGTACTCTTGTGATATCCTGCCTATTGTATGACTCTCTGACTCTGTAAAGAGCTCTGATGTACAGTACTCTTGTGATATCCTTCCTATTGTATGACTCTCTGACTCTGTAAAGAGCTCTGATGTACAGTACTCTTGTGATATCCTGCCTATTGTATGACTCTCTGACTCTGTAAAGAGCTCTGATGTACAGTACTCTTGTGATATCCTGCCTATTGTGTGACTCTCTGACTCTGTAAAACGCTCTGATGTACAGTACTCCTGTGATATCCTGCCTATTGTATGACTCTCTGACTCTGTAAAGAGCTCTGATGTACAGTACTCTTGTGATATCCTGCCTATTGTATGACTCTCTGACTCTGTAAAGAGCTCTGATGTACAGTACTCTTGTGATATCCTGCCTATTGTATGACTCTCTGACTCTGTAAAGAGCTCTAATGTTCAGTACTCTTGTGATATCCTGCCTATTGTATGACTCTCTGACTCTGTAAAGAGCTCTGATGTACAGTACTCTTGTGATATCCTGCCTATTGTTTGACTCTCTGACTCTGTAAAGAGCTCTGATGTACAGTACTCTTGTGATATCCTGCCTATTGTATGACTCTCTGACTCTGTAAAGAGCTCTGATGTACAGTACTCTTGTGATATCCTTCCTATTGTGTGACTCTCTGACTCTGTAAAGAGCTCTGATGTACAGTACTCTTGTGATATCCTGCCTATTGTGTGACTCTCTGACTCTGTAAAACGCTCTAATGTACAGTACTCTTGTGATATCCTGCCTATTGTATGACTCTCTGACTCTGTAAAGAGCTCTGATGTACAGTACTCTTGTGATATCCTGCCTATTGTATGACTCTCTGACTCTGTAAAACGCTCTGATGTACAGTACTCTTGTGATATCCTGCCTATTGTATGACTCTCTGACTCTGTAAAGAGCTCTGATGTACAGTACTCTTGTGATATCCTGCCTATTGTAGGACTCTCTGACTCTGTAAAGAGCTCTGATGTACAGTACTCTTGTGATATCCTGCCTATTGTATGACTCTCTGACTCTGTAAAGAGCTCTGATGTACAGTACTCTTGTGATATCCTGCCTATTGTAGGACTCTCTGACTCTGTAAAACGCTCTGATGTACAGTACTCTTGTGATATCCTGCCTATTGTGGGACTCTCTGACTCTGTAAAGAGCTCTGATGTACAGTACTCTTGTGATATCCTGCCTATTGTATGACTCTCTGACTCTGTAAAGAGCTCTGATGTACAGTACTCTTGTGATATCCTGCCTATTGTGTGACTCTCTGACTCTGTAAAACGCTCTGATGTACAGTACTCTTGTGATATCCTGCCTATTGTAGGACTCTCTGACTCTGTAAAACGCTCTGATGTACAGTACTCTTGTGATATCCTGCCTATTGTGGGACTCTCTGACTCTGTAAAACGCTCTGATGTACAGTACTCTTGTGATATCCTGCCTATTGTATGACTCTCTGACTCTGTAAAGAGCTCTGATGTACAGTACTCTTGTGATATCCTGCCTATTGTATGACTCTCTGACTCTGTAAAGAGCTCTGATGTACAGTACTCTTGTGATATCCTGCCTATTGTGTGACTCTCTGACTCTGTAAAACGCTCTAATGTACAGTACTCTTGTGATATCCTGCCTATTGTATGACTCTCTGACTCTGTAAAGAGCTCTGATGTACAGTACTCTTGTGATATCCTGCCCATTGTATGACTCTCTGACTCTGTAAAGAGCTCTGATGTACAGTACTCTTGTGATATCCTGCCTATTGTATGACTCTCTGACTCTGTAAAGAGCTCTGATGTACAGTACTCTTGTGATATCCTGCCTATTGTATGACTCTCTGACTCTGTAAAGAGCTCTGATGTACAGTACTCTTGTGATATCCTGCCTATTGTGTGACTCTCTGACTCTGTAAAACGCTCTGATGTACAGTACTCTTGTGATATCCTGCCTATTGTATGACTCTCTGACTCTGTAAAGAGCTCTGATGTACAGTACTCTTGTGATATCCTGCCTATTGTATGACTCTCTGACTCTGTAAAGAGCTCTGATGTACAGTACTCTTGTGATATCCTGCCTATTGTAGGACTCTCTGACTCTGTAAAGAGCTCTGATGTACAGTACTCTTGTGATATCCTGCCTATTGTGTGACTCTCTGACTCTGTAAAGAGCTCTGATGTACAGTACTCTTGTGATATCCTGCCTATTGTATGACTCTCTGACTCTGTAAAGAGCTCTGATGTACAGTACTCTTGTGATATCCTGCCTATTGTATGACTCTCTGACTCTGTAAAGAGCTCTGATGTACAGTACTCTTGTGATATCCTGCCTATTGTGTGACTCTCTGACTCTGTAAAGAGCTCTGATGTACAGTACTCTTGTGATATCCTGCCTATTGTATGACTCTCTGACTCTGTAAAGAGCTCTGATGTACAGTACTCTTGCGATATCCTGCCTATTGTGTGACTCTCTGACTCTGTAAAGAGCTCTGATGTACAGTACTCTTGTGATATCCTGCCTATTGTATGACTCTCTGACTCTGTAAAGAGCTCTGATGTACAGTACTCTTGCGATATCCTGCCTATTGTATGACTCTCTGACTCTGTAAAGAGCTCTGATGTACAGTACTCTTGTGATATCCTGCCTATTGTGTGACTCTCTGACTCTGTAAAGAGCTCTGATGTACAGTACTCTTGTGATATCCTGCCTATTGTATGACTCTCTGACTCTGTAAAGAGCTCTGATGTACAGTACTCTTGTGATATCCTTCCTATTGTAGGACTCTCTGACTCTGTAAAGAGCTCTGATGTACAGTACTCTTGCGATATCCTGCCTATTGTGTGACTCTCTGACTCTGTAAAGAGCTCTGATGTACAGTACTCTTGCGATATCCTGCCTATTGTGTGACTCTCTGACTCTGTAAAGAGCTCTGATGTACAGTACTCTTGTGATATCCTGCCTATTGTGTGACTCTCTGACTCTGTAAAGAGCTCTGATGTACAGTACTCTTGTGATATCCTGCCTATTGTATGACTCCCTGACTCTGTAAAGAGCTCTGATGTACAGTACTCTTGTGATATCCTGCCTATTGTGTGACTCTCTGACTCTGTAAAGAGCTCTGATGTACAGTACTCTTGTGATATCCTGCCTATTGTGTGACTCTCTGACTCTGTAAAGAGCTCTGATGTACAGTACTCTTGTGATATCCTGCCTATTGTATGACTCTCTGACTCTGTAAAGAGCTCTGATGTACAGTACTCTTGTGATATCCTGCCTATTGTAGGACTCTCTGACTCTGTAAAGAGGTCTGACACCCTACTGGGTCAAGTTCGCGCTCTATAAAACACTAAAATAAATAAATAAAGAAATAAAATAAATAAAGTCTTAATGGTAGTGTTGAAATCAGTATAATGCGGATGAGTCCGGGTCATTTATCCCCTTCCTTGAAATATCAGTAACCTTCTAATACAAGTTTGTCATTTGATGTGTCATCCTATTGATGTCAGTGCTGCATATATGTAACAGCTGTCAAATGCTGCTTGTAAGCAGGTGCCCACATGTAACGTCCATGAGGTAACCATGCTGCACATTGTCCTGGATTATCCGCAAATGGTTATTGAGAATGACATGTTGGCTCATAACTACAATCTGTTTACTAAAATGTGGACATGTACGTCTCATCACAGGTGCTGACAGGATGATACCACTGCAGCGGACACCATCCCGGGGAATGCATGACATCCTGGCTGCAGCTGTAAACCGTCACACACCTGTCCTTCAGGTAAATCTGGCATGAGGTGTGTCACTAGCTTAGATTACTAAGCCATGGCAAAGATCTAGAACCCCTTCTGCATGGAATCAACAGTTGTTGTTTACAAAGCGAAATACAAGTCAGGAGTGTCACATGTGCCTGTCTGTCAATTGGAGATGTAGATCATTGAGAATGTAGTCTCTACCCTCTACATACAACTATCTCTACAACATCTATGAGGAGACAGGTGCAGCAGGATACACCAGGGGGGACGAGAAGGGACAGAAAGTTGTGGCTGGAGCTGGTGAGTTAGCTAGTGTTATGTACATCTCTGTGTAACACCCCAGTGCTATGGTGTGAGCGGTCATTTGTGGTGGAACCCTAACCAGGTCACATGATCCTCATCTGCTGATGCAAAGTACTGTTAATACAACCCTGGTGTCGCACCACATGTAATCCTTTGATTCTCCAGGCAGTTGTGTCGGCCGCAAGCATGCTCAAGAGGAGGAGGAAGATCATGAGGACGTTGACTTGGTGGATGAGGATGACCACATATCCATCTACTCCCTGGATGATGATTCTGATGTCACGGCATCACATCCTCTGCCTAGCAACATTTGTCAGCCTCCTCCCACACCCCAGCATAGAGCAAACCAGCCACAGCTCACACACATCACAGCACAGACATCACTCCCTCAGAGACCCCACCTCCAGGACTGACATGGTGGTTCCCTACTCACTCTTCCCTACGTAGTGTGTCCCTGCCATTCTCTCCACCATCTGTGGGAAGTGTACCTGCCCTGTTGTGGTGCAGGTATCCCCTGTGCACCCTTCTCCTGCCCAAAGCCTTCCACCTGCCACCCCCCCTGTTGTTGGACCTGCTCATCTCATCCCTGACAGGCACCTGCATAGGGTGCCTGTACCTAGCGATGGTGGCAGCTGGACTTCTTCCAACAGCAGACAAATGTGAAGCAGGACATTCCTGCCATAGGGGATACCCTGTCAGTCATATCTGGGTCCCTGCATGACATGGCCCAATTCCCTCTGTTGGTGGACATGGTGTGCCAAGCTTTGGATAGGATGGATAGGACTTGGCAGGACATGTCCAGGAATATGACATACCTGATAACCATCCAAAGGGAAGAAAGTGCAAGACACCATGCCTTAGCCATGAAGATGATGGAGGGCATGGTGAGAGTGATCCAAAGTCTCCCTTTACGGCCCACGCAGGGGGGGAGCCATCATATCTGCCTGCAGGAAAGCACATCCACACACCTGTAACACCAACTGCACAGCACAGGAAGATCGATTATATAAGAGAGCAGCTGTCTCAGTTCCAGGGTGGTATGCCCAGGAGTGCGGGGTAGATATCATCCGGAAGAAGCATCGGTAATGCAGAATAGACGGAGAAACACAATTGCTGAAGTGATTGACATGCAAGCGTTAAGCGAGGAATGTGCCCATAAGAAAAGATTTGAAATCCTTTTTGTAAAGTGCCAAGGATGGAAATCTTCTGATGGCGGGCGGGAGCGAGTTCCATATTCTTGGGACGGCCCCAGAGAAGGTCCGATTGTATGTTATTTTCCCCTAAAGCATGCTGGTTGGAGCACTATGTCTCTGGCAGATCATAAGTTTCTGGATCTTCTATATATCACTAGTTTCTGGGCAAGAAAAGCTAGGGTCTTGGAATATAGCGCCTTGTGCGTGATGCAAGCCAGCTTCAGTTGGATTCTTGCCTCAAGAGGGAGCCAGTTTAGAGCTTTGAGGTGGGGAGAGATAAGGTTGAATTTCTTTGAACCTGTTAGGAGTCAGGCGGCGGCGTTGAGGCAGGCCTTCAGGGGAGTAGACCTGCGAGGGTAGAGCACCCATATTCTAGTCTGAAGATGACTAGTGCCTGGGTTGCCTTTTTTAGGTCGGGGGTGTCAAGGAAAGGTTTCAGGTGTCTTTGATAGTTCAGGTGAAATCTGGCAGTTTTGGCCATGGAGTTGATATGGCCATGCATATTCAAATTGCAGTCTAGGGTTATTTCCAGGGTTTTAACAGAGTCCACAATGATCGGAGGGCAGTTTAATGCTGTGGTAGCCTTGATCCATTCCTGATTGTCTGAATTGGTTTTGGGTGGGGAGATAAGGAGAAATTCAGGTTTTTTTGCATTAAGTTTGAGCTGGTTGCAGGGGAGCCAAATCACTGTCAGCTTCAAGGCCTCATTCATGGAGTGAATGTCCTCAGGAGAAGAGATTTTGTTGTAGATCTGTGTGTTGTCTGCATACATGGGATAGGCGATTTTGGCGGTACGTAGCACCTCTGTGAGCAGTTCAGGTAAAGATTGAAGAGGGTAGGGGACCGAGTTGAACCTTGGGGGACTTCAACCGTGATCGGGGAGGGAGCAGATAAGTTGCCATTCATAAGGATTCTCTGTGAGCTATTCTGGAGGAAGGACCTAAATCATTCAAGAACGATGCCATCCAATCCCATCCGGAGTTTAAGGTGGTCCAGGAGTGTTTTGTGGTTGACCATATCAAACACTGAGGATAGGTCTAGGAGGATTGGGGGACAGGTTTTGCCTTGGTCAGGGGCTTGAAGGGCATCATCCACGATGGGAAGGAGGGTAGTTTCCGTGCTGTGTCCAGGTCTGAACTCATATTTCTCCAGAACATTCACTAGGAGTTGGATGTTCGATATCGGTCTATAGTTGTCAGTGGGAGCAGGATCAAGCGTGGGTTTCTTTAAGATGGGGTGACGACTTGTCCGGCTTTGAGAGAGTCAGGTATCGATCCCTGTAGTAGGGATGCATTCATTATTTCAGTCCAAAAGGGATGATTGCCTGCGAGACGGTGGCTAGGCAGTTAGAAGGAAGAGGATTGTTGTAATGATTGTTCGCGTTTAAGGAAGATAGATTTTTTGAGACAGAGTGTTCGTCATAGACTGTAAAGTTGGACCAGTGCGCTAGGGTTTTGGGTGAAATGTGGGAGGGAAGTTTGGAGAGAAGAGGTAAAGCAGGCATGGTCTGGGAGTGCATTGCGGAATTGAGTTCATATCCTAGTGCGGTGATTTTGTCACAGAAGAAGGAGGAAAATTCCTCACAATAAATTAGAGATTTTTGGGTTTCTTTGGAGGTTTTAGCAAGCTTGTTGGATTGATGTTTGACCAGGTCAAATTGCTTGCCAGGTCTGTTCTTGGCATTCTCCAGTTCATTTCCGAAGAATTCTTTTTTTGAGTTTAGGATTTTCCTATTGTAGGCGTTTCTGGACTGACAGAGCAGTTTCAGATGGGCTGCTGACGGGTGCTGTTTACAGTAACATTCTAACTGACAGAGGGATCTCCTCTCCATGTTGAGGGACCTGTTGAACCAGGGATTCCAGTCTTTGATCTGGGTCCTTTTTCATTTTAGCGGAGCAAGGTCATCAAGAATGTAGGATATTACTAGAATAATGATCAGTGAAGTTGTTGACCATAGAGAGATGGGAGGTGGTAGGTCCGACTCACAGAGGGCAGCCAGTTTCCCATGGTCAAGGTTCTTGGTGTCTCTAACCACGTGTTTGGGAATCACAGGTTGTGGTGTCCAAATCTTGTGGGTGCCTGGTGGAAGGAAACTGATAGAGTGGTGGTCAGACCAATCACATGGGTCTATAGAGAGAAGTGTAACCGCTGAATCCTTGGCGATGATCCAGTCCTGAGTGGCACCTTTCGAGTGAGTTGGAAGTAAGTAGGCTTGGGGAAGGGCTTGGTTGGCCAAGAAGTCTCTGATGACATTGACCTGAGGGTCCTTGGGGTCATTCCAGTGCAAGTTGAAGTCGCCAAAGGAAAATGTCATTAGAGTCAGGGGAGGCCTTGGCTGTGATGATTTCCAAGAGGATGTTGGTGAAGGTGTCATTCCTGCCTGGGGGTTGGTAAAAGATGTGCCGTCTGCATGGTTGGGTGGTGGTGTTGGAGATGGGGTATTCGCAGGAGTCTGTAGGCTCAGTCAGAAGTTCAGTAACATGGAGGTTAGAGCGGTAGATGCAGGCAATGCCTCGCCCTGTTTTATGGGATTGCCTGTCCAGCCTTACAATGTTGTAATTGGGCGGGACTAAGAGGTCTAGGCAGGGCGATGAGGATTCATTGAGCCAAGATTCAGTCAAGATGGCTAAGTCTGATTTTTTGCTCAGGATGAGATTGGCGATGTTGGAGGCATGCTTTTCTGCTGAGCGGCAGTTAATTAGGCGGTCGGATAGTTGGGGGTCAGAGTGAGTGTCTAGAGTAGGGGCAGAGAGGGGTAATAGTGCTTGGATTCTGTTGATCACTATTCTGTTGCGGAGGGTAGCTGATCTGTTGGGTTTGGATGCAACCATGTGGATAGGGTGTTTGCCACTCAGATCTGGGAGGTTTGGGCTGATCAGGGCTGAATCGTAGATAATGAGGAGGTCTCCAACTTCTTCCTCCGTGAGGTCTGGAGGGCTAGGCGTTGTGGAGGTGGTTTCTAGGTAAGGAGTAGGGCTTGAGTTTCCTCATCAGAGAGTTAGCAAGGCTGCTTGCGAGGGCACAGGTGTCTCAGGGATAGCGGTAAAGGGTGAACGGGGGCTCAAAGGAGGAGGGGGGAGTGGAGTTCTGCAAGAGCTTGAAGTTCGAGAAGGAGAGATTCTGTGAGGCGCAGTAGGTTCTTTAGATCCAGAATGGAGTTTTGGATGTTTTTCGGCTCATCCTCACTTCATTAACACATCAATCATCCATTAACCCGAGCTTGACCTTGCACTGTTGCCGCAGAAGCAGGTGTTTTAAGTTATTTTTAAAAGACCATTTAAAATATACTTGCATAGGAAGCTAAGAAAACAGGAAAACAGAACAAGGTCTACACAGTTCCCGAAACTCGCCTAAGGACTCTTTTTCTTTTCACAAAAATTAAAATATGAGTTGGTGCTATTGTTGGATTTATTGAATGTTATGTTGTGGGTGCAGGTAACAGTGACAGCAGAAAAAGACTGGGAAATTCCCACAGTAGAGACCCCAAACAGAGCAAACTTCCTTATGAACATTACAAGACGTTGGGATGGCCATACAGTCCATCTGAAATGGCAGCAGGAGCAACATGTTCTACAGAATCAGGAGAACTGACCGGGATGTTTGCGATCATGGGAGATCTCAATGCAGGTTTCCACACAATAGATGCTTGGCTCGATACACTCACCAGCAGGATAACTACATGGGGACATGATTGGATTGGCAGAATGTTAGATTGGACAATGCAGAGGAGCATAGGCCTAGAAGATGGCACCATTACCACAGCCAAGCGGACACCTATCTCAAGAAAGACGTTTGGTGTCTGATGCAGGCTAACACCCCAGGATGCAAATTTAAATCTGCACTCCTCAATGTAAATATGTATGGACGTGCATCTGCCACTGGTTAATTTCATTGCAGGCCTCATCTTTATTGCACACTGTTAGATCATTCGCCAATGCGCTTTGTTCTGGGGAAGGGTCAGGGGCTCCACTTGCAATTCCCAGACACTGCCTTGGATGGTGAGGTGTTCTAGTCTGAACTTCCTGCATCTAGTGGAGTACTTAGATTTTGGGACCATGGAACAACAGGCTATGCTATGGGATGCCTTCAAGGCGTATATACGAGGTGTCCAAATCTTTGGGGTGCTGCAGGATATTCGTAATCACCCAGCCCACATTGAATTTGACAGCATTATATGGACCATCCAGAAATACAGCGCCTATATGGGCTTCAGTTACATCTGCACAATCCTACTGGATGGTACTCTTTCGCCCCTCAATGATGGAAGCGGTGATTACCCTACTACTGAAGCCGGGTAAATACCCACAACTCTGTATATCATACTTTCCCCTACCATAACGCAATTTTGACAACAAAATACTGTAACTCGGTTGACATTACTGATGGACCAGATTATTTCGTACAAACTGGGCTTGTCCCTCTTCGTTCCAAGTCCTTGAATCTGTGCGTGATATTCTTGGCATTGAACAGGATAGTTTAAAATGTCCATGACGCAGTTAGCTTGTTGGATGCCAAGAAGGCATTTGACTCTTTGTAGGGTCCTTTCCTACACACAACACTATGCACACTGGGGCTCCCAATCATTGCACTCGTTATGCTATTATACTACAATACAATTACCAAGCTATGTGTTACCAGATCTCTTTCAGAAACCTTCAACATAATAAACGAGGGTGCCCCCTGTTGTCAATTCTATTCATCATAGCCATGGAACCTTTGGTTGATCATCTAGAAGAGAGAAAATCTACATCGCATCCTGCAATTTTCCCCTGGCACCTTGCTCCTCTCTTTCTATGCAGACAACATTTTATTGTTCATATGACACCCTGCTGAGAACTTAGGGCCAGATGAAGGTGGCCCAATACCGGTCGGTAACGGCCGAAAATACCGATTCTCGGCCGTTACCGACCGGTATTGAGCCATCGGGATGTAGGAGTCCGAAATCCGTCCGAATCGGTAAATTTACTGATTCGGTAAAGTTACCTAATCGGTAAAATACTGATTCGGAAAAAACACAGAATCTTTAAATTTACCGAATCGGTAATATACCCAATCGTACAATAAGAAGTGGTAAAAACAATGATTGAGATGTAGGGAAGCACAGAAATACCGAATTAGCCTCAAAATCGGTATTTAAGATTCAGTATTTACCATGGATTGGAATCAGGTGTTAAACAACCGCAACCCATAAAAAAGGACCCAAAATACAATTCAACTTGCAGTATGGCGGCATTTTATGTCATTGCAAGACAGCTACGGCTACAGCAGGAAGGAGAGAGGGAATGGCAGAGAGAGGAGCAGGTCTACAGACAGAGGATCACCCTGTTCATGCTCACAGAGGCAGATATCCTCCAGAGGTACAGGTTGGACTCAGACACCATTTTGGACCTCATCAGGGACCTCCAACCACTGTTGGAGCACATCACCTCAAGGGCACACGCTATCCCACCGCACGTGCAGGTGCTATGCAGCCTACACCTGCTTGCATCTGGCAGCTATCAGAGTGTGGTTGCTGCAGTAGGTGGTGTGACCCAGAACAGCCTGTCAAGGTTTTTCCACAAATTCCTTGACGCCATGTTACAGAGGATGGACCAATACATTTATTTTCCTGCAACCCATGCGGAACTGGTACAAACAAAAGCAGACTTCTACCAGATGGCACGCCTCCCCCATATCATTTGCTGCATTGATGGCACGCACATTCCCATTTGTCCCCCTGCTAATACAGAATACATATACCGGAATCGGAGGTCAACGCACACCATCAATGTGCAGGTGATTTGCAATGCAAAGTGCGCCATCACTGACCTGGTGGCAAAATTCCCAGGGAGTACCCCCGACTCCTACATATTTCAAAACAGCGGCATCTATGCACGGCTGACTGCAGGGGAATTTGGTGAAGGATACCTCCTAGGTGAGACACATTGTCAGACCCCCATAATAACAATAGCAGTGTGAAGTACATGTATGCATGTGAGTAATGTTACCCCTTATCCTTCTAGGAGACAGTGCATATGCCCTCCGCTCATTCATACTGACCCCCTACCTCAACCCTTCAACACCCAGCCAGAGGAGGTATAACCGGGCCCACAAAAGCACAAGGAATGTAGTAGAACGGACCTTTGGCATATGGAAAAGCAGATTCAGATGCTTGCACAAGAGTGGAGGTGCAAGGCAGTATACCCCCATCACCTGCTGTAAGATCATTACTGCCTGTGCCATGTTGCACAACCTTGCGGTAAAGAAGGGCACTGAGGTGGAGTTGTCAGACTATGAGGATCATGACGACGACATTGCTGTGCCAGAAACCCAACCTGCTGGAGTGTCAACACCAAGTGATGGCAGATACAGACGTGAGGAGATTACAGACTGATAAGAGTGGCTCAAATCCACCTGAGCGACTTACCTCACTCATTCTATCATTAAACAATAATAAGCCAGCCAGGCAGTGGAGAAGAATTAGACATATATTTATTTGGCCATAATATTCATCTGCAGATGGGCCCTGTCAGGTCTACACCCCAGGGAGTGCATCGAG
Source organism: Lissotriton vulgaris (assembly GCF_964263255.1). Classification (NCBI taxonomy): domain Eukaryota; kingdom Metazoa; phylum Chordata; class Amphibia; order Caudata; family Salamandridae; genus Lissotriton; species Lissotriton vulgaris. Next base: position 105,824 of record NW_028247876.1, read on the forward strand.
AGGACTGACCCCTCTCATCACAGCAATACATTATCACATAGCATGGCAGAGTAAAACCACGCCCAGACTGGAAAAGTACTGGGCTCAGCAGAGGGAGAACAATGAACTCATACATGAGGCATCTGCACCTGCGAAGGCAACACTGTTATCTTCCCCTCAAGGCCACAGAGCCGAAGCTCTGAGGCAATAAATGCTGAAACAGGGACTTTCTGCTCATAAGGGAGGGGGGAAAACTGTACCATGAGACATTGGAGCTGCAGAGCAAATGTCAGCATTAGAAATCTGTCTGTCATAGACAAGCTTCTGTCTATTATAGGAAAGTATACAAAAATATCAATAATGGGAACCTAACAGATAGAAGGCAATGTACTACAGCAAGACTTCTAACTTAGAAGGCAAAAATAAGACAAAAGCTTAACCATTACAGAAACAATTCTATCCAAATGAAGCTTGCATATTACAAAAATAGCTCAGTGGGTTGCAGCACATGAATAATGGGCTGTAACTGAATATTGGTTTAGACACATTAGGCTAACATATTCACAACATCATTAGCAGGAAAATTACAATCTATCAGACCCTCCTTTTAGCCTAATGTGGCTAACATAAGTGCAGCCTTTATTGCTCAAAGTAGGGACTGTACAATTCTAAAGGAGAGAACGGGGACGGCATCACTCATCAATCAAAGGTCGGGAAAGGAAATACTAGGATGAGCATGATCATAGAAGTAGTGCAGCATACTATAGGACAGGAAGTGCAGAGGCAACTAGTAAAAGAACAACCCCTGCAATACCTACTAAAACAATTATTATTCTCTGGGTGTGAGGCACCCTCCTTTTTGACTAATCTAAGCATATTCTCTCGGGGTACCATTGCTCTATAACATTATGTCATTATCGGACAACTTAAAAAGACATCACAGTTCAAGTCATGAGCAGGAATTAATGCGAATAATATCGAACTATCATTATGAGAGAAAACACCCTATTGAACCATATACTCAGTGTTCACTTGCATTATCAGCGAGGACCTGTATCTAACACCCATGAAGTATACCTTTATTGGGCTGAGAAATATATTTTTTACTAGACTACTCAAAGTATATTAACCCTCACAGCTACTTCCATAGGGCAAGAATAGAAGCAACATTTGTTCACCCTTGTGTGCGTTTGAAGGCAACGACCCACACACCCAATAATATGCAGTACTATAAGTAACATGTGTCTTGTGCAACAATGGAATACTACATCATCCTAATGAACTTCCCAGAAACAAACACAATATTAAATTTGTAGACCATGTGAACCAAATATGGGCAGGGGCATCTGGACAAGGAGCCGCAGAGGCACTCCTCCTGGGGAAAAGGAACATTGAAAGGGACTCATTTTCCTAGCTAAAAGACCAAAGTAAACTAGGGGAAAAACAGGTCACACTGACGCCAACCAGAGGGGATCTTCTCCCTTCAAGGGATCTTCTCCCTGTGTCCGTTAAAGCCTCACAGGCAGGCTTGTATTGTTCATTCCCTAACTCCCACGACGGAGTCGCACAGCTTCACGACTCAGAGGAGCACTTAATCTGGGCCCAGGCGCAGTCCTAATGTCTCACCTGACAATGTCTCAACAGTGCACCAGGGCTCTTCCAGCAGTCCATCCCTAACACTCTCTTTAGTCCCTCCCTACTTCCCTTACTCAGCCCTTCTTCCGGTGCCCTGCTCTCCTTTCTTGGGCCACAGATTGTATTGAGTGCTCCCTCGCACCTCTGGATCTGTGAACAGAATGGGGGGCTCATTTGCAGGGGACTTATCTGCTGATGTTTGCTCACTGTGATCAAGAGAGACCTCACCACTAGCAATCAGAGCCGGCCTCTTCTCCTTTTGATCAGGCTCCTCACCTCTGAATAAAGCATCCGAGAAGCGTATTTGTCATCAGCGACGCCCTTTCTTACCCACTCATCATAGGGCAACAGAAGCGGGACCCTCTTTACACGGCTAGCATGGGTGCACGACTTATGACCCCGGATCCTGAGTGCGGTTTGGGTGGCAGCAGCACCTGCCTCGGCTCAAAGTAAGACTTCCGCTGGTATCTTCGGGTGTCGACGCAGTCCTCATGTTGGATGGTTTATCCAGGCCCCTCCGGTTGCGGCTTCAGTGTGTCTGCTACCTGCTGATGAAGGGAACGAAGATCTTTAGTCAAAGCATACAAATAGTCTATCAACAAAGGGTCAAAACAATTTGGTCTCAGGACACCCCAAACATTTGCTTGGCGGTGTGGATTGGAATGAAAAAAACATCTCAGGCCTATCAATAAATTTGTGCTAACAATAGGTAATACATTACATATTTGACTTTTCCACTGTATTACCTGTGGTCGGACGTATGCGTTAATTCTAAGAGAAGAGAAAAAAATAAAACAAAACAGACATGTTGTATTCCCGCAAAACATTTTTCTTGAGAATCCTCAAAAAGGGAATTTCAAACCGCTATTCCTATAGCATGCACACAGCGTCTACTTTGTGAACCCTCACTGTTGTGCAAAACATCAAACACTTCTAATATTCTCTATTTTTTTTTTTTTTTTTTACTCAAAACAACTTTATTTATTTATTTATTTTTTTTGCTCATGACCATGCTCACGTACTATGGGAAGCAGCAGGAAACTAACTTCTACAAAGCTATAATTGCAACAGAAAAAATATTTTGCTGAGGATTTTTTGCTGTGGATCACACAAGCATCTTTCACCTTTTTCACTATGTAGACCATGTCTTGTGATGGTCGGGTGGAGAAAGCAGCACAAAATGACAAAACACATAAAGAAGAGGAAGCTTGGGTATACATAATGAGAGAAGAGAGTTTCAAGCTGGCAGGTAGTATGGAAATCCTTGTAAATATACATGGCGTTAAGGGTGGCCTCTTTGAACATATGTGGACTGAATAACGGAGGGAAAGGCAGACGGCTGCAGCTATGCTAAGGATGTTAAGGCTGGACGTGATATGTCTCCAAGAGACTCATATTATGGGGAAGGATAAATTCATGCTGGAACAGATGGGGTCTGATGTTCTTGCTCATACAAATCAGGATAGTAGGACAAATGGAGTAGCTATCCTAGCTAAAAAAGGGGCTGCCAAAACTAAAAGAAAAGTACAGAACTATTGTTCCCTTCAAAGGTCAAATAAGGACACATTAGTCTGGGGCGTCTTCTCTAATAAAGACTATCAGTTTATTTTCACAGACTAGCTAATAAAGAACTAGCAGTGTGCTCGCACGACTACAATAACTGTGTTATAACCCAACACTTGTAAAACAAAACAACCCACATCTAATTCCCCTTTTAGAGCAAAGCAGGACAGGCTAATAAAAATTGGAGAAGAGGAGGGAGCAATATACATGGTACCTATTCCTAATTTATAGGGGAGCAAGCGGGGAGCTAGCTACCTCCCCCATTTTTGACAGAAGGAAATCTGAAACATATTTCACTTCAGTCAAAACCATCAACCCCCGGGTGTAGCACTGGGCAGAAACAAAATTGTAGGAGATACATAGCACTTTTTGAGAGGGCTAGAACATCTTTTAGCACATGTACAAATGTCATTGCCATAAAATGATGTGTGTGCCTATTAATATCGAGAATTCATTCTTATTATTTTTCTATTGCAAAACACACTACTTCTTTTGAGGCCTTTTATGCCCATTAAGGAGTAAGGACAAGGAAAGTGTAAAAATCCCCCATAACCAGGCACTATGCGACATTCATTAGGGAAATGGCGGCAAAAGGGAAATCTATAAAAGAACAACCATGTAACAAAATAGACATACACTGCTAAAGTGCTGTCTGTGAAATTTAGGGACCAGAACAAATTCCCCACGGAGGAGCTTGTACTAGTATCAAAATAGAATTGTCAAAACAATACAAAACAGAAACAAGCATACCAAGGCAGCAGGTATACTGGCTGTGCTAAGCACAGAAAGCATAGACAAATCCCAGCAAAACATGCAAAGGAGCTGTGACACACAACACAATGCCATGCATTTCATGCACAGTGAAACTGCAGCCCAAAACCCAGTATGCTGGCCTTCTTAATTTGTCAGCCTTAAGATCGATCAGCATACCTACCACGCAGAACAGAACAAACAATGTACAATATGCCAAAGAAAACATAAAACACAAAATATTTACATGCGTATAACATAAAATAATACGCAATAATACATATACCAAACACAAAAGCCACAAAAAGGGACACACAATATTAGTTACTCAAAGGACTATATCTTTCTCATGCATGTCATGCATCATGCGGTATCAGTGCACATGTAAGCTGTCTAACACAAAGTTGCATCAATACTCACCATAACAGAGAGATAATATTTCCCATTGCACTGAAACGAAACAAATCAAACCACAAAAGAAAAAAAACAACAACACACACAATATTGGACAGAAAGGCAACCACTTAGTAAAAATACCCTATATAAATACTTAGCTTAAAACCAATTCTTGGAGCTCATTCACACCCTAACATCCTTTCAATGTAAAGAGAACCCCAAGTTCTCTTCTAAAGAAACAAAAACCCTGTCTGCTGTCTTAGACAGGACGAGCCCCCAACCTCCAGCCAAAAGAACAAAACATGTAGCAGCATTGAAAATCACATGACTATCTTATAATAAAATGTAAGGCAGCATCAAAAAGAGTAAAAGATATACATTTACTTTCACAGCTTTCAATTGTCATGAACAAGGACGTTCCATACACTTTTATTCTTGTTATTAAATGTACCAAATCTTTTTCTGCACAGACATCTCACCCTTTTTAAATGGGCCTTTTATAACCAATGCACTTTCTCATCTTTAAACAAAAAAACACATCTTACTTATGGGTAAAATCACAGCTCTAACTGTGTTATGTTAATATTTTGACATTTGCACAAACACACTCCGCACCTCTACTCAGCGGGTGGGGCACTGGGCCCACTGCAATGGTGTCCTATGGACAAACTGCATACAAAGACCTTTATACAAATCCAATATATACACACATATATACATTCCCACCAGACCACTCTTATGAGCAACACAATCAATATTAGATACCTACCCTCGCATGATCAGTTCTCTCCACTAGGGATCCACTAGCAAAAACACTAGTCAGTATGCCCATCAGAGACCCCCCAACTCAATATTTATTTAAATAGAAAACCTGTATACTATGACATGGACCAACAGTGAAACAAAATATCTGGTAAATTAATTTTTCTCAAGACAATCCTTCTTTTCTCAGACTAGGCCATTTTAAAGTGTAATTCTCTATGTCCAAATGGAATAACCTGTTGAAAATTATTCATAAGTTTGTTCCTGATACTAAATCACATGTGTTCTGAACAACTATATTATACTTTAGTCTAAACCAGCATTTTGCACTAATAATTATGCAGACTCGCTCCAAATTCACAATTCACATGGCTCCAACTGTGTATCTCTGCCTGTCCGTGCCAATAGCTGGGCCTCCTAGTCCCCCCCCCATAATCTTCTGTCTGTGCTCTGCGAACCCATTGGAATGCTGTTATCACACAAGGTCACCGCTGCTCTGCTCGTCTAAATCTTCCAAAATAGCCCTGCTCACATTCTCTATTTTTCTATTTAACCCTTCCAGAACGGAATAGAATTCACACACTGTCATACTAAACCTTCCCAGCCCAGAGTCCCACAATCCCTTTTATTTTATTGTGGACTGAAACACATCCACTCAAGATGTCATTTTAAAACTAGCTAAACAACTCCAGCTCACCACCCCCTTTTTGAAGGCCTCTTTTGTCGTTCAGAAAATGCATCTCACACTTACCATCTTCCAAGAGCTAAGAATTCTGGGCTGCTAGCCAGCCTTCCTGGCCACCCCCTGGCATTCAGCACCAAGGCCAAATCTGCTTCGCAGTCTGTGCTCGTCGCTCAGGCGCTGACAAAACCAAGAAGCCTTTCCTAACTTTTTCGACATGCCCTATTTTAAAAAATACATTTCTCTTGCTTTTTTTTACTTCCTTCTAACTTTACACACTTTCTACATTCTTATTAATATACATTCTAATTACTGGTAATCAAATCCTTATTCTTTTCTTCATCTTCGACTGTTCACAAATTAAGGGGATGAAAGAAACCAATTTTTTTTCCATAGAGCACAGCCCTGCATGCACTTTTACACTACATGAAAAACACACTGATAGACAGGCACAACCATCTCAGGTAGCTCACAAGGACCAGACAAACTAACTCATGCAAAATATGCACTCACTTCATTCAAACAAACATTTACACAAACAAAAGGCAACCCACAGACTGCTCTCAAACCAAACCAATTATAACCAAATCAAACATATTACATGAAATACATACCCAATCCTATTAATCACTGCTCACATTGCCCCCCTGAGCCATTACAAGCACATTTAAATGGGAACACCCTGCACATTCCAAATGTACACATTTTGTCTTCCTTTAAAACTAAACTGTTGATCTGTCCATATTCTGGGCTATCATAAGTCCTCATATCTGTCTTTGCTGAACCTCTCTCTGCCACAACCTTAGGGAATTAAACATGCTCTGACAGCTGTACATAGCAAACAGTCTCTCCTGTAAGTAATCTATCTTAACTGCATCAAAAATATTAAACAAAATCAGGATAAATCCATATTCACATACATCTCAGAATTAAAAGAGTTTTTTACAGGAGCGGGTTGGCTCTCGGCCAATCTGACATCAGTTGAACTGCAGCAACACCTAAAACATTGCAACTTACTGAAACGCGGCATCTTGCACCCTCAATCAAACACCACCAAACTCACTCAATCAGATGCCGCCAAGGAACCCACACATACCCGGACACAAAAGACTAAGCAACTATCTCCACACACAAACACTTACATTTGCCCATGCACATACATCCTATGCATTAAGTCCCTGCCAAACACGTGTTACCATAATGGAACAAGGCCCGTCGACCAAGTCCTGGAGAACCTGGACCCTACCGCAGACCGCACAGTACACTAACTGTTCTGAGGATGGAGAACACATCCGCCACCCGGGTGGCACTACAGATCGCTGCGCACTTTAACACAGGGGACCCAGGACCCACTCCCGCCGAACCGCCACCCTAGGGGTTCGGGGTGAGTTCCGGTGCCTACCCGCAATGAGCCACGCCTCCACCACAGTACCACCCGGTCGGATGACCACAAACAAATGTCCTCCCAACCTCCATTAAGTCTGTCAGAGCACCACTCGCACTCTGAGTTCCCCAGAGCACACTAGCCCCAGGAGCGCACCAGCTCCTTTACCACTGGAGACACACCGGTCTCTTAACCACTGGGGACACACTAGTCCCTGGAGCACCCCAGCTCCTTCAATAACCAGTCGGACCACTCACCTCCTGTTCGCGGAACCCGACATCCACTGTTCTCCACCGCCGGCTGCTGGGACCAACACGGTCAGATTCAGGAAATAGAAATAAATTTTACGTGGCCAGTGTGTCCCCTACATGCACCCTATGTATGTATATGTACCTCATGTATGTCCATGTCACCATGCAATTCCCTTCTCATGCCTGTAATAGTAGTGCCTCTGCATTTCCGTCCAATGTTAGCATGTCAGTTACCAGGCCCTCCATGAAAGAAATGTTAATTCTGCACTAAGGCCTATGTTGCCAATGCATTTACATGGTGCACGTTTAAAAGTTGAGATGAACCCGTTTTTGTGGCTCAGCTGAGCCAGGACCCGAATTCAGGCTCCATGCCTCCTGACACTCTGAAAGCTGCAGTTTAGTTATGTATCCCTGACCTCTCACTTACTTCCTGCTCAGCCGAGAGGTGCCCAGCTCGGCCTGCCAAAGACAGTATTTTGCCTACAGTTATCTGCTTCGCTCCACAGAAGCACATTCCTGACTAATGAAAGGGGTAAACATATTCTGCCTGCAGAAGATAGGGTCTAGCCTCCCTGTCTCCTTTTTAGTGATTTACAGAACCAGCATCCATAGAAGGCCCATGGCCCCACGCAATGCACAAAGAAACATATGCACACACTAGTATTTAGTGATGAGCAGCCTTTGCTCGAGCGACCTTTAAGTCAGATAATACATCCTCCAAACACCAGATATCAGATAATACCAGGGGTGCAGGTCATCCTGACATCCAAGACTCCTCTACTAGCACGAAGGTTAGCTCCCCCCAGCTTCCCCCAGTTACACGTCAATTCCACGTCATGATCAAATTTGCGCACAAATAGGGTAAAGGTTCCTGCTGACCATGCAGACCCCCTTCATGTATCCACCCACCTATAACACACCTATGACACATCAAGTGAACACCCACGTGTACGCCTTCTTACACGCCCTTTTTCACGCCCATATGCCCTTATCTCTCTCTTACACTTGCTCCGCCTGGAGCGCTCCGCCTTCTCTATGCAAGTTAATGTATGTTTTAACTATAAATAATGCACTTTGTGAATAAAGATCAGATGACGATCCTTCCTGATCCCTAGTGGTGATGGAACCCGATTCTCCATTAACTCGAGTTACTGAATTAAAGCCCTTCTGAATCGGACACCACGGACTCTGCCTCTCATTATATGCATGATCCTTGTTAATGTATAAAAATTCTGACAGGGTAATTAATTTATTTACCACATAATCTGGCGCCCGAATAGGGACAAGTCCCCTTCCCCACGCGCCGGCGATGTAGGTCCAGCCCCCTGCCCCCTTCTACAGCCGTGACGGACTTCAAGTGTACACGACAGCGGGACTTCCTGCCTACTCCCTCAGGCCCACGGAGGAGACGGAGACTGCGACCAGGCATCCACACGAGGCGGTGAGGATTGCGGACCATCCCAACCAGAGCTCAAGTCGAGAGAGCAAGGTCCGAGGTATCCCGAGGCCCACCTGTTCCGAGGCGCATGCGCAGCAGCAGCAGCCGCAGCAGTAGCAGTATCGAGTTTTCGAGGTCTTCAAGTTCTGCTTCCCGGTGAGTACCGTTATTGGGAACGCATAGAGATGGGTTCATTTATTTGAGCCCGGTAAAGACGTGTCTGGGTACACGGCACGGTAGGGACGTGTCCATTTTGGTGGACGCGGTAAAGACGTGTCTCTTCACGAGACCGGTATGGCTGTACTGTCTTGCAGTACATAAAGTAAACCGTTTTACAAGTTCATGTTTTTTCTTGTACTAGTTAGGATGTATCTGTTCTTAATGTTTTAATGTCGTAGTGTGAATGGTTGTTTCCAGTCTATTCTCGTATATATTGTGTTAAAGTTAGGTTCCAACATGCCATTGTTTTCGAAATTACGTCAGATAGGGACCAGGAAAGGGATACTCGAAGAGTCAGTTCCCGTCCCGCCTAGAGACACTCCTGGCCATTTTATGTATCAGAAGCATGGGCTAGATGCCATACTGTTTTTAGACTTATTGGTAGATTACACGAAGGATCTAGAAGAGAAGTATAGATGGCCTGCCTCAGGAACATGGGATGCTGAATGCATTATGAAAGTAGAGGAAGCACTATGGAAAAAGAAAGTTAGACCGTCCCAGAAAGATGCCATTGAATTATGGCGTAAAGAAGCGCATAGGAGAACAGAGAAAGAATTCCACAAAGCAGAGAGAAGTAAAGAGGCAGCAGAAAAAGTCAGAGAAAAAGAACTCAAGGAAGAGGGGGAACGGGTCAAGGCAGAACAAGCAGATAGAGAAAGAAATGCCCTTATCAAAGGCATGTATCCCGTCCTCGCCGAAGGACTAGCTAAAGTGACCCCGGAAGTACCCAGCAATTTGCCGCCACCACTCATCCCGACTAAAGTACGTAGGCATAAACAGACAGAAGCTGAGGTTTTTCTTTCCTCTTATTTAGAGGAGGCCGCTCCGGATTATGTTAATGCAGGTTTTCCTCCTCCTCCTCCTGGCAACAATCCTTTTCTCCCTCCGCCCGCATCACAGGATCAACTTACACCAGTAGTGACAATGACAGTGAAAGACGATTTAGGACAAGGGGCAGTGGGAGGGGGCCCACAAGCACGCCGCACACACCGCCAACAAACAGAGCATTGCAAGAGTTAGGACTACAACGAACACCACAAACGACAACATCCCCCTATAAACAAAATGTAATGATTTCACATTGTATATATGATCCAGTACCAGGTGTGGGTCCAATGGTCATGTACTCACTACGATTAAGACGCGCTGTAGAGTATCTGATCACATTACCAGGCATGAAGGAAAAATTAGACAAAATATACAATTTCATTAGAACGGGGGAGGGACCCGAGAGTATAGAAGAGGCCATGGAACAAAGAAAGGTAGAGGTTAAAAACCTACTTTTACGTTTTTTGATTAACTGTCTGATCAGGGAACAAGACCAGCCAGACAAAGGAGTAACTAGAGGTATGACTGATTGGAGTGACAACATAGCTGCCTGTAAACATGATACAGTGGGAAAGACAGAATGCATGTACAAAAAAATACGAAAAGAGATTCTAAACTTACACAGGAAAGAGTCGGACAAGGAAGAGGATTCAGCATCAGATGATACTGAGCACGAAACAGAGGAAATGGGTAAAATAAATTATGTAGGTAGAGCACGACAGTTTGACAGGCCCATATGCCTCGACTACCACAAAAAGGGACCTCCTATAAAAGAAAGATATTCCCTCGAGAATCTATTCCAAGCTACTGAGAACGCACTGAAAAGATGAGTAGAGGGCGATAGACCCCACACCATACACGAACAGGAATTGGCCCGGTCAGCAGTTCAATGGGTGTCTAATTCTAACATCTATAATGGTGACGTAGTGGCTCAGACCTTTTTGAGCCTTTCTCCGAACGAACAGCGTTTGGCTAGTATTTACATGGTCCAACATTTGATAACGTTGTACGAGAGTCAACATTCTGATCCCGGTCCCTTGTATAAATTACTGGACGATATACTTCTAGACAGATGGATAGGCCTAGGTACCGAATTAATTAATGTCATTCTGGATCAACGGCATAAGTACCTGACTTTTCTGACCACGTGCATGATTCCTGCCCCACACCATGACAGAAAGAGCTTCCACATAGACAGACAGAGCCCCCTACGAGAGGTGCATCCCGTTAGAAATGCAGCGAATGAGCTTCAACGAGTATATGTTTACACACCCTTGACGAAAATAGAAATACTGGAAATTAAAAAGATGCTGCCCTGCCATGATAAAGACCCAGGGGGGTTCCAACGTGAATTAAAAGACATTCTCCGCATAGGGGATTACACGTAAGCTGACATCATTAAAATATTGAAAGTACTGTTACCTGCCGGCATTTACGAAAAACTTAAAGAGAAAGACTGGGAGGTGGGAGAGAAAAAGATAAATTGGACAGAATTGGAAACAGAGGATAGAACAAGGCTCCCTGGTATTGGTCTTGGGGAAAAAGCTAAAGCACTACCTGAACTCTTGATACAGGTCCTGCCAAGATTATTAGTTACTAAAAAGGAAGATTGGGATGCTATTTCAGCCTGTAAACAGAAACAAGACGAAGACACTAGTGATTTTTATTCTAGATTCGAGAAATGTTTTACTATTAATAGTGGCCTCAAGCTAAGTAGTGAATCGTATCCACATCTTTTTGTGAGCAAACTAGTAGAGAATTCCTTACCCCCGATCAAGAATAGAGTACTGAAGGTTGAGAGTACCTGGCAAGCAAATAGCCCTTCCCAAATGTTGCAAATGTTACAATACCACCAGAACAGAATTAGAGAGGAACAGGAACATGAAAAGAGACGCATGAAAGATACGAAAATGAAAGTGCTAGTTGCACAATCAGTACCAGCTAATGGGAATAAAAAGGGCACGACACCTGTTAAAGGGAACTGTAATTATTGCAAGCAACCAGGTCACTATGTAAATGAATGTGCTGTCCTGAAACACAATATAGCTTACAGGCAAGACAAAAGAAAGACCGCATCCTCCCAGACAGAATAGCACCCCACAGAACACGCAAACGCCACAGAACACGCAACAGACAGTAGCTATACCGCAGCCAATAGCTGCCACACAACATGTCACGCAACAAATGTACCAGTACGCACAGTCAGACTATCCAGAATATCAACAGTACTCATGAAATAGCCTAGAGAGGGAGGTTGGCTTTTCCTTATTGAGGTTCCTGTAGATCAAGAGGGTCCCTATGTACATAGTCGTGTATTGGGAAAAGACAGAAAATTTTTGATTGACACAGGGGCGAGCAGAACTACCATCAGTCATGACGAGGTTCCAGGGGCACCCCTCTCAGGCTCACAGAATATTTCCCTGGGTTTTTCAGGAAAGCCTATTGTTAATGAAGTATCAAAGCCAGTTTCTCTAGGAGTCGGTCCATTGTCCCGTACCACAGATGTGTTACTAACTAAGTCATTTCCAGAAAATTTGCTTGGTATAAAGACATTGAAAGAACTAGGAGCAGTTATTTGTTGTTCTCCGGAAGGAGTGCAATTGTTTTTACGTGATTTTAAAGGACATTATGTGTTGAAAGATTTTGATCCCAGACTCCAGAATGTACCACAGCATTTATGGGCACAAGGTCCGACTGACGTAGGTTACATGCACATTACGCCACACCGTGTCACTCTCAAACCAGGAGTAGTACTGCCACGAATCCGACAATACAAGTTACCACCTGATGCCGTAGTAGCATTACTGAAAATTGTTGACGAGCTCATTACACAAGGAGTGGTAGTAGAAACTGATTAAAATATATGTAATTCACCTGTCATCCCTATTCTTAAACGAACAGACCCTAATGCACCACCAGTCTACAGACTAGTTATTGACCTTCGAGAACTGAACAAATGCATAATACCCCAGTACCCAGTGGTCCCAGACATTTCTTCATTATTGACTGCAATTGATTCCGAAGCAAAGTTCTTTACTGTAATCGATCTTAAGAACGCCTTCTTCAGTGTCCCAATCCATCCAGAGAGCCAATATCTCTTCGGATTCTGTTTAAATGGACGCAGCTTTAAATTTACGAGAGCTCCTCAAGGATTCACAGAAAGTCCTAGTATTTACAGCCAAGCATTGAAAAGACAACTAGACAGTATTCACATGCCTGCCAACACCGCACTACTCCAATATGTAGACGATATCCTGATCACAGCACGAACAGAAATAGACTGCGAACATGCATCACTGACCGTCTTATACTTTCTGGCGGACAAGGGGCACAAAGTGTCCCCTTCGAAGTTGCAATTCTGTGCACAGCAAGGGGTGTACCTTGGACACTTGCTGTCCAAGATGGGTAGACAGCTGACACAAGACCGTATTCAGTTAATTGCAAATCTTTCACAGCCCAAGACACAAAAAGAAGTACGGGCCTTCATTGGCCTCACTTCTTACTGTAGACAATGGATTCCCCAGTATGCATATCTAGCCAAGCCACTCATACAGTTAACAACACAGGAGGCAGCGTCTTCGACTGTCCTCCCTTGGACACAAGAACATACACTTGCATTTGAAGAATTGAAAAAAGCTCTATGTCAAGCACCTGTTTTAGCGACTCCTTGTTACAGCAAACCTTTTACGCTTTTTGTCACAGAACGAGACGGAACAGCATTATCTGTCCTAGACAGTTTACAGAATATTTGGTTCAACAAGCACCTGCGTGCAGCAGCAAAACAGAAAGTGCGTACCTGCATGATCTGTTGCCAGTTCAATCCAGGCAAAGGCATTCCAGTGGAACAAGGTGGATTTTATCTTCCTGGCCACCCTTTTGAAGTCCTCCAGATGGATTATATCCAGATGGACAGATGTCGAGGATACAAATACGTCCTAGTAGTTGTATGTGCACTGTCTAGATGGACAGAAGCATACCCAGTCCCAGATTACACTGCTGTAACCACTGCCAGGCAGTTGGTTCGAGAGTTCTTTCCGCGGTACGGCTTGCCCCGTGTCGTGTACTCAGATAACGGTCAGCCATTCTCCTCTGAATTAATGAAACAAGTATCTCTTCTGTTAGGGTACCAATGGAAGTTCCATTGTGTACGACACCCAGAGGCAGCCGGACTTGTAGAAAGACACAACCAAACACTTAAGACAAAATTAGCGAAAGTCTGTGCAGAAAAAGGCGTGGATTGGATGGTAGCCTTGCCGGTTGCCCTCTTTTACATGCGTATGGTAGCTCATTCCAGAACAGGACTGTCCCCTTACGAGGTGGTTTTTGGTAGACCACCGAATATGTGGGGTACGCCTATGCCAAAAAGAATTACCGATGTTGACAGTAATATGCTGACAGATTACCTGGCTTCCTTGATGTCTGCACTCCTCTCTTGTCGTTCACAGGTTGCAGCCGCCTTCCCCGACAACACCGAGGTTAAAGAACACTCCATCGTGCCTGGTGATACAGTGTTAGTACGGAGCTTTGATCGTTCAAGTCCTCTCGAGCCCCGCTGGCAAGCACCGAAGTTAGTACTGCTTACAACGAGGACCGCCGTCAAGGTCGAGGGAAGGAAGGGCTGGATCCATGCCCAACACGTCAAAAGATTCCATGGACACGGAACTGTAATCGAAACTAAAGACTGCCCAGAAACCAGTGACTCAAAGCCCCCTTTGCTAGAAAAGACTCCGCAACAGGAGTATAAGTTAAAGTTACGGTCTAGTAAGTCAGACAGCGTTTAATTGTTTAAGTCCACCCTGTGGTGAATCGGTTAGACAGGTTCCTGACATGTATAAGATCGTAGACCAGAATAGTAGACAGAGAGATTAGAAAGAGAAATACTGCAAGACCTTACGCAGCAGATGTATAGTAACTCTGATCATTATGTTCCTTCTAAGTATATCGATTATATGTATCAGCTTGACGCTACATGTTTTCTTTCCTCCTATTGGTTCACATATACATTCTTCCTTCAATGACACTATAGAGCACACATTCAGTGATCTGCCACCCCATGAACTGTCATATCGACTAGCGCTGCGCAATAATACTTTTATTCGAATGTTGCACCATTCTCATCAGGCCAGCAATGTAACGAATCGTTGGATATGTGGCCGACTCCCACCTTATCAGAAAACGAAGGGAGTTCTGCCCCTCTTTCCTTTTCCGTTCTCGCACAATGGTTCGTGCGGAGCATGATTTGCTTTAATGTCATCACAAGATAGAAAGTTCACAGATTCCCAGAGTGAATGGAGCTGGGGAAATTTAAATAAAGTAATGAATGAGGCATGTTTTCCAGACGAAGATGGTCTTCCCCAGAGAAAAGGGACCGATCTAGAAAATGAAGTGTATGAACAAGGAAAT
Source organism: Lissotriton vulgaris (assembly GCF_964263255.1). NCBI lineage: Eukaryota > Metazoa > Chordata > Amphibia > Caudata > Salamandridae > Lissotriton > Lissotriton vulgaris. The sequence continues at coordinate 121,114 of NW_028247876.1, forward strand.
GCTTCCCTTAATTTTATGATTCTGAATGTCCAGTCTGAGACAAATACAGGTCCACCGTTCATAACAGTCTTACTGGTAAAAGGTGAACTATGCGTTAGAAAGAAAGGATCAGTGCATTTAGGTCACAGTGAATGTAATACTGTGGTCGAGTTTAATGATAAAGGAAAGTCTACTTTCAAAGCTTCCCGCCATTCCTATTTCATTTGCGGTCAGACAGCCTATGTACGTCTGCCCTTAGACTGGGGTGGAACGTGCTATATAGCGTTCCTACTGCCACCCGTCTTTCTAGCCCCATCCCATTATCATCGAGATTCCCGACTAGTACATGTTAGACACAAGAGGGAGACCGATTCCCCAGTTGTCGATCAGACTGAGACAGCTTTGGAGCAATATACAGATTTCAATAAAGGATTCTTTTTTTTCATAGGTCCCGTCCAAAACAGTAAATTAATGTGCAGGTTAACAAGAACCCTCGAAGCAGTAGTGAATGAGACTACTTCTGCCCTAGCTAACTTGACTGAGGAGCAGTCTGCTATGAGACTTGTTGTTCTTCAGAACCGCCTTGTCCTTGACGTCATACTGGCAGATAGGGGCGGGGCTTGTAGAGTGATCGGCTCCAGTTGTTGCGTGTTTATTCCTAATAACGCGCCATCCGTGTATGCAGCAATCACAAGACTCCACAAGATAGCTCACAAGATACATCAGAACCCAGGCACATGGACTTTGTCCGGTTGGCTCTGGAGTGTAATATCAGCATGGAGATGGAAAGTGTTGTCATTCCTAGGACTGATACTGCTCATAGTTTTCAGTTGCTGTCTCTGTCTGCAATGTGGCCCAGCGATTTGCGGCTTGTGTGCCACTGCCTCTATTCCCCATCCACGTATACAAAAGAAAAAAGACGAGCAAATGATGCTGTATGATCAGATATATGGTATCATGAATATCGATGTGTCCTGAAGGGCACAGTAGGGGACAAGGAGGGAATGAGGAAATAGAAATTTTACGTGGCCAGTGTGTCCCCTACATGCACCCTATGTATGTATATGTACCTCATGTATGTCCATGTCACCATGCAATTCCCTTCTCATGCCTGTAATAGTAGTGCCTCTGCATTTCCGTCCAATGTTAGCATGTCAGTTACCAGGCCCTCCATGAAAGAAATATTAATTCTGCACTAAGGCCTATGTTGCCAATGCATTTACATGGTGCACGTTTAAAAGTTGAGATGAACCCGTTTTTGTGGCTCAGCTGAGCCAGAACCCGAATTAATGCTCCATGCCTCCTGACACTCTGAAAGCTGCAGTTTAGTTATGTATCCCTGACCTCTCACTTACTGCCTGCTCAGCCGAGAGGTGCCCAACTCGGCCTGCCAAAGACAGTATTTTGCCTACAGTTATCTGCTTCGCTCCACAGAAACACATTCCTGTCTAATGAAAGGGGTAAACATATTCTGCCTGCAGAAGATAGGGTCTAGCCTCCCTGTCTCCTTTTTAGTGATTTACAGAACCAGCATCCATAGAAGGAACATGGCCCCACGCAATGCACGAAGAAACATATGCACACACTAGTATTTAGTGATGAGCAGCCTTTGCTCGAGCGACCTTTAAGTCAGATAATACATCCTCCAAACACCAGATATCAGATAATACCAGGGGTGCAGGTCGCCCTGACATCCAAGACTCCTCTACTAGCACGAAGGTTAGCTCCCCCCAGCTTCCCCCAGTTACACGTCAATTCCACGTCATGATCAAATTTGCGCACAAATAGGGTAAAGGTTCCTGCTGACCATGCAGACCCCCTTCATGTATCCACCCACCTATGACACACCTTTGACACATCAAGTGAACACCCACGTGTACGCCTTCTTACACGCCCTTTTTCACGCCCATGTGCCCTTATCTCTCTCTTACACTTGCTCCGCCTGGAGCGCTCCGCCTTCTCTATGCAAGTTAATGTATGTTTTAACTATAAATAATGCACTTTGTGAATAAAGATCAGATGACGATCCTTCCTGATCCCTAGTGGTGATGGAACCCGATTCTCCATTAACTCGAGTTACTGAATTAAACCCCTTCTGAATCGGACACCACGGACTCTGCCTCTCATTATATGCATGATCCTTGTTAATGTATAGAAATTCTGACAGGGTAATTAATTTATTTACCACAAGCTCCAAAGTTCCGCCTTCTGGACCCCGGTGCAGGATCATGAACCGGGACCTCTCCTGATCAGCAGGGTGGGGCAGCGCTGCGAGAACCAAGCTCGGCATCAAAGTGGGTACCCAGACCCACCGTGCCGACCAGAGTGTCCCCGGCCTTCTGCTACCCACCTACGGGTGAGAAAGATCCTTATCGCGGAGTCCCTATTCGGGCGCCATCTGATAAGAGTGGCTCAAATCCACCTGAGCGACTTACCTCACTCATTCTATCATTAAACAATAATAAGCCAGCCAGGCAGTGGAGAAGAATTAGACATATATTTATTTGGCCATAATATTCATCTGCAGATGGGCCCTGTCAGGTCTACACCCCAGGGAGTGCATCGAGAGGACTGACCCCTCTCATCACAGCAATACATTATCACATAGCATGGCAGAGTAAAACCACGCCCAGACTGAAAAAGTACTGGGCTCAGCAGAGGGAGAACAATGAACTCATACATGAGGCATCTGCACCTGCGAAGGCAACACTGTTACCTTCCCCTCAAGGCCACAGAGCCGAAGCTCTGAGGAAAGAAATGCTGAAACAGGGACTTTCTGCTCATAAGGGAGGGGGGAAAACTGTACCATGAGACATTGGAGCTGCAGAGCAAATGTCAGCATTAGAAATCTGTCCGTCATAGACAAGCTTCTGTCTATTCTAGGAAAGTATACAAAAATATCAATAATGGGAACCTAACAGATAGAAGGCAATGTACTACAGCAAGACTTCTAACTTAGAAGGCAAAAATAAGACAAAAGCTTAACCATTACAGAAACAATTCTATCCAAATGAAGCTTGCATATTACAAAAATAGCTCAGTGGGTTGCAGCCCATGAATAATGGGCTGTAACTGCATATTGGTTTAGACACATTCGGCTAACATATTCACAACATCATTAGCAGGAAAATTACAATCTATCAAGACAACTATTTCTAAGTGAGTAAAGATACACAGACAGGTTGTGAATGTGAAAAACGAAATTTAATGTTGCCACAACGTTCATGCACTGATGTGCAACAAAAAAAAGAAATTATTTAAAGGTGGGGACTGGTAATGCCCCGGGTTGCCTCACCCACACTGTCAATTTCATTTTTGGTCACGCTTCCCAGAGCCACTGGGATGTTGCTCACTCCCATCAGCATGGCCTGCAGGCTCTGCTGAGCGCCTGGTGCTCCTGCGTGGCTCTACAACAGCGCTAGCCAGGCTGCTGCGGCTACTGCTGTCGTCTGCCTCAGCCACGTCCAGGGCAGGATTGACAGCAGTATGATAGATGATCATGGCCTCCAGGGCACTGGTAATCCTGGCCATGCCCCTGGTTAACTCTGCGGTGTTTTGCATGAGGCTCTCCTGCATGTTCACGCCTCTGCGGCATAGCTGGGAAGTTGCCGTGGCCAGCCGGTTCATAGCCCTGTTGTGCACACGCGCATCCCTGCGCCTTGTGTGCTCGATGGTTTCCATTTTTGAACAAAGCTGGTTGATGGCGGTGGTCATGTGTAGCATTCCAGATGCAATGTCACTGTTGGTCTTTGCAACCTCCCTGTTGCTATCCACTAACTCACTTATGCCCTTGCCCATGTCTCCCATTTGCAGATTTAGGGTCCGGAATTGGCGGTGGCAGGCCTGAATAGATTTACCCTGCATGCGCTGGATGCGCACCATGCTCCCCTCAAGGCCACAGAACACAGTGCCCTCTCCAGGTGGACCTGCACTGCTGGGAGTGCGTTGGCGGTGACGAGTGGTGCTGGGCTGATGGGTGGACTGCTGTGCAGCAGGAGTGACTGGTGTGGGTGCTGGAGCCTCACCCTCAGCTCCCGCTATGACTCTCAGTGGGGCCATAATTCTCCTCCTGGCTGGTGAGGTAGCAGGTGCTGGCAGGGACCGTGACGGGGAGTTCTCAGGTGAGAACACCAATGGGGGGATTGAGATAGGTGTGGGGAGTGGGGAAACACGAGGGGATGAACAGGGTCGTCCTCATGGAAGATGGCAGTGGTGTCTTCCTCCTCCTGCGAGGCATCTATGGTGCTTGGCCCTGCCTCCACACTCTCCTCCCTCGCTGGTGCAGTCACTTGTGATGCAGATGCTCCACTGCCTGATGTTGGCCCTAGGTATAAAGAAGCGTATGTAAACTGAGTGCTAATGTGTTACAGTCACTTCAATAAAAGCATTGCACATTTCACTTTCATTACTCTCATTTGCTTTCAGTGCCTTGCTGATTTCTGTGCACTTACATATGGTCCTACATTAGCTGACTACATTTCCCATAATGCATTGCTCATGTATAGTGCTAGCAGTACTGGACTGGGGTTGGCCTGTACACAAAGGCTAAAGGGGAGCTGTTTGCTTGGGGGTGTCATGCTGCGCAAGCCTCTTACTTTTTGTCGTAGCTCTGGCTGAGCTGTCCACATCTCCTACTCCAACAACACTGTCCGTCTCGATGGTTGAGGCCACCAGTTCCTCCAGGTCAGTCAGGGGGGGCGCTGGGTTCCTGCCTCCACCAGTCACACCAGCCTGCTTGTGGATCTCTGCCATCTTTTTTTTGGTGAGGCTCCTGATGTCGTAATATCTTTCCTTCAGGTCCTCTATGCTCCTGATGGTCACACCCACAGCATTCACCTTCTCTCCTATGGCAAGCCACAGTTTTCTTTTGGCTGACTCTGGTACAGTGAGGGACTGCCTGCCAAAGAGCTGTTTGTGGACCCTCACCACTTCCTCCACCAGTACCTGCAGCAAAATGCTGCTGAACTTTATTTTTCGTTTCCTTTCAGCCTTCTGGCTCTCAGTGCTGCTTGCCATTATCACAGTCTTTCAAATCAAACAAAACTCTCCCTGCTGCTCTGTGTCTCTGCTCAGCTCTAACTGCCTCTCGAGAACCTTCTAATGAGTTGCAGCTGCCTGGGTAGCAACTCCCTGGTAAGGTGGGGGAGGGTGGTGCCACCTGATTGGCTGTTTTCATTAGTTTCACTTTTACATGCGTGCTGATTCCGTATTTACTGATTCAGTATTTACCAATTCAGTATTTCCAATGAATTCCTATGGGACTTTTGGCCCATAGGGTTGTATGGCCATTACCGATTCGGTAAACACCGATTTGGTAACTACCGAAAGTCCGATACCGAATTTTTCCGATTCAGTAATTTTTACCGAATTTGTTCCTACATCTCATTTACCGATTCTTGAATACAGAATCGGTAAAATTCCATATTTAAGAATCGGTAAATGACTTTTACCTACATCTGGCCCAAAGTCCCTATTATATGGAAGATTGTCTACTTTGGCAGGTACTCTGTCCTTCATATCAATAGGTCTAAGTCTGAGTTGTTAGCCTTCACAGATACCACCATCACAGTGACATGTGAATATCCTCTCAATTCAATTAAATTCAATTCAAATGTCTTTATTCGGTTATAAAAATAACCATAAAATCACAAAATAAAATTAATTCAATTCATTGCTAAATAAATACATAATGGTTTAAAAAAATATTCATAAAAAAGCAATAGTACTTAAAATAATGAGGACTCAGTGGCATTTGAATTGATAGTCACAGTTTACAATAATAATGTTTTCCGTAAATTAAAAGCGTTTTTTATAAACGCAGTAACTGATGCAATAACATATTCATTCTCTAGGTATTGTATTGCAAGAAATGCGGGATGACACTGTTTTAGCCCCAATTTCTTTAAAACGGGGGTGATCCATCTCCTTCTTGGTGTATCATAGTACCCACAGAATAGCAAAATGTGAATAGTAGATTGTACAGAGATGTCATCACATGGGCACTCACTCAAAACTCTTGTCCAATTGTTTACATCCGGGAAACTTAAAAGTCTATGTAAAATATTTACCCTAAAACGTGGCAACAGAAATTGATCAAAATCACCAACTATTAATAATAGGTATGCCGGTGTTTGTTTCCCTGCGCCTGGGGCGGTGACGCTCTGCAAAAGGACCTCCCTGGGCTTAATCTTCAACTCGCCAGAATACCTTGGTGTGCTGCTTGGTTACCCCCCGCCGCCGCTGGCTGATACTCGCGGCTGCCGAGCGGGGGTTACTACAACATCCAGAACCCCTTGCTTAAACACGCCCACTCCATCACGCGCCTGGTCGGGCTGAAAAGCCTGCGAGCACTCCGGTGGTGCGGGTGCTGGTGTTTGTTTCCCTGCAGCTGGGGCGGTGACGCTCTGCAAAAGGACCTACCTGGGCTTAAACTTCAACTCGCCAGAATACCTCGGTGTTCTGCTTGGTTACCCCCCGCTGCCGCTGGCTGATACTCGCGGCTGCCGAGCGGGGGTTACTACAACATCCAGAAGCCCTTGCCTGAACACGCCCACTCCATCACACGCCCGGTGGCGCTGAAAAGCCAGCGAACACTCCCGCGTATCGGGAGCACGCGGGTGCGCCCGTGCTAAGACTGGGCAAAGGGCCGGCCATCTGTGGCCGTCCGGGGCCTGACGGAGACTGGACTGGGCTACCCCCTTTACATTTTACATTTTACTTCTCGTCTCCTGGGAACTGTGATCAAGGTGATTTTTAAAAACATGTGAAGTAGTTGGCACGTGCACTAACTGCATTGTGTAGATTCATTTTGAACATATACTCACAGCTGTTTTAAGGCAATTATAATTATGAGTACGAACAAAAGAACACCAATGGCGACTCGTTCGTTCTCAAGGAAAAAAGCACAAATAACTACCCCACTCCCAACCTTAACTGCTATAGATAGGATGCTCCAAAAGACTATAGGAGTCGTTGTCACTGCGATTGAGAGCACGGAGAGGCGCATTTCATTACCACCAAGTATGTGCCTATCCACTCAGCTTACTCAGGAAACTAATATGCACGCAAATACCTCCACATTAATGGCCTATTCACAGGACTCTATTCTCATGAATCGTATTCAAGCTTCCCGGAAAAAGAAAACGAGAATAACCGTGCAACCACACTACATCAAACCTCCCCAATTGACTTTTTAACTCGGGAAAGCAGGTTGTCATGGACTCCTGATATGCGGACAAATGTAGAATTCCCCCCACTCACTAATGTTTCAGATGGTGTAGAGGGAACAGATGTCTGTATTATTAATGACAGTAATTCTGCAGATAAAGTGCCAACCTTTGCAGATCAAATACCGACGAAGGCTACCCAGGGAACCACAGGCCCCAATATAGAACTGTTAAACCAGGTAAATGATAATAATACTTGAGTGGAAACCCTCATGCAACGAATGAAACATTTAATGAAGTCGCTTATGCTCCCAATGTACAAAAGGATAAAAGTGATAGGAGAGAAATTGGTAAAAATAGAGGAATTCCAACAGCATAACAATGAACTTCTGGTAAAACACATTGAATCCACCCAAACACAGACCCAGAATAAAGTTAATGACAGGCCATCTAACCTATCAAATAATAAGAATACTATTGAAGCTGCACCAGGCATACGCAAACCTGCCAAACGCACGCAGCTACTGACACCATTAGGCAACGGGCATAAGGAGTCATTAAAGGACCCGCCAGTACACTCAGGTGGGAATAGAGATGAGTTGCCTGCTAGTGCTAGTGTACAGCCCAGAGAAGCAGGACCGGAAAACACAAACGGGAGGGATGAGAGTAAGAGGACAGCTGAGGGTCTGAATAATAACAAGCAACAGAAGCAACCCAATAGAGCAAGACCACCCAATAAGAACACACGCATTGATTTGTCACCCGAGTCTCACCCTTTAACTGTGGTCATGATAGGAGTACCAATTTTAGGAGAGGGGTAGCTAGCAAACCACTTAGAACTAAATAACAAGGTTAGCCATTGGCTAAATAAACATAGGCCTATTCTCCTTTTCCTAAATGGTCAAATACTTCATGTAAGAAGATTAAGTTGGGTGGGACAGAGGAAAAAGGACCAAGAAGGTGACTGCATTATCATAAATTTTAAAGACAGGCGTGTGGTGAACTATATTAGCAGTTGGATGGAAGGTGACTTAGAAAGCAGAATTCAAACAGTAGATCTTAGTTATTTCTACCCTTCACCACCCATGCTTCAACGTAATATTTTCTCAAACTATACACAAGCCCACACCACAGTTCCACGCATCCGCAGAGCCACCGCCAGAGGAAGATCCTTCTCATACCTGGCAGCCAAGACATGGAACTCCCTCCCCACCCACCTTCGGCGGACCCAGGACCATCTCTCCTTCTGGAAGCAACTCAAGACCTGGCTTTTTGAGCAGTAGCGGACCCCTCTCCCCCAGCGCCTTGAGACCCTCCCGGGTGAGAAGTGCGCTATACAAATGTCATGATTGATTGATTGATTGATGATAGGAACCATGACCCTTATGACAACCAATATAGGATACCTACTTTCAACCGATTTGATGCCTTCCATTTCCAGGAAGGCTTTGAAGGAGTGGATTGACCCTTTGTTTAGATTGGGACCCTAGCAACCTATAATTCATTTGAACCACGAAGTAGTGTAGCGAACAGGGAACAGGCGCAGGCAGTCCTGCATTCAGTCCCTGCCTCACGGGATATATTGGAATCACTACTACTAAATATCCCGGGGGAAAGGGATGAGCCTGAGAAATACGCAGCGCAATTGGCGGTAGATAATGAATTACTGAGTAACAAAAATTTAGTTAAAGACCCATCTGCACAAATGTGCCAATTTATAAGACTGCCACTAACTGAGCGGAACAATGCCCCCACTTAAAAATACTTAGCTGGAACGTTGCGGGCCTTGAACCCAGACTAATGGACAAAGACTGGGTTGATCTAATTTCAAGGTACGAATAATTATGTTCCAAGAAACCTGGGCACCCTACGACTTGCATGTTAACGGGTTCCACTGTTATAACACAGTGGCTCGCAAGTCACACTATGGTCGAGCAGTAGGAGGATTGTTTGTCAGATTTAGTATAATGGCCGGGGGAAAACATAGGATCTTCAACACTAATAATGCTAATATACAAGCTATTGAGTATACACGGAAAGTTTCCTTTGCTTTAATAAACTTTTATACCAAAAATGTTATTTCGGTTCCAAATAGGAATTTCCTAGCACTTTCTACATTTATCTCTAATTTAGAGGACACTCAGGGCAAAAGTAATAGATTAGAGATTATATTGGGTGGCGACTTCAGTGCTCAGCTCCCAAAGAATATACGGCAGGCAGATTCAAGAAAGGGGGACCCAGATAATCAAAGGGGCCAAGAATTGAGAGTCATGCTAGATGAGCATATCTTGAGTAACATAATGGACTTTGGTCAAAAAGCTCTGCCGCATCAGGCCCCTACGCACAGAGGACTAGCTAGCACCTCAACTATTGATTTTGTTTTGGTTTCTCCTGGTATGGCAGACCGTATAATAATAACTGATACAATAGCATCAGACTTTGGGGGCCATAATCCCGTAACTGTAACTATGAAATTAGAACCCCGACCCGTTTTTAGTATGATGCAAGGAGCTAAGGATATAAGTGTAATTACTGATGAATTGAGGTTGAAATGGAAAGGCATAGATAAAGAGGGAATTACTACGTCTCTACTAAGAGAAGAACAGAGATCAATAGATTGCTGTCTAGATTCCACAACTAGTGGTCAGGAAATTATTACATATTTTAGTACAATATGCTCCACAGTTAGAACTTTGTTGATAGTACCAGTAGCCCAGGTCCCCAAAGACACTAGGTGGTTTGACAACAGCTGTTCTGTGGCGAATAGGAATCTACGCAAGGCCCTTTCAGAGATCCCCAGAGTCAGGGGAATGTCAGTGCAGCAAGGAAAGCATTCAAATTAGCCTTAGATAAACATGCAGCCACACTATTGGGTGAATGCTGGGAGGCCCTGGCCGAAACTGCTGGAGGGAAATCAAGCAACCTATTCTGGCCTGCAGTAAAAGAACTTCGGAATTTGGGCCAATCACTCACCCCAATTAGTTGTACTATTGCCAGTAGCTCCTGGGAATGACACTTTTCAAAAATGTATGCCACACCATTAAATAATCTGACCCTCGATACACTCGATACACTCGAGGTGACTAGCAATCTAAAGATAACTCTGGGAGAAGTGGAGGAGGCAATTGCCCAAAGTCTAGGAAATAAAGCTCCCGGCCGAGACGGGTTGCCCATTGATCTTATTAAACGTAAACCTGATCTCTGGGCCCCGATATTGGTGAATGTTTTTAATAGCCTACCTCAAGCTATAATGCCTAATACTTGGGGCACTAGTATAATAGTCGCCATTTATAAGAAAGGAGATAGGAATGACCCTATGAATTACAGACCAATCTCATTGTTAGACAACACTTGAAAAATTGTGGGTTGAGTCATCTAAATAGGCTAATATCATGAACAGAGGAAAGTGGGATTTTATCATCTTGCCAATTAGGATTCAGAAGTAGGGTTGGTACTGTTGAACAATGCCTCAACCTTAAACTAATTATTGATAAATATAACATCGCTCGCTCCGTCCCTATTTATTTAGCATTCATGGACTTGTCATCCGCTTTTGATTTGGTTAACAGGTCCAAGCTTTGGTCTATTTTATTGGAGTATGGCCTGGACATTTCTCTGGTCCACTTTTTAGCTTTTTTACACACAGATCTAAAGTCCAGAGTGAGAATAGGAATGGGTGGGGAACTATCAGGACCGATTAAAATTGGAAGAGGAGTTAGGCAGGGGTGCGTTTTAGCACCCCTGCTCTTTATTATTGATTTTGGAAAGTCAACCGCAGATGTGCCCCTAAGAAATGGTAAGCCCATACCGGCTCTACTGTATGCAGATGACGCAGTATTAATGGGACGCACTCCGAATTCACTCCGTATTTTGGTTTTACATTTTTCAAAATTTCTGGACAATTTAGACCTGCAGGTTAATTAAAAAAAATCTTTTATAATGTCATGTGGGCCAGGAAAACGACAGATGAACTTCATACAGGTTGGTGAAGAAAAACTCATTGCTACCTATCACTTTCCATATTTGGGAGTGACCTTTGCTGCGAATGGCTCGTTGACTGGGCATTTGGCCCAGGCCACGAGCAAATACTCAAAGGCCACCAATTCGATTTTAAGTATCCCTAGACCAAAGAGATCAAAGGCCACTAAAGCGATTGTTAACATTTTTAAATTACAGTGTGTCCCAGTAGCAACCTATGGGGCAGAAGTATGGGGTATTGGGAATAGCACCATTATCCAACAAGAAGAAAATAGGTTTTGCAGGAAATTGCTAAGTGTGCCAATTTTTACATCTAATTTTATTGCACACAATGAACTAAACTTACAATTTGTCTCGGATTTTATCAGTGCTCAACCAGTGCTATTCTGGCACTCAGTTTGGATGAATCCCTCAGCGACACTCCCACAAGAGATAATAACTGACTGCTTAAGCTGCGACAGGGGGATAAAGATCCCGTGGCTTTCATATGTACAAAAACTACAGTCGTTAGGTACATGAATATATTATTATTATTATATTTAATATTATATTTCTTATATAGCGCCAGAATCGACCCCCGAAGGGGTATCTCCGCGCTTGCCTTGGGAACCCGCCCTGGTTTTTCCCTGTGAGATAGCCCCTACAGGGCATCCCCAAGGTGAAAGCCCGGCATCCCACCGCAGGGGGGGGGGCATTGTGGAGATTAAGCAAGCTTAATGCCCAGAGTTGCAGAGTGTGAACCCATGATTAGGTCAGGCACCGAAGCGAGAATTATCGAGTCCATGGACATTTGAGCTCAACACCCTGCCGCGTCGGGAATCGAACCCTGGTCCCGGGTCTGACCTCTGCTTCCGGGTCTGCCTGCTCTAACCAGTGAGCCACACTTCTCCACTATAGAGACACCCAGACATTCTTTTGCACTGTATCTAACATTACCACTGACAAATTGGGAAAGAAGTCTTTTGTTTCGATTAAGGGCTGGCTCCATCAGGTACCTACTAAATTTTCCCTTGGGTCACCAGGCAAGTATAGTTAATATCAGCTGCCCCTGTAATGGGCAAAGTAACAAAAGTGATTTGCACTTTCTTTTTTCCTGTAAATACTATCTGAAATATACAAAATGGCGTTTAATCCCGTTTTTGAAAAAACATAGACCTGTCACCTTGGACCAATCTTATCAGGCGCTGCTAACTCTTGACAATGAGGAAATAATCTGTAGTATTTGTACTTTTTAAAAAATTGCTGTTCATGCTTGTAAGATTATGGAAAATGCCTAAAGTAATACCTTTGCCAATTCTATCCCTAATTTTGTTTTTTTAATGGAGCATATGTTTTTTATGAATTGTGTATTAATATATGTGCTTTTATGAATTTCTACAATTCGAATAAAGATTTTGAACTGAACTGAATAGGTATGGCTGTCTCGCTGCCGACAACAGAGTTAACTGGATGGGTTGTACCGTTGAGTTCCTCAATTCAATGATCGCTCTACCTTCACACAAAACACTCATACAACTGTCCTTCAGGGATTTTCTTGAGACACTGCACATTAAATATGGTTCGGTGAAATATTCCAGAGGGTCTAACTTTAAGAGAAATGTTTTCACATGTTCCAGCCATCTCATTAGTTTGGCACCATCCAACACCAGCGCATTTGTTGTTATATCCCGATTAAAACCAGTTTCATCCGATGTCTAAATTTTATGCCAAAGAGGATCGGTTGGATCTTGATTCTGTCCTCCAAATATGGCTTACCCAATTCTTGGTGGCAGATGTAATTTGAAGTACTATCGGGGAGGGAAAGAAGAAATAAAAAAAATATTTCTACGACTTGCAATGAATGTACCTCTGCGTAGCTTCATATTGCCAATCCATAGGTGGCTACTGCCACACATTCGGCCCTATAGATGTGTAATAATTCCTCCGTAGGGCATGTGCTTAGTTTACAGCTAAAGTTTTATATTGCCATTAATGACTCAACAAACAGTAGGCGTCTAATCTTCACTGCCTCTGACCAAGAACCAGACCCGTCAAATACAATTCCTAAGTAAGAATATGATTTTGTACACTCTATATGCCTAGAATCAATAGTGGTAGATTTGCCCCTGCCCCACAATTCATTGTGAATATTTTTTAGCAGTTAATCGAGTGCCCAAGCTGGGTCATAAAATTAGAGAACAAATTCACAACCCTATGGAGTGCAAGAGGTGTACGGGCTATTAAAACTGCATCATCTGCAGATAAGAGCCCAGGGATTGGATGTTTCGCTAACATCTGTAGATCCCTGCACTCTTAAACTAAAGTAGTTTCCAGGTTATTTATATACAGAGTGTAGAGGAATGGGGCAAGAACACAGCCTTGCCTCACACCTTTCCTTACATTAAAGTGACTAGAACAGTCTTCACCCAGCCCTTAACGGACTGTAGCCGTTGCCCCTGAATAGAGCTACTTTAAAAAAGTAATTATTAAAACATCAACCCCTAGACTTGCAAAAATTGACCACAATTTATCATGTGTGACGCAGTCGAAAGCTGCCGTCAGGTCAACAAAAATCATAAATAATCTTTCCTTTTTGGCCCTTGTGTATTTATTCAGTATAATATATAAGCTAAGACCCTGTTCAAAGGTATCCTGGTCCTTACGGAACACATATTGGAGATCGCTTATCATATTCTTTTTCACCGCCCACGTCTGCATTAAATCTAATAAAATCCACCCAATAATCTTGACTGTTGAGTCCAGCAGTGAAATTTGGTGAAAGCAGGCTGGGTTCGCCTTGACTCCCTTTTTAAAAATTGGCACGATAATAGATTTGTACCATGTTCCCTACATGCATTTAAAACCTGTGTTAAAAGTGGTCCCCATAAAACTACATTTGATTTAAAAAGATCTACAGGTATACCATCAGGCCCTGGAGCCTTGCCACCCAGGCTTGAGTCAATTGCTGCTATAACTTCGCGAAGTGTAAACTCCATTGGTAGTTCTCGTTCAAGGGTCTCCATGCTAAATAGAGTCTCATATTGGTCTATTGTGGCATTACTGTACAGCGTCGAATAATGCTGTATCCACTCCGGCTCAGTAATGGCAATCTCTGTGGAGGCCTTTTCATTCTCATCTAAAAAGGGCGCATTCACCGCCTTCCAAAAAGGCAGAATAATCCCATAACTCAGAGTCATCGCACAAAGCGCGCCATGCCTCCTCCTTTAATGCAGTCTTTCTTGATTTAGTGCTAATCTATAGTTTTTTCTTGCCTCTCTTATATCTTCCCTATCGTGGGAAGGGTATGTTTTAGCTGAGTATATGCCTTTGTGCACTCAGTGTCGACCCATCCTTGTTTCTTAACAGGCCTCCTTTTTATTTCGACAGTGAGAGCTTCTTTCAAATAATTAGAGATCGCCACAACATTTTCTATAATTTCTTCTCTCGAGGCCCTTTCATCTAGGCACATTAAAAACATACTTTTACAGTTTGACACCACTTTGATATACATTCTTCAGAATCCACCATGGCCCATTTAAGTGCACATCCATTTTGCCTGGTCAGAGCAATATTCTCTACAATGTCAGCAGAATTAATTCTATCATTAATGCACTGGCTACAGATCTTTACGTCCACACTTGGTGGAAAGTGGTCAATTAAAGCAAGTTCATGTGTCTTAAAATGACAAACACATGAGGAGTATCTACTGGAAAATAGTATATAGTCAATAGTAGAAAATGTGCCTCGGCCATTAAAGGTGGGACTGAACGGCACAGTGGGTGAACACAGGGTATTAACAAACCCCAGATCACTAATGAACATAATTTCATTTAGTGCGTCACCATACATTGTATGTGGAAAATGTACAAGGTTATTGTCTTTTTCAAATGCCAGGCCACATATGTCATCATCAATATGTTTACATAAAAATGAGTTAAAATCCCCACCCCATACAATAAATATCTCCTTCTTCAAGCGAGCACGCAGGTTTTGTATATGTTGGTTCATTGATTTCAGTTCTTCTCTCATCAAGTCTGGGGTAGCATTATTATAAAAGTTCATTATCACCAAACAGGATGTACCGTCGATGTGCAGACTAATTATTTGATATTGGGGTTCAGTTGCTATTAAATAAATGTCCCTATATTTAGGTAGTTTGATATATATATGCACAGTCCCCTTTAGCTCGACCATGTGAGGAAGTAATAGCTGGGGTATGGAAGGTCGTATAGCCACTTACATGTATAGGGTCTATTGCCCATGTTTCTTGCAGGCTGATAATGTTAAAATGTCTCACACACTCAAACCCTGGTGCTTTAGTGACCTTAGATTGTAAGCATGTGATGTTCCAGAACAAGAGCTGACAGTTATCTCCCCGGCCCTTTCCACAGTCGAAGCCCCTCTCGATGGTTGGTATAATAGGAGTGGGATTGACATATTGAGGGGACTGTAAGGGAGAATCATTGAAATTCTTGATCATCAGATCAATTACTGTACTTACACTTACTGTCAGGGTTGGTCCAAGTGTTATTACTATTCAATAATGCCAGTGTGCCCCCATTATCCAACAATTCTGAGCTGCTTGGTGTTACATTCTTGCAGTGTTTCCCCAGTGGTAGTCAATCAACTAAATCGAGGTTACTAAATGTCTCAAAATGATTAAAAGTGAGCACATTAAACTGGTGGTGTGGACTAAAACAATAGGGATCCTTAAGTTTGGGGGCATTGCTGTTACTCTTTGGTTGGTAGAAATAACCTAGTTGTACCAAATAGACTCCCTGCCTTGTTATTATTTTACTTCCGACTCTCCTCAGGATTAATTGTACCAATTGTGGTGTTTTAAATGCCAACACTACACAATCCCCAGTCAGATTTTTGCAGCCTCTACCTACCCACGATACTCTCCTTGCCATCTTAAATTGCTCAAAGGGTCTTTCGGTTAGGCCTCACCTTGAGTCTAACCAATGCAACGCTCTTCTTCGTAAGAGCTCCAAGGATTCTGTCGCCGCAGTCGGTATTTTCGAGACGTTTGCCAATACCACCACATAAGGTGTAGCGGCTGGAGGTAAGTCCAGGTGTATTTTTTACCACTCGTCACCTGTCTTGTACTGGGTGCTAGTGTTATTGCGACTGGGGTTTGAAGTTTGAGTGGCAGTAGATGGATCCACCAGTGAAATGGTGGTGCACTCCCCTTGAGTGGCTGTACGTGACAATTCACGCACAGAATCCCTGTTACTGTCGAGTGTCGGGAAAACGCCGCGACGGGTCCGCAGAGCATCCTGCTCCGGTTCACCCACAATTTGAGCACTTGCTTAGTCTGACGTCCATCATGCAGGACTCACAGGCTCCTGTTTTAAAGTCAACATAAATAAGACTTTATACAGTCAAGCACACAGGCTATTTCAATATTCAATCGGGTTATTGCAACCTACACTTTATTCTGCTCTACCTGCGACCCCTGACGAAGGGGCTCGCGCCCCGAAATGCATTGGGTGTAGATCAAATGTATTGATATTGAACTGTATGGAAAATGCATAAAGACAGCATTTTATATGTTGACAAAGAATTTGTTCTGTAACAAATGACACATGAATATGAATGTAATGAAGATTTACGTTGACCTTCTGTGAAAATTAAACAAATGTACTAACGTCCAAATTGAATTGAGTAGTGTGTACTGGTGTCCTGGTTCATAACCAGGCCAAATACATTTAATACTTTATAGTTTGCAGGCTACATACCAGCACAGCACACATATCGAACAAACGCCTTAAAAATTCATTAAATAGAGTGCAGCTACCCTCCCAAATTCATTATTCACCCTGTTGTGATAAGGGCACAATATCCCAAAAAGGGTCCACAGATTCCCTTCTATAGCATTGCTGCTGGCGCAACACGCAATTGCACGGCATTGGGGCACTAAAGTTCAAGTGTCAATGCATGGCTGAAAAGCCTCACATACTGTGACACTACATGTGAAGAATACACTACACTGCAAACCATACAGGATGGGCATAGGATATTTAGAAACCATTTTAAAAACTACTTGTTTTCCCAGGAGACTCTAGGACTAGAGTGAACGGCATGAACGTGCCCGGCTGCTCCTGTTAACATGTACTGTATGCCACCACCTGAATGAACGAACCCCTATGTTGTGCCTTATAATCAGATAGCAGTGGTCCACCCCTTTAGTTCTTTGAGCTCTCGCATGGCTGTCTTTCTGTGATGCATGTTTACGAAAGGTTTCCTCTTGTATTGCATATGATTAATTTACCATTTGGGGAAGATTTTTTTTATTTTATTTATTTTTGTAAAATGCATGAGACAGTCGGGTTGAGTCACTATAGTACAAAAACATTCATAATGAATATATTCATATCAGACAAAGTAAAATACTGGCATAAAGTCAAAACAAAGCTACTAATACTGTCATATCCATAATACCAGAGAAAAAGACTAAAAACAAAACCAAAATACAGGCAGTCATAAATCCTATCGTGCCTTGTGGAACATTAAGGGTTAAACACTTGAATCACAAAAAGATCAAATATCCCCCGCAGGGCTGAGGTTCATATTTCAGGCTCAAGATACTGCGAAACTGCTCCCCATATCTGTTCACCGAGCTTCCTCTTTCGAGGACCTTTGAGAGCATACAAACTATACTCCATGTTATATACTGAAAAAAAACCTGCCCTCCATACCTCGAAAGAAGGCGGTTCTTGTTGTGACCAGAAAGAGGCGATACATAGTCTGTAAACCGCTGTCACTAAGAATATTAAATTAGCCTGTTGCATTGATATTCCTATCTCTGCCAGTCCCATTTCTACACCTAGGAGAATCTGTGTCACGGATAGCTGAATTGGATTTCCCATAATCTCTGATATACATTTTTCGATCTGTGTCAATAGGCAAGCTAAAGCTGGGCACCCAAAAAAGTTATGAACATCATCTGCCGATGAGGCTTGACAACAAAAACATTTCCCAATCAGATCCCCTGGCCACTTTGTAACCTTGTCTGGTGTATAGTATAAATTAAAAAGAGATTTAAAATACTGAGCGGAAAACTTTGCAGAAAGGAATACATTTTTAGCCATCAACAGGGAGGTTTCTATTTGTATATCCTGCCTACCCAATCTGATCTCCCATTTGACATTTTGTTGTTCGATATCATTGACCCTAGTGCTTAGCATGTGTCCATATAACATACCTTTCCTTGCACCTTTCAAATTATTTACAATCAAGGGGTTTGGCCGGAAAATGACTCCACTATTAACCAACTAGTTCCTAATCTGCAAATACCTAGCAACATTCTCCCTGGGAAGTTGATACTGTTCCCGTAATTGTTCAAAAGATTTGAGACCACCATCAAAATAGAGGTCTTCAACCACCTTTATTCCCTTCAATCTCTAGCTATACACCACACGGTCCCACAAATCTACTGGCAGAAATATTGAGGATGTCAATGATGTGTACCATGAAATTTTCTTAATGTCAAACATACCCCTTAATGTTCTCCAGACCTTATATGCAGCTTCCAAAGTCTTAAACCTCGTGCGCTTGTAGTAACTCCACTCTAGGTACAGAAACAAACAGTTTTTGGCTTTTACCCCCAATAGCATCTGATATATACATGGACATTCGGCAATATCCGTCGGACCTGCTCCTGTTAATAAGATGTTCATGCCTTGAATCATACAGGCATAATAATATAACGAAAAGTCTGTCACTGCCCGACCACCTAAGTTTCTTGGTAATGTCATGTATCGTCCTGCGCATCGTGCCTTACGCCCAGCCCACATGAAGTGCATGCAAATTGCTTGGAGCTGTGCCAGACTCACCTTAGGAACTTCCAAAGGGACATATCTGAAAAAATACAACATTTTCGGGAGTATTAACATTTTTAATAAACTACATCGGCCTACCAAGGAAAGATGTAAACATTCCGCCCTATCTAGCTATTTCTTTACTCCTATCAGGAGAGAGTCCCAGTTTGATTTAACCAGGGCAGTTGTAGAGGACCTGATCTTAACCCCCAAGAATGTAACTTCTTGCCGAACCCTTGCGTCGGTATACTTTAGTATATTAACACATAGCAGCTGTGTTTTAGCCGTATTCAATTTGTACCTAGAGGCCACGCCAAACTGAAGTTTTTGGGCATTATTTTGCACCGCGTTAATGAACAGGTAAACTAAGCCATGTCCATTGCAAAGCTGACCACTCAAAGTGACCTCTGGCTGCGGTATGATCACAATGGTAGTACTCCCCCGATTTCTCTACTATTTCTTGAACATCCCCATCCCGTTTACCAATACTTTTTTCAACACCATATATATCCTCTAGTTCTAATTAGTTGTAGGACCAAGTACAATGGTGTAAGCTAGACCTTTCCTAAGGCAGAGGGATGTTTTGAGCGCCTGCTTCTCAGCTGTATTTTTTTGCTGCTCAGTTGCCCATCATTGGTATCATGCTGACCCAACCCTACCCCAAAAGCCAGGGTGGACTTTGCACATCTAACATGGTCTGTATGCACATAGGGAAATATTGGCTGGAAGTTTTTAGCAGGTTCAATAATGGTAGAGGTTGAAATTTCACCAGAACCCTTCATGTCCCTGTTGTGATAAGGGCACAATATCCCAAAAAGGGTCCGCAGATTCACTTCGATAGCATTGCTGCTGGCGCAACATGCAATTTCACGGCATTGGGGCACTAAAGTTCAAGTGTCAATGCATGGTTGAAAAGCCTCACATACTGTGACACTACATGTGAAGAATACACTACACTGTAAACCCATACAGGATGGCCAAAGACATTTAGAAACCATTTAAAGGCTACTTGTTTTCCCTGGAGACTCTAGGACTAGAGTGAACGGCATGAACGTGCCCGGCTGCTCCTGTTAACATGTACTGGATGCCACCACCTGTATGAACGAACCCTTATGTTGTGCCTTATAATTAGATAGCAGTGGTCCACCCCTTTAGTTTTTTGAGCTCTCCCATGGCTGTCTTTCTGTGATGCATGTGTACGAAAGGTTTCATCTGTTATTGGATAAGATGAATTTACCATATTGGGAAGATAATGTACATGTTTGTATGAATGTAAGTAACAAGAGGATAAAAAAGGTAAATTGAAAAGAGCAGACAATCTCTGTATAGCTGTAATGAGGCTGTAAAGACAATTTACGCATTTCTGCTCAGCATGTGGAGTGATTTTTATAAAGTGCATGATGAGGTTCCGTGACGATTTGAACCCGTGTTTTCAACATTGTCGTAAATACATAATTTTGGTATCAATGAACCGCAAATGATCCATTTAGCATATCCTGGTGTTTTCGCTATGCTACGAGCAAGAGTACTCCTGTTACAAACACATTTCTGATCTACCCATGGCATCCATCTTAGATTATGGCAGCCATTTTGTATTTCTTGCCCTCACATAGACAATGGACACGCAATGACCTCTGATTACTTCATTTCGATTAATGACACGTAGGCTTGGCCGGCGATTCACCTCTCTAGTGACACGTGCACCTTAGGACAGAACACGCCATGGTTACATGACTCGACAGAAGCTGCCTCCTCTGCCTGAGGCCAGTCCTGCTATACTGGTTCTCGTGTTCGTTGGCCTGATCATGATTAGGCGGCCGAAGCTGGTAGCCTTGCCCATTTACGACCCACAAACATCTCTTATCCTGCTTTTCTATCTTCTACACCTGGCTCTGCTCCTTTCCTTCTGGGCCTTTATTAGGGGGAGGTAACGAAATTTACGATGAGGCGGTCCGGCTCTTGAATGAAAAGTTGACATGGGATTATGATGGAACAGTGGGAACCCCTCGTTCGTAATGTTTTGACATCAGATATTGTTGACGATTCCTGTGCAACGCCAAATATTTATTGTTTAGGACGCAAAGGTTTAGGAATGTACTATCATGTAAAGAATTTGCCCGAAGCCTAATATTTAGTATATAAGGAGCAACCCTCTTTGTACAAATCGAACAGGCTCCTAGATACTGCCCGTGTGTAGTTTCTGTGACTTCTGTGTCCCTGCAGTAATAAAGTTTTGGTCTTTGACGCCACCATCGAGAAGCCCGTGTTTCTGTTTATTTGTGCACCGAGACAGGTAGAACTCCGGGGTCTTCGGGTGTTATCCCTGACACCTCTGGACGGAACCAAAAAGTCCAGAACTCCAATGAGTAGGATAAAACGTTGCTAAAGTGCAATCAATCAGTCTTTGTCAATTAGTGGTGGCATCGAAGGATGCCTCCTGGGTCTGTGACTCATCAGCTCTGCTCTGCTATTGATGTTCCATCCCAGACTCTGTGGTGGCCTCAGTGTCCAGGGAGCCCTTTCTTACCATCTTGATTATTTGTGACACTTTGCTTCTGTAGGTCCCTTCGGTCCCTGAGTGATTGTCTGCACCTCAGAGGATCGGTCGGTGAAATAGGTTTCTGCTCCATAAACCAGGCCCCTGACTCCTGTGGAGAATCAAAGACGTACAACTTCAAATCATGAAGCACCGGCCACAGAGCGAGATAGAGGAGCAAATATGAGAGGTTCATGTTCCATAGTTTCTGCTTAAATAGATCAAACAGTTTTTGCTGCGATTAGACATGACGGGTGTTACCCGGGATGATAAGAATGTGCCCAGAATGATGCATTAGGTGACCCTTTGATCTTGCCCCATTCAGGATGGCATCTTTGTCTCTGTAGTTCTAAAATCTGGCTATCATAGGACAAGGTGGGGCTCCCAGTGGAGATTTCTGAGCCAGTGACCTGTGGCACTCTCAGTATCAAAGCAGGGGGACAGCTGAACATTGTCCAAACAGGTCTGGATCCACTGGAAATGTTTCTGGTGATGTGTCCTCAGCTCACTCTAGGAACCCTCTAAAAGATTGTATCAACAAGTCGCTTTTCATCATCCTTTCTCCGTCATGAGATAGGGGAGATACTTCAGAGGAGAGTCCCAGCACTGTGTCTTCCTGCATGGAAATTGTAACCTTTGTATCTGTTACTCTGTCTACAGTTAGTCGGAGGTCCTGTCTCAATAGGGCCATGTCGACCATGACCTCTCTAATCTTTGTGCCCAGTACTGACTGGGAGTCCTGAATGGTCTACGGTATTAAAGGCGTGTTGTATCCACTGTGCAGTATTTCTTCTGGAGAGACTCCTCCCCTGGTTAATCCTTGCTCCCCCCTTGGGGGCAGTCTTTTTGTCCATTTTAATTTGTGCTTGGGGATCCATAGTGCCTGTAGTTGTGTCAAGCGTGAAGCCCTGGTTGTTGCCAGCAAGCTCTCATCTTAGTGGTCCCACAGGGCTCACTTCTACTCATTCTGGCCCACCGATCAGCAGGACAGGTGATGGGTGAAGGTCAGACCCGTGTGTCCCGGTGAACCATAGTCAGGGGCAGCACCAGCAGTCTGAACCATGAGTATGGAGGGTGGGCAGCATCACTATAGCCGGGGCCATCACTGGGGACCTCCAAAGGCAATTTATACCGACTAGACCTCAAGGGGAAACCATATGCTGCCACCCCAGGAGGCAGCTTGAAGATAGAAAGGAGGAAGGCCTAAGGTCAAGGGTCTCATTAAGTCCCTCAAAGGGTCCTTCCCCTCAGTAGTCTTGAATTGGTCAATGCCACACTCACCCTACACTCTTGTGGAGTTCTCAACAGGAATCCCTGCAGCCTTAACACAATTTGGCTGAAGTCTTCTTTTTATTTGCTCTCCACGAAAGGGGGTAGTGGCTACCGCTCAAAAGCTCAAGTCAGTTCCTGCAGCCAAACTTAAAATGGTGGGGGAGGGGCCTCCCAACTGTGCCAGCAGAGGGGCAATGGGCTGTTTGTATCTCCTTTTTCCTAGCAGGGCTCCAGTGGAGTGCTGGGTTTGGGCTCTACTCCTGCCTGACGCTCATGAGGAGCCACATCAAGTTGGATCCATGTGACCATTATGAACTCTAGCGGCGAACTACATGAGTCAACACATCTGCTTCTAGCAACTCCCGGGATAGTGGTTCATCACCCATTAGATACCAAAGACACCACCAAGCCCCCAAGGATCACTCTGGGTACGGTCCTCAGGATTGCTACCCGCTATGGAGGGCACAGGAGAAATGGAGTGATGTAGTTGTCTCACCTTTACGATCTTCTTAATCCACATGAGTGATCTTGTTTGCCTCTGAGGCTGTGAGATTGCTCTACAGTCTACTGTTTATTCACTCCCTGTGAATCTCTTTGGCTTTCTCATAGTTCACTGACCACATGATTGAAATTGACAGCCCCGGCAAAGACATAACATTAATTTCTACTGTCACATCAACAAAATGAACTAATTGTGCATACAAGTCTCATGAGGAAGGAATGTACATTTATTTCTATGGCTTTTTTGTAGGTGTTGGAGAAACACAATCATCTCCACACTGCGGAACAACGTAGGCCATTGTACAACTAAGCATTATGGGCAAGAGGCCACAGTCCAACCCATCTATCCACTTTACTAAGTGTACCTTACATCAAACTTTGTACCTCTCAGTCTGTCCTCTGACATCATGATGGTACTCTGGGTGCCCACTATTCAATTCACACTGACGGTGTGTACCCAGACATTAGCCAGATGCACTTTGAGGCAATCACGCACTAATATAAAGGGAACATATTTCATCACCGGGCCTTAGGGGCATGAAGCTCTCCAAAGAATAACACGAGTGCCTTTTAATTGCACCTATAAGGTCAGTTTTGATAGATATCCATGCAAAAGAACTGAATATTATCACTTTTTTAAACACTGTTCCTTTTTAACCCCTTCGCTGCTAGGCCTCCCCCCTGTGCTAAGCCTCTTTTTGTCTATTTGGGGTAGGTTGGTCTTAGGCCCCTGTAATTTTTTGACCACATAAGATATCCACGCCAAATTTGAGTTCTTTTTTTCCAACATCAAAGGTATTTTAAAGATACATAGGGTTTGTGGATTCCCCTGGAGCGGACCCAGAAATTACCCAAAATACAGCTAAATTTTATTTTTGGGGGAAAAAATAGAAAAAAGGGCTACAGTTGAAAGCGTCTGTTTTTTCCCTGAACATGGTATCAGAAAAGGGGTTGTGTTTTTCTGAGACTTAACCTATTTTTGCTATATTTGTTACTTTCTACCTCCTTCCAGTTAATGGTAGGAATGGGTATAAGAGAAATAATGGATCCTGAAAAGCTATACATTT
The DNA here is from genome assembly GCF_964263255.1 of Lissotriton vulgaris. Classification (NCBI taxonomy): domain Eukaryota; kingdom Metazoa; phylum Chordata; class Amphibia; order Caudata; family Salamandridae; genus Lissotriton; species Lissotriton vulgaris. The sequence continues at coordinate 145,415 of NW_028247876.1, forward strand.
TAGAAAAGTAGTCAAAATTCCGAATTTGGCAAGTGGTCATTTGTGTAGATCCTTTAAGCTTATTTTAAAGAAACTAACCATTGAATATAGGACAAATTGAAAATTCGTTGAAAAAAACAGCCATCTGTGTCAACGTTTTCACCTTAAACTTCTTCTAATTATTACAGCTGTTTGAAAGCATTATACCGTTACATTAGCTGAACCTTTCTGGTTGTGGTCATATATAGGAATTGTAGGCTCACCAGGAACCCGATGAACCCAGAGCCAATGACTGAGCAGCGTCTTGCAATGTTTTCTTATTATGTACCGGGTATATAGCTGTTAATTTGGGGAAACATATACATGGCAAAATCTGTATGAGAGACACCTTTGTATTTCTGAAATTGGAACAAAAAATTGAGTTTAGGAACAGTTGATATTTTCACATTTCCAAAACTGTGAGTACCCATATTAGCATGAGAATTATAGGTAATTTTTCAAAATGTCTTCTTTTTTACCCATTGTCTTTTATTTGGAAGGCAGAAATGCATCAAAAGTCAATAGGTAATCACAGTTGCTCTACAATTCTATTACCGTAAGTCTCCCAATAAAAATGGGATCTCACTTGTGTGGTTTGGCCTTGTGCCCGCGATAGGAAACGGCCCAAAATGCATTGTGGACCCACCACATTTTCAGAGTGAAAACAGACCCTTTTTTTGCAAAGTGCCTAGCTGTAGATTTTGAACCCTTACTCTGCTCGCACCTTGGATAGGATAGGGTGACTTGACTGCCTCTCACCAGGGTCTGTTACCCTGAATCCCTTGCAAACTTAATTTATTTTAGAAAAACACATTTTTGGCACATTTCTGTGGTGTAAAGTTATGGAATCTGCGTGGATCCACAACATTCCACTCACCCCGCATTCCCCAAAGTCTTCCAAGGAAAATAGGACCTCACTTGTGTGGGTAGGCCTAGTGCCCGTTGTGAGAAATTAGCCTGGTATATGATGTCCACTATTCTAGTGGGCACTTTGAGCCAGTCTAATCGACCCTTATTGATGGTAGGTTATAAAGTCAACCTTATAGAAAGCTATCCCAGTGGAAGCTGTGGAGAGCAGCCTTCAGGCTAAGACTTGGAGACAAGTTAAGCATGTTATTTTACCATTTATAATCTCTTGAGTACCAAATAAAAGCACTCCACACAAGGTATATATCAAATATATATGTATTTGCTCTAAATACAACCCCTCTGCACTCTTTATGAGGTCAGAGTTAAAGTACAACACAAAGAACTTAAATAGCATACGAAAAGTTGCACAATATACATTTTTCCCTAGGGGCCTCACAAACCATACTCTAAAATAGTGGTATAAGAACAACGTGAGAAGTACAAAGCAGGCCTGGGGCCTGTGGAATCGCTGGGGATACTCAGTACAACCAAAGGTTAGGATGTAGGAGGCCCACGGGAGACGCGTGCAGTGTCTAAACACAGCTGCAGGTTACCGTTGACTTTCTTTGAAGAACGAAAAAGTTACAATATTAAAGATTAAGGGTACAAGGAGGTGATTTACGATGGAACCCTTTTAGACAAGGACACTTGGAGATTCAATACCCACGGGAGCACCGGAGTACTCGTGTTACCTCACACAGGGAAGCCGGGTGCATAGGTGTCTTTTCGTGTCTGGTTTCGTCATTGATTCCAAGGGAGAGCTGTGAAGAAGTGCTACTGGCGACCAGAGGAAAATTGTCCGGGTGGATCCAAGGGTGGATCAGAGATGTGAGGAACCTGAAAGCAGAGGAGATAGAGATAGTGTCTGGGCACTAGACAGTGACCAGGGCTGCGATGGGAAGATGCCACCAGATGTCAGGTGATTTCAGGTAAAAAGGTGAAGATTGTCTTTTCAGCAACAAGGTCCGGGAGGTGTTGACGACAACCAGGAGCTGAATTCAAGCTGTCCCACAAAAGATCTAGTTGACTGTTTTATCGATATCTGGATTGGACCCGACAAGCCTTGGCTAACGAAACCCATGCAGGATGTCAAGATAGGCTTCGTTGTAGACCAGCAAGGTCTGTAGAACTTCTCCTTTGCAGAGAAGTTGGAGCAAGCCTGTAGCAACCAGAAAAGTAAGTTAAATCAAAGGTTGGTCTTTGTGGGGGCTCACTAGCCAACGGACTAGGAACCATGAAGACACATTGAGCTGAAATGCATAAAATGGGCCCACGGGACACTCATGGAGTGAGGTCTTCTGAGCTTTAGTGCAAAAGGTGCAACGGGCAGGGGATTCAAGCACCCCAATGCACAACTTGGGAATACCTCAAGGCATTGGTACAGGTAGCAAAATGCAGTATGCCCAGGAGATCTGGTACCACATCTCTCGTGTCCGTCATGGGTCTCAGCTTTGCTGGGAGGGAAGGTCATTGTCAGAAATGTCAGGAAGTCCAAGTCCTGTGTCACAGATTCTTCAGGGTCCAGCGGGAGTCTCAAAAATGCTGACCAGCAAAGATTGTGCTGGTGCCTGTTTGAACAGGGTGGTCACTCCTTGACCACAAGGCAGAAGTCTTCCGTCTTCCAGTTGAAATGGAATGTGGAAGGTCCAGGATGTATGTTGCAGAGTTTCGTCCATGGTAATCTAAAGTCCTAGGGAATGGGGTTCTATACTTATAGTAAGTTTAGGGGCTTGACTAACTCTAAGGTCCCTCCTATGGGTGGACCTGGTGTGTGGGCGGTTACACCCCTTCCCCTTTGTCCAGTTTCACGCCAGAGCTTTGGATGAGTGCCCCAGCAGCCGGTTTGAACAGGGAAATGCATTGAGCACCTTGTGTGCCCCAAGCAGTGTCTGGATAGCATTCACTGAATGCAGCCCTCCCTGCCCCGATACACTAAGAGCCTGTCTGGGGAGGTGCCAGCACCTCCCTGGACAGGAAACCTATTGTCCAGGCCTCCCCTGCCAGAGTTTCTTCCAGCAGCATGAGGGCAGACTGGTGTCTGTGGCAGCAGCATCCATTTTGAGATGCTGAGGCTCTGTTTAACTTTACCCGGGTAAACCAGTAACCACATGTCTTCTCCCTCTAGAAGGGTAGAATTCTACACTCGCCACCAGAACTGACGGGGGGGGGTAGTATTCAAAAGTGTTTGATACCTTACACAACATGTTTTGATAAAGCCAAACCAAAGTTAGCATTAACCGCTAGGATTATAATTCACTTAAGAGTATATGGTATGGCTATATCATAGAACAACTTTAAGGAAATGGTTCAGAAAGCTGCAGAGGGGCTCAGCTCATGCTAGGACACCCTCTCACATAAAAACCTCCAGGATTGTCGAGGTCTGCCATAGGAGTGGCTTATAGGTACATATTTGTCTATGTAGGTATTACCTACTGGCGGTCGCCAGTAGGTATATATAGTTAGGATTTTTTTGAATAGGGATTTCTGAAAATTCTATGTTGAATAACTTTGGCGTTGATGGACGGAATTGGCTGAAATTTTCAGGAAAATGGCACATTTTGTTTCTGAGCGTCCCGTGAAAGTTTGGGGGGGGTTTCATCAAGCGAGGGCCGAGAAAAAAGGGGGGTCCCAAAACGTGTTTTTAACATTGAGTTTTCCATAGGGCGGTTGGACTCACTTTTAGCTCGAACGGCTGAATGGATTTCCACAAAACGTGGCAAAATTGTAGGGACTGGTAGCCCAATGTGCCTTTGCTATGTCTCAAGATATATGCTCCAGTGGTTTTTACAAAAATTAACTTTGAAAAATATATATTGGGCTACATTGGGCTATATATATGTTAGAGCCCAAATGTAGCCCAATGTAGCCCAATGTAGCCAAAAGATGGCCACCAGAGACAAAAAAAAACAAATGTAGCCCAAATATCAGCCAGATGTAGCCCATCTATGGCCCAGTGACAGAATGTCCCAGAGTGTTCTAAAGAACAACTAGAGCGCTAACAGTCTTACTTATGACAAAAGTATGGCACACCTAAAGTCATCTTGATTGGAATAAAGTGTTAACACTTAAAACATTTAATTTGCAAATGAACAAAATGAGGGGTTTCATTTTGCCATAGAAATGTTATATATTACCTACTGGCGCTCAGCCAGTAGGTATATATAGTTAGGATTTTTTTGAATAGGGATTTCTGAAAATTCTATGTTGAATAACTTTGGCGTTGATGGACGGAATTGGCTGAAATTCTCAGGAAAATAGCACATTTTGTTTCTGAGCGTCCCCTGAAAGTTGGGGGGGGGGTTTCGTCAAGCAGGGGCCGAGAAAAAAGGGGGTCCCAAAACGTGTTTTTAACATTGAGTTTTCCTTAGGGCGGTTGGACTCACTTTTAGCTCGAACGGCTGAATGGATTTCCACAAAACTTGGCAAAATTGTAGGGACTGGTAGCCCAATGTGCCTTTGCTATGTCTCAAGATATATGCTCCAGTGGTTTTTCCGAAAATTAACTTTGAAAAATATATATTGGGCTACATTGGGCTATATATATGTTAGAGCCCAAATGTAGCCCAATGTAGCCCAATGTAGCCCAAAGATGGCCACCAGAGGCAAAAAAAAACAAATGTAGCCCAAATATCAGCCAGATGTAGCCCAACAATAGCCCAGTGACAGAATGTCCCAGAGTGTTCTAAAGAACAACTAGAGTGCTAACAGTCTTACTTATGACAAAAGTATGGCACACTCGAAGTCATCTTGATTGGAATAAAGTGTTAAAACTTAAAACATTTAATTTGCAAAGGAACAAAATGAGGGGTTTCATTTTGCCATAGAAATGTTATATATATATATATATATATATATATATATATATATATATATATATATATATATATATATATATATATATATATATATATATTCACTGAAAAAACCATAGGTTAGAGACCATATATAGTTAGCTGGACATTTTATTGACATAAAACCAATGAAATTCCATATATAGTTAGTTGCACTAACTATATATCGCGCACCCGCAATCCACTGCTGATGATGTCACATATTACATCATTCATGACATGGTCAGTGACATCACTGATGACATCACTGATGACATCTCAAATGACATCACTGATGACATCACTGATGACATCTCAAATGACATCAGTGATGACATCATGACACACCAATACCAGTTACTACATACGCACTCACTGATTCCTACGTCTACACACACATTCACTCATTCACCCATACAATCACTCATACATACAGTCACTCATTATTACAACACTATCATATGCACTCATACACCTATGCAGACACTCACACACTGCCACTCATCCATGGAGTTACTCACACACCTAGTCAGTCCTGTACAGAATCAATCACACTTCCATTTCCTCATCTATACAGTTAAACACAGAACACCATACTTCAGTGACATCACTGATGACATCACTGATGACATCTCAAATGACATCACTGATGACATCTCAAATGACATCAGTGATGACATCATGACACACCAATACCAGTTACTACATACGCACTCACTGATTCCTACGTCTACACACACATTCACTCATTCACCCATACAATCACTCATACATACAGTCACTCATTATTACAACACTATCATATGCACTCATACACCTAGTCAGTCCTGTGAAGAATCAATCACACTTCGATTTCCTCATCTATACAGTTAAACACAGAACACCATACTTTTCACACATATACTAACACATACTTACTCTCTTATACAATCACTGATACAAGTACACATTGATATGCACAGAGTCACACACCTCCCAGCCAGCCACACACACACTCAGTCTTCCATACATCCACTCATTCTTCAATATGTAAAACATATTTAAACTTTACAAAAACACACAGACACTAGATGATGTCATCAGTGATGTCATTTGAGATGTCATCAGTGATGTCATCAGTGATGTCATTTGAGATGTCATCAGTGATGTCATCAGTGATGTCACTGACCATGTCATGAATGATGTAATATGTGACATCATCAGCAGTGGATTGCGGGTGCGCGATATATAGTTAGTGCAACTAACTATATATGGAATTTCATTGGTTTTATGTCAATAAAATGTCCAGCTAACTATATATGGTCTCTAACCTATGGTTTTTTCAGTGAATTTTCAAGGTTTTGTAAATGCAAATTCCTAACTATATATGGTCTATAACCTATGGTTTTTTCAGTGAATTTCATTGGTTTTTTAAAAGCTAATATCTATAGCTGTAAAATATATTCTTTATTACGTGACGTATCACGTAGCCACGTGAGACGCCTCATGACGCGTCGCATAACCGTGACGTATCGGTTCTGCAGCGCAAACAAAACCCGTAACGTAAGCGTGCCGGAGCACGCTTACAGATATATATATTTTTTTTAACCTTAATTAGACAAAATCCACACGTGCACATATCTTGAGGCCTTGCAAAGGCACATCAAACAAACAGTCCCTACAATTTTGCCAAGTTTGCTGGAAATCTATTCCCTTAATTTTTTTTTTACTGTTTCTCTTGGTTTTCCCCTTGTTACGCTTACCGGGACGCTACCCGGTACGCGAACCGGACGCTCCAAAAACACAAGATGGCGGACTCCCGTTACGCTGCCGGTTAGCTGCCCGGTTCGCGTACCGGGAAGCGCCTCTACCGCGAAAAATCGTGGGGGACTTTAATATCCCCCTCATCAATCCTAGGGGGTCAGGAGGGGTTTACCTTGCCCCCTTTCCTTCATTTCCCCCTTCTTTTTTCACCACATCTTGTCTCTCGAACCTACCAAGAGACAAGATGGCGGCCGCTCCGGACTGTTTACAATGTTGACAGCTACGCTGCCGGTTAGCTGCCCGGTTAGCTGCCCGGTGAGCTGCCCGGTTCGCGTACCGGGACGCGCCTCTACGGCGTAAAATCGCAAAATTTTTTGCCCCGCGGGCACTTTAATATCCCCCTCATCAATCCTAGGGGGTCAGGAGTGGTCTACCTTGCCCCCTTTCCTTCATTTCCCCCTTCGTTTTTCACAACATCTTGTCTCTCGATCGTACAGAGAGACAAGATGGCGGCCGCTCCGGTTGGTTTAGAATGTTGACAGACACCGGAGAGCCAATCAGATTCGCTTCGCGAAGTTCCGTTACGCGTCAGGTACGCGAACCGGGGCGCTAACCGGAGCGCTGTCACAGATATATATATTTTTTTAAACGTTAATTTCTCAAAATCCACTCGAGCACATATATTGAGACATAGCAAAGGCACGTCGGGCAAACCATATCTACAATTTTGCCAAGTTTCATGTAAATCTATTCAGCCGTTCGAGCTAAAAGTGAGTCCAACCGCCCTATGGAAAAATGAATGGGAAAAACGCGTTTTGGGACCCCCCTTTGTTCTCGGCCCCCCCTTGACGAAACCCCACCAAATTTTCAGGGTGTGCCATGTGCCATTTTCCTGAAAATGTCAGCCAATTCCGTCCACAAACGCCAAAGTTATTAGACATAGAATTTTCAGAAATCCCATAGAGAAAAAATCCTAACTATATATACCCACTGGCTATCGCCAGTAGGTAATATACATATATAAACATATGTAATCTGCATATCTATATAAATATAAATGCATGCATACATATACATATATGCATACATATGCATGTTATTTACATGAAAGTTTTAAAAACACTAATAAAAGCAAAGCTAAAAAGCCACCTCATTACAAACAGAATGGCTTTAACTTAAACGAGGGCGAGATCTATTGCATTTTCAATGCTTGTTTACTTTGGTTCTATCAAGAAGGCATTCAGATGTGTCACACATTTGCCATAAATTCTGAATGTTAGCACTCTAGTTGCTCATTAGATCACTGTAGTAAAGCTAGTGCTCACCAGGGAAGTCTGCTGCTAATCATGGTTTGCAGCCATTTTCCCGCATTTTTTATCCCGCAGACTTTCAGTCCGCATACCATTATCCCGCAAGGTCATTGAGCTCGCATACCATTATCCCACATTTTTTCAAAACGCATGTGCATTTATCGCGCATGCCTTTACAAAGAATTACGTTTTAAAGGCATGTATGGTAAATACATTTGCGTTGTGAAAACCACGATGACGAGAGAGGTAAGTGGGTTTGTGTTAATTTTTTCGTGGGTTAGTGATTGTGTAGTGTAGTGTAGTGTTGTGTAGTGTAGTGTTGTGTTAGTGTAGTGTAGAGTTGTGGGGGTAGTGTTTTAGGGTTTAGGGTAGTGTTGTAGTGTTTGCGTAGTGTACGGTCATGCTGGGGGTAGTGTTTTAGGGTTTTGGGTAGTGTTGTAGTGTTTGCGTAGTGTAGGGTCATGCTGGGGGTAGTGTTTTAGGATTTAGGGTAGTGTTGTAGTGTTTGCGTAGTGTAGGGTCATGCTGGGGGTAGTGTTTTAGGGTTTTGGGTAGTGTTGTAGTGTTTGCGTAGTGTAGGGTCATGCTGGGGGGTAGTGTTTTAGGGTTTTGGGTAGTGTTGTAGTGTTTGCGTAGTGTAGGGTCATGCTGGGGGTAGTGTTTTAGGGTTTTGGGTAGTGTTGTAGTGTTTGCGTAGTGTAGGGTCATGCTGAGGGTAGTGTTTTAGGGTTTAGGGTAGTGTTGTAGTGTTTGCGTAGTGTAGGGTCATGCTGGGGGTAGTGTTTTAGGGTTTAGGGTAGTGTTGTAGTGTTTGCGTAGTGTAGGGTCATGCTGGGGCTAGTGTTTTAGGGTTTAGGATAGTGTTGTAGTGTTTGCGTAGTGTAGGGTCATGCTGGGGGTAGTCTTTTAGGGTTTTGGGTAGTGTTGTAGTGTTTGCGTAGTGTAGGGTCATGCTGGGGGTAGTGTTTTAGGGTTTTGGGTAGTGTTGTAGTGTTTGCGTAGTGTAGGGTCATGCTGGGGTGTAGTGTTTTAGGGTTTTGGGTAGTGTTGTAGTGTTTGCGTAGTGTAGGGTCATGCTGGGGTGTAGTGTTTTAGGGTTTTGGGTAGTGTTGTAGTGTTTGCGTAGTGTAGGGTCATGCTGGGGTGTAGTGTTTTAGGGTTTTGGGTAGTGTTGTAGTGTTTGCGTAGTGCAGGGTCATGCTGGGGGTAGTGTTTTAGGGTTTTGGGTAGTGTTGTAGTGTTTGCGTAGTGCAGGGTCATGCTGGGGGTAGTGTTTTAGGGTTTTGGGTAGTGTTGTAGTGTTTGCGTAGTGTAGGGTCATGCTGGGGGGTAGTGTTTTAGGGTTTTGGGTAGTGTTGTAGTGTTTGCGTAGTGTAGGTTCATGCTGGGGGTAGTGTTTTAGGGTTTTGGGTAGTGTTGTAGTGTTTGCGTAGTGTAGGGTCATGCTGAGGGTAGTGTTTTAGGGTTTAGGGTAGTGTTGTAGTGTTTGCGTAGTGTAGGGTCATGCTGGGGGTAGTGTTTTAGGGTTTTGGGTAGTGTTGTAGTGTTTGCGTAGTGTAGGGTCATGCTGGGGGTAGTGTTTTAGGGTTTGGGGTAGTGTTGTAGTGTTTGCGTAGTGTAGGGTCATGCTGGGGGGTAGTGTTTTAGGGTTTGGGGTAGTGTTGTAGTGTTTGCGTAGTGTAGGGTCATGCTGGGGGTAGTGTTTTAGGGTTTGGGGTAGTGTTGTAGTGTTTGCGTAGTGTAGGGTCATGCTGAGGGTAGTGTTTTAGGGTTTAGGGTAGTGTTGTAGTGTTTGCGTAGTGTAGGGTCATGCTGGGGGTAGTGTTTTAGGGTTTAGGGTAGTGTTGTAGTGTTTGCGTAGTGTAGGGTCATGCTGGGGGTAGTGTTTTAGGGTTTAGGGTAGTGTTGTAGTGTTTGCGTAGTGTAGGGTCATGCTGGGGGTAGTGTTTTAGGGTTTAGGGTAGTGTTGTAGTGTTTGCGTAGTGTAGGGTCATGCTGGGGTGTAGTGTTTTAGGGTTTTGGGTAGTGTTGTAGTGTTTGCGTAGTGTAGGGTCATGCTGGGGGTAGTGTTTTAGGGTTTAGGGTAGTGTTGTAGTGTTTGCGTAGTGTAGGGTCATGCTGGGGGTAGTGTTTTAGGGTTTAGGGTTGTGTTGTAGTGTTTGCGTGGTGTAGGGTCATGCTGGGGGTAGTGTTTTAGGGTTTAGGGTTGTGTTGTAGTGTTTGCGTAGTGTAGGGTCATGCTGGGGGTAGTGTTTTAGGGTTTAGGGTAGTGTTGTAGTGTTTGCGTGGTGTAGGGTCATGCTGGGGTGTAGTGTTTTAGGGTTTTGGGTAGTGTTGTAGTGTTTGCGTATTGTAGGGTCATGCTGGGGGTAGTGTTTTAGGGTTTAGGGTAGTGTTGTAGTGTTTGCGTATTGTAGGGTCATGCTGGGGGTAGTGTTTTAGGGTTTAGGGTAGTGTTGTAGTGTTTGCGTAGTGTAGGGTCATGCTGGGGGTAGTGTTTTAGGGTTTAGGGTAGTGTTGTAGTGTTTGTGTAGTGTAGGGTCATGCTGGGGGTAGTGTTTTAGGGTTTAGGGTAGTGTTGTACTGTTTGTGTAGTGTAGGGTCATGCTGGGGGTAGTGTTTTAGGGTTTAGGGTAGTTTAGTTGTTTAGTGTATGCTAAAGGCATATTCGTTCTAAAAGTTTTCGTTATTTTAATTTGCGGCCTAATAGTACATGCGGGATTTTTTTTGCGGACTGATGGTATGCGGGATTTCGTCATATATTCGCTAATCATACTTTCTATGGCAAAATGAACCCCCTCATTTTGTTCCTTTTTAAATTAAATGTTTTAAGAGTTACCACTTTATTCCAATCAAGATGGCTTCAGGTGTGCCATACCTTTGTAATAAGTAGGACTGTTAGCACTCTAGTTGTTCTTTAGAACACTCTGGGACAATCTGTCATTGGGCTATAGTTGGGCTACATCTGGCTGAAATTTGGGCTACATTTGGTTTTTTTTGTCTCTGGTGGCCATCTTTGGGCTACATTGGGCTACATTGGGCTACATTGGGCTACATTTGGGCTCCAACATATATATAGCCCAAAGTAGCCCAATATATATTTTTCAAAGTTAATTTTCGTAAAAACCACTGGAGCCTATATCTTGAGACATAGCAAAGGCACATCGGGCTACCAGTCCCTACAATTTTGCCAAGTTTGGTGTAAATCCATTCAGCCGTTCAGGCTAAAAGTGAGGCCAACCGCCCTATGGAAAATTGCATGGGAAAAACACGTTTTGGGACCCCCCTTTTTTCTCGGCCCCCCCTTGACGAAACCCCCCCAAATTTTCAGGGGCTGCTCAGAAACAAAATGTTCCATTTTCCTGAAAATTTCAGCCAATTCTGTCCTCATAAGCCAAAGTTATTCGACATAGAATTTTCAAAAATCCCATAGGAAAAAAATCCTAACTATATATACCTACTGGCTATCGCCAGTAGGTAATATATATATATATATATATATATATATATATATGTATATATATATTCACTGAAAAAACCATAGGTTTCACACCAGTTATAGTTAGGAATTAGCATTTAAAAAACCTATGAAATTCACTGAAAAAACCATAGGTTTCACACCAGTTATAGTTAGGAATTAGCATTTAAAAAACCTATTAAATTCACTGAAAAAACCATAGGTTTCACACCAGTTATAGTTAGCTGGAAATTTTACTGATATAAAACCATTGAAATTCCCACGTTATAGTTAGTCGGACTCACTATAACTTGCGCGTGCAATGCACTGCTGATGACATCACATATTACATCACTCATGACATGGTCAGTGACATCACTCATGACACCATCCTTGTGACATAGTGACAGACCTCCTTTCACTATAATGTAACCCTTGAGACACATATTCAAAAATAGAAACTGAAATTTTTAATAAAATGGAGATACCTATATCAGTTACAACAAGCAATTCAGTAATTCCACTATCTATATACACATCCACTCATTCACCAACAGTTCTATATAGTCACTCATACATATACTCACTCATCATATGAAGTGATACACCTATACATCCTGTTACACACCGACATTCATCCAAAAGTTACTCACACACATATTCACACGTGCAAATAAACTATTGGACATCCATTTATTTGAATATAGAGTTATACACACACTTCCACCTTACTTCTATTTAAAATTACACATATTTATTCTCTTAAACAATCACTTATAGAAACACATACTTATTTAAACAGGAACTCTTACAATCTCTTACTCTCACATATACTCACTTATATACATCAATATTCATATATACTAGATTAAAACATATGTAGTTACTGATAAAGACACTAGTGAGACAGTCATTCACTCACTAACAAACACATATAGACACTCATCCACCCATACAGTCCTGTACATATGTTGTCTTCAAAACACATACAAACAAAGAGTCAGTCACTCATGCATCTATGTGCTAAGTAATACCCCCACCAAACCATATAGACACTCATACTGATACTAATAAAAATATCTAATAACCCATATACATACACATGAGTGGATGTGTATTAGATGGTGATATTACTGAATTGGTTGTTGTAACTGGTATGGGTATATCCACTTTTTTGAAAATATTAGTTTCTATTTTTGAATATGTGTTTCATGGGTTACATTACACTGAAAGGAGGTCTGTCACTGTGTCACAAGGATGGTGTCATCAGTGATGTCATGAGTGATGTCACTGACCATGTCATGAGTGATGTAATATGTGATGTCATCAGCAGTGCATTGCACGCGCAAGTTATAGTGAGTCCGACTAACTATAACGTGGGAATTTCAATGGTTTTATATCAGTAAAATTTCCAGCTAACTATAACTGGTGTGAAACCTATGGTTTTTTCAGTGAATTTAATAGGTTTTTTAAATGCTAATTCCTAACTATAACTGGTGTGAAACCTATGGTTTTTTCAGTGAATTTCATAGGTTTTTTAAATGCTAATTCCTAACTATAACTGGTGTGAAACCTATGGTTTTTTCAGTGAATTTCATAGGTTTTTTAAATGCTAATTCCTTTGTATATCGAGTTTCTAACCTTTTTTTTTTTTACAATTTGCTGTTTTTTTTTAAGTATTCATTTTTTCTTATAATTTTTTTCTTTTGCGCTCTGGGTGCGCGCTCCGGGAAGCTTTCAGCTAAGCTCTCCTGTAAGCTTCTCCGAGAGCTCATCTGAAAGCGCACCCAGAGCGCAACTGTCGTTCGTGAAAAAAAAATATGAATGAAAAGTTAATAATAATGCAAAACATTTCGTACCATACAAATAAAATTAGTTTTTTTTAATATGGAAAATGATTATGCATTTCTATAAAAGATTGATGACGTCACTTCGGCGCGCAACGTAAGTGCCCTCGGAAGCGCATACGTGCGCGGCGCATAAACGCACGGAAAAGCGCCTACGATCGCGCCACGTTTGCGCCCCGGAAGCGCCTACGATCGCGCTGCGTAAACGCACCCGGAAGTGCTCCGGAGCGCGCAGCGTAAACGCGTCGGGTCATGTGACCCTCAAATAACACTTTTCATTGGTTGCTAACAGTTTTTTTTTACAATGAATGAAATCCCCACCCATTTCCTTCACTTCTTCTTTCACTTTTGTGACTGAAAGACCTGCCTTTTTTGCTGCTCCATATTCCTGGATTCATCATGGCTGCCAGACCATCCAGCAGTGAAGATGACTTCATTGATGAAGAGCCTCCTACCCCAAAGGTGAAGGAACATTTCATTTGGAAATTTTTTAAGTTTCCAGAAGGCCAGAAGAAGGTGAATGCACCAAAAGTAGAGTGCAGGATCTGCAAACAGGTCCTGTCACGGGGTAACCCCCAAAAAAAATACTCTTTTGGGAACTTTACGATGATCCGACATGTGGAGAGGAGGCACCCCCAGAATTTTGCCCGGGAAAGTGTCAGGGCTCTGGCACAGGAGGTTCCCAGAGATGGGGCCTCTACATCAACAGGAGGAGCAACTTCTTCTGGAAGAGAACAATCTCAGGGGCAGGTAGCAAACATTCAACCTGCATTCAACCATGGGGTCGTCAAATGCAGATACTGCAATCAACTCCTCACCTATGGGGAGCAAAGTGTCCTGCTCATGGTTCGGGCATTGGAGAACCATCACTGCCCTTCCCACCCCTAATTTTTTTCTTTTCTTTTTGCTCCTGTTGAGCAGTTTCTATTCCCTGTTTTTGTTCCTCTTCAGTTAAAAGAAGAAAACCAAAAGTTCTTTTCAGAACTACCTCCAATTCTCATCAAAGAGCTATAATCTTAAAAAATGAAGAGTAAGTGAAATATAGTGCATTGATAATTGAAAGGAGAATGAGTAAGAAAGAACAGAAAGGTATGAGAGGTGAAAGGAAGTGAAGTAGGAGGAATGAAAGAAGGTGAGTGTTAGAAAAGAAAGTTATGACACAGTGAATAAACTGGAGTATTTCTGACATATCTGTAAACACAAAAGTAACGCATTGCAGGAGTGCGTCACAAAAGTGACGCAACTCCAGTAATGTGTCCTTTCACATGGAAAAAGCACCATGTGAAAGGTTTGCTGTGAAGCAGGCGCAAGATTTTGGCGCAACTGCATCCTAAAAGTGACGCACTGCGTCATTATTACCAAGCTTTTTGCAAGGAACACCCCCTCTGCATGCATTATACCTGACACTATTTTTTAAAAAGTGACGCATCTAGGTACATGGGTCACTTTTTAAAACTCTGCGCCATATTGTATCTGCATCAGGTATATTGTATGCAGAGGGGCAATCCCGCGCAAAAAGCTTGGTAATAACAACGTACTGAAATCTATGAGATTTCCCTGCGTCACTTTTAGGATGCTATTGCGTCAAAATTTTGCGCCGGCCTCGCATCACTTTTATGTTTACACATATGTCAGAAATACTGACGTATCTGTAGCTCCTTGCAACATGATTCGTCATACATTAAATATGACACATCTGGAATGTCATAAGGACTGTGGACAGAAAAGTGACGCATCACACCAGCAGTGTAATAAAATGTGCCTCGTTGCACTATATTTAAAGGATGCAACAGCATCCTAAAAGTGACGCAGTGAAATCTCAAACATTTCACTGCGTCGCTATTACAAAGCTTTTAGTGGGAGAACACCCCCTCTGCATGCATTATACCTCACGCAGATATAATGTGGCGCTTGATTTTAAAAAGTGACCCATCTACCTAGATACCTCACTTTTTAAATATAACGCAACGCGGCACATTTTTTTACACTACTGGTGCAATGCGTCACTTTTCTGTGCGCACTCCTTATGACATTCCAAGTAACGCATTGCTGGAGTGCGTCACAAAAGTGACGCAACTCCAGTAATGTGTCCTTTCAAATGGGGAAAGCAGCATATGAAAGGTCTTGCCTCAGTCTAACACCTGCTGTAAAGCAGGCACAAGATTTTGACGCAACAGCATCCTAAAACTGACGCAGTGAAATCTGAAAGATTTCACTGCGTCGCTATTACAAAGCTTTTTGCGGGAGAACACCCCCTCTGCATGCATTATACCTGACGCTATTTTTAAAAAGTGACGCATCTAGGTACATGGGTCACTTTTTAAAACTCTGCGCCATATTGTATCTGCAACATGATTCGTCATACATTAAATATGACACATCTGGAATGTCATAAGGAGTGCGCACAGAAAAGTGACGCATAACACCAGCAGTGTAATAAAATGTACCTCGTTGCACTATATTTAAAAAGTGACGCATCTAGATAGATGCGTCACTTTTTAAATATTGCATAACAATGCGCATTTTTTTACACCGCTGGTGCGTCACAAAAATTGACGCACAGGAAGCGCAAAACTAACAGCGCAAGGCCTTCATAAATATAATCCTGGATTTTCCCCGTGCTTCGCCGGTGCGCGTACCATGCGCTTCCCCCGCGCAAAACGAAAAAAAAATTTTAATGCCCTGCAGGACCCTATTTTAGTCCCTACATCAAACCTAGGGGGTCAGAGGGGGTCTACTCTTCCCCCTTATGGTCATTTGCCCCTTTTTTTTTCAAACCCCTTGTGTCTCGATTTTACCGAGACACAAGATGGCGGCCGCTCCGGACTGTTTAGAATGTTTACAGACAACTGAGAGCCAATCAGCTTCCTGCGCGCAAGTCGCGTGCCGCGCCTGGAGCGCACTCGGGTGCGCGCACGGGAGAGCGCCTATAGATATATATATTTTTTTGAACCTAAATTACTCAAAATCCACTGGAGCACATATCTTGAGACATAGCAAAGGCACATCGGGCTACCAGTCCCTACAATTTTGCCAAGTTTGGTGGAAATCCATTCAGCCGTTCGGGCTAAAAGTGAAATCGACCGCCCTATGGAAATTAACATGGGGAAAACGCGTTTTGGGACCCCCCTTTTATCTCGGCCCCCGCTTGACGAATCCCCCCCAAACTTTCAGGGAAGGACCGGACCGCCATGAGACCATTTTCCTGAAAATTTCAGGCAGATTCGTCAACCGGCGCCAAAGTTATTCAAAATAGAATGTTGAGATTTAACATTGAAAATTATCCTAACTATAACTACCTACTGGCGACCGCCAGTAGGTAATATATATATATATATATATATATATATATATATATATATATATATATATTCACTGAAAAAACCATAGGTTTCACACCAGTTATAGTTAGGAATTAGCATTTAAAAAACCTTTGAAATTCACTGAAAAAACCATAGGTTTCACACCAGTTATAGTTAGGAATTAGCATTTAAAAAACCTATTAAATTCACTGACAAAACCAGTTATAGTTAGCTGGAAATTTTACTGACATAAAACCATTGAAATTCCCACGTTATAGTTAGTTGGACTCACTATAACTTGCGCGCCTGCAATGCACTGCTGATGATGTCACATATTACATCACTCATGACATGGTCAGTGACATCACTCATGACATCACTGAGTCCAACTAACTATAACGTGGGAATTTCAATGGTTTTATGTCAGTAAAATTTCCAGCTAACTATAACTGGTTTTGTCAGTGAATTTAATAGGTTTTCTAAATGCTAATTCCTAACTATAACTGGTGTGAAACCTATGGGTTTTTCAGTGAATTTCAAAGGTTTTTTAAATGCTAATTCCTAACTATAACTGGTGTGAAACCTATGGTTTTTTCAGTGAATTTCAAAGGTTTTTTTAATGCTAATTCCTAACTATGTAAGACCTGAAAGCCCACCAGGAATCTCCAGTATGCGCCAGGGGACTGCATTGCAGAGAGGTGTAATGAAGCCACAACCCTTTTTACACCTCTCTGCAACGCAGCCCCGTGCATGTTTGAAGAGGGGAAACTAATTCCCCTTGCATACTGGGGGCCCCTGGGGGCCAATTAGCCCACCTGGAACCTCCAGTATGCGCCTGGGGCTGCATTGCAGAGGTGTAATGAGACTATGCCCCTTGTTACACCTCTCTGCAACGCAGCCCACTGCCGCGTTTGCAGAGGGGGAACTAATTCCCCTTGCATACTGGGGGTCCCTGGGGTCAACTAGTCCACCAGGAGCCTCCAGTATGCGTGAGGGAGCTGCATTGCAGAGAAGTGTAATGAGGCCACACCCTTGTTACACCTCTCTGCAATGCAGGCCACTGGCGCGTTTGCAGAGGGGGGACTAATTCCCCTTGCATACTGGGGGTCCCTGGATCATATCTGCCCAAACACCGATATTCCAAACGATTGTAAATGACTTTTCTTGAGAAACATTTGGATTTGGATTATCATGTCCTATACTTTGGAATTTTGGAAAGACTGACTTTGAGGATGCTATAAATTACTCAAGTCTGCCCGAATTGTGTGGGTAAAATTGATACCTAGTCACTTTTAATAAGAATATACTTATGTCTCGTCTAACATTTGGAAGAAATATCTAGTTATATGACAACGGTATACCGACATAACTTGAAGGAAATAAGAATGCCCTGAAGAAGTTCTGTTGTACAGAACGAAACGTTTCGGCGGGCTGTGGTACGTAAACTTAAGGAAAATAAAAGCATTTGAATATACACCAAGATTCAGCGCTTCAATAAGTACTCTAAGTGATATGATTTGATTGGACTCATTGTGAAAGTGGTGCTGTGCCAAACTTTGGAATATTCTCCACTACTCTCTACTACTTACTCTCTCCTACTCTCTACTACTCACTCTCTACTGCTCTCTACTACTCACTCTACTACTTACTCTCTACTACTCTCTACTACTCACTCTCTACTACTCTCTACTACTCACTCTACTATTCACTCTACTACTCTCTACTACTCACTCTGCTCCTCTCTCTACTGCTCTCTACTACTCTCTACTACTCACTCTCTACTCTCTATTACTCACTCTCTACTCTCTACCTCTCTACCTCTCTCTTCTTCTCTCTCTACTAATCTCTACCTCTCTACCGCTACCTCTCTACCTCTCTACCTCTACACTTCTTCCTCTCTACCTCTCTCTACACGCACACATATAGACATATATGCATATATATATGTGTATGTATAAAAAAAACAACTAAACATTTTTTTTCTAAACAGCTACTTTTAAAACTGTCATTCTTTTTCCCCATGGTACGCTCCCCGGTACGCTCCCCGGTGCGCGTACCGGGCGCTCCCCCCGCGAAAATCAAAAAAACATTTTTTTTTTTGCCCAGCGGGGCCCTTTTATGGCCCCCACATCAAACCTAGGGGGTCAAGGGGGGGGTCTACTCTGCCCCCTTATGGTCATTTCCCTCTTTGTTTTGGCCACCTCTCGTGTCTCGATCCTACCGAGACACAAGATGGCGGCCGCTCCGGACTGTTTAGAATGTTTACAGACACCCCAGAGCCAATCAGCTTTCTGCGGGCAAGTCG
This sequence comes from Lissotriton vulgaris, assembly GCF_964263255.1. Lineage (NCBI taxonomy): Eukaryota > Metazoa > Chordata > Amphibia > Caudata > Salamandridae > Lissotriton > Lissotriton vulgaris. Next base: position 164,136 of record NW_028247876.1, read on the forward strand.
CGTGGCGCGCCCAGTGCGCGTACCAGTGCGCGTACCGGAGCGCTGCTCTAGATATATATTTTTTTGAACCTTAATTACTCAAAATCCACTGGAGCACATATCTTGAGACATAGCAAAGGCACATCGGGCTACCAGTCCCTACAATTTTGCCAAGTTTGGTGGAAATCCATTCAGCCGTTCGGGCTAAAAGTGAGGCCAAACGCCCTATGGAAAAATGAATGGGAAAAACGCGTTTTGGGACCCCCTTTTTTCTCTGCCCCCCCTTGTCAGAACCCCCCCAAATTTTCAGGGGCTGCTCAGAAACAAAATGTGCCATTTTCCTGAAGATTTCAGCCGATTCCATCCACAAACGCCAAAGTTATTAGACATAGAATTTTCAAAAGTTCCATACAGAAAAAATCCTAACTATATATACCTACTGGAACCGCCAGTAGGTAATATATATATATATATATTCACTGAAAAAACCATAGGTTATAGACCATATTTAGTTAGGAATTAGCATTTACAAAACCTTAATTTACTCGCACAAAACCATAGAAATTCGCATATATAGTTAGTTGCAATAACTATATATCGCTCACCCGCAATCCACTGCTGATGATGTCACATATTACATCATTCATGACATGGTCAGTGACATCACTGATGACATCACTGATGGCATCTCAAATGACATCACTGATGACATCACTGATGACAACATCCAGTGACTGTATGTTTCTGTAAAGTTAAAATATGTCTTACATATTGAAGAATGAGTGGATGTATAAGTGTCTGGATGAAGGATTTAGTAGGTGCATGACTGACTGTATGAGAGAGTGATTAAATGTGTCTCACTGAGTGCATGGGTTAGTGACTAAACTGTCTTAATTTGTGCATAATTATATCTGTTGTTCTATGAACTGCTGCATGTGTTGATCAGTAGCTATATGAGTACCTATATGGGTTATTCATTGGTTGCCCAAGTATTTGTATGGGAGACTGAGTGAGTATGTGGGTGGCTGGGAGGTGTGTGACTCTGTGCACACATGTGTGAACAGTTGATTCACTAGATCTATGGGTTCAAAACTGCATGTGGAAACAGCTGTATGGGTGGTTGACTGTGTACGAGTGTATTGGTGAGTGAATGGATATCTCAGTGCTACATGTCAAAGTAAGTACATATGTAAAACACAGTACATGTGAAAGTTCACATATATAAATTACTGTGTATAAGAGCCAGTGAATGTGTGAGTGGCTGCATGGATCATTGTAAACTTGTATCAGTGATTGTATAAGACAGTAAATATGTGTTAGAATATGTTTGAATAAGTAAGGTGTGTATAACTGTATAGTTGAGCAAATGGAGGTGTGATTGATTCTTTGCAGACTAGTTGTGTGAGTAACTCCATGGATGAGTGACAGTATGTGAGTGTCTGTTTACACTGAGTGTATCTAAGGTTATATTAGAGTCTGAAGAGGTTCATCGTATTATCACATGAATGATGTCATCAGTGATGTGATCAGTGATATCATTTGAGATGTCATCAGTGATGTCATCAGTGATGTCATTTGAGATGTCATCAGTGATGTCATCAGTGATGCTTTTTGAGATGTCATCAGTGATGTCATCAGTGATGTCACTGACCATGTCATGAACGATGTAATATGTGACATCATCAGCAGTGGATTGCGGGTGCGCGATATATAGTTATTGCAACTAACTATATATGCGAATTTCTATGGTTTTGTGCGAGTAAATTAAGGTTTTGTAAATGCTAATTCCTAACTATATATGGTCTATAACCTATGGTTTTTTCAGTGAATTTTCAAGGTTTTGTAAATGCTAATTCCTAACTATATATGGTCTATAACCTATGGTTTTTTTCAGTGAATTTCAATGGTTTTTTAATAGCAAATATCAAAAGCTGTCAAATGTCAAGTACGTGATAGGTAAAAACATTTTCGTGTTTATGCACGCTGATGTGCTTTGAACGCTGCCCCCCTCCCCCCCCTCTTTTCTCTTAGGAGTACTCTCTCTTTGCAGATAGTGAAGGGTAGTTAACGCAGGCCTTTACCCCCGTTGTAATCCGTCGTGCCTGCTGCCCTCTCTATTTGATTGATTGTTATCCAAGCATTTACTGTTTTAGAATTGGTTCTCTTTGGTTCATTCTCTATTTACAAACAAGCACAGAATCGCAATACTCTGTTTAGTCTTTGCAGATAGTGAAAAATCGTTTAAAAAAACAAAAGGAATCGAGCAAAATCAGTAGGCCACTAATGGGATCTCTTTTTTACCTCGCTAAAATAGAAACATTAAGAACAACCCCTCATGAGAAACATGAAACTAGTGAGATGAACTTAGCTCCACACCATGATGGCTGCAAGACAGCTCGGCTCCGCCACCCACCCCACCCAAAATAACGACAAACCCTATGCAAATATTATAAATATATACAACACACCAGCAAAGTAACAGGGTAAAACATTTTATTAAATAACTATTTACATAACTATTTTATACTTGTTGTTGCCCGATCCGGCTAGCTCAATCGATCGAGCATGAGACTCATGCACTCTGATCTCCTTGGCCTCAGTCAAGCATTAATAGTAAGATTTTCATACATGAGTGTACTTTTTGCCTTTTGGTGACTCTTCCATTCTGAACATTGTCCCACAATCCGTTTGACCTGAAACGATTACACAAATAAAACATTTGTGAGTTTTAAATTTCCGGAGAAGTATAATTCACCAATACCTTTCTCTGTAGATCTTTTTCCATTAACAATCCCAGTTCCATCACCCGCCCAGGATATCACTACTGTTAGTTGTCATTGTTGCTTCTGTTTTAATAAAAAATGTTTTAAGGAGTTTACTGTTTTTGTTGCGATGTATATATTTATAAGTTATTAAAGTGTTATAATCCTACTAATTTTTTATCGATTATTGCTCTTTGAGATATTCCCTGTCTACAAACAGAGAAGAATAGGAATATTCTGTCTCCCTTTGCAGATAGTGAAGGATAGGTAATGCGGACTTTTGTCCCCCGTTGTAATCCGTCATGCCTGTTTTTCTCCCCACTGATTGATTGATTGGCTGGACATTTATTGTTCAAGGAATAGTTCTCTCGAGGTATTCTCTGTTTGCAAATAACGTGGAATATAAATATTCTGTCTAGTCTTTGCAAGTAGTGAAGGGTGGGTAATGCGGACCTTTGTCCCCCGTTGTAATCTGTCATGCCCATCTACTCCCCATGATTGAGAAACTAGTTCCACCCGGACCATTTATTAGAGGTACATCATCTGGCTCAACCGGAGAGTACCCCTAATAAAGAAGACATATGTAAATACGAAGTAATCACTGTATCCTGTTAAACAGAAACTTTAGCATGAAACACACTTGAAAAGGAAGGGAAAGAAATCGAACAAAATCAGTAGGCCACTGATGAGTTTTTGACTTCCCTAGAAATAAGAAACATGAAAGTAGTGAAAGAAGCCAAGCTTGACGTTACGGCAGCCACGAGGTAGCTAGGCTCCGCCACCCCCCCACTGCTCCAAGCATGTCTGTCCCACCACCCGCCACGCCCAATAACGGTAACATGAAATAGATACAAATTAGCAGATACCTACCCCCATTCCGGAAACTCCCGAAGTGCAACAGGTTCGCGGCTACGCCCATCCGGAAGACGAGGCCTTTGGCACGTGTTGGTGCGGGTCCTGCTGGCTGCCGTCGGCCGAGGAGGTCATCACCTAAGGTGGGCCAGGAGAGGAGCCGAGGCAGACGGGATTCTTCTTCTTTCTAAAATAATGGCTGCGACAACGGGGGGGGGATTTCTTGCACATGCCACCGACCCCCCCCTCTTATCGCCTGGTCCGGACATCACGGATATCAACGCCAGATGTCGGCGTGGGGTGCGCTGGGAGGGAGAGGCGGCACAAACGAGCCTCTCCCACCCCCACAGGTGGGGGCCCCTCAGCTGCACCCCCAACGCTCCACTCACCCAACAAAAGGGTTGTCGCACAAGGTGGACCAGGAGAGGAGCCGAGGCCGACGGTATCTTCTTCTTTTTTCAATAATGGCTGCGACAACACTGGGGGGGGGATGTCTTGCACATGCCACCGACCCCCCCCTCTCCTCCCCTCGTATCTCCTGGTCTGGCCCCGGCTTGATATGAGCTCCCCGTTCGGTCCTGAAGCGGCGCCCTGCAGGCCACTGGAGGGGATGTCTTGCCTCTGCCTCCGACCCCCCCCTCTTACCGCCTTGTCCGGACATCACGGATATCAATGCCAGGTGTCGGCGTGGGGTGCGCTGGGAGGGAGAGGCGGCGCGAACGAGCCTCTCCCACCCCCACAGGTGGGGGCCCCTCAGCTGCACCCCCAACGCTCCACTCACCCAACAAAAGGTCTCGTCCACTATTGCGAGGCAATGATGCTCCGCTCACCCAGCGGGGGTCTCGTCCACTGTTGCGGTGCAACGGCGCTTCTGAGTTCAACTAGAAAAAGAGTCCTGCGTCCAGAAACGTTCTCCTCAACTTTGAAGATTCTATAAGAGCCACGGGGGCCCCCGACCCCCGCAGACACCCCCGATGGGGAACGACTGCCTTGATCACCCACGGAACGACCACGACGTAGCCGCGGGACGTCGGCGCGCTCATGCCGGCGCCGGCCTCAGTCTTGAAATGACCAAAATCCTGCAAGACTACCAACTTGATCAGTTCCGGTGGGACACCAGTATGACCCGGTAGGAGAGATTGTTGCCTCCCACCCCATTTTGACTGATGGTTCATGTCGGCAGTCCCCTCTGCTACCCTTCAACGAAAACTTTTGGACTGCCGAAAGAGGTCCCGGTCCAACCACGAGTTGGTGGAGACATTTTGACTATACTTGGACCTTCCTGACCTCACCCAAAATGGCGCCGGTACAAATGAAACTCTCAACTCCTTGTTGTGCCCCGATTGCTCAGCCTTGATATCATGAGATATGTATGCAGTTTTTAGCACATGAATTGATATGGGATAAGACTGATTATATGTTCGGACAATGAATTGATCCGAGATGGGTATTGATTATACGTTCGAACAATGAATTGACATGGGACGGGTACTGATTACACGTTCGGACAATGAATTGATATTAAGTTCTAATGCATCATTGATTACTGTATTTATTATTGAAGGTTCGAATTGTCGACACTTTTGGTACTTGCTCACAATGAATTATTGATATGATTTTGTTGCACTTGTCGCACTTTTTACTATGAAATCAACGACCGCTGACTCTGTTATGTTTTCCACAAATAAATACCCCCCCCCCCATTTACAGTTCCAGCCTGCTCCGTGGCCGGCCCACGGGGTTGTAGGCCCGTATTTGTGCACCAACATTTTTATTAAAGGTTTTTGAAAAAGCAAACGTAGTTGTAACGCGTAGATTGGTAAGTTTCGAATAAATGGCCACTGTTTCCGATTTAAAAAAAAAAAAAAAAAAAGCAGGTGAAATGAAGCAGCTCAATTAGTTAAGGGTTAAAAAGTATAGTACGCAGAAACATTGAAAATATGAATGGTCCAGGTTTGTTGTATGTGTTTTTCATTTTTGTACAGCATAAAGCAATCGATAAAGATCCTGGTATTTAGCCTCTACTTTATATGCTACCTGTATCAGGGAAGTTGTTTTAAATGCCCCTAAGCCACCCCGAAGGAATGTCACCTGGCCCCCCTAGTACGAACGAAAACGACCCCGTACCACTGTAGGTTATCTCTCTTCCTCAAAAATGACAAAAATTACTTTCTAGGACGTTTTGGACATTGATGATTTTCATATGATCTATTTATTAAAGTAATACTCATCTCTCCGCATGAAATTAATTTTCCACATGCTACACCAGTCCATCTCATCTGCCCAAAGTTCTTTTGCAGATTTGGGACCGTTTCCCTTGCCTCTGACTCACTTATTTCTAAGTCATTGGTGGATGTTTTTGCCGGTCGGGGGTTATCCACCAAATCTCGAAGTTGCGCTTTAGAATAATTAAGAGGGTGCCACCTCTCCATGTGCCGATGCATGGTATGATTACCATAGCTATATTTTTTTTCGGTCCCTCTCGAGAGTTTTTTTTTGCAGATGAGGCAGGTAACGAACCTGGCATTAACTTTCTTTTTATGAGAAGGAAAAGAAAAAAATTGCCAGATAAAATTCACTTTCACATGGGACGTTCTTGGCATTTCTTTCAGAAACTTTTACATCACTGTGTCATTTCTTTGTCTATCCAGGTTAAAGCAATGTCATGTTTAATATAAGCACTTCCACATAGGATTGGGTGCATTGTTATAAGGCATGCTTTAAAAGTGATTTAATGAAATGAGCGACATTTCACTGAGTGAGTTCAGCAACACTGATATATGAAAACATTGGTGGAAAATGATATTAAATGTTACATGGTGTTCTTTGCAGGAGTTTAAGTCCTTTGTTGCAGTGGCAATTCTGCCTCAGGATTAAGGGGCCGGGGGGCTGAGTGGTACTTGTATGATATGTAGAGTGAAATAACAGGCTCTCCTCATGAGAAATAAAACTGTGTTCTTGTGTTCCTGCTGCCAGCGCCCGTCTCTTTATTTGGTAACCGTTCAAGGTGGGAACTAAGTGGCGTCTTGTGCCAGCAGCCTGGGCATCGGTTGTAATCTGGGCTGAATTTTCCTCAGCACGGGGTGTGATTCTCAGGGAAGAGCAGCGCATATGGGAGGAGGTTTATGGCCCATTCATGAGAGAGAGAGCGTGGGTGACCAGTGCATGGGGGAGATGCTTGCGAGGGTGGGGAGCCATGCTGAGGATCGGCGGCGTGCAGAGAGTGGGTCTGGTCAAGGCATCTAAAATGGCTGCCGTGCACGACAAAAGTGTGGCATTGGAAAAAAAGCAAGATGGCGCAGACAATGTTTATCAATACGGATTAATTTATAACAATTATTTTTAACAATATATTTACTCGCAGTGTCAAAATGGCGGTCAACACTTCCTGATTTCCTTCGAATCGAACGTTAACAGAAGTCAAGCAGCAAAAAAAAAAAAAAAACGCTCACGCGCAACCGCTGGAAGACAAGTATCAACATATATGAGCCTCCTCAACCACCCTCAGAAAACATAGAGGGTCAGGATACGTCTCCCATACCCCCTTAAACCCAATACTCACATTGCTTTTCCTCCATCTTGTAATTTAATTAAATCGAAACACAAAATGGCAAATTCCCGTTTCGCTACCAGTTTGCGACCCGGTTCACGAACCGAGAAGCGCTTCTACCGCGAAAAATCAAATTTTTTTTATTTGCCCCACGGGACCCTTTAATAACCCCAACATCATTCCTAGGGGGTCAAGAGGAGTCTACCTTGCCCCCTTTCATTAAATTCCCCCTTCGTTTTTCTCCTCCTCTTGTCTCTCGATCCTACCGAGAGACAAGATGGCGGCCGCACCGGACTGTTTAGAATGTTGACAGACACCGGAGAGCCAATCAGCTTCGCTTCGCAAAGCTCCGTTACGCGAAAAGTACGCGATCTGGAGCGCTATCCGGGACGCTGTCACAGATATATCTGTTTTTTTAAACGTTAATTTCTCAAAATCCACTGGAACACATATATTGAGACCCAGCAAAGGCACATCGGGCTAACAGTCCCTACAATTTTGCCAAGTTTCGTGTAAATCCATTCAGCCGTTCGAGCTAAAAGTGAGGCCAAACGCCCTATGGAAAAATGAATGGGAAAAACGTGTTTTGGGACCCCCCTTTTTTCTCGGCCCCCCCTTGACAAAACCCCCGCAAATTTTCAGGGGCTGCTCAGAAACAAAATGTGCCATTTTCCTGAAAATTTCAGCCGATTAAATGTGTCTCACTGAGTGCATGGGTTAGTGACTAAACTGTCTTAATTTGTGCATCATTATGTCTGTTGTTCTGTAAACTGCTGCATGTGTTGATCAGTAGCTATATGAGTAACTATATGGGTTATTGATTGGTTGCCCAAGTATTTGTATGGGAGACTGAGTGTGTGTGTGGGTGGCTGGGAGGTGTATGACTCTGTGCATAGATGTGTGAGCAGTTGATTCACTAGATGTATTGGTTCAAAAGTGCATGTGGAAACAGCTGTATGGGCGGTTGACTGTGTGCATGAGTGTATTGGTGAGTGAATGGATATCTCAGTGCTACATGTCCAAGTAAGTACATATGTAAAACACAGTACATGTGAGAGTTGACATATATAAATAAGAGCCAGTGAATGTGTGAGTGGCTGTATGGATCATTGTGAACTTGTATCAGGGATTGTATAAGAGAGTAAATATGTGTTAGTATATGTTTGAATAAGTAAGGTGTGTATAACTGTATAGTTGAGGAAATGGAGGTGTGATTGATTCTTTGCATGACTGACTAGGTGTGTGAGTAACTCCATGGATGAATGACAGTCTGTGAGTGTCTGTTTACACTGAGCGTATCTAAGGTTATATTAGAGTCTGAAGAGGTTCATCGTATTATCACATGAATGATGTCATCAGTGATGTGATCAGTAATGTCAAATGAGATGTCGTCAGTGATGTCATCAGTGATGTCATTTGAGATGTCATCAGTGATGTCATCAGTGATGTAATTTGAGATGTCATCAGTGATGTCATCAGTGATCTCATTTGAGATGTCATCAGTGATGTTATCAGTGATGTCACTGACCATGTCATGAATGATGTAATATGTGACATGATCAGCAGTGGATTGCGGGTGCGCGAAATATAGTTATTGCAACTAACTATATATGAAATTTCAATGGTTTTGTGTGAGTAAAATAAGGTTTTGTAAATGCTAATTCCTAACTATATATGGTCTATAACCTATGTTTTTTTCAGTGAATATAGATATAGGTATACTATATCTAAGTAAGGGGAGATTATACCACCTTACCTAGGCTGTAAGCACAGACCTGTGGTGTCAGTTTGGAAGGCAAACCAGGGGTGGCACAATACATGCTGCAGCCCCAGGTAGGCCTAGGGTGCATCTATGCCCTGGGTACTTATGGTACACTATACAGGGGCTCACAAGGGTGACCCAGTAACCAATCTGGTATGTACCTAAAGTACATAGTATCAATTTAGAGAGAGAACAGCTAGGCTGTGGACCTTATTAGCAGGGCCACAGCCACATTAAAGTTAAAAAAAACACAGAATCACAGCAAAAGTGGGGGTAACCATAGAAAGCAGACCCTACTCTCCTACAAGGGGTAGTGTCCACTCCAGTGTCCAAAGCGAAAAATATGGGAGTGATCATAGATGAGAAATTGAACTTTGAGGCTCAAGTTAATGCAGTTTCCTTATCCAGCTTCTATCTACTTAAAGTGATAAAGAGAATTCCACCTTTTATTCCAGAAAATAGTAGAAATATCTTAGTTAGATCCTTAGTTCTCTCCAAGCTAGATTATTGCAACAGACTTTATCTTAGCATACTCGAGAGGCAGCTACGAAAGCTCCAGATGATCCAGAATGCTGGTGTAAGGCTGCCGTTAGGGATCCCTAAGTTTCAATCAATAGGGGAGCTCTTAAAAATCTTCCTTGGCTTCCTGTCAGACACTGCATCAATTTCAAAGCTTTATGCATTACATATAAAGCACTCCATGGTACCGGACATAAGTTTCTGAAGTGAACATTGAAATGAGACTCCCAAATACATGCCTCCGCCCGGAAATTGATGCTTTTCCCAGGTTTCAGAAAGCCAACTGGGGTGGCCGAAGCTTCAGAGTGGGGGCCACAAAACCTTGGAACAGCCTTCCGAGTTCCAATGGGACTTTCCCTGCTTGTTTTTCTGCCATGAACTAGAACAATTTAATTAAAATAAAATAAAATGTAAATGACTTCAGATCCTCAAGAGTCACATGTTTCTTGACATCAATTTTGCATTCAATCTTTTTGTGATATAAAGGCCTCTTTATTATCCACTCTTACAATGAGTGCTGTTGGGTTGAATTATTGAAGTGGCAGACAATACCTTTAAAATAGAGTGCCCAACAGGGATGACTGCTATTCCTTTTATTCAAATCATGGTACGTAGATGGAAAACTGCAAGGAATTATTCTCTTTTTGTACCTGCCAATCCCAGATTGAAAAAGGGCCAGGAATGCCGGTGAAAGGCTTTCAGTTCCTCGTATAAGAAGAAGAGGAATTCAAGCATCTCGGGACTCTTGTACCCCCAACCCCCTCCCAGTCCCCAGCTCTGTCAGAGGCCAGCCATTGTGCCTATAGTTAACCTAAGAATCAGTACATCACGTTAACTACCCTGGGCCAGGCGCCATTACGGTCCTTTTCAAGGATCATTCCCATCAAGGGAGCTTGTGGGCAGCCCGAGCCTGCTGGAGCAGCAATCGGACCCTGCAGGCAGGTGTGGCGCTAAGGTTCCCCTTCTGCTGAATTTGCTTAGAAGAGCATTGCCGGGTGCCTGGGTTATGTGAGGGGTGGAAAGCATGAATTAATCTCAGCCACTGGTAGGTATTTGGGCTGCATCCCAGCCCATCGTTATTTTGCCCACCATGGCCCCTCAGTTTGGAGTCCACCCTTTACAATCAGCCCCCGTCCTGCTCCAATAAGAGCAGTCCAGCCCGACCTTCCAGGCACGGTTCTCCCTGACCTGGAGCTCAAGGAACTTAAGACCAGGTATGCCCTGACTGGGGCTCATCAGTCAGGTTTACCTTGGTTCCAGTGGCACAGTGGGCACAGTACCCATATCTGGGCATTCTCTTGGCCACTTAGGGTGTTACATCAAACTCACACAAGGTGATGGGAGAAATGCTTGCAATGGGTGTAACCCCTGGCAATGGCTTGAGGTAGCATTCCAATCCATCGATCTTTAGGCCACCGTCCCACCCCAGAATAGACCCAGGCATTCCAAATCAGTATTTATTCAAGTGATGAGACCCTCAGTCAGAGAAGACTTATGGATCCTGGGAGTTTGCACAAACTATGAACAGGCTGCAGGGATTTCTTCTGCAGTTTTTTAAAATTAGTGAATTATGGTCATATCCTTTTAGATGGGGCTTCTTGTACTACGTACAGTCCCTGCTTAAAAGTTGAAACCTGAGGGCATGGGCATCATGGACCAGCTGTGAATGGCAGGATGTCCTATAAAGGTTCTTTTGCAATTTGATTCTATCTGCAGTCCCACATACTACTTAGCCTTTACCCCGAGGACTCATTAGGAGCACTTAAAGTACCAGTACAAGAAAACAAATAAAAGAAAAACAACGAAATGCAACTACCTCCATTGACTGATCCATTATGCATGAATTAAGAATATTATGGGTTAGGTACGGTTGAAGCAGAAAGGGCTTCTTATTATGCGAAGTGAGCAAAATATCAGTGGTGGACGGAATTTATGATTCCCCCAGCGAAATTGGAGGAACTTAGTAACCCCACGTTACTTAAGTAAGGTTAAATTACTAGTTCATTTCATTGCTCCTCCACCCGAATTAATCAGCTCGGTAGCTGGTATTTAAACAGGGATGATGGAGGGAGCCATCATTTTCAAAATAAAAAACACTGCATTTAAACTTTAATCTGCAGTGATTTAAGCATAGAGGGAACCCCTTCTCTTACAGCCCTGTTTAATCCACTTCATTGTAGTACATAAACCTCGGTAAGCCCAACCGATGACAAATAACATTTTATCTGTCACAAAAGTATTTCATAAAATTCTACCTTCAGAAAGTATTTGCTCTCTTGAAGAGAGTACCCCCTCTCTCTTGAGTCTAGTGGATGAAGACACAAGCACATTGAACAGCTGGATGTGTAATGCCGCCAATAAACTACCTCCGATCTTCTCACAGACCCCCTGCAGAAGTAAATCCCTGGTTTAAATATAATCTCAGATCCTGAAGAAGGTTGGTAAAACTCTAGATAGGGAATTGCAAAAAACGACCTGACTGATGTCAAACTCATCTATCTATCAAGCAGCTCTAAAAAAACTATGTAGAGGTTAGGACAGCAAAAAGCATACTTTGCAGAGAGGAGGCAGGTAATAAATTCAAGGAGATCTTCAAAAAGTTAATGTCCACTGAGGCCTGCACTGGATTGCACCGACCCAATGTAGAATAGTGCTACCAGTGGGTCTCCTATTTTCAAGATAAGATCACAACTATTCAAGTCAGCCTAGTGTCAGCAATCCTGTCAGAGGAGACAGTTTGCTCCAGCTTTGTCCCTCTCACTTTGGCCTCACTTTAAATGTTCAGCCTATCCCTTTGGAGGAATCATTGTCGGCCTTACGTGCTCTCAAATCAGGATTGACAGCTGGCCTCTGACCCCCAATCTATTAGCAATGGTGCAGCCACCATTAAACCAGTGACTAATAGGGATTAATGCATCATTGTCCTCAGCAACAATTCCTGTATCATGGAAGTAGGCACAAATGTTGTCCCTGTTGAAAAAAGTCTGCAGCAGACCCGAAGAGGCAGTCTAGCTATAGGCCAATTTCCCTAGTGACGAATTGTCCAAGGTCCTGCTTAAAGCTGTTAATTAACAGATGTCTCAGTATCTTTTAACTAACGTACTGAGACAGCATTGATTGAGGTCACTGAATATATTAGAGCTACCTTGGACGCTGGGGGAAGACCGTCCTGATTATGTTAGATCTGTCAGCAGTCTTCTTTATGGTCCCTCATTCTATGCCCCTAGCATGCCTCTAATCCATTGGAGTATGAATGAATGAATGAATTTTATTGTTTGGTTACTCAAAACCATTACATTAAAAACACATTAAAAACAGAGTGCAATTTTTTTTAAAGATTTAAAACAACAAGTTAGTCAGCTGATAAGTCTGTATAGTGAATCCCGGGCACTGGCAAGCTCAAAAGAATGGTGTCTGTGCAAGGGCAGCCCCGCCTACAACTGCAAGGTCTTTAATCACTCATGCCCTGTGTAGCCATCAGCTTGGCCCGTTTCTGTTGGATAAACTTTCCAAAGGATACATTGGAGTAGGTGGATTGGCTTTAGGTTGGCTAGCTCCTTTTCTGAAGGACAGAGGGCAGGAAGTGTGGCTTTCCACATACTCCTCTGTAGCATTTGAGTTAACAGTGGGCATGCCGCAGGGGTCAGCTCTGAGCCCCGCAGTTAGCAGTCACCCAGTCATTGTTTACATGTGGGAAAGGGGAGGATATTGAGGGAGAGTTAATAAAAAACTGCCTTTCTTTTGTCTTTCTCTGGATGACCTCACATTAATTAAAATGCAACGCAGATAAGACTGACATATTATTCTGCTGCCTCAATACTCAAGATTTGCAGAATTTGTGGTCCCATGATGCCCCAACCCTAGATCCTCAGGTTGGAACAGCCAAGAACGTGGGCTTTAAATTTGGCAATACTTTCTCTTTTCAGCCACAGATTACGTCAGTGATTGAAACATGCCTTGGGCTTCTGTGGACATTAACAAAATCGGTATACTTTTTCTACTTGTCTGCAGGAAAGCTGGTCATCCAGGCACTCATAACGTCACAGCCGGACTACAGCAATGTCCTATATCTAGGACACCTGGACTATCTGCTTAACAAACTTCAAGTGGCCAAAAGACGGCAGTCCACATTTTACTGAGCCTGTCCCCAAGAACACACTTGCATGCTCTCCACTGGCTGGTGACAAAGCAAATAATTATTTAGTCCTAGTCCTTAGAGCCCTTGGTGCAGGTTGTCTTGGGGCTACGTCCCCGCCAGTAAATTGGTCAGCCCATTGCCTCCTGGCAAGCATCCATAAGATCCAACGTGTGAGAATGGGTGGAAGGACCTTTTCATATCTTGGGCCAGTGGTTTGAAGTGAACTCCCATTGGAGCTGTGCTCTGAAGCGGCTACCGCCCTATTAAAAAAAGATAAAGACATTCCTCTTTCAACAAGAAAAGATGATCTCACTGCATGTCGCTTGTTAGAAATGGGGTTTCTAGCTGAAAGAGGTTTGCACTCTGTCCAAGTAGGTACCAACACCCGAGTCAGGGAAAGTCACATACACACCTATGCTCACCCTCTGGTAGTTTGGCACAGAGGAGTCAGGCTTAACTTAAGAGGCAATGTGTTAAATATTTGTGAATCAATTACCATACAGCAATCCAAAGAAAACACCACAAAATGACTCCACACAAGTTTAGAAAAATTGAGAATATGTATCCTATAAAAAGAAGACCAAAAGGACACAAAATCCAATCAGCAGAAGTCAAGATATTAACTAATAAGAATAAATGCAAAAACAGAGCTTAGAAATCAATGTGCTAAAAGGTTACTTAAGGTCGCACTAAACAAAGGTAAATCTGAAAAGTCAAGCCGACGCGATGGGCCGCTGGTTGTATACAGTTTCGAAAAGGTCCCGCTAAAGTTTTACCGACTGAAGCTGAGCGAAGAGTTTCTTTCATGGGGCAGAGTTTCGCCAGAGCACAGTGAACATCTCTGGCGTTGGTCTATGATGCACGAAGAGGCGCTAGATGTTATGGAAATAGAGGTGGGAGCCTCACAGTCACGGGCAGTGACGCTGCTGTGCAAAGAGAAAATGTTGCACCCTTTCAGGATGCCGTTCTGAAGGGAGCAGGCCTGTTTGCAGTCTTGAAGTCTGAAAAGCTAGGTTTAAAGTACCCAGGAGCTGTAGATAACTAGAGCAGGTGCAGAGCCCATTTAGGAGGCCCATTTCTTGGCTTGGCTACCTCATTCAAGGGTGGGACTCACAGAAGGCAGAGTCCAGCAGCTCCAGCAGAATTGTTGGATGTCTTTTGTGTCCCTGAGATTTCAAAATGCAGGAAGCAAGCCAGCAAGCCCTTGGAGTCACTCTGGGTTCAGCCCTTAGCCTCAGCAGGGGCAGAGATCAGCAGGCAGCATGACAGCTCAACAAAACAGAGGAGCAGCGCCTTAGAACAGTCAGTCGCAGCAGAGTCACAATTATTTTTATTATTACTATATATTTTATAGAGCGCTTGGTTACACTAGCAAGTGTGTCCCCGCGCTAGTTGCTCCAGTTGCTCCAGTAGAGTCTATGGCATGATTGCGTAAAGTGTCTTAGACCAAGCACTGATCTTTGGGAAGAGGACTGTTTTAAGGTCTCTTCGGGAGATGGACTCAGAGGATTCCAGACGCAGCCTTTCTGGCAGCTAGTTTCATATCCTAGCAGTCATGACTCTAAAAGATTTTCCACCCATTCTTGCTCTTTTAGCCTTCGGGACCTGCACCTGCCCAGTGCCACATGATCTTAGCCGGTGGGTAGGCTCGTACCGTTTAAGAAGGCCATGCAGATACCTGGGGCCTCTCCCAGCGCCTTGAGACCCTACGGGTATGTAGTGCGCTTTATAAATGTCATTGATTGATGAAGGATACGGTGTCCTACACAGAGGGCCTTAAAAGTCACCCGTTCCCTAATCGGGAGCCAGTGAAGGGTCCTCAGTGCTTTTTGTGCTGATGCCCTTCTAGGCAATTGTAGGATCAAGCGGGCAGCTGCATTCTGTATACGTTGTAATCTCAAGAAGCATTTTACGCTGGCCCCTAGATACAGTACATTTCCATAGTCCAGCCTGTATGTTATCAGGGCATGGACCAGGGTCTGGCGTACCAACATGAGCATGAGTTCCAGTGTTTTCCTAAGGACCCTCAGTATGCCAAAACAAGTGCCTGCCACTTGTTTGATCTTGTGGTCGAAGGATAAGTTTTTATCTAGCCAGACGCCTAGGTTCTTCACTAGATTGCTGGGTGTGGGCAATTCACCCAGTTCGTCCGGCCACCAGGCTTATGTCCACACTGATGGGGATTTGCCTACAATCAGTAGCTCCTTCTTATTCCCATTAAGTGGGAGGCAGTTGTCCGCCATCCACTTTGCCAACTCCTGCAAACAAATCGCGAAGTTGGCGGCACATTGCTCCTCTGGTTGCGTTAAGGTCACAATCAGTTGCGTATCGTATGCGTACAACACTATCTCAACCCCAAATTTGTCTGTGATCACTCCAACTTGGGCCACATACAGATTGAATAGGTGGGGCTGAGACTAGAGCCTTGTGGCACTCCCTGTTTGAGTTTTATTTCTTTGGACCTGAAATGTCCCTGTGCGACCTGGAAGCTGCGACCTGTTAGAAATGATTCCAACCATTCCCATGCTTTGCCTCTCACTCCTCCCTTTTTAAGACACTGTAGCAGTGTGTGATGCACTACAGTGTCAAAAGAGGCACTGAGATCGAAAGAATCAGTGCCGCCGTCTGGCCTTCATCTGCATATCTTCGTAGGGCTTCCGTTGACGACATCAGGGCCGACTCGGTCGAGTGTAAAGCGCGGAATCCCGACTGTGAAGGGTGGAGCAATCCGTTGGTCTCAGCAAATGCAGAGAGATGTTTGTTTACTGCTTTCTCCGTGATTTTGGCAAAGTAGGGGAGAAGGGAGATAGGTCGCAAATTGTCCAGTTTCTCTAGACTAATGTTGGGTTTTTTCCTCAGAGGAAGGACTATTGCTTTCTTCCATGAGATAGGTACTTGTCCTGATTCAAAGGAGAGAGCAAGTAAATGACTAATATAAGGCTCCAGAGTGGTTATGCTGCCATGGAGTCTTTTTGGAGGTGCTGGATCACTCGGTGATCCTGATTTAATGCCACCTGCTATCTGGCATATTATTTCCCGTGAAAGTACTAGAAATTCCGAGAGGCAGTTACTGTCCTGTATAGTCATGGGAATCACAATCACTCTGCAAAGCAGCCTTTACCTAAGCAGAGTTCATCCTAGGTCCAGTGCTGTTCTGATTTGATAGAGCCAGAGCCCTGGAATGTAAACCCAAAAGTGCCTTTGATGTAGGTGGTGACTTCAAAGGACTTTTCTTAAGTGGACAAGGATGACTTTAAACCCAGCCCTGGTTGGTGACCTCCAGTGGGGAGTAAATCAGCAATTTGCGTGAGGGCAGGACACAACCTATTCAGGGGAGAGAAGGTGGCCTACTGGCTATAGCGGATGACCTCATAGCTAGGGAATTGGTTTGAGTCTTGGCAGGGCCGCTCAACACCCTGTAATTCTGGATAAATCACTTAATCTCCCAATGCCTAACAAAATTAGGGGGATATTCTCAAGAACGTGTGATAATTATCGCAAAATTAGCTTAACGCAACCTTCAACATCGCAGTCTATCGCTGGACAATAACGCCGTGTTAAAGTGGTATTCTCAACATGTTGGTACCATGCGATAGTCTCATGATACTCGTCAATTGACCGTGTTAAAATTAAACGTGAAATGCGTACGCAAAAAAAGGGGCGATACTCCAAACCGTGATACAAGAAACAGCGATAAACAGCAACAAGCCTGCAATTCCCATGTGTCATGCAGGAAAATGCACCATAAAAGCAGAGAAAAATTACAATGTACGAGTACAAGCTCACATCCGTGATGTGGTACAAATATCCACTGTCCCACATCAAATAGGCATCTCCTTACAAAAAATCACAATGTACATTGTCATGCAGTCTGTATGTAAACTTCACCAATACGTCAACATACCTTGAACACACTGTGAAACTGTATCTCCCCATGACATTGCAGAGGGACAATCGACACCTCCTGCAGAGCAGACCCTATATCACATCAGTGATGATGGAGACGACGCGCAGGACAACGACTTCGACAAACTGAAACAGTTCATGGACCACCACCACACCCCACCTCCAGTAGCACGACAGCCCAGCACCATAGAGGTGAGCCCACCCCCAGCACAGACCACACAGCAGGAAGCACCTACCACCATGTCTGGCTCCAAGCACCTCTCCGAAGTTCGCCATGTGTGTTAGGCCGCCAGAAGAAGCTAGCTGAATTGATGGGTGGGATTCCATACTATCTGTGATACACAGAAATGGCATTTCGAATACCTGACACAGTAAACCGCCTCTTTTCAAGATATGAGATTGTTAGCACTATATATTGCACTTACACTTGTCAGAGTGAGTTGTTTGTACAGAGGAGTGACATGCACTCAGGGAATGTGTGTTGTAATTAATTTATTTGCACATGCTGTGCCTGTGGTCATTTTGTACTGTCCCAAGATTGCTAAGGACTGTGACAATGTCATGTGCTCATGTGAAGACAATTTCAATGATGGTGCTCCTATGGGCTATTCCTGCTGCGGCTGAAGTTGGGTGAGGCCCACCTGCCTCATATTCCTCACCATTGTCCGGTGCATCTGGCACCTGTATCCATGGGGCATTGGTGCGTACACATATGTTGTGTAACACACAACATGCATCGATCATCTTGCACACAATGTCTGGGCTATACAGTAACCTTTCACCTGTGATGTCCAGGCACCTGAAATATGACTTCAACAAGCTAAATGTGCGTTCCTCAATGCTCCTGGTGCATTTGTGGGCCGCATTGTACTGCCTCGTGGCCTGTGTGTGCGGGGCTCGGAGGGGTGTCCTCATCCAAGGGCAGAGTGCATATCCTTGATCACCTGTGACAGTGCAGTGAGACATGAGTCAATAGTTAGTTCTGCACGATGTGTTGGCAGGCTCCCTGGTTCATTGGTGTGTGATATGTGTGACTGAGTAACTACTGTTTGACATGTACTGCTTGTAGCAAAGGAGCGGCATCAATGTCTATTACGTTGCCTCACTGCTGCTCCTCCCTCCCCCGAGCCCATTTACTAGTATGCGCAGCGCGGTTGCATCACTTGCACTACTACGGCACACCATTGTCATGCTTGTCTGCCCATGCCCACAAGCCTGGAAAAGACACTGTGATGTTGAGCGTTGAAGGTGGGCGGGCATTTTTGAGTATGCCTATGGAAAGGATGAATTACTGACAGAATATCGACGGACAAAATATCAACCTACAAAACAATCGACGCTGGAATATCGAAGGCAAAAATATCAATATCCTATCAACAACATGGTAAGTACAAAAATATTGAGAAAAAAGTTATTGATGTTAAAAATATCGTAGTTAAAAATATCGTTTTTTTGTGTAATGAAAAAAATTGTAAAATAAAGTAAATAATACTTATAAACCAAATAAACAGAGTTAAAATATTTAATAAAGTTTAAAATTAATAAATAATACTTAAACAATAATATAACATTAATCAAACATACGCATAAAATATAATATATACTTACTTAATGATATGTTTTAATGATTATTTTAATAACTCAAAAATTATTTAAAAATATAAATTACAAATACATCTAAACATAAAAGAATAACATAAATAACAAGTAAATAATTATATTTCTTACATTAAAAAAAATATACTTTCAATATTTTTAAAATTATTATTATGCCACATTATCAAAAATAATAATACAAATATTAAATAGCTAAATAAAAAAAAATACTACTCAAAGTCTTAAAAAAAACTACAGTAATGATAACATTGAGTACTACAGTAGGGAAAGCGTTGGATAGCGTAGAGGTAAACATCACTATTCCAACTCCAGAGGGAGCAACAGTAGGGAAAATGTTGGATAGCATAGGGGTAAAAATTACTATTCCAACTTCAGAGGGTGCTACCGTAGGAAAAGCGTTGGATAGCGTAGAGGTAAAAATTACTATTCCAACTCTAGAGGCGGCAACAGTAGGGAAAATGTTGGATAGCGTAGGGGTAAAAATTACTATTCCAACTCCACAGGGTGCTACAGTAGGGAAAGCATAAGATAGCGTTGGGGTAACAATTACTATTCTAACTCCAAAGAGTGCTACATTTGGGAAAGCGTTGGATAGCGTAGAGGTAATAATTACTATTCCAACTCCAGACGGTGGAACAGTAGGGAAAGCGTTGGATAGCGTAGGGGTATAAATTACTTTTCCAAATCCAGAGGGTGTAATAGTAGGGAAAGCGTTGGATAGCGTAGGGGTAAAAATGATTATTCCAACTCCAGAGGGTGTAACTGTAGGGAAAGTGTTGGATAGCGTAGAGGTAAAAATGATTATTCCAACTCTAGAGAGTGTAACAGTAGGGAAAGCATTGGATAGTGTAGGCGTAATAATTACTATTCCAACTCCAGACGGTGGAACAGTAGGGAAAGCGCTGGATAGCGTAGGGATATAAATTACTAAACATGAAGTGCCGGCGCTAAAAGCAAAGCAGCAACTACCATTTTAACTTTCTAGTGCTCTGCAGCCAAGTAAGTCCCACATGAAGGCGTACCTGCAGTGCTTATTTTGTAAAACATGAAGTTTGTGAGCAAAAAGCTCAACTTTAAAAATGCTCAAAAACACAAATGGGTCGATTCCGATTTGGGAAAATCGCTCCAAATAGCTGTACGGAGCGCATTTCCTGTACGAATCGTACACCTTCCAGTTCCCCGTACGTACGATCAAGTAGGAACCAAACCCAAAGCAGATCCCCGTACGAATCGTAACAAACACTGTACGACACAACAATACATACGATTTTCCTCCGGGTCACGCAGTACGCTACGTCCGTATGTAAACAATCAGCAGTTTCCGGCCAAGCAAGTACGATTCGTCTCTGCGACACCCTTTTTCTACGGGACCTGAAAACAGCCGTAAAAGCAGAGTCCGGCTCGAACCGCACCCCGGTATGTGACATACACGCCGCGAACCCCATCATCCGTCTCATCCCAGTCCTGTAGGCCTACGACCTGGTGCATAGAAACCGACGACTGTGCAGACGGTGAGAAAAACGTATCGCACCAACAGGACTGTACATGTACGGTGCGTCATACACGCTCGCGTATACCACCATTGCAATAGTGATACAAGCCGCACACACACCAGAAATGTTGGGGTACATTGCATCACATATGAGGGGTGGGTGGGTATGACTCCCAGCAGTGCCCAACAGTATGGGGGTGGGTGGATATGACTCCCAGCAGTGCCCTGACATAAGAGGGGTGGGTGCAGAGGACTCCCAGCAGTGCCCAGACATAAGAGAGGTGGGTGGATATGACTCCCAGCAGTGCTCAGACATAAGAGGGGTGGGTGGATATGACTCCCAGCAGTGCCCAACAGTATGAAGGGTAGGTGGATATGACTCCCAGCAGTGCCCAGACATAAGAGGTGTCAGTGGATATGACTCACAGCAGTGCCCAACAGTATGGGGGTAGGAGGATATGACTCCCTGCAGTGCAGAGACATAAGAGGGTTGGGTGGATATGACTCCCAGCAGTGCCCAGACTTAAGAGGGGTGGGTGGATATGACTCCCAGCAGTGCCCAACAGTATGAGGGGTGGGTGGATATAGCTCCCAGCAGTGCCCAGCCGTAAGATGGGTGGATGGATATGACTCCCTACAGTGCCCAACAGCATGGGGGTCGGTGGATATGACTCCCAGCAGTGTCCAGACATAAGAGGGGTGGGTGGATATGACTCCCAGCAGTACCCAGACATAAGAGGGGTTGGTGGATATGACTCCCAGCAGTGCCCAGACATAAGAGGGTGGGTGGATATGACTCCCAGCAGTGCCCAACAGTATGAGGGGTGGGTGGACATGACTCCCAGCAGTACCCAGACATAAGAGGGGTGGGTGGATATGAATCCTAGCAGTGCCCAGACATAAGAGGGGTAGGTGGATATGACTCCCAGCAGGGCCCAGACATAAGAGGGGTGGGTGGATATTACTCCCAGCAGTGCCCAACAGTATGAGGGGTGGGTGGATGTGACTACCAGCAGTGCCCAGACATAAGAGGGGTGGGTGGATATGACTCCCAGCAGTGCCCAACAGTATGAGGGGTGGGTGGCTATGACTCCCAGCAGTGCCCAACAGTATGGGGGTGGTTGGATATGACTCCCAGCAGTGCCCAGACATAAGAGGGGAGGGAGGATATGACTCCCAGCAGTGCCCAGACATAGGAGGGGTGAGGTGATATGACTCCCAGCAGTGCCCAGACATATGAGGGGTGAGTGCACAGGACGCCCATCAGTGCCCAGACATAAGAGGGGTGGGTGCAAGGGACTACCAGCATTGCCCAGACATAAAAGGGGTGGGTGGATATGACTCCCAGCAGTGCCCAGACATATGAGGGGTGGGTGCAGAGGACTCCCAGCAGTGTTCAGACATATGAGGGGTGGGTGCAGAGGACTCCCAGCAGTGCCCATACATAAGAGGGGTGGGTGGATATGACTCCCGACAGTGCCCAGACATAAGAGGGTGGGTGCACAGGACTCCCAGCAGTGGCCAACAGTTTGAGGGGTGGGTGGATATAACTCCCAGCAGTGCCCAGGCGTAAGAGGGGTGGATGGATATGACTCCCAGCAGTGCCCAACAGTATAGGGGTGGGTGGATATAACTCCCAGCAGTGCCCTGACATAAGAGGGGTGGGTGGATATGACTCCCAGCAGTGCCCAGACATAAGAGGGGTGGGTGGATATTTATTTATTTTGCATCTTGTACCGCGCAAACTAAAACCCGAAGGTGTCAAGGCGCCTAACAAAAGAAACAAGAGGCGGGCAATCTTGCACTTAAATGTACGCTTGAACAAAGAGGCGTGTTTTAAGGGCTGCTCTGAAAGTTTGGAGGGAGGGGAGGGACCGAAGTTCTAATGGAAGATCGTTCCACCATTTAGGGGCCAAGAGGGAAAAAGCCTTACCACCCCATCTGGCTTTCCGAGTACGGGGGATGTGGAGGAAAGAGTGGTTGGAGGAGCGGAGGCTCCTGCCAGGATTGTAATATGTCAGGATGGCTCTGATCCCTGTGGGGGTGCTTTTGGCCAAGGCTTTATAGACCATACACATGGATTTGAAAACAATACGCTCCTTGATTGGAAGCCAATGCAGCTGCTTCCTAGCCAGCGTGGCCGAAGAGCGACGAGGAAGATCGAGGACGAATCTAGCTGCCGCATTCTGGACTACCTGCAAGCGCTGCATCTGACTCTTATTAAGTCCAGCATACAGCGCATTGCAGTAGTCCAGACGCGATCCCAAAAGGGCGACAGCAAGTTGTCTTCTTGCCGGCTGGGAAAGGTAGTTCCTTATTTTCCTGAGAACATGGATTATGCCCCAGCAGGTCGATACCGTCCTGTTGACTTGCTGGCGCATGTCCAGGATAGGGTCGATCATTACCCCAACATTTTTAGCCGAAGAAGTAGGTTTGGGGCACAGACCGAGCGAGTCAGGCCACCACTCCACAGACCAGATGTCTTCCCTTCCGCCGAACACCATCACCTCGGTCTTCTCCCCATTCAATTTGAGTGAATTGTATATCATCCACTGGCCGACGGCCTCCATACAAGATCTAAATCTGGAGGCGGTCAGCTCAATTGACTGGGAGAGGGACACGAGGATCTGCGTGTCGTCCGCATAGGAGACTACCTCCATCCCAAAAGATCTAATAAGTCTGGCAAGGGGGGTCACGTAGATGTTAAAAAGGGTGGGACTAAGCGCCGACCCTTGAGGGACCCCACATTGCACAGACAGGGATGGAGATAGAAATTTTCCCAACATAACCCTCTGCTCCCTATGATCGAGAAAGGAAGAGAGCAGACCCAGGGCTGCCCCCCGGACCCCAATCTCACCCAGTCGAGATGTTAAGACCTGGGGAGATAGGGTATCGAAGGCAGCTGTGAGATCCAGAAGGATCAGGAGGGATGTCCGGCCCTCATCCACACTCATACGGATGGAATCGAGAACCAGGGTGAGGGCGGACTCGGTGCTATGTTCCCTCCTGAAACCATGCTGGGAAGGGTCGAGGCAGCCTGAATTCTCCACAAAGGCAGCTAGATGCTCGTTAAGATGGGACTCGAGCATCTTTGCAGGGGCCGGAAGCAGTGAGATGGGGCGAAAGTTTTTTAAAACCCCAGGATCAAGGGAGGGTTTCTTAAGAAGGGGTTTGACCACAGCATTTTTCCATTGCTGTGGGAAGACACCCTCCCTAATGGCCCCATTCATGATCTCAAGTAGGGGGGGTAGAAGAGATCCCCTGCACTGCTTCAAGATCTTAAGAGGGCAAGCATCTAGTGGAGACCCTGACTTGGTTTTATCAAGCCGCTTGTCGAGATCTTGTAGGGAGAGCGGGGGGAAGGATTCCAGATAACCGGCCAGGGGAGGCTCATCCGATGGGACATCCGGGACTACAGAAACTGATGGCTCAGCCGTAGAAAGTCTCTGAGACTCCAGAGCAGTGTAGATGTCCGCTATTTTGGACTGGAAGAAGCGAGCGATGTCATTACAGAGCTCCTGAGATGGAACAACTGGATCGGGGACCTGAAGAGATGTAAGGGAGTCCACG
The DNA here is from genome assembly GCF_964263255.1 of Lissotriton vulgaris. Lineage (NCBI taxonomy): Eukaryota > Metazoa > Chordata > Amphibia > Caudata > Salamandridae > Lissotriton > Lissotriton vulgaris. The sequence continues at coordinate 188,283 of NW_028247876.1, forward strand.
ATCCTGAAGAGCTCTTTGGGAGATGAAAGGGAGGAAGTCAGGGCCACAAAGTAGTCTTGCTTGGTCCTGATAACTTCCGATTTATATCTCTTGAGCAGGGTTTTATGAGCTTCCCTGTCTTTGAGATCCCAACTGGCCTGCCATCGACGCTCCTGTCTCCTTACTTCCTGCCTAAGGAGTCTGAGTTGTTCAGAGAACCAAGGGGCTGATGGTCTTTTCCTTGCTGAATAGCAGGACCGAGCTGGCGCCAGTTCGTCCAAGGCCTCTTTAAGAATGTTGTCGTAATGCGGCACCGCTGCGGAGGGATCCATCTCCCGAATAGAAGACAGACTAGAAATCCAAGGGTCAAAAGAATGTTCGCCGATGTTTTTAAAGTTCCTGCGTACTTCAAAGGTACCCAGGACTTTCATGACACCATCCTGACTAGGGAAGGCCACTTTGAAAGGCACGGCCAAGTGGTCTGACCAGGAAAGGGAGAAAGGAGCCATAACTGAGAGTCTCTGGTCATTAGAAAAAATACCATCGAGCGTATGACCAGCTCGGTGGGTGGGTCCTTTCACCAGTTGAGTGAATCCACATGCTGTCAGAGCTTCCAGTAACACGGAGGTGTCATGTGATTCCAATAATTCTAAATGAAAATTAAAATCACCCAGAATAGTCAGATTCTCCCGACCAAAATAGGGCTCCAAGAACTGAAGCAGTTTTAGACTAAAGTCCGTTCTGGGACCGGGCGGACGATAGACCAAAATCCCATTAAATGGGGAAATATGGGAGTCATGCAGCGAGAAATAGACCACCTGAATAGCATCCTTGGGGTCAGATAGGAGTGTGGTATGACATTGAAAGTTGTCCCTATGCAGGATGGCTAGACCGCCCCCGACCCGGCCGACTCTATCCTGCCGAGTCAGACAGTACCCATCAGGGACTGCTTCGGTAAGGTCTGGACCAGAGGAGTCCTTAGCCCATGTTTCAGTAATAAAAGCCCAGATTGGATTCTTCTCCAAAATCAGCTCCTTAAAAATAATATTATTTTTAATAAGTGAGCGCGCGTTAAGGAGCAAGCATTCTATGCCCAGTTCACTAGGAGGGACCGATGAGCAGGGCTTCCGAGGAGCGACAGACGAGGCGGGAATCATATCGACCGAGTCTGTCATGAAGCACCCACATCCCCTGGACACGATGAGGTCCTCTGGATTGAGGCTGTGAAAGCATAGAGCAGTTTTGGGTCGGAGGCGTAACATGTCCAATAAGGAATATTTCAATATTCCATGGCCCATAGTGTTCGACCTATAGGTCCCCCCGTCCGGCCCGTCCTCAGCGCGGACGGGCGCAGACGGGCAGGACTCTGGCACGACTCTGGCGCAGATCCGGCGTGCCCGCTGATCGCGTCCGCTGCGCGGAGTCATCCCTGCCCATTTTTTATGACGCTGCAAGTCGCGTCAGGAAGCCCAACCCTACCCAAGATGGCGGCCAAAAACCGGAGCCCTGCCCTCGGCGTCAACACTCAGCCGAGAGCAGGTCCGGTGCAAGAGGGGAGGGGGTGAAAAGGAACTGAAGCGCTACGAGCGCTGGGGGGTCACAGCACACAGAAATCACACAATAAAATGCACCTTTTCAGCACAGGAAAAACGAATTGCAAACAGCTAAATGCTAATGTTAAAAACGGTTAAGAACAAAGGGGAAAGGCAAGAGACCTCCCGGCTTCCGCCTCAGGAGGGGGAAAAGCGTGCAGTATGAGAATTACCTGCACTCGCCCTCTCGTCCCTTTTATGACGCTGCAAATCGCGTCAGGAAGCCCAACCCTACCCAAGATGGCGGCCAAAAACCGGAGCCCTGCCCTCGGCGTCAACACTCAGCCGAGAGCAGGTCCGGTGCAAGAGGGGAGGGGGTGAAAGGGAACTGAAGCGCTACGAGCGCTGGGGGGTCACAGCACACAGAAATCACACAATAAAATGCACCTTTTCAGCACAGGAAAAACGAATTGCAAACAGCTAAATGCTAATGTTAAAAACGGTTAAGAACAAAGGGGAAAGGCAAGAGACCTCCCGGCTTCCGCCTCAGGAGGGGGAAAAGCGTGCAGTATGAGATATGACTCCCAGCAGTGCCCAGACATAAGAGGGTGTGTGGATATGACTCCCAGCAGTGCCCAACAGTATGAGGGGTGGGTGGATATGACTCACAGCAGTACCCAGACATAAGAGGGGCGGGTGGTACGAATCCTAGCAGTGCCCAGACATAAGAGGGGTTGGTGGATATGACTCCCAGCAGGGCCCAGACATAAGAGGGGTGGGTGATATGACTCCCAGCAGTGCCCAACAGTATGAGGGGTGGGTGGATATGATTCCCAGCAGTCCCCAGACATAAGAGGGGTGGGTGGATATGACCCCCAGCAGTGCCCAGACATAAGAGGGGTGGGAGGATATGACTCCCAGCAGTGCCCAGACATATGAGGAGTGGGTGCACAGGACTCCCAGCAGTGCCCATACATAAGAGGGGTGGCTGGATATGACTCCCAGCAGTACCCAGACATAAGAGGGGTGGGTGAAAAGGACTACCAGCAGTGCCCAGACATAAAAGGGGTGGGTGGATATGACTCCCAGCAGTGCCCAGACATATGAGGGGTGGGTGCAGAGGACTCCCAGCAGTGCCCATACATAAGAAGGCTGGGTGGATATGACTCCCAACAGTGCCCAGACATAAGAGGGGTGGGTGGATATGACTCCCATCAGTGCCCAGACATAAGAGGGTCAGTGCACAGGACTCCCAGCAGTGCCCAACAGTATGAAGGGTGGGTGCAGAGGACTCCCGGCAGTGCTCAGATATAGGGGGTGGCATTATCATCATCATACCACAACTACATGGGGGTATATTTACATCCCTAACTTGTGATTTGCCTGATAGTGCCATAGTAACACACCACTTACAGCAGTCTCCCACTCCACGGCAGATGGATTTCTGTCACACACTGCATGACACACCACATGTAGGTGTGATGTCAGATCCTGCATGCACACCTACCCATGGAGGTTGCTGGCAACCAACACTCTCTACCATCATGACACAATAGTGTATAATCATGTAACATCCACCAAACATAGAGAGTGAAAGGGAACACACACTTTCATGTACATCCCTGGGTTGTTATGAATGTACAGGTGGTGGTCAGACCACCAACATGTACTCTCTCATGGAAGGAATAGGGTTGAACCCCCTTAGATACAATGCACAAAATTGAGAGTCAAGTGCACAAATACCCTGCATAACAATTCCCAACATAGGGGTAGGCTGTGATTACACACCTGCATAGTGGTAAAAGGGTGAATGTGTCCATGAAGGCATTTCTACATACTCAAAACACAAGTACAGTGAGTAACATGGATGGCACAGACTAACGAGCAGCAGTCATCTGTGAGCAGGCATTACCATTGCTGAAGGGAACTGTCAACAAAATAGGAAATCTGCACACATGTCAGCATAACAATTGTGCAACTGTCTGTACTGAAGAACTCATGTGTCACAGAGGAAGGAACACTCCTTGGGGCAATGTCTGTAGCCAAAATTAACACACACAACCAAGGATTAATTGCAGAGACATTATGATGGCACACAGATACCATGGTCCACCTCATTACCATAATAAAAACATTAATATGACACTAACTCCTAGTCCCTCAGCACCTAAAGCAAGTACCTGAAATGCAATAGTTTAGAATGAAAAATAACATGCTTTATTCAGCTCCAAAGGAAAATGAGTATAAAAATGAGTCCCAGCTAAAACAAGGCCAAAGGCCAGTCTACATTAAAGTCTGGTGGGTGGACATTGGGGAGGTTGTCGACCCCAAACTTGCCTGCAAATGAAAGACCTGAAGGGTTGTTGACCCATGGAGGGCTTCATCTGGGTCAGGGCCAGGCACTGCTGGGACAGTAGTGGGAAGGGTAGGTGTTGTGGGTGCAGGGGAGAGGTGTCCTCCTCAGTGGCTTGTGCAGCACCAAAGGTGGAAAGAAACTCAGCGCTGCACACTGCTCCCAGTTCAGCCAGACCACCACCTGCACCCGTGGACACCATGGGAGTATAGGAAGAGGGCTGTGAGTCTTGCGGACTTTGTCTGTGGCTGCGTGCCTGCTGTCTGACCCCAGTCCCTGTGGGTGTGCCTGCATCACTCTGAGATTGCGTGCCAGGAGATCTGAGCTTACACTTTGGTGGTGGTGTGCTGGTTGTGTGTGACCTTGTTGTTCTGCGTGTGCTCTGGACAGGAATGGGAGAAGGGGGTGTGGATGGGTCTGAAGAAGGGTGTGGGACGGACCACTGCAGGAGACATTGGTCAGATATCGTAGTTGACCTGCCCTCCATCAATGACAATACCTGTGTCAGTTTTCTAGTGTGGCCATGGAGGACAGTCAGCTTTGATGTCTGACCAACCTGAATCTGCCAGAGTAGGTCCACAGACTCGGCACTGAGGGCAGCAGGGGAGACAGGGGCAGGGGCTGCGGTGCTGGGGACAAAGGAGACATGGGGGCAGCACAGACAGAAGGGACCCTGGCAACTGGAAGGGTGGAGATGGGTCTGGAGGAGGTGGGGACAGACACAGTGATGGTAGATGGTGTCGCCAGTTATTCCCCCTCCTCCTGGGAGTCAGAAGCTGATCCGTCTGCATGGTAGGAAGTGTCGCCTTCCAAGGGTCCGGTCGTCTGACTCCCCTCACCCTTCGTGCCACTGGCTCCCTACGACTCCTCAGCACTGGTGGCACTGCGGCTGAGTTCCTCCTCTTGGTCCGTGCTCATGTCTCCTCCTCCGTCTGTTGATGATGCTGTGGGCAAGGAGAAGAAACAAAAATGCATCAGTCACCTGTACACATCCGACACATGAGCACAAAATCACTTGGTCACACTGCAAATCATGGCATGCATCTTGAGTAACAGCCAGATAGGTCTGCACATATTTGAGACTAGTACTGCCCAGTTGGTATAGAGACAATGCAACTTGGACACAAGGATCCAAAGAACAGACCAGGCCACAACTTGAATGAGAATGACACGGAGAAGCTTCTGGTTGTTTACAGGAGCAGGTCAATACAATGAAGCGATGCCACCTCAAGTTCACAAAGAAATAAACAGTAGTGTTGCCCCTCGGGGCAAACTAACACACCTTACTCCCCAAGGTTACACCTCACGCAGAGCCCTGTAAGTACATTTGGGTGAAAAATAATGTCACAAATTGTTGGCATCTTGGGCCTACTTCACACATTCAACATGTATTTAATGTGTTAATTCTCCATCTTATGGAGAGAACACGCATGTGCCTGCATGAAAGATGTCTCACATTGAAATGTACACAAAAAACAGATATACATTCATTGAAACAGCTAGCACACTTTAAGATGAAATACTGTTAGAAACAAATGGCATAGCAGATTTGCCATCTACATGGTCCAACGGAGGTCTTGATGGCTTGACACACATTAGTTTGTACAACTGACAACAAAGGAGTCTCAAGAACTCAAGACCACTGTGAGGTCATGTATATGGAGATCAAGGCACAACATTAATCACTAACAATGGCCTCCTTCAAAAGCTGCCTGCTTCTTCCAAATAATTGCAAATGTTGTTTTGTGTGCCATACCTTGTGAGACAAATATCATGCAGGCACATAAGTGTTACCTACACAAATCGTCATATGAACACATTCAAAACATTAACAACTTTAACAAGTGTTGGGAGTACCAAGGTACAATCAACAACGTGAGAAATGTCAGTCCTCACAGGGGCATCTATTACCTGATCATGCAGTTGCTAGCACATAAGACCCACTGGCTGTCATGTGAAGTGAACCACATGAACCAAATCAGGACAATGCTCAAGCTAATGGGCCTGCAATTGTGAAGAACAAAAACATTGCTGCATAATGGACACACCCTTATCCCCAGCAAAATGTCAACACAATAGTGTGCACAATAAGACAAAACAGCGTTGCACCAGAACTACATACATATGGCAAAAATGAATGAGGCACAATCATGTCTGGAAACAAAATGACATAGGCTGTCAAGCCCTAAATGAAAGCACTGTCCACCCTTACAGGGGAAGTGCATGGTGAAACATCGACCAGCCAATTCTCACCCTCAGGTCACAACTGCCAAGGTCAAATCAGGCAGGCCCATTAGACCTTGGGGTGTTGTGCAGGCCGCACAACACCCCCATCCCTCAGTCAATGTGATTGATACAGCTCAAGAAGTGAGAATTCAGAATCGGGGTTACAAAAACTGTGCAGCAACATTTTAAAAAGTAACCCAAGCTCACCTTGTTTGTGACATATTAGTCACAAACAACCAACCACAGATTGTTGTGAATAGGCTCACAGGCGCTTCCCAGTGTGACTATGCACAAGCCAGATTTTGCATCCATGTCCAGTGGGAACATGTAGCAGACACAGGATAAATACAAACTATGCCAGTGACCAATGCCACTGAGGCAGACCCATGCTGAACCGACACAGAATTGGCACAGTGTTGGATAACAAACAAGATGCTGAGGCCAGGGTGTCTCAGGGGACTGTAGTGGACACACTGATCCATGGGTCTGGAATGAGCTGACCGTACCAGAAGCAACCGTCATGGCACTATGCATATCTCCCAAATGATGTACATCATGTCTGGGAACACAACATGGGTCATGCATGCTGCAAGTGTGTGCACTTGAAACCTCACACTCTTATGTTGAGACTAATCATCAGTGCAAACAAATGTGAAGCCCTAACACAGTGCACAGGTCATGGCACAGTCATGGTCCCAACACATGTCACAGACCACCCTCCCACATGATGCGCTAATCAATGTGCAGTCTAAATAATTTGCACCCTAGATGAACATGTGCAAATTTGAATACACACAGACCAGGGGACACGTGTGAAGGAGGGGAAGGGATGAAAAAGAGCGCCAGCTGAATATGGGGAATAGAAACTACACTGCACATATAACCTGTCTGACCAGACATCCCAACTGTGGGAGTGTTTCCAGGCTTCTGAGCACCTCAAGAAGCAGGTGACACACAACACAACAAACATCCATGTACCTACCCCCTCCTTGCTGCTGTCTCTCCTTCAACTGCCTATCGAGGTCTGGAAAGGCCACTGCCAGGACCCGGAGCATGTGAGGGGTGAGGTGATGGCTTCCACCATGCGGGCATGGCGGCTCCATCTTCAGCTGGACCCGGGCGATACGCCGGGTCCAGCCACCTTTTTTGAATGTTGAGCAGCCGCTGGCGATGGCCCCCCGCAATCCTGACAGCCGTGACGATCTCCAGCCATATCTCTCCTATACCTGTCAGGAAGACAAAGTGAAACAACATTACTACACCTGCTCCATCTCCCAGAGACACACACTTGCACACCATTGATAATGTGAACAGGGCATAGGATGCTGACAGGACTTGCATCATTGTCCATGTGAATTAGGCCTGTAGGCAAACCCCAATGCACTACATGGCATTGAAAGGCAACAGATGGTGTAACAGATGCAACACATGCACGTAATGTCCGGGTACAGTTCGTTCGCGTGTGGCACGATTACGATAGTGAGGCAATGCACACACACGCACATAATGTCGGGGTACGGTTTGCTCGGGTATGGCACGATTACAATAGTGAGATGATGCACACACACGCACGTAATGTTGAGGTATGGTTCGCTCGCGTGTGGCATGATTACAATAGTGAGACGATGCGCAAACACGCATGTAATGTCGGGGTACGTAGTGTTTCACAGGGTGCGTTTCACACGTATTTGTGAATGCAGGGGTACGGTACATTTCACACGGTGCGTTTCACATGCATTTGTGAATGCAGGGGTATGGTGCATTTCACAGGGTGCGTTTCACATGCATTTGTGAATGCAGGGGTACGGTGCATTTCACAGGGTGTGTTTCACATGCATTTGTGAATGCAGGGGTACGGTGCGTTTCACATGGTGCGTTTCACATGCATTTGTGAATGCAGGGGAGGGTGCGTTTCACAGGGTGTGTTTCACACGCATTTGTGAATGCAGGGGTACAGTGCATTTCACACGGTGCGTTTCACACGCATTTTTGAATGCAGGGGTACGGTGCCTTTCACACACTCACGAATGGCACCATTACAATAGTGATACGAGGCGCATACATGGCAGGGATGTAGGGGTACATTTCAAACAAGGATGTGTATCAAGTTCTTTTCATTTTACACTTACATGTGTAGGCCCAAGGTGTGGCAGGCAGTGATATAGCACAGGGCATCTGATCTAGTCGCCCAATTGATGTGTGCTGACCTGTTGAAGCATGTCATGTGTGAGGGGGCACTATGTGGTACACAAAACCTTTACACTTGTCACATGTGTACCATTATGCAGAAGTAGCCATGAACATCAACACTGGGATGGCAAAGTCATCACTATGGGCAACTGTCTCATGATGCCAGGGACCAGGTGTCACTTGACATTTCACGCTCAGCATGACCCCTATGTGACTATGTCCGGTGTGTGTCATGTCAAACCTTGAGCTTGTTGTTAGTGTTACATAAACCACATCTGCTGTTGGTGCATCTAACATGGGTCTGTGTTGAGATGTGGAATGGTTTCACATGTACGCTCACCATGCCACATGTGCATTTCTACAGCTTTTGGGTCTGATGGCATCAGACAACAATTTTCCCAAGGCACATATGTCTGCAACCTGACAAGGGCTGAGTCGTTTTTTTGTCACTTGCACACCTTTATTGCTATGTGTAAATGTAATTGTAAATGTTGTATTACTTGTATAGCGCCCGAATCACCCCATATGGGGTCTCTCCTGCACTTGTACGAATGCCGCTGTGGAACCCTTCCTGGCTTTTTCCCTGTGATGCGCCCACTCTTGGGCACCCCCAAGGTGCAGCCAGGCATCGTAGTGCTGTTGGGGCCGTTGTGGAGATTAAGCAAGCTATTGCCCAGAGTTGCTGAGTGGGGCCCATGGTTAGAATAGGCACCTAGGCGAGAATTATCAGGTCAGAGGAAATTGAGCCTAAGACCTGCCGAGGCGGGAATTGAACCATGGTCCCAGGCCAGACCTCTGCATCAAGGTCTGGCGCTCTAACCATTGAGCCACACTTCTCCACTATGTGTGTGATATGTACTTTTGCTATTTTATGTGACCTGTGCATGTGCCTTGCAGTCAGCTGTCTGGATAAGTTGACAACCTTCCACTGCAGGTTTGGTGACGTGTGTCACTCAAGTGATATCTTGGGTTATTCACTCAGACCAGACCAGCAGCTTGTTTCAGGGCATGTCATGTTTATTGAGGGAAACAACAAGTGTATCTGGGTGTTCGTAGGAGTGCCAGCGAGCTTCCATATGTCTCCTGGATGTATTGCACACGCCAGACTCAATAGTGACATGATGTCTAGTAGCAGTTTTGCATGTGCTATGTACCTTGCCATTGATGTTGTTTGACAGTTATTCTCCATTCTTTCCAAATATGTCCTGCAGGGACCGTCTCTACCAAGGCCATTTCCAGACTTAGCTACCATGAAGGAACGTGCCTACATCAGACTTTACAGATTCACTCGACAGTTGATTCAGGACTTGACGAACAAGCTGGAACCACATCTCCAACCGCAACACAGGTGTCCTACTGCGCTGACCCCCAAGATAAAGATGATGGCAGACCTCAATTTTTTTGCGACAGGTACGTTCCAATTAACCATAGCTGATGTAGCTGGAATGTCACAAACAATGTTCAGCTGTGTCTTGCGTGATGTGTTAGCAGCCATGTTGGAGCATTTAGATGAATTCATCAAATTTCCTACCCCTGAAGAGTTGAGAGATGTCAAGGGTGAATTATATGCCCTGGGTGGGATGCCACATGTAATTGGGCCCATTGATGGGACACATGTGGCTTTGGTGCCACCACAGGCCCAGGAACAGGCTTACCGCAACAGTAAACATAATCACTCAATGAATGCCCTAATGGTGTGTCTTGTTAAAATGCTGATTTCCCATGTTTGCACAGGTTTTCCAGGATTGTGCCATGAAGCATTCATCATGAGGCAGGGTGCCAAGAATGATGCTGCAGCTAGCAAACGATTGGGCATGTCTTCTTGGTGGGTATACTCTGTGTGTCCTGTGTGTTTCAGTATCTTTTGCTCTGTCTGCATCTCATGAAACACTTATTTACATGATGTATATTTGCAGATGACTCTGGATATTCCAACATGCCATGGCTGATGACACCTCTCCGGAACCCAAGAACAGCTGCAGATCAGCGGTACAATAATGCACACGGGCAGACCAGGCGAGTGATAGAGTGGACGTTTGGCCTCCTGAAGAGCCGATTCCAGTATATCGATAAGACCGGCGGATACCTCCCATATGCCCTGGCCAAGGTCTTTAATATCTTCATTGTGTGCTGCATGCTGCACAACATGGCAGCTGAGAAGGCAGCACCACTCATCCTGTATCATGAGGAGCAGGAAGGAACATCCACCCGTTGAGGATCAAAGGCTTGGTCACGATGCAAGTGATGAGGAGGAGGAGGAGGATGATATCTGGAGTCAGTTCATATACAACTTCTTCTCATAATGGTGAGTCACTGCGTATGAGTGTGCAAGCTTGTAGCATTGAATGGCATGTGTTGCAATGTGTGTGTCCAGCTGACGGTATGCAGTCACTTTTATGTGTGTTCTGATGTGTCAGCCAAGTGCTGATGTAATGCCACACTGAAATGCACAATGACTTAGCTTTAAATTTACATGTGTAATACATTGTTCATTTTTTGTACCTGCCCATGTCTTTAGCAAAGATTTGTAACAGTGAGCCCCTGTGTGTCTCTCATTCCAAGGTTGCTGTGCCTGTTGTCAGTTTGTGTCATCTTAGTCCTCCTGCTATTCCTTAACGATAATTGCAATGTGGACCGAATCAGCGTTCCATGCATGGACATGTGTAAATGTCAGTTCAGGTAAGAGATCCAAACAGGCTTTTTTGGGTTGGTATGGTTTGAGAATGTGTGGGAACTGTTTCTGTTCATGTTTAAGAACCATCCATACATGTCTAATCACCATGGATGAAATTTCATGTTGCACCACTCCCATGATAGGACAGTCCACCCTTCTTGACAGTCATCTGTTGTGGAGTATTGACTCTGGTGTAGGGATCAATGTGTGTCAACCTTGACCCTGACACATTGCGGATTCCACTGGTTGACATTATGTGGGACATCACAACCACAGGCTCCATGGTGAGTTGCAGCCTCACTGTGTGCAGCAGGATGTGTTTGGCTCATCCACTTAATCTTGTGTGCCAGTACAGTTAGATTTCTAATCAACCATGTTGTGAAGGTGTGGGCCAGGGTTTGTCCCACATGTTCTGTCAAGTGTCCTTTGAGTCTGTTCGTATGATGCATTGCCCCTTGTACCAGTATGTCATCTCACTGTCATGTTGCTTCCTCAGGGCTGGTGGAGAACACTGCTTTGCAAGCCTTCTTGGTCAGTTGATGTTAATTTTCTATTCCCATGATGCCAGAAACGTTGCGCTGATGACGTCACAACGTTGTGCTGTAGGTAATGTAAACACTTCCGTTGCACCCGTCGTGTGACGTCAATCCCAGGATTCTCTTGTGGCGTGCTGCATATCCTGGTCATGTTAGGGTTGGTTTTGTGGCATTGCTCCTCATCACTCTCTGTTGATTGCCGGACCAGCAGCTTGTTATGTTAGGCATTTCGAAGCCCCGTTGGACGAGACAATGCCTGTCTCTTGCGGGGCTTCCTTGTGTTTACAGAATTCCCTCCCTCGTCGGATGAGCTTCATAAGGCTCTTGCGGGTGATGTATAATTTCCCTTCGTGACCCTCACTGATTGCCAGGGGTAACTACGGATTGTTGCCTTTGTGTGACGACCACTGCAGCGCATTAATATTTTTGAACATTGGAGCATTATTAACACACTGTGAGTACCTTCGTTACTGCATGGCTCTAATTGCATCGAGGCAGCCTGCACAGCGTTATACACCCTTCATTTTTGAAGACAAACTCTGCTACCTTTTATGTCTCTGTGTTCAGACATCAGATCTAGTATACGTTTCATTACTGGGAGGCCAAGTATGATACAGTGGCAGTTGGTTTCATTTACAGGTGTAACGGTTACAGTATAGGTCCTGAGGTATTCTGTGACTTAGTGGCAAGATGTGTGGAATGCTTATGCTTGTTTACCTTTGTTTCCGATCTCCCTCCCTGCTGTTCCCTTCCTTTCCTTCCCTCGCCTGATCACCCTTTTGAGTCAGTATTTTATACTCAGACCAAGGGGCTATCGGGAGGTGGAAAACTATGATCATCGCACCTTTATGAGGATTCAAGGAAACACCAGACACAGGCAGTCGTGTGCACATTGTCTCACCAGCATGACAGGTAAGCTCCTTGCATGACTGTTATATTCTTCTGAGCAATGGCACTGGACATGGACATTGGCCAAAGCAGCATGGCCTCCACACAAACTTAATCCATTTGTATAGCAAATGTATCCCACACAGTACAATGTGCATCATTACTTTCACTGCAGATCTCTTGCCAGTTTGCATGCGTCATCTATGGTTTAATTGACAAATATTGTGCATATTGGAGGATGTGTACTGTGGCAACATGCATGGTGTTCATCATAGCTAATGATCCAAATTGTGTATGAAGTACATGGTTGTGTATGTAATGCAGCTGCTTCATACACACAATTGGCAGCCAACACCTGCTGATGATGTGTGTCCTGTGCGCAGCTTGGCCTTTTGGTGCCTGATCCTGTGCCCGTCATTTATGGTGATTGTTCTTCCTTTTTAGTTCTGTGACTCATGAGTAACCAGACTCATGAGTCACAGAACATTGTGCCTTTCAATCCTCCTTCTCTTCTGTGCTAGTTTTTGCATGCTGTCTCACCCCTTCCACCATCATGTGTTCACTCATTCCTGCTGCTGCCTTCTCTGAGGCGCCACCCCACCAAGTGCCCTGATTCTGCAACACACACACCTCCCATATGCTCCTCCCTCCCTCCACCCATTGTTAGTGCAGGCATCAGCTTGTCAGTGCCACTGTTGCACCACATCTGTTCCAACGGCTGTACCGTCTGTGCCTGCAACGTGCACATTGCAAGACCCTCTGGTCCTTCCATGACGTAGGTAACACAACAGACTCATGCTCTAGCCACCCTCCAAACAGGGAACACAAGACATTCGTCCACCTGCTATGAGGCAACTCCTAAGCTCAACCATTCCAGCTTTGCTCACTGTGTGTGCAACTCCTACTGCCAACAACGCACTGACCCACATGACAGACCATGTCCGTACAACAAGGTCATGTGCCTCCTACTGCACACCCGCTACATCCACCAGCACGCCATTGGACTCTGTCACCTCAGCCATGAGGCTTAAATGACCGGATGGTGTACAGTTATTTTTTGTGATCATGTAACTTTTTACCATTATGATATTTGTTCACGATAACCTTGATGATATGCTTCCTTAACAGTTTTTTTGCGACTTTGTCACCAACACCAATCAGTGCCTAATGTTTACTTATGAACTTCAATTATGCATTAATCTAACCTTGTGTCACATGTTGGTCTACTGTAGCAACGGTAGATTTAGACACCAAGCAGCAATGACATTATTTCTTATTAACTAATTTCTTTACTCACTGATTTTTTTCGCTACTTTAGAGATGTTACATTCAGAGCATTCATTTTCGTTTACATACTAGTTTTAATTTACATACCTTCACGCTCTATATATTGATTCTTTCTAACGACTGCATTAGCTGCGGGACCCAGTGTTCACCTATACATAGTGCCATACATGACACGACTACAAGATGGCTGCCACACTGATTAGTTTGTTTTCGCGTTCTAGTGACTTTGTAAACGCACCAGAGCCAGGCACCACACACCAACCCGACTGTTGCGAGTGTAACGATTTACCGGAGGCATGACTTTACTATCAACCGCCACGCGGTAAGATTCCATATTTATCTGACACACTTATTTGTCGGGTGGGCTATCCGGACGCAAGTCATGTGTAGACGTACATGGCTTTATGCGCACTTTTAGGTTAAGACTTAACTGCATGTGTTTCATTTTTCCACCATCTCGTGACCGAAACCAGACAACACCGAAGACCCAGTCAGCTTACCGATTTAACCACTTGTTACAGCGATGCACGTGATGTCACAACAAAGCCCTAACTTGCTCATCTTGTTTTTAACCTCACCAAAACCGGACCCTTTCAGTTTTATTATTTGGCCACCTTTTACTTAATTTAGCTTTTTTTAACCAGTTCACTTTATCGTTTTTTCGATTATTGTGATTTGCATAAACATTGTAACCAACATTGATAGTCATGTTTGCATGCGGTTTTGTTCACATCGTTAGTAGTACCTTTCACCACGTTCACTCTCTAATAGTGGAAGATGTACCACACCTGAACCAACACATTACAACACATATCCTTTTACTTACAGATTGTACGTTTATCCCCTGATGAAGGGCACGAGTCCTGAAATGCATAGGGATACATACATCGCAAATTGAGGTTGTATCAAATGAAGAAGTGACATTTAAGTTCATCTATCAATTGATTATATGGAGTATAGTTTTGAAAGTTACAATGGAGAGATTGAAATGAACACTTGAAAATAAAAACATTACTATTTGGAGTACCATCTAATGGATTTTGAGTACCTCATTTGAATCAAATTGAACTAAAATTGGGTTACATTCAGAGAAAGAGTCTCATTAGGAGTGCCTGATGGGCACAGGGCCGTTTGGTCGGCACTGCGCCGAGGATTATTCACGTTTTCAATCCCTGAAGGTCAGAGGGGATTAGAGCCCGAAGGCACCCAGAAAAGTTATCTACCGAGTACATTGATGACACCTCAGTCAACTGTGTAAAAAGAGGAGTGCCGCCCACCATTTATTATTTCTCATTTATTATTATACCTCAGCCAACACAACAGCCCCACACATCGCCTTCATACAGTGACCTGGTTTAAACGCATCCTCAGCACACTACGTCAACATTGCCATCACAGATGGATCCGAGATCACCCACAGGGACCACACCAACGCTAAAGGAGGATGACTAGCAATTTTATCCGATGTACCCCCTCAGAGTCACATAAAACACTCAGCATTGTCTTAGATCTGCACTTCAGGTTTCACACCAACCCCCAGATCACCCTCAGTCTAACTATCATCTACAGATCTCCAGGCCTACACCCACAATTCTGCTAAGACATCTATAATTATTAATAGTCATGTATTGAGCGCACATCTAAGCCAACGGGTTGTCCCAGCACTGTAGTGTGCCGAAAATGAGGCAGCATACGGAAGAGCAACTAATCTAGCAGACTTAATATCCAGGTCTTAAGGGCTTAGCAAGAATCACATTCATACCGAATCAGACTCAGCAGAAGAGGTAGCTTAGTCCAACATTGGGTGGTTACTACCTGAGAGGTTTCAACTCCTGATCTAGGTTTAGCTAAGCAAGGACTAATGAGCAAGTGCTTGTCATTAGAACGTCTAGTTCTTGATTGACAATAGGGACGCAGTCTCCTCCTATGGTAGACTGGACCACAGCCTTGTCCTGCCCAGAAGGTGAGTGTAAGCGCCTTGAATTATATTTCTGTGGACATGGCAGCCAATGGAGTAGTCTAAGACACGGGGAGATATGTTGTCAAAGTGAGACTCTTACAACTGACCTATAAAGAAGAAGTATTCAATGACACCCTCATGGATGGTCAAAGATACCCATCAGTGACCATTCGGAACAGCCCTTCATCATTTGGGTTTCTTCCAATACCATCTACCCGGGTATGTTGTGTTGATAGATCTCTTCAATTAAGAAAACAGGTAGTATGGTATACCACTTCTCAAGATTAGTAAGTGGTAAAGTATAGTATAACTGATGGAGTGCAGTGCAAAAAACTAAGTGAGGGAAATAAAATATAAAGTGTGCTTAAAATTGGATGAGGGTGTACAAAACAGAATTTATTCGGGTGATAGTCACTCCGCCAATGTTAAAACATTTGTTAAGACAGTTTAAAGAATGAGCTGTCTAGAAATGGAACCAGGTCGACATAAGTGACAATAAGAAACGAAGTTCAAAGACAAGTACTGAGATCACCTGCAATCTCTAGGTGAAAAGGTCTTGTCTTATTCCTTATAGGTTATGTCGTTCACTAGAAAAGGTCAGAACAAAAAAGGGGTTAAGTGTCAGAAAGGTTGAAATCACACGCAATCACACAAACACACACAGGGTAGCTAGGTTTGATGATTATGAACCTTCAGCTAGGTCGCACTGTCTGTACTGACTGTAAACATTCGTATACATAGTGCAGATGATTTGACAGTTTCAGGATATATAAATTGTATGCCAAAAATGAGAAAGACTCTTACCATAACTTGTGAGAAGTGAAGACCTCACCCCACCTGGCAGTGGCTCAGGAGTAGAGTGAAGCACCGCTCTAAAGGGGCAAGTAAACAACAGTTCATGAACTTGTCTCTCTTCAGTAAACAGGCACCCATTTTTCGAGCAGCCCCATAGTGAAAAAATGGAGGAAAGATAAAGAAACACTGGATAAGCGTTTCGATTCAGAAGGCGAGCTAATCAAGGTCTCGTTATTTATCTCAACATTAGCGTTGAGAGTGTCTCGATGTTGATTAGAGCCTTGGCGTGTGGAGACATCTGCAGAAATATGACTGTGTCCGTCCAGCGAGACACTCAGGTGCTAAACGTTTAAACGCTGCCAAATTAGCGCCAAATTAGATGGAAACAGAGGCCATAGCGTGCTTATCTATCCGTCGGTACTTCGGAGCCGGCGTCTGAACCGACTGGGGAAACACCGGCGCTTAGCGTAGCGTCATGTTATAAGGACCACTTTGATTGGATAGAGAAGTCACATGGTTTTCAATTGCGTTCTATGATTCGCTTCCTGTATCAAGGAAATGTGAAGTAAAGGCGCATGCCATTGGTTGTATACAAATGCCTAGGTTACCAGTGTTAGTTGACAAACAAATACGAACTCTTGTGAGTAGGCTGTTAGACTCGCAATAGTGTTTGTATCATCACGTGGTTCACTATGGCGCTGTCTAATACATTGCCTCAAGTAAGGAAACGCAAAAATGTCTGTCATTGGTTGTCAACGGATACCTAGGTAACCGGTGTCCATTTACAAGCCACTTGTCAGGTAAAGGTGAACTTACGTGTACGGACTATATTAACAAACAAATCTATTCATGGCAGCTCAAGATACCAATAGTTTACGAGTGTCTCGAAAAATAGAATTAATTTGTAAAATGAACACTCAGTCTCCAATTGAGATATAGAGGAGTGTGCGTATCAATGTATGGTGCACCCAGATGTTGAAGGGGCCCATATTGTAGCGAGTATGAGAGAATATGGCTCATCACTGGAGGGACTATGGACTACATTAACAAACAAATCTATTCATGGCAGCTCAAGATACCAACAGCCTCATTATCACACACATATTTACAACAAGGGGTGGTGAGGGACAGAGTCTCTGAATTAAGCAGAAAGCTCTCACCCAGTCAAGAGATCAGGGCTAGATCCAACACCGTTTTTTAGCTCACTGCACCATCCCAGTTTCAGAACCTGGCTGTATGCAAATTAGTCTGTTCCTGTCCCAGTGCATGATGGGAACAGGGCAAACCAAACTACAAAAGCCAATTCTTACACTGGGAAGGAAACAAGCTCCCGGGGACCGGTTTCTGGCATTACAGCCGTCTTCGGCCCGGTTTGCTTGAATCCTGATGGTGCAATGAGCAAGGGACTCATGTCTGAGTATACCCTTCCACGCTTAGGGTGGACAAAAATATTTACAACAAGGGGTGGTGAGGGACAGAGTCTCTGAATTAAGCAGAAAGCTCTCACCCAGTCAAGAGATCAGGGCTAGATCCAACACCGTTTTTTAGCTCACTGCACCATCCCAGTTTCAGAACCTGGCTGTATGCAAATTAGTCTGTTCCTGTCCCAGTGCATGATGGGAACAGGGCAAACCAAACTACAAAAGCCAATTCTTACACTGGGAAGGAAACAAGCTCCCGGGGACCGGTTTCTGGCATTACAGCCGTCTTCGGCCCGGTTTGCTTGAATCCTGATGGTGCAATGAGCAAGGGACTCATGTCTGAGTATACCCTTCCACGCTTAGGGTGGACAAAAATATTTACAACAAGGGGTGGTGAGGGACAGAGTCTCTGAATTAAGCAGAAAGCTCTCACCCAGTCAAGAGATCAGGGCTAGATCCAACACCGTTTTTTAGCTCACTGCACCATCCCAGTTTCAGAACCTGGCTGTATGCAAATTAGTCTGTTCCTGTCCCAGTGCATGATGGGAACAGGGCAAACCAAACTACAAAAGCCAATTCTTACACTGGGAAGGAAACAAGCTCCCGGGGACCGGTTTCTGGCATTACAGCCGTCTTCGGCCCGGTTTGCTTGAATCCTGATGGTGCAATGAGCAAGGGACTCATGTCTGAGTATACCCTTCCACGCTTAGGGTGGACAAAAATATTTACAACAAGGGGTGGTGAGGGACAGAGTCTCTGAATTAAGCAGAAAGCTCTCACCCAGTCAAGAGATCAGGGCTAGATCCAACACCGTTTTTTAGCTCACTGCACCATCCCAGTTTCAGAACCTGGCTGTATGCAAATTAGTCTGTTCCTGTCCCAGTGCATGATGGGAACAGGCCAAACCAAACTACAAAAGCCAATTCTTACACTGGGAAGGAAACAAGCTCCCGGGGACCGGTTTCTGGCATTACAGCCGTCTTCGGCCCGGTTTGCTTGAATCCTGATGGTGCAATGAGCAAGGGACTCATGTCTGAGTATACCCTTCCACGCTTAGGGTGGACAAAAATATTTACAACAAGGGGTGGTGAGGGACAGAGTCTCTGAATTAAGCAGAAAGCTCTCACCCAGTCAAGAGATCAGGGCTAGATCCAACACCGTTTTTTAGCTCACTGCACCATCCCAGTTTCAGAACCTGGCTGTATGCAAATTAGTCTGTTCCTGTCCCAGTGCATGATGGGAACAGGGCAAACCAAACTACAAAAGCCAATTCTTACACTGGGAAGGAAACAAGCTCCCGGGGACCGGTTTCTGGCATTACAGCCGTCTTCAGCCCGGTTTGCTTGAATCCTGATGGTGCAATGAGCAAGGGACTCATGTCTGAGTATACCCTTCCACGCTTAGGGTGGACAAAAATATTTACAACAAGGGTTGGTGAGGGACAGAGTCTCTGAATTAAGCAGAAAGCTCTCACCCAGTCAAGAGATCAGGGCTAGATCCAACACCGTTTTTTAGCTCACTGCACCATCCCAATTTCAGAACCTGGCTGTATGCAAATTAGTCTGTTCCTGTCCCAGTGCATGATGGGAACAGGGCAAACCAAACTACAAAAGCCAATTCTTACACTGGGAAGGAAACAAGCTCCCGGGGCCTAATTTGCATATAGCCAAGTTCTGAGCTGGGATGGTGCAGTGAGCTAAAAAACGGTGATGGATCAAGCCCTGATCTTTGGACTGGGTAAGAGTGGTCTGCTTAATTCAGACACTCTGTTCATCACCACCCCCTTTTCTGAATCATTTTTGTCCACCATAAGCGTGGAAGGGTATACTCAGATGTGAGTCCCTAGCTCATTGCACCATCAGGATTCAAGCAAGCCGGGCCGAAGACGGCTGAAATGCCAGAAACCGGTCCCCGGTAGCTTGTTTCCTTCCCAGTATAAGAATTGGCTTGGTAGTTTGGTCTGCCCTGTTCCCATGATGCACTGGGCCAGGGTCAGACTAATTTGCATATAGCCAAGTTCTGAGCTGGGATGGTGCAGTGAGCTAAAAAACGGTGATGGATCAAGCCCTGATCTTTGGACTGGGTAAGAGTGGTCTGCTTAATTCAGACACTCTGTTCATCACCACACCCTTTTCTGAATCCTTTTTGTCCACCATAAGCGTGGAAGGGTATACTCAGATGTGAGTCCCTAGCTCATTGCACCATCAGGATTCAAGCAAGCCGGGCCGAAGACGGCTGAAATGCCAGAAACCGGTCCCCGGTAGCTTGTTTCCTTCCCAGTATAAGAATTGGCTTGGTAGTTTGGTCTGCCCTGTTCCCATGATGCACTGGGCCAGGGTCAGACTAATTTGCATATAGCCAAGTTCTGAGCTGGGATGGTGCAGTGAGCTAAAAAACGGTGATGGATCAAGCCCTGATCTTTGGACTGGGTAAGAGTGGTCTGCTTAATTCAGACACTCTGTTCATCACCACCCCCTTTTCTGAATCATTTTTGTCCACCATAAGCGTGGAAGGGTATACTCAGATGTGAGTCCCTAGCTCATTGCACCATCAGGATTCAAGCAAGCCGGGCCGAAGACGGCTGAAATGCCAGAAACCAGTCCCCGGTAGCTTGTTTCCTTCCCAGTATAAGAATTGGCTTGGTAGTTTGGTCTGCCCTGTTCCCATGATGCACTGGGCCAGGGTCAGACTAATTTGCATATAGCCAAGTTCTGAGCTGGGATGGTGCAGTGAGCTAAAAAACGGTGATGGATCAAGCCCTGATCTTTGGACTGGGTAAGAGTGGTCTGCTTAATCCAGACACTCTGTTCATCACCACCCCCTTTTTTGAATCATTTTTGTCCACCATAAGCGTGGAAGGGTATACTCAGATGTGAGTCCCTAGCTCATTGCACCATCAGGATTCAAGCAAGCCGGGCCGAAGATGGCTGAAATGCCAGAAACCGGTCCCCGGTATCTTGTTTCCTTCCCAGTATAAGAATTGGCTTGGTAGTTTGGTCTGCCCTGTTCCCATGATGCACTGGGCCAGGGTCAGACGAATTTGCAAATAGCCAAGTTCTGAGCTGGGATGGTGCAGTGAGCTAAAAAACGGTGATGGATCAAGCCCTGATCTTTGGACTGGGTAAGAGTGGTCTGCTTAATTCAGACACTCTGTTCATCACCACCCCCTTTTCTGAATCATTATCACACACAACAACATCTTGGACCGTGCTCAACAATGGTGAGTACACCACCCTCACCCCATTCAACTCTCATCCAGCATTCTACACCATGTGGTACAACGGTGTCAAATTACACATCTCCAACACTGGGATCCAGAGGAAGGGGCAGGATGAAAGCCCCAAGTACCTCACCAGCAAGGCCAGTGGAGTCCGCCTCCCCCCTTTGGCACGTGGTACACTGGGGTCATCGGGCCCAGGCCTCATCTTGCAGTATGACTATCTACATTGTCTCCATAACCCCCCTCACCAACATCACATGCGCACATGATCTCATCATCATGTCCTCTGCCATTGACAGCCAGCTGCTCCTCACCCTCATCAAAGACCCAGCCACTCCCAGATCCAACCTTCAAGAGGGCATGAGGTGCAATGACATATGGAGGAACATCAGCCACATGAGGCTGGACTTGGACAAGACTGAGCTCATCATCTGAGGGATGTCCCCTTATGGCTGGGACAACTCCGTGTGTCTCAGCAGCCTCAGCAGCGCACAAGCACACATTGGCCACACATGCAAGCAGGTGCTCATTGTACACTCCTCGCTCACAATGCCCATGCAACTCAACACTATCTCTACCTAATGCTGCAAGTCCCTCCGCATGCAGCAAATGTTCCTCAGATAGATCCACTCTTAGTCAAGACAGACAGTCACCCAGGTACACAACACCAGCTGGATCCACCACAGCTTCGCCCTCTATGCAGGAACAACAGCCAGACTCCATGAGGACTTGTGCAGATACAGGGTGCATCAGCACACCTCATCCTCAACATCCCCTGCCACAGCCACATGACCGTCCACCTGAGATATCTACAATAGGCTCACTGTCAGCAGCAGGTTCATATTCATACTCCTCAGCCACACTCAGGAGGCACTCCACAACCCCAGCCCCGAACACAAACATGGACGTCTCCCATCCAACACACCATTGCACCAACTCCGTCCAGCCAACCTTGCCCTGTGCATCATTCTTCACATCAACAGTTCAACTGCATGCAGAAGATAGTTCTCCCACATCAACATACAGACCTAGTGCTCCCTCCCTGGGCACTTCTACATGACCCATGTCCCATACACCTTCATTACACTCTTCCAAATCTGTCTCTCTGAGCAGTATGGCAGATTCCCCCCTCCCTCAGCAGATGGAAACCATCACAGGTGAGTGACTATAGCGCTCCATGTATGTATTTGATGATACCTTGTGACCTATGTGTCCTCAACCGGACTCAGATCCCAGTGTATGGATGGGTTGAGCTTGTTCCACACTGTGGCATACTTGGACATATCACCACACCTATGTTGTAGAATGATGATAAATGACTGTAACTTCAATTTCAGTAGTGTTGGTTTTGTTTATTTATCAATCTTGTGCGGCAAACGTGAGTTAGTGATGGGTGCTGTGCAAAAAGGGGGGAATCCAAAGTTCACAGAGGGAGATGTGATGCCCTGCAGATGAGTCACCAGAGTCCCGACCACAGTGCTTGCCATCATTGGTCAGACTGCAACCAGCAAGTCCATGTGGGAGGGTAGGATAGTCAATGAGGTGATGCTGTTGCACACAGACTCCAGGTGTCAGACCAGTTGTCCTGGGAGATGCGCACAGCCCGCTGCCTCTCAGTGTGTCTTCCGTGGATGACCCACCTTCCTTGGGGGACCCACCTGTGCAGGTCATGACGATGCATGGGATGCTCTGATGGACAATTCCTCCTCCTCCTCCCTCCCTGTGCCTGGTGGCCATCTTTGCCTTGAAGTGTCTTGCCTGGTGACACAGGGAGGGTAATGCATGTTGTCAGCAATCGGACGGAGTGAATAGCTAATGTCCCTTTGCACCGCCAGGAGCTCAGCCAGTCTTGCCTCCATTTGTCCTTGGTTTTGTTGTTTACAGGCATGTTGCTCGGCCTGCAGGTTTTTATCTCTGTGAGGGCCCCCACTACCTGACTGAACTCCCTGGTGTCCCGCCGGTATGCCTCCATGATCTTGCGGAGCTCAGACATACCGGGACCTGCAGCTGTCTGGTCAGGTTCTCACCTCCGCCTGCTGCCACTCCCACCACCCCTGCCCACACGAGCCTGGCCTGCGGTTGTGGGCATATCGGCTCGACTGGACCCCTGAGTGATGGCAGTGGTGGTGTTGTCTGCCCCCTCCTGGGTGCCCGTCGAACCTTGTACCTCATTGTCAGCCTGGATCAGTTCTTGAGTGTAGCCAGGGATCCGAGCTGTCTGCTGGGATGTGGCAGGAATGGTGGTGGCGGTTGGCGCAGGTGTGCCTGATCCAGATGCTGCACGGTTTGGGGCACCAGAGGTGCCAGGTCAGTCGTCGTCATCCATGGAGTGGTGAGAGGCGTCACTGTCAGTGGGATGAGGGTCCTGCAGAACCTGGGACTGTGAATCATCTTCCCCATCATTGGGTTCGATTCCGCATGTTGCCCTGTGGGTGTGAGAGAAAGACAATGTTAATTCATATAATAGAACATCCATTTCTCATACACATTGTAGTTGGCACTGTTCCACCTGGTAGTTGTCCATGCTTTGGATTGTCCTCAATGTTCACTTGTGGATGGGTATGTTGTGGGGTCCGATTGATATGTGCTCCTGAGTCATTGACATGGGAGGGCATATTTACTATAACTGGCACAGCCTTGAATATCAGCAGGGATTCATCAGTCATTGTGCACCACACCTATGCCAGCATAGCTGCAACACATTCATATTGTGGAGCACCATGGTGGAAAATATGGGTCAGCAGCGTCACACATCTGTGCTGTACAAGTAGGCGCCTTGCTGGAGTAGCGTCACTACCGCAATATAGCTCCAGCAATTTTCTGTGGTGCCCTATTTACACAATGTTGCTTCATTCCTTGCGCCTGCATCAGCCATGCACAGGGTTTTGACGCAGCATGTGCTTATAAGTGACAGAGTGAAATCTTGTAGATTTCACATAGCCACTTTTGGGAGGCGTGCCTGCGCCATAACGGCCATCCCCCCCCCTGTGCCAGTACACCTACTTGTGGCACATGGCTTTAGAAAGTGACACATCTCCCAGATGTGTCACCTTGTAAATTACCAGCACCATGGTGCATCTTTTGTGCCGCAGCTGTGTCACAGATGTGACGCAACAGCAGCATGTAAGAAGAGCAATTGGCTTGTGAATGTGCACCATGCATTTGTTGCTTGGATGCTTCATCAGATCTGAATTGGTTTTGTTGTGTTACACAACCATTGTGACAGTGGGCCACTCCATTGCCTGTCCCAGGTGGGTATGTTTGTGTAAGGTGTGTGTGTGACAGCCTGCGGTGGTAGTTGGAGTCTGAATCGACACTGGGCCTCCCTCATGGTGTGGCTGTCCCCCCATGGAGCATGCTGCCATGACAGTGGCTGTGAGTTCCTACCAAAGATATCTGACCTTGTTGTCCTGGTGTTTGTGTTTGCACTGGTCACAGGAGGGCCTTGTGCGGCCTAAACCAGGGCCCAGTGTCAGCTAACTTGTCAGTGCATTCACACTCTATGTACATTGAGCATGGTGCATGGTTGTGTACCTGCAAAATATGGGATGAGTACAATTGGACATAGGCATCCACAGAGTTGTTTATAGGGGTGGACAGATTGTTTGCCTCATCACCATTCCCCTTGCACCCTTCTCACCCTCTGCCTTGCACCCTCCTCCCCTTCACCTTGCACCCTTCTCACCCTCTGCCTTGAACCCTTCTCACCCTACCCCTTGCACCCTCCTCCCCTCTGCCTTGCACCCTTCTCACCCTCCCCTTTGCACCCTTCTCACCATACCCCTTGCTCCCTTCTCACCCTCTGCCTTGCACAATTCTCATACTACCCCGTGCACCCTTCTCACCCTCCGCCTTGCACCCTTCTCACCCTACCCCTTGTACCCTCCTCCCCTCCGTCTTGCACCCTTCTCACCCTCCACCTTGCACACTTCTCACCCTACCCCTTGCACCCTCTTCCCCTCTGCCTTGCACCCTTCTCACCCTCTGCCTTGTACCCTTCTAACCCTCTGCCTTGCACCCTTCTCACCCTCCTCCTTGCACCCTACTCACCCTATCCCTTGCACCCTTCTCACCCTCTGCCTTGCACACTACTCACCCTACCCCATGCACCCTTCTCACCCTCTCCCTTGGTCCCTTCTCATCCTCTGCCTTGCACACTTCTCACACTACCCCGTGCACCCTTCTCACCCTCCGCCTTGCACCCTTATCACCCTACCCCTTGCACCCTCCTCCCCTCCATCTTGCACCGTTCTCACCCTCCGCCTTGCACCCTTCTCACCCTCCGCCTTGCACATTTTTCACCCTCCACCTTGCACACTTCTCACTCTACCCCTTGCACCCTTCTCACCCTCTACCTTGCACCCTTCTCACCATACCCCTTGCACCCTCCTCCCCTCCGCCTTGCACCCTTCTTACCCTCTGCCTTGCACACTTCTCACCCTACCCCTTGCACCATCTTCCCCTCTGCCTTGCACCCTTCTCACCCTCCGCCATATACCCTTCTCACCCTCCGCCTTGCACACTTTTCACTCTACCCCTTGCACCCTTCTCACCCTCCGCCTTGCATACTTCTCACCCTACGCCATGCACACTTCTCACTCTCCCCCTTGCACCCTTCTCACCCTCCACCTTGCACCCTTCTCACCCTACCCCTTGCACCCTCCTCCCCTCCACCTTGCACTCTTCTTACCCTCCGCCTTGCACACTTCCCACCCTACCCCTTGTACCCTCCTCCCCTCTGCCTTGCACCCTTCTCACTCTACCCCTTGCACCATTCTCACCCTCCGCCTTGCACCCTCCTCCCCTCTGTCTTGCACAATTCTGGGCACCCCCTTGTACCCATCCCACCCAATGTAGGTGCTGCCACCTGGGACAATGGGACCATTTGTAAAGCATGATGGCCCTGATTGGGCCAACACCAGAAACACTGGCGGTCCAGGGGGGCCCAAGAGCCCTTCTTGCCCCCCCTGCGGACGCACTTGGAATTGGGTCTGATTTGGGGTCCCACAATGCATTGGGTGACACCCACCCTCCCAGAATACTGGACGTCTTTTCTTGGGTCTGTGCTTTCTGTAGCATGGGACATGGCATTGCCTTGGTTTGTCAATGGGGCATACACATGTAGTGGCATTTGCATTGTTTTTGCCTGTAGTTATGGGCTGCTGGCGCTTGGCGCTTGTTGCGGGCATTTTTTCTGTACTTGGAGTGTAGATGCCATTACCCCCATGTTACATGAGTTGTTTGTATACTCACCAGGCTCTACGACTCCTTCAATGCCATGTACTCCCACCGGTGGTAGCAGAGCCATGACCTTCTCCTCCCAGGGATGGTACTGGACTGGTCTGGGGGGAGGACAACCTCCAGTGCCTTGGATCTGTAGGTAGTCCTCGTCCATCTTCCTCTTCACCATCCTCCGCAGATCGTACCACCTGTTCTGGCAATCCCTCCTGGTGCGTCTGATGGGTGCAACAGCATTCACCTTATTGGCGATCCTCTCCCATATGCATGTTTTCTCCGCTATGCTGGTCTGTCTGACCAATGCGCCAAACAGCTGTGGCTCGACTCTGATGACTTCATCTACAAGGATCTCCATCTCCTCCTTTGTGAACTTTGGATTCTTCTGTGAGGATATGGTGTGGGGTGAATGTGATTTGGGGGGTGAGGGTGTGTATAGATGTGGGTTTGTGGGTATGAATGTGAATGAGGTGGTGTCGGTCTGTATGTGATTGGGGCGTATGTGTGAAGGTTGATGTGTGCAGTTGTTTGTGTGTTATCTGTCTCTGTGGCTAAAGGGGTGTGTTGCACAGGATCATGGTTTGTGTGTGTGGGCCCTTTTTATTGGTCCATTTGTGAGTGGGGCTTAGTTTGAAATTTTGGTGGGTGTGTTATAAGGGGTGGATCTGAGTTAGGCCCTCTGTTTGCCTGTTTAGATCTGGCCAGGACATTCATTTCCAATGGTTTGTACACAAGAGACATGTTTTGTGGTGTTGTGCGAGTCGTTTGCACCCTCCTTGTGCTGTTTTAAAGGGTTCGCGTGCGCTTCGTTCAGAGGGGGTTCGATTCATATTTGCTTTTGTGGCTCGCCCATTTGCGATGTTTTTCTGGGGTTTGCGTGCGCTTCGTTCAGGGGGGGTCGATTCATATTTGCTTTTGTGGCTCGCTCATATGCAACGTTTATACGGGGTTCGCGTGCGCTTCGTTCAGGGGGGGTTTGATTCATATTTTCTTTGTTGGCTCACTCATACGTGACGTTTATACGGGGTTTGCGTGCGCTTCGTTCAGGTGGTGTTCAAATCATATTGTGGCTCGCTCATACTCGATGTTTTCCGTACAAATTGCAGTTCATACACAAAGACGTTTTTCCGTATGAATCGATTTCGCGGTCCCCGGTCTGGGTCGTACTTGTCGGGTCGTACGGCATGATTACCATTTGTACGGTTTATTTCCTAAGTCAGTATCGTGCGGATTCTCGCTTGAATTTCGTACGGTTCGCAAGGATTCGGACGTATTTTTAAGTAACGGATTGTACTATGCGATTTGTATGGATTTGCACAATTCGTACGGAAACGGCTACGAATACGAATCGTCAGACGGTTTTCTTTCCCGAATCGGAATCGTCCCCAAAATATTTTACTTTCCATCACTCTGCCACAAAGGCCTTTATTTGGGACTCTTGTGGCTGCAGGGTGCTGGAAATTTAAAGGTAAAAAAACAAGTGTACCTTGAGGAATCATTCATTCATTAGGGTATGCATGCAGTGTGTGGCAGACTGGATGACTATAAACTCCCTGAAACTAAATGGTGAAAAAACCGAGGTGTTGATCTTTGGGAAGAACCAAAATCTGTGGTCGGGCGAGTGGTGGCCCACTTCCCTTGGCACCTGCCCCACTCCCTCCCTATCTGCCAGAAATCTTGGAGTGGTATTTGACACCTCGCTCTCTATGTCCCTGCAAGTTAACAGGACCGTGGCCACTTGCTGTGGTGTGATCCGTGTACTCAATAAAATCCGTAGGTACCTCTCCTCCCAGGCGCGTAAACAGGTTGCAGTCGCCCTGGTAGGCTCGAGACTGGATTACTGCAACTCCCTGTATATGGAAGCCAACAAAGGGCTGAAGCACCGTCTGCAGATTCTTCAGAACTCTGCAGCGCGTTTTGTATTGGATCTTCCTAAAGCCTCCTCTGCCACCTCAGCCAGGAAGGAGCTTCATTGGCTTCCGGTACAGCACAGAATCGCCTTCAAAATTCTCTGTCTTACCCACAGAGCATTGATGGATGGGCCTGCTAGTGCCATTGGTTCCCTTCTTTTGCGCTATGTCCCCACAAGAAGCCTTCGCTCTGCGGGACTCTGTCAACTAGTTGTCCCCCGTGTTAAACTTGTCAGATGGGGAGCCAGAGCCTTTTCCGTCGTCGCTCCGCAGCTGTGGAACTCCATCCCCACGGAAATAAAAACTCTCCCCTCCATCGAGTCTTTCAAAAAGGCTCTAAAAACCTATTTCTTTAAGAAGGCCTACTTAGGATAAAATAGGACCAGTCAGGATATAAGCCTCTGTATTTGATCTAGGCGCCTTGACGCCCATTGGGCTAAGTATGTGCGTTACAAGAAACCCCTCATTCATTCACTTAATTTTGCAAATAGTCACGTATGTGGACAAAATATTCATCAATCAGGGAATTTTCAAGAATTTATATTTTATATATGTTTGATATAATCATTTTTGTAAAATGTGGCAGTCGCTGCTTTGCTTTAATCGCCGGCACTTCATGTTCTACAAATTAAGCACGTGGTGTAGTCTTTTCTTTGTGAGTTATATGGCTGCAGAGGGCTGCAAACTTAAACATGGTAGTTGCTGCTTTGCTTTTAGCCCCGGCACTTCATGTTTTACAAATTAAGCACGTGGTGTAGTCTTTTCTGTGGGAGTTATATGGCTGCAGAGGGCTGCAAACTTAAACGTGGCAGTTGCTGCTTTGCTTTTAGCCCCGGCACTTCATGTTTTACAAATTAAGCATAAGTGCCGGGCTAATAGTAAAGCAGCAACTACCATTTTAACTCTCTAGTGCTCTGCAGCCATGTAAGTCCCAAATGAAGGCGTACCTCCAGTGCCTATTTTGTAAAACATGAACTTTATGGGGAAAAAGCTCAACTTTGAAAATGCCCCAAAACACAAAATATTTTACTTTCCAGCACTCTGCCTCAAAGGCTTTATTCGGGACGTTTGTGGCTGTAGAGTGCTGGAAAGTTCAAAGTGGTAGTTGCCGCTTTGCTTTTAGCCCAGGCCCTTCATGTTGTACAAATTAAGCATTGGCTGTAGACCTTCATTTGAGACTTATGTGGCTGCAGAGTGTTATAGAGAAGAACATGGCAGTTGTTGCTGTGCTTTTAGCCAAGGACCTTCATGTTTTACAAATTAAGAACTGTATGTAGGCCTTTATTTGGGACTTCTGTGGCTGCAGAGTACTACAAAGTTATACATGAAAGTTACTGTTTGTTTCATTTTTGGTAGGCGAGTTTGTTTATTTAATTGGAAATAGTTTTCAGACAATTCATTCAAAGAAAGAAGTCTTTATAGCCGTGCTTAATTTGTAAAACATGATGGGCCGGGGCTAAAAGAAAAGCAGCACCTGCCATTTTTACTCTGCAGCGCTCTACAGCCAAATGGGTGCCAAATAAAGGCCTACTTTAAACAGTGCTTAATTTGTAAACATGAAGTGCTGCGGCTAAAAGTAAAACTTTAAAAATACCCAAAACATGTCAAAACTAGTATGTCAAAGTAAACTGTCCCTTGAATGAATTGTGTGGAAACTATTTGCTATTAAATAAACCGCCTTGCCCATCAAACATCAACCAAGCAGCGAAGCGATGTTATACTCTCCAGCACTCTGCAGCGCCCACACCTGGGCCTTTATTTGGACTTCTATGGCTTCAGGGTGCAAACGTTAAACACGCCAGTTGGTGCTTTGCTTTTAGCCCTAGTGCTTTGTGTTTTACAAACCAGGTACTTGGTGCAGGCCTTTTTTTAGAACTTATGTGTCCGCAGAGCGCTGGAAAGTTAAACTTGGTATTTGCTGCTTGTTTGATTTTTGATAAACAAGTTTGTTTATTTAAATACAAATAGTTTGCAGAAAATTCATTTAAGGGAGGGAGTGTTTAGAGCAGTGCTTAATTTGTAAAACATGAAATGCCGGGGCTAAAAGCAAAGCAGCACCTGCCACGTTTTATTCTGCAGCACTCTGCAGCAACATAGAATCCAAATAAATACCCACTTCCAGTTCTTAGTTTGTAAAACATTAAGTGCTGGGGCTAAAAGCAAAACTTTGAAAATGCCACAAAAAACTTCTAAAATAAGATGAGAAATTACACTGTAAATACCCCGAACCTTGAATGAATTGGACGCAAACTATTTGCTAATAAATGAACAAACTTGCATATCAAAAATCAAACAAGCAGCAAATGCTACGTTTTACTTTCCAATACTGTGCAGACACATAGGACCCCCAAAAAAGGCCACATGAAGGCCTTTATTTGGGACTTATATTTATTTATTGACTTTTATATAGGCTAGACCAATAGATATCAGAGCGCTTTACATGAGGATCAGTGAATTACTGGTTACAAGTTACGTTTGTTTCAAAGCATAATCAAAGATAGGATTACAAAGCAGTGTTAAGGTAAATTCGTCAGAGGAAGGAGACAAAACAGGGCGAACGGGAAGAAACTGTGCTCAATGTCCGGCTGGGTAGGTGATGGTCAAGGGGATGAACCAGGGCCGATCTCCTCTATAGCTGTCTGGCACCAGGCATCGGCCATAATGCTCAGACTCCCCTGTCAGAGGGTAGGGTCGAAGGAAGACAAAACAGGGAGATGGGGAGAGGCTGAGCCGGATGTCCGGTTGGGAGATGGAGAGATGAGAAACCCACTGTCCAAACAAAATCCATATGGGCATGGGGATATTGTTTCGGTGATTATCAAAGCGCCAACAGCAGCAGGATCGATAGCCGGGAGAGGCAGACGCCAGAGAGCTGGAGAAGACAGCGGGACGAACGGGGGCCGGCGGCGGGCACCATCTGAGAGTCAGGAGTTTTACTGGCCCGCTCGTACAGTAGACATCATGTCCTTAAAATGCCCCCAGGATTGAGCGCCTATGCAAAGGGGGATCAGAAGGGATGCCCCAACAGCTCAGTTTAGGAGTGGCCTGGAGTCTCCGGAGTCCCCCTCGGAGGTGGTCCAAACTGGTCCCAGTCAATCAATCAATCAATCAATCAGTGACACTTATAAAGCGCGCTACATACCCGTAGGGTCTCAAGGCGCTGGGGGGGGGGGGTGCTGCTACTGCTCGAACAGCCAGGTCTTCAGCTTCTTCCTGAAGGAGAGGTGGTCTTGGGTCAGGCGCAGATCGGACGGGAGGGAGTTCCAGGTCTTGGCGGCCAGGTAGGAGAAGGACCTTCCTCCTGTGGTTGCTCTTCGGATGCGGGGGACGGCGGCGAGGGCGTGGTTGGCTGATCGGAGGTGGCGTTTGGGAGCGTAGAAGTTGACTCGGCTGTTGAGGTAGCTCGGGCCTTGGTCGTGTAGGGCTTTGTGTGCGTGGGTGAGGAGGCGGAAGGTGATTCTCTTGTTGATGGGGAGCCAGTGAAGGTCTCTCAGATGTCCGGAGATGTGGCTGGATCGTGGGATGTCGAGGATGAGTCTGGCTGAGGCGTTTTGGATCCGCTGGAGTCTCTTCTGGAGCTTGGCGGTGGTCCCGGCGTAGAGGGCGTTGCCGTAGTCCAGTCGGCTGGTGACGAGGGCCTGGGTGACGGTCTTCCTGGTCTCTGTGGGGATCCACCAGAAGATCTTCCGTAGCATGCGTAGGATGTTGAAGCACGCCGAGGAGACGCTGTTGACTTGCCTGGTCATGGAGAGGGAGGAGTCCAGGATGAAGCCCAGGTTACGTGCATGGTCTGTCGGTTTGGGTGCGGTGCCCAGGGCGGGAGGCCACCAGGAGTCGTCCCAGGCGGAGGGAGAGGAGCCCAGGATGAGGACCTCCGTCTTGTCCGAGTTCAGTTTCAGGCGGCTGGTCGTCATCCATTCGGCTACCTCTTTCATCCCTTCATGTAGGTTGGCTCTGGCGGCGGCGGGGTTGTTGGTCAGGGAGAGGATCAGCTGGGTGTCGTCGGCGTAGGAGATGATGCTGAGGTGGTGTTTGCGTACGATGGCCGCGAGGGGGCTCATGTAGACGTTGAAGAGGGTGGGGCTCAGGGATGATCCTTGGGGGACGCCGCAGATGACTTCGGAGGCCTCTGACTTGTACGGTGGTAGGCGGACTCGCTGTGTTCTTCCGTCGAGGAAGGAGATGATCCATTCCAGCGCCTTGTCCTGGATGCCGATGTTGCTGAGGCGCTGTATTAGGGTGCGGTGGCAGACCGTGTCGAATGCCGCGGAGAGGTCTAGGAGGATGAGGGCCGCTGTTTCTCCATTGTCCATCAGGGCTCGGATGTCATCGGTGGCGGCGATGAGGGCGGTCTCGGTGCTGTGGTTGGCTCGGAAGCCGGACTGTGAGGGGTCGAGGGATCCGTTCGTCTCGAGGAAGGCGGCCATCTGCTTGTTGACGGTCTTCTCGATGACTTTGGCTGGAAACGGGAGAAGCGAGATGGGGCGGTAATTCTTGAGGTCGGTGGGGTCCGCTGTTGGTTTCTTGAGTAGAGCGCTGAGTTCGGCGTGTTTCCAGCTCTCGGGGAAGATGGCGGTGTCGAAGGATGTGTTGATGATGTCTCGCAGGTGGGGTGCGATGACAGCGTCGGCCTTGTTGAAGATGTGGTGGGGGCAGGGGTCGGTCGGTGATCCGGAGTGGATTGAGTTCATCGTGCGGATGGTGTCTTCTGTGCTGATCGGGGTCCAGGCGTGGAGGGTGGTGGTGGGGGGGGGTGGCTGGTCGGTCGTGGTGTGCGTTGGTTGGTTGTTGAAACTGCTGTGTATGTCTGTGATCTTGTTGTGGAAGTAGGAGGCGAGGGAGTTGCAGAGGTCTTGCGATGGGGTGATGTCGTTGTTTCCTGCGTTGGGGTTGGAAAGCTCTTTCACGATGTTGAAGAGTTCCTTGCTGTTGTGTGCGTTGTTGTCCAGCCGGTCCTTGAATGCTGTTCTCTTGGCGGCGCGGATCAGCTGGTGGTGTTTCCGGGTGGCAAGTTTGTAGGAGGTCCTGTTGTCAGGTGTCGGATCCCTTTTCCAGGCTTTCTCGAGGGCTCGGCAGTTCTTCTTGGAGCTCTTGAGTTCATCGGTGAACCATGGGGCCTTCTTGCTGCCGGGTCTGCTAGGCGGGGTCCTCAGCGGGGCGAGTTCGTCCGCGCAGTTGCTGATCCACTTCGTGATGTTATCGGCGGCCTGGCTGGGGTTCGCTGAGCTGGCAGGAGGGTGTTGGCTCAGGGAGGTGGCGAGCTGGTCTGCTGTGATCTTGTTCCAGCTTCTGCGGGCGGTGTGTTGCTGGTGTTGGTGGGTCGTTGTTCTCTTGAAGGTGAAGTGGACGCAGCTGTGGTCCGTCCATTGAAGCTCTGTGGTGTGGCTGAAGTCGATGTCTGTGCTGGATGAGAAGACGGCGTCGAGTGTGTGTCCGGCGAGGTGGGTGGGGGTGGACACCAGTTGCTTGAGTCCCAGGTTGGCGAGGTTGTCGAGCAGGGTGCTGGTGTTGCGGTCGTTGTTGTTCTCCAGATGGAAGTTGAGGTCTCCCAGGAGGATGTAGTCAGCGGAGGGGAGGGCATGCGGGCTGACGAAGTCGGCGATGTCCTCGCTGAATTGCGTGCGTGGTCCCGGGGGTCGGTAGATCAGGGTGCCTCTGAGGGTGGTGTTCGGGTTGGTGTGGATCAGGAAATGCAGGTGTTCGGCGCTGGTCAGGGTGTTGTCGGTGCTGGTCGTGAGGCGGATGGTGTTCCTGTGGATGATGGCGATGCCTCCTCCCATCTGGTTGGCGTTTCGGTCCCTCCGGACGATCTTGTAGCCCTCTGGGATAGCGATGGCGATGTCGGGAGCTGAAGAGGTGTTCATCCAGGTCTCCGTGAGGAAGGCAACGTCAGGGGCTGTGGCGTCTAGGAGGTTCCAGAGTTCGATGGCGTGTCTGTGGACGGAGCGAGTGTTGAGCAGGATGCACTTGAGGTGGGTGCTGCTGGAGTTCGACTTGGCGGGTGTTGGTGCGGGGCTGGTCCGGCTGCAGGAGAACTTGCAGGCGTGGCAGCTGAACGGTCCGTGGGTGCGTCTTGGAGTGGCTTGGTGGCATTCTGGGAGTCGGCCGGTGTTGAGAGCGATGAGGGTGGCGGCTGAGTACGTCAGGCGGGTCGGTCGGGCTCTTCGAGGTCCAGGGGTCCTGGCACTGGTCGCGATCCGGTCGCGGACGGGCGCAGACGGGCTTACCTTTGGCGCGCCTTCGGCGCACAATCGGCGCGCCCGCTGCGCGTGACCGCTGCGCGTTCGCACGGTCGCCATTTAAGGCGAAGTGCGCGGGTGGGCGGGGCAGCTGGGAGGCGGGAGCGGGGAGGGTTACAGAAGAAAAAGGGGCGGGGACAAGCGGCGGTGGCGGGAAGGGGGGCGGGGGGCGGCGCGGTAGGCGGACAACAAGGAAGGAGAGTACACACGTTTACTAATCAAACAGGCACAAAAATGCGACAAAAACGGGTGAAAAACAGGAGAAACACAGATCGGCAATACAGGCACAAATTCCAGACAAAACAAAACAAAACAGGGGAAAAAGCGCTCGTAGCGGCGGCAGCCGGCGAGCGAGGCAAAACGAGGCAGCAGCGAGGCAAGGGGCACACGCAGCAGCTGGTGGCCGTGCGGCGCGGGGGTGTCCCACAAGTGGGTCACACTCACCTGCGTCGCACGGTCGCCATTTAAGGCCAAGTGCGCGGGTGGGCGGGGCAGCTGGGAGGCGGGAGCGGGGAGGGTTACAGAAGAAAAAGGGGCGGGGACAAGCGGCGGTGGCGGGAAGGGGGGCGGGGGGCGGCGCGGTAGGCGGACAACAAGGAAGGAGAGTACACACGTTTACTAATCAAACAGGCACAAAAATGCGACAAAAACGGGTGAAAAACAGGAGAAACACAGATCGGCAATACAGGCACAAATTCCAGACAAAACAAAACAAAACAGGGGAAAAAGCGCTCGTAGCGGCGGCAGCCGGCGAGCGAGGCAAAACGAGGCAGCAGCGAGGCAAGGGGCACACGCAGCAGCTGGTGGCCGTGCGGCGCGGGGGTGTCCCACAAGTGGGTCACACTCACCTGCGTCGCACGGTCGCCATTTAAGGCCAAGTGCGCGGGTGGGCGGGGCAGCTGGGAGGCGGGAGCGGGGAGGGTTACAGAAGAAAAAGGGGCGGGGACAAGCGGCGGTGGCGGGAAGGGGGGCGGGGGGCGGCGCGGTAGGCGGACAACAAGGAAGGAGAGTACACACGTTTACTAATCAAACAGGCACAAAAATGCGACAAAAACGGGTGAAAAACAGGAGAAACACAGATCGGCAATACAGGCACAAATTCCAGACAAAACAAAACAAAACAGGGGAAAAAGCGCTCGTAGCGGCGGCAGCCGGCGAGCGAGGCAAAACGAGGCAGCAGCGAGGCAAGGGGCACACGCAGCAGCTGGTGGCCGTGCGGCGCGGGGGTGTCCCACAAGTGGCGCGGGGGTGTCCCACAGTCGCCATCTTGAAGTCAGGCACTGTCCAGACAAGGCTCTGCAAAGAATAAATTGGCATCAACCAAGTCCCTAGGCTTGATCTCTATATTAGGTGCAATTTCTAACTTTTGGGGCAATTGTGGGCACAGTGTTTATTCCTTGTCCCAGAGTTATCTGGATCTTCCCCCTTTAGGAGTCACCCTCGCAGGCTCAAGCGGTGCACGCTGAAATCGCAAAGTGGTACATGCATGTGTTTCTCACCCGCTTCTACCCTTCTCTGCAGCAGGTTAGGCCACTCAACAACGGTCCTGCGGTCAGTGGCACAGCGCAGGGGCACTCCTATCGTTCCATTCCTCTCTGAAGCAAGCGGCGGCCGGTCGGCTTTGTGGGACAGTTGATCCCATTTGCCTTACTGGGGAGGAATGCTCACGTCGGCCAACGGCCGACGGAAGCACTGAAGGGGTTAATGCAGATGGGGAGGGGAACTTGGATTGGGGTGGGGCAACTAAAATATAACACGCCAGGGAGCGTCAGGGTAACCAGTCTATTTTCAAGGGGAAAATAATTTTTTGTCCACAAAGATGTATCAGTAAAAGATAAAGAGCCAAGTGTCCTTCTGGTCATCCTCTACGAACACAATTTCCAGATCCTCCGAGTCTGATGCAGGCCCACGGCTGGCCGGTGCAGGAACAGGGCTGCAGAGTCTAGAAACTTAATCGTGGCAGTTGTTGCTTTGCTGTTAGCCCCGGATATTCATGTTTTACAAATTAAGCACTGGCCGTGTAGGCTTTATTTGGGATGTGTGTGACTCTAGATTGCTGGAAAATTAAACGTAGCAGTTGCTGCTTGTTTGATGTTTGACAAGCAAGTTTGTTTATATAATTGCAAATTGTTTGCAGACAATTTATTCAAAGAAAGGAATATTTAAAGCAGTGCTTAATTTGTAAAATATGAAGTGCTGGCGCTGAAAGCAAAGTAGCAACTGCCACTTTGTACTTTGCAATGTTCTACAGTTAAATAAGTTTCAAATGAAGGCCTGCATCCAGTGCTTAAATTGTAAAACATGAAGTGCTGATGCTAAAATCAAAACTTTAAAAATCCCCCAAAACACACAAAAAATCATGAGAAACTACACTCTAAATATTTGCTGTTATATAAATAAACTTAAACCAAAAAAGGGGGTTGCTGTACTGTTCCTAAAGAAGTCAGAGATAGGAAGGTTCTTGCTGGCGTGACCAAGGAGAGGGGAAAGGAAGGGGATATTATTAATACCCTGGGGAATCCATTATGTTGGATATATTTGCCTCACACACCCCGAGGAGTGTCATGCTTCATCATCGGCGGTTGCTCCTCGTCGGGGAGGCGGTGCAATCCCCGACGGGCACACCTCAGAGAGGGGCTCTTTGGCGGAGATCTTTTTTCCAACTGCCTGTAGGTGAAGTGGGGGTATGTGGGCAGGGAGGTGTATACCTATGATAAGGTAGCTAAAATGTAATTAGGGGTACCGGAATGGACTTTATTCTGGGGGTCCCCTAGCTACGGTTAAAAAGTGAAGCTAGTCCCCTAGGTGTCAACCAATTATGTTGTGTTACCCTAGAAGATACTAGTGGTGCATGTGGTCAACATGTTTCTCGCTCTTGGTATATTTACCGCGATTCTTCAGGACCAAAGTGAAGATAACAACATGCTCGTGTTATATGTGTTGAAATTATTTACCTTAGTGGATCCTCCTATGTCTATGTCTGGAGGAAGGATAAGGGAACAATAATTAAACAAAATTGCCAGTCACAATATTGCCAGGAAGAACATATAATGGCATGCTGGTGGTATTTGACGCATGCCAAGTGTACTGAGCGTGCAATGTAAAACTGTGAAGCACACGCTCTAACTAGTACTGTGACTCATACTGTGGAAAGTGAAGGTGAAAATTTAAAAACAAGGGTGTAAATATACAAGGTTAAAAATGCAGCATTATAGATCTCAAAAACCTGCCTGTGGTATATCAGGTATTGTGCAGGGTTTTAAGTGAGGACACCACTATGTAGTATAAAAAGCATAACAGCACACTTACACTGTGATCTTCAAAACCAGTAAAAAGGAACATGTTTCTATTACCCTACTCACCTAATGATCAGAACCTAGAGGCCACATGAGTGTTCGGCAGGGCAGAACCACAGCGCTAAGCCCAGGGTATGGCTGGAGTAAGAGTAAGTAAGAGCGCGGTGAGTAACAGAGAAGTAAAATGCATCCCTGCAGAACAGGGCTCGCAGCCTGTTATAGCGCTAAGAATTCTCCTCCTTCGCCATGCGCTAAGCGCTCTCACCTGAAGTCTGCTGCGTTCGGGTGTATTGACCTACCCATCCCCGCCGAGCTCGAGTAGATGTGTAAGCTCGGCGGCGGGGATTATTTCAAAAGCACTGGCAGGTCAGTGTGACGCAATTTCCAGATCCTCCGAGTCTGATGCAGGCCCACGGCTGGCCGGTGCAGGAACAGGGCTGCAGAGTCTAGAAACTTAATTGTGGCAGTTGTTGCTTTGCTGTTAGCCCCGGATATTCATGTTTTACAAATTAAGCACTGGCCGTGTAGGCTTTATTTGGGATGTGTGTGACTCTAGATTGCTGGAAAATTAAACGTAGCAGTTGCTGCTTGTTTGATGTTTGACAAGCAAGTTTGTTTATATAATTGCAAATTGTTTGCAGACAATTTATTCAAAGAAAGGAATATTTAAAGCAGTGCTTAATTTGTAAAATATGAAGTGCTGGCGCTGAAAGCAAAGTAGCAACTGCCACTTTGTACTTTGCAATGTTCTACAGTTAAATAAGTTTCAAATGAAGGCCTGCATCCAGTGCTTAAATTGTAAAACATGAAGTGCTGATGCTAAAATCAAAACTTTAAAAATCCCCCAAAACACACAAAAAATCATGAGAAACTACACTCTAAATATTTGCTGTTATATAAATAAACTTGCCTTTCAAAATACCAACAGCAAATGCCACATGTTTCTCTCCAGCACTCTGCAGGCACATAGGTCCCAAATAAAGCCTTACACATAGGCCTTTATTTAGGACTTATATGGCTGTAGAGCGCTGCAAAGTTAAACGTGGCAGTTGCTGCTTTGCTTTTAGCCCAAGCGCTTTATTTAAATACAAACAATCTGCAGACAATTCATTCAAGGAAAGGGCAGTGCTTAATTTATAAAACATGAAGTGCCGGGGCTAAATGCAAAACTTTAAATACTACCCAAAACATGCGAAAAATAAGATGAGAAACTACACACTAAACTCATCAATATGCCGGGACCGATTGGCATTGCCAGTGCTTGTTTTTAATAAGAAATCCATTCCAAGATTGATGCCCAAGGGTCCGCTTGTAACTGCATGTTCCTGTATGCATCGTGATGTCTGGGATCATGTGCCTTTTGAAGCCCTGGTGTCTTTTTGGCGTTAGATAATGTCAAATCAAACAAGCATTGGTAAAGACATAGCTTATCGTTTTAGAAAGGAGACCATTTTTGTGTTTATTTATCAAAACATCCTCACTTGCATGCATTTGGGGCAAAATTGCACATCGGATTACACAAACTACATTGATATCCATCAGTTCCTCCTTGTCTGGGAGATTCTTTGCCTTGGCATGCTCAGGTCAAGCACCTCAGTGCTTAGTAGAACACTATCACAGCCAAAGAGCAAAACTAAGTGCTCTGCCTGATATGTTCTCCTCTAAAATACGTCGGGGTTACTATTTGCTTAGACTAATGTGTTAGCTGGACAATCGTAACTACAAATTTTTATTTTCAACAAGTAAACAAGCTTTACCCGAAGGTATCAGAGCGTTTTACATGAGCAACAGTTTTGTTACAGATGGACACAATAATTTTCATTAGGCAAAGGGAGAAATAGTGATTTGCCCAGAATCACAGAATGTTGAGCGTCTCCGCCGAGACTCGGTCCTCCAGCTCTGAGGTGGACGGCCCTAGCCGTTTGGCCAAACTTGTGGTGAAGATGCTTTAGAGTCTGAAGCCTTGCGCTGTAGCACCGCAGCAACCCCATATCTAATAGGGTCCACCATGGTTATGATTGCTGTGGGGTGAGGTTTGAAGCCTTGCGGTGCAGTGATCCCGGATGCCACTGTTGATAACTTGACCATGTTGACCAGGCCGCAGCCCATGGATAGCGATCCGTCTTGACCCCATTTACTGGAGGAGGTCATAAGAAGGACTAAGGATGGCAACTTGTTTTATCCCTTTGGAGAAGTGAGGACCTCACAGGACCTCCATCACCAAAGCCTGGGACCCAGGACAGGATCATCGCAGCCACATTGGGGGCAAGTGAAAATTTACCCGACAAGAGAATCCGAAATGTCCCTCTGATCACACGGGTCTGTCAAGTGAATCCGCTAACTCCTCACGTGTTTGCTTAAAACATAAATGTTACTGGGAGCCGTGTTTACTTTAAATCATTAACACAGATCCTTAACGCTTGGTTGCATGCGCTGGAGCAGACACGCTGTATGGAAATATTAGAAAGGTTTCCTTTAAGGCTTGACTGTACGGGAAGATAAAAGATGCTTTCATGTTTACTTTCAATAATAGGCAGAGGCAGACGATATTCATATGTTTTTAACCTGCTCATTATTAAAGATTATTGGAAGAAAGTGGGTAAGACCTTGACTGAAATACTTGGTAAACAATAGAGGTAAGCCTCGTACTAATCTTTTTTGGTATAGTAAAGCCTTCAGAGGGAGAGGGGGATATCCGCGTTGAACAGGGTAAATTGGTGATTTATTTGATTCTCCTGGCAAGGAGAGAAATCTGTAAAAGGTGACATCAGGTGGACCCCCATCCTGGTGGGAATGGTGGAACTCAGTTAGATATTTTAAAAAGAATTTGATCAAAAGGTTAATTGTTTTAGTAACAGAAGAGACCTTGGCCTTTTTTGGGGATTATTAGATCAGAAGTAAGGTGGAGGGTGGGTAGAATTGTCCAATGAACTGTCCAATGATTACACTTCTAGGTCTGTCTACAAATGAGCCATGAGGGTCTGGCCCCACGGAACAAATCGCTGAGATCAGACCCTCTAAGATAGAAGCATTTGGGTTGCTGCCATTGAGAGGATGCTTATACAATAGTATGGAGGTTATATGAGGACAAAACAAAACACAGGCAGAGATTCTTTATACTTGAGTGCATACATTAGAGCACAAATGCTGTAAATAATGTTTAATGGAAAACAAACAGGAATTCCTCCCTTCACGCTAATACCTTTCACTATTAATTGAACACGGTGAAGTTAAAGCTCAGAGGGTTATCCTTATATTAGATCTGTGGCATTGTTTGAAACAGGCGTGCGAGCTGAGTCATAAACAGCCATTATCCAAAATGGGGTGACCCAAAAAGTCAAAGACCTGGGTGTTGTACACTATTGAAATACAGTGGTCTTCAACCATTACTTTTACTAAAATTGAATTGATCTATACATGTTCAATGCTGCCACAAAGTTACGGGATATGTCTCTCAGATCAACACTACACATTCAATGTATTAAACATTTACGAAAAAGAAAACAAAAAATGCAACAGCAATAATTACAAAATCAGGGGCAATTTTAATTCATTGCATTTACAACTATCTCTGTGTAAGAGGCTTTAAGGTTGCCCAAAGAGAGCGTGCAGGAGAGCGTGCAGGAGAGCGTACAGGAGAGCGTGTACGAGATAAGGAAATGTCATATGCTGCTCAGACCGAAGGTTAATGGGCAGGTGTAGTACCGAATCCGTGGGATAAGTCTTTTCAGTTCCAAGACAATCGGCGCAGTCAAATAAATGTGAAAATAAGACAGTTAAATGCCACAGAAATCCAGGTAAAGTAGCCAGAACTGAGGCAGAAGGATTTTATCCTTTAAAATGAATCCTGGAACATGTGAGAAATGAAGAAGACACTGAGCTGTAAATGTCTAAATATTCTGGATTAAAATAAACCAGATGAGCAGGAAATTAGTCCTTGAGCCCTCAGGAGCAACATGGAATAATAGAAATAACAGTACCTTCTTGAAGCAGGGGTGGAGGAAGATTTTTCAACAAAAAAATATTCATCCCAAGCTTGTCTTCAAAATTGAAGTGTGCTCTCTTCAATAAAGTTGTACAGCAATCCACATAGACCAGGAGTTTTCACTTTTTGAGTAGATTTATTGCAGTCAACAGGACACACAGGTATACAGGTATAGAGGGCTCAAGGTGGTAGCTCCAACAGTCTGTGAAGCAATTCCAGTGCCTGGCCCAAACATTCTAAACAAGTATTACATGGAATACATTGACACGTACAAAGAAGGATTCCAACATTTTTATATAAAGAAAGTGCACTGAGAAATGATGCAAAGACACCACGGGACACTTATCAATGACGCATTGCTCTTTGCTGCCTGTTGCGCCTTGCATTGATTTTACTTAGTGAAACGGAATAACGAGACACAGCATCCCGCCCTCTGTTGGGACCACCCACAGGTGGTGCATGGAGCACAGGGTGAATTCCCCCAAATGGCCGGGTTGAAATCTTGCTCCACAGTCTGTCTAGTCTTACTTCCAAACTGGCGGAGGATAATTCTTTGCATTAACCGATAGATAAAAACATTATGCTCACTCTTAAAAAGAGTTAATATGGCATCGAATGTGTGATTCCAGCTGGCATGTTGTAGTAATCCAGTCCAAATTATATTAAAACATAGGTTTATTGTAGAAGAAGAACACAGTACAGCAACTGCTCAGCTCAGCACGTCCAAGACAAACCCTCACATAGAATCTAGAATATTCAAACCATGGAAACAGATTGCAATAGTAGATTTAAGAGTAAACCTCTAACAGGATGAATTTAAAAGGACAGATAGTAATAAAATATGTACACATTGTATAAAATACAACACATCTTATCCTTAAAAAAACCCAAAAAGAAACAGAACAAAAAAAAAAGAATTTGAATTTGAATTTTAACATATTTATTTAGCGCACTTATACCGGGACGGTTTCATGGTACTAAAGAAAGTAAAATAAAAACAAAAATTAATCTTTAAATCGAAGTGGCATCCTGACAACCCTCTTGTCAGTTTTAACTCTTGAAGAAATTGTGTCACTTTATTTAGGCACATTAAGATTGTCACTATTAGAAGAGAAAACATCTTTGGAAACATTACGGCATTTTACTACACGTCTAACATACCACACTTTCCCGTCATTGGTCACAATGCTGGTAATGTTAACTTTTACAACTTTTCGAACAGGACCAAATTTTGAAGAACCCTTAATCAAAAATCCAGGTTTACGTATCCTCACTAAATCCCCAACTATAAAATCAGGGATCCTCACATTATGTTTATTATCGTGATATTCTTTCATCTTATCTTGATGGTGTTTGACTCTCAAAGAGGTACTACGAATATCAGCTGGAGTAGAAACATTAAATTTCTCTTTCATCCACCACGGACAGAATTTGGACACTGGTTCCCTTCCCCTCAACAATCGGAAAGGACTAAGTTCAGTAACAGAATGTGGAGTTATTCTGTACATCCATAATCTCTCACGAATCACACTCTTCCACACACTAGGAGTTCTCCTTGCCCATTCCACAGAGTCCTTTAATACACGATTAAACCTCTCCACATGCCCGTTGCCCTGTGGTTCATAAAGAGGAGTTGTGATATGTTTGATTCCACAAGAACCAAGAAATCATCCACTTCTTTAGATACTAATTGTACACCATTATCAGTAATTAATACCTCTGGACTACCTTCTCGGGCAAAAACTTCTCTAAAAAATTCCACAATCACCTGTGAAGAAGCACAAGAAACAAACCTGACCTCAGGCCACTTAGAATGGTAATCTATCAAAACTAAAGCAAAACTGACATCTTGAGGTAAGCAATTAAAAGGACCAGAGACATCAAACGCCAACTTCCTCCAGGGATTTTCTGGCCAGGCAATTGGTATGAGAGGAGCAGGGTGAGTTTTCAACATCTTATCCCTATTAATGCAAATGGAACAATCTCGAACTACTCTGTCAATCATTTTATCCATCCCCGACCACCAAAAACTAGTCCTCACTATCGTCTTCATAGAGGATATGCCCAAATGTCACTCATGAGCAAGTCTAATAATCTCCTCTTGCATGTCTTCAGGAGGTACACATTTCCCACTCTTAAAAATTAAATCATTATCTACTTCTAATTCACTCAAAACTTGATGAAAAGATTTCAAATCTGAAGGTACCATACTGCCATTAGGCCAACCTTTCAAAATATAACCTCTTAGTGCGCTCCAATTTTTATCACGCACAACAGAATCTTTCCAAGTAAGTTCAGAAATAGCAGCAAATTCATCAGCCACAAAATCTTTCAAGGAAGCAACAAATTCAATATCATCCTCCTCCTTCTCACATCCCACAAGTTTAGATTCACAAGGTAATCTTGAAAGACAGTCGGCT
Organism: Lissotriton vulgaris; assembly: GCF_964263255.1. Classification (NCBI taxonomy): domain Eukaryota; kingdom Metazoa; phylum Chordata; class Amphibia; order Caudata; family Salamandridae; genus Lissotriton; species Lissotriton vulgaris. Next base: position 232,429 of record NW_028247876.1, read on the forward strand.
GTCACATTATTTCATTCGGGAAAATACTCAATATCAAAACTATACTCTTGTAATCGGGACATCAATCTTGCAATACATGCTGTAGCATTTCGACCACCCCCAGGAGACAGTATGGAGACAAGTGTTTTATGATCTGTCTTTAAAAGAAAGCGACTTCCCCATAAAAAATTTCGGAAATGCTCTATTCCCCAAACACATCCCAACAGCTCTTTTTCAATAACAGAATATTTTCTTTCTGTTTCATTCAATGTCCTGGAAGGAAACGCTACGCACCACTCATCTTTCCCACATTTCTGTGATAAAACTCCTCCAAACCCATATTCACTGGCATCTACAGTGACCACACAATTCCTATTGATACAGAAAGGCTTTAAAGTAGGAGCATTGGCAATTTCATGCTTAATAGATTGAAAAGCGGACTCTTGTTTCTCTCCCCAGTAAAATTCTAACTTTTGTCTGGTCAATTCTCTCAACGGTTCCATTTTGGTTGCAAACCCCTTTATAAATTTGCTATAATACTCACATAAACCATTAAAAGATAGAAGTTTTTCTTTGTTGTCAGGACATGGTGCTTTGACAATTGCTTCAACAATACACTTCTTGGGAACAACTCCATTACCAGAAAGAGTATGTCCCAAGTATTCTACAGACTCACAGAACATTTAGCATTTATTATCCTTCAAAGTGAGTCCATGTGTCTCCAAACGCTTACAAACCTCTATTATATGTTCTTTATGTGATAATTTATTAGGAGAAAACACAAGAATATCATCTTGAAAACATCTAACATACTTGTGCAGATCTTTAAAAATATGGTGCATTGTGCGTTGGAAAACTGATGCCACAGAGGCTAGCCCAAAAGTCATCCTTTTAGACTGAAAAAAACCTTCTGGAGTGAGAAAAGCAGTTAATTGTTTGGATTCCTCAGCCAATACAATCTGATGATATGCTGAACGGAAATCAAACGTAGAAAACACTTTTGCCCCCTCCAACATACACACTACTTCATTTATATTAGATAGAGGATGGCAATCTGCTATAATATTCGAATTGAGAGCTCCCAGATCCACACATAATCTGAGACTCTGATCAGAATTTCGAGCTAAAACATTGGGAGAAACCCATTCGGAAGATTCAATCTCCTCAATTATAACATCTTCAATCAGATTTTTTAATAATGCCTTGAGATCTTCCCTAACATTGATAGGAACATTCCTCAATTTCTGTGTAACTGGAACAGTTCCTTGTTTTAGCCTACTCAAATGTTGGAAATTGTGTAATTTTCCTAAACTCTAAGAAAAAACTTTAGGATACAATTTAGTAATTTCATTAATACATTCACCAGAATTTAGAACACTCTTGACAGATCGACATTCATCCTTTTCCTTTTCAACATTAACAATAGGATCAGATTTTCTGGGATTGAGGCTTATGTTAAAACTCCACTGATCTCTCCATCCAAGAACATTCACTCCTTTCATTGCCACATACAATTTCACAAACCTTACTTGACCCCTAAAATGCATGTCTACCCCTAAATACCCTTCCATCTGAATGATGGACTCATCAAAAGTCTTGGCAATGATATCCGATTTCTTAAGATCTTTAAGAGTGACTATTCCCTCAAACATTTGAATGAAATACTGCTTAGTAATAATGGTCCAAGGTGGCCCTGAATCTGCCATCAATTTAAGATCAACTCCTAAAACTTGTACAATACATTCAGGTTCTTTGAGATGAGACACATTTTGTTAATCAGAATCTATATTAGATAAAACTATTCCTCTTTCACAGCTAGTTCCATTATCATTATTACTATTCTCATGCTCTTCCTTCTCACTACAAACAAAAGAAACCCTACTTCTAGTACTATTTCCTGTAGCGCTATTACTTCCTATATAGTAAAGTAAATCTTTCTTTATTCGATTTTCAAGTTAGATAAAAACCATAAAAGAAGTTCAACAAGCATATCATAATGTACACATTTAACAAGTTATTAATTTTACAGCATAAAAAAGGATAGTCTTTCCCCTAGTCGTTTGTGACATCTCTCATTTTCTAACATATACAAGTAGATTTTAGTCAAAGATTTACCCTATGTTTAAAAATACATTTTAAAAAAGTCACTATGTATTTACAGACTACTTCAGTTTCTATAAATTGTAAGTGCATCATGGCAGGACGACATCTTCTCACACCTATTTTTCTTCGGAGAGGGATTAGCCAAAGTTTGCGGTGTACAGAGTAGAATTTGCAAAACAGAACAGTGTGGATGGTGGATTGTTCTGATGTATTGTCACATGGGCACACTGTTAAACGCTCTTCCCAACTGTTTTTTATCGGAAAGGCGACCAGTCTATGAAAAATGTTCATTATGAACCTTGTCAGTCGGAAGCGTTCAAATTGTGACTGAACATATGTCAAGTACGGGTCAATCTCTAGGGTGGTCATAACAGCCAAGGAGTGTTGGGCTGAAGGTTTTCTTGCCACTGTGCAAAGTCGCATCTCTTCCACATGGCCCAAGGCCCTTTTTTTTTGTTCTTTTCTAGTTATTTCACCAATTCGTTCAGGTGTGAAATAGTAATTACTAAGCCCTAGGTCTCTGAGAAAATTATTTATGTACATGAGCCACTCAATCTTCCCCACGTGGTCCAGTGACATGCAGTCTGTTACTATCTGTTTAGATAGGGTGTTTTTCGTCGCAATCCAAATACGTCGCCAAAGCAAGAGCGGCTATATTTTAGTCAAATCCGTTATGTGTGAAACACCTAGCTCCATATGGCAGGCATAGATGGATGCACATTTGGGGGTTGCCAGCAAGAATCTTAGGAAGGTGTTCTGTGCCACCTGTAGGGATTTAGTGTTTTTATGTCCCCAAAGACCTGCCCCATAAAGTGCGGTGGATTGACATTTTGCTTTGTAAATATGAAGCAATTCTACTGGCGGTCTCTTTCCTAGTTTTTGTGAGAAGTTTTTGAGAGCAGCAGTTGCTCTCAGCAACTGGTGCTTTCGTGCTTCTATAGCTGGTTTCCAGTTTAACCTTTCGTCCATCATGATTCCAAGATATGGGTATTGGGCAGTTGTTTCGATCCTTTCGTTGTCAAGAAATATACCTTTTTCCCCTTTGTTCTTTCTACCTGCCACCATAACGTAGGTCTTTTTTACGTTTATGCGCAGATCAAGACTGCCCATAAACCTCGCGTACCTGTCTAATGCCTTCTGTAATTCACACGGAGCGCGTGGGAGAATCACGGCGTCATCCACGTATAATAAAGCGGGAATCAGGCTACTAACAAAAGAAACCCTACTTCTAGTACTATTTCCTGTAGCGCTATTACTTCCTATAATGGTTTTGCAAACAATACTGAAATGCCCTTGCCTACCACATTTATTACACTCCTTCCCAATGGCAGGACACTTTGAGAAAGAAGCAGCATGGTTAGTACCACCACATCTAAAACAATGGAACGACTTATCATTCCTTTTAAATCTGCGTTGAAAACTATTATTATTCCGCTGTGCGTTGTTGGTAGAAGAAGACGCTGTAGCAGAGTCTGATTTTACAGTACAAACTTCACTAGTATTATCTTTGTGTTTTTTATCCAAAGATTTCATCCACTTATCCGATTGTTCTATAGCTTTTGCAGTAACAATGACATCTTTCAAGTCTGGATCACCCATAATCCATAGTTGTTCCTGAATCTTCTTGCTCTTAGTGTGAACAATATTGTGATCTCTGATCATCTCGTCAGACATGGGACCAAAGTTACAATTATTGGACAAATAGCGTAACCCAGTTAAAAAATCATCAAAAGTTTTGGATTCATCTTGAGCTCTTGTATAACATTTATATTGATTCAAAGCAACACTAAATGTTGGCTTAAATCTGGATTCCAGACGAGTCATTGCTTCATCAAATACGTTTCTGTCTCCCCCTCCATCATGTTGTGGAAGTGTTCTAAAAACAACTTGTCCTTCAGAACCTAATGAATGTAATAAGATATTTTTCTTCCTTTCTTGTGAGAATCTATCTCCATCTATTGCTTTTAAAAAAGTTAGAAATTCCTCCTTCCAGCGATACATGTTTATTGTTTATTTTTAGAAATCCTTCTTGACGGCCTTTAAGACTCGTCTGTTGTATGTTGAAGGTGGGAACAGCTCAGCTTTATAAGAAACCTGGCAGTGTGAGCTTTAGTATGCGCCTGCAATGCCAGCACGTGTAGGAGTGCGTGCGGCTGCCAGGATGCCAAGCTGCCAGGCCTGCTCTCCCCCTCATCCTCTCCCTCTCTCTTCCTGAGAATGGAGAGCTGGCTCCGGCCCCCTCCCGCAGCAAGACTCAGCCCTCTCTCTGTTGCCTCCTCAGATCCAGCATCTGGCGACCCGCTGTGTGCAGAAGAACAAGGGGCTGAAGGACTGCCCTCATGGAAGCTCTTAACCCCGTGCACCCCCTCATCGAGGTGCAGCTGACCGAGGACCACCCGGCACTGGTGGGCGAGGGGAGGCATGTGGTGCTGCAGGGGTGTAGGCGTGTAGCACTGTCTGTTGTCAGGATACACTGATCGAGCACATTAATCTCCAAATGTGGGGGGCGATTCATGCTTTGTAGAATGTCTCTATGCTGCTGAGGGCTGCTGCACAGCTGCTGCATGGCTGCTGAATGGCTGCTGCACAGCTGCTGCACGGCTGCTGTAATTGCTGCTGCATGGCTGCTGCTCAGCTGTTGCATGGCTGCTGCTACAGGTCTGCAACTTTCCCTCTCTGGTGTGAGGTCATTCTTGGATGACGGTGTCTACCTCTGATCCACTCAAAGCAGTGACTTACTACAGATCACTCTTTGCTGTCACAAGTCCCTCTCCGACTCTTGGAATATTCCATGTTCTGGCAGGCGACCCAAGGAAGCCACCCATTGGCAAAATGAGAAACAAGCCGTAACACCGAAAGGCGTCTCATGCAGGAGTGTCAATGCTACAGACATGAATCCAATACTTCTATAGGGTAGTGTCTATTTCATAACCATAGATTTCCTCGATCCATGCAATCGGAGAGGGATTTAGGCCATTTCCAATGGCAAGGGGTAGTTTGAGCTGGCTAAATGCCAAGATGAACACAGAGGATTGTTACTGTTGCAGGTCTGACCCTTTGCTAACTCAGTATCATTGTGAAATTCACTTCTCTTCAACCATTCAATACTATTCTCCCCTATGTCAAAATGAAATAGGATAATAATCAAGGAAGTGAGCAACCCGGAATACCCTTGAGGGCTTGGGTAATGAAAGTAGAAGGGTAAAATTGCCTTCAAGGGACTTATTCAGTCTATATTTGTTAGTTGAAATTATTCTAGAAAGGATCAATGGATCATCCTTGGGGTGAATTAATCAAAACTGATCAATTTATATTATCAACATATAACATATAAACAAAGACACAAGGTGTATACGAAAAGCTTTTTATCAAATAGTTCATTAAATCAACTTCATATACAGATAAATAAACAAATAAGATTTTAGGACTGTGGGTACACATATAAATAAATTGCTAAGTGACTCAACAGAACCTAAAAACACCTATCCCAAAACACATTGAGTAAAACAAAGAGGGGGATGAGATGTATTGTCGACGTTTCGGTTTCTTAATAATGATTTGATGAAACCATCCTCAGGACCATTATCAGTGCTGATCTGTATAGAAATATTGTAATCTGCTCGCAAATCGCAATCACAGTTTCACGCAGTGAAAACGTTGGTGGATCACAGTATCCTAATGCCTTAACTAGTGGATGTGGAAAGCACTCATCAAGGCTGGATATGAAGTCAAATCTTCACTCCCATGCATGTATATTATAACGCAGAAATCGCCCGGTGTCACTCGTGCGGAGTCTTATCTGCTTTTTAGACACAGTCTGAAGTAATTATGACCAGTATGAATTTTAAACAGGTCAGTAAACAGTCATTTGTCCTGCAGCGCCTAGGATTCTGGCGAAGTGGAATCACAAACACGTCCCGTCTGAAATGAAGCCACTCGAGTGGCTTCATTTCAGACGGGACGTGTTTGTGATCCCACTTCGCCAGAATCCTAGGCGCTGCAGGACAAATGACTGTTTACTGACCTGTTTAAAGTCTACAAATTCCGTAAGCAGAAAAGAATTTACAACCCAAGCCTAGTGCTTAGGGGATCCCTTCCAATTTGTGAATCCTAATGGTATGTATGAATGCAGTAACAACACACTTGCATGTTACCACCTACATCAAGTAGGTGGTAACCCATTCGCAAATGGGAAGGGTTCCCGAGGGACCCCTTAACTTTTGTGAATGTTTGCAAAAGCATTTTAAGAGAAGACAATTGTCCCACGGATTACTGCCTACTCTTAAAAAACAAGCATTTGCATAGCAAATCGGCCTGGCTTATGGGACCTTCTAAGTGTTTACCCATGCAACAGTTGATGTTATTGCACCAAGGATATTGTGCTGCATAACTAAATACTTATAAGTTCCCAAAGGCGGGACCAATTGGCTATGCCAATGCTTGTAATTATAGTGCATGGGGATTTGATGCTTTGGTCTCCTTAGCTATATGCTACCAGTCAGAAAAGACTGAGCGGGAACTGATTCAAGAGTTGTTGACCTGAGATGAATTTCAAGCTGGAAAGTTATTTGCCTGTTACAACAGAACACCCAAGTTTACAACGCTAAAATAATTCAACACGTTTGGAGAGGCCCTATTTCATTTTAGAAGGGTAAAATTGCCTTCAAGGGACTTATTCAGTCTATATTTGTTAGTTGAAATTATTCTAGAAAGGATCAATGGATCATCCTTGGGGTGAATTAATCAAAACTGATTTTGTAGAATTTGGGTAAATTAAATTAAAAAAAATTTAAAAAAGGGTTCTGTGGAGAACACGAAATTGCCTTAAATTCTCCGTTCGCAGCTTCGCAGAATTATTTGCTTGTTCATGTTCTCAAAATGCGTGTTCGCGAAATAATTTGCCCCGAGCAGGCAAACAGCGTTCGCGAATAGGAAAAAAGCAGTGCCAACAAGCAATTTCGCATGTTTGTGGAATTTGTGCTTGCTCGCAGAGATTTTTTACCGTTTCGCCGAGCTTTGTGTAGCGCGAAAACGCAAATCCCGCCCATTAAGCAGTTTGTTAACAGGTTACCAAATTGCAAAATAGGGTTTGATACATGTATCAAGCATTCTTTGCAATCTCAAACGGGCTGATTCTGAGAATCAGCCAGTTTGTGCACACAAAAATGAGTGATACATGTGGCCCTAAATTTTGTTCCCATTTTGGAAATACATATGAGTCCTTGACACCTATTTTTCATGCTTTATACTATACCAAATGAATTGCTGTACACCTGGTACTAAATGAAAAACTATTACAAGACACAGCTCAGTTATTGGCTCTGGGTTGCTCGGGTTCTTGTTCAACCTACAAGTCCTATATATCCCCACAACCAAAAGGGTCTAGGGGTTATAACGCTATCTTGCTTTAAAAGATCTGTCATACTTTGAAAAAGGTACAGGTGTAAATGTTGGCACAAATGTCTGTTTATTCAACTAATTTTCACTTTTTCTTATTTTCAACTATTAGTTTCTATGAAAAAACCTTCAAATATCTACACAAATGACCCCTTTCTGAATTTTGAATTTGGTCTACTTTCCAGAAATGTATAGCTTTACGGGATCCATTGTAAGTTTCAAACCTATTTCTACCATTAACTGGAAAGAGGTTGAAAGCACAAAAAGTAGCAAAAATATGCTATGCCCCCGTAAAACACCAAACTGTGTAAAATATAGATTTTCTGACAAAAGTCTGCCTGTCACTGAAAGCTGGGACAATGGTAATTTTTGCACCACAAAACCTTTGTTAGAACTATTTGCAAATGGAAAATCAGACATTTTATTCTGCAGCACTTTTTCCCCCATTTAAAAATGTACTCTGGCTAATTTCTGGGTCTCCTCCAGGGGAATCCACAAAACCCGGGTACCATTAAAATCTCCATGATGCCGGAAGAAAAGAACACAAATTTAGCATAGATACCTTAAGTGGACGAACCGTTACAGGGGCCTAAGCAGAACTACCCGAAATAGCCAAAACAGGCTTAGCACGGAGGGAGGCCTAGCAGCGAAAGGGTTAGAGTGCTAGGCAAACACTGCCACCGGGGCCTGGTTAGCAGCTCCAGTGCACTTTCAGAGTCATAACCATCAGCACTGTGGAAAATGTTGAGGGTGGCCATACAAAAATGGCACTTTTCGACATAATGTAATATTAGGCTTAACTGTGGTAAGTAATAAGTTGTGTTACAATGCCGCTATGCTATAATGTGTCACTCCGGCAGTTGTACTTTTCTGTCCCTAAGCCATCAAACACTCTTTCTGCTTTTTTTGGTGCTCTGGCGAGGACGCAAGGTGACAAATGGTTTGCTGCCCAAAATTCACAATAAAAGCATACATACAGTAGAGCCTCCCTTTACTCTTGCACTAAAAGCTGTACATGTACAAATCATCAGACCAGGTCATTAACCTGTTAGACAAACAGCACCCACCACAATCAGGACAGGATGACGCAGATGCCCTCAGGGCAAAAAGCAGGAACACAATGCTCTCCAACATTTGAAGTTCTGAAAAAGAGGGCACACGTTGTCAATATTATTCAGAATGTCACAGTTTGCACTTGTTCCTTAGCCACTTTTAATTGGTGACATCATAGATTGCATACATTTGGCTATTATTAACCTAAAGGTGCAAATGTCTCCTTTTCTGCCCTAGTGCAATCCTAGTGTTTTGGACACATAGCTTGATGGCGGGAGAGTCCAGTTTTGTGGGGTGTGCAAGAGCATACCCACTGCTTGTAGTCTAGGAGAGGGGGTTAATGACTCGCACGTGAGCCCATGGGAGCATGGGCATCACAGACAGGAGTGCCCAGTGCTGTGGGGTGTGCGGGAGGAGACCCTCTGCTCCAAGTCTAGGAGGGGGGTTACTGACTCACATGAGAGCCCATGCCCCAGGAGCATCGCAGGCAAGAGTGCCCGGTGCGGTGGGGTGTGCGAGAGGAGACCCTCTGCTCCAAGTCTAGGAGGGGGGTTACTGACTCATATGTGAGCCCATGCCCTAGGAGCATCACACACAAGATTGCCCAGTGCTGTGGGTGTGTGTGAGATGAGCCCTCTGCTTCTATTCTAGGAGAGTCATTAATGACTCACATGTGAGCCCATGCCTGAGGAGCATCACAGACAAGAGTGCCCGGTGCTGTGGGGTGTGTTAGCAGAGACCCTCAGCTTCTAGTCTAGGAGAGGCATTATTGACTCGCATGTGAGCCCATGCACCAGGAGCATCACAGACAAGAGTGCCCAGTGCTGAGGGGTGTACGAGAGGAGACCCTCTGATTCTATTCTAGGGGGAGTTAATGACTCACATGTGAGCCCATGCCTGAGGAGCATCACAGACAAGAGTGCCCAGTGCTGTGGGGTGTGTGTGCGGAGACCCTCAGCTTCTAATCTAGGGGGGGTTAATGACTCGCATGTGAGCCCATGCCTGAGGAGCATCGCAGAAAGGAGTGCCCAGTGATGTGGGGTGTGCAGTATGTGAGATCAGTCTCAGCACTTTAAGTCTATGTGTGGGTTGGAGACAAAGGTCTGGCTCAGATCTTAGAGCCCATGGGGTCAATCCATCATGGGGTAATGACGGTATACATTACCCACACACTCTACTGTATGGGTAACCCGCCCGCCCCTAGAAGCCTGCAGCAGAACCCACAAGCTGCCGTCACAGAGACATCAAAGGCGTAGCTAGAGCTTCTGGCGCCCAGGGCTATCCCTCATATTGCCACACCTGGCCGATAGCGGGAGGGGGAGAAGGAGGGGAGAAGGCTGCAGAAAAAAGGACGTATTTGCTCCGGAGCCCCCAATGAAGTCAACCATGTAGCTTGGCTTTGTCGCGCCAAAAACCTCCAGCTTGTTTTGATATATAGAAGTTCATTTTACACAAGGCCTAGTGACAGAGAAATCGCACTCTGCTTTTGTGTTCTGACATTCTTGGCATGCTTTACATCATAACGTTATACATACTACATTATTCCATCCCATTATCATGTATTTCTAACCTTATTCCTCATCACCACATTCAGTACCTTCCAGCCTGGGTTGTGACGCCTAGCTATGTGCGTGCCTGTCCGTTTCTGGTGCTTTCCAGCCATTTTAAGATCTTCCTATAGTTTCTCGTTGTTGAAATGGGTGTAATTTATTATATTTATATGTTTCCCTCCTTTTCATTGCTTGATTTTGCTCACTTGGAAGTGTCACTCATAGTTGTTGGCATCTGGCCCTAACGCTGCATCATCTCACTGGGTCACCATGTTCGGGTCTCTGCTCTTTATGCAACAACGTATTGAATGTAGGGAGTCACAGTCGTGATTCACTTCAGTTGAGCCTACTGGACTACAGTACACAATGGCAATGATTTCTAAAAGGAAAGATTAGGACTGGAACGAGATGTTTCTGGTGGTACGGGCTCCTCTGATAACCACAGGCCTCTCAGGCTTTCCATTTCCAAGCTTGAGTAGCTCATCCCATCCATATGTCTTCATTGCACTCAGGGGTTTCCAGTCCTGTTCATCCCATCATAAACCCAAAACTACGAGTTCCAGAATGCACAGGGAAAAAAATGCACTGAGTGAGCGCCTCACGCTTTGATCTGGAAAACTCAGAGAGAAACCTAAATCTACAACAGTGCAAGTAATTGTTTTCCAGAAGCTGCCCTTCCAACCCCCTCACATACATAAGACTCTGACAGGCATTATGGATCAAGACACTTAAAGAGAAGAAGACATTAAGCCCTCCCCTGCTGATGACGGAACCGCTCCGTCATAAGCCACGGTGGTGCTGTGCTGATGATGGAGCGGTTCCGTCATGGCCCGCCCAAAGCTCCTGCGCGGCGCGGATTCCGCGCCTGCGCTGAGTGTTCTATTGAGTCGGCGGGGCCATGACGGAACCGCTCCGTTATAAGCACAGCGCAACCGTCACTTGTGACGCAGCGGTTCCGTGACCAGCATGCGCCCGCCGCATTTCCGCCCCGCCCCCTTAGCACTGCGGCGGAATAGCCGCCGCAGTGAAGAGGTTAAATCAATGTTTTAAGTGACCTCGAAGCAGGCTACACTGCCTGCGATTGGCACGCTGTTTGCAATTGGAATACAATTTTTTTTAGTTCTAACAAAACATAGGTTTTTACTATGAAAAGAAGCCCAATGACTTCCTCTTGTCCAACTCCACATATCCCCCACTATTCCTTTTCAGTCCAAATAATACTCTAACATGTCCACACTCAAATTACTTTCAATTTCATTACACAAAATCAACTAATAGTGTTGAGACATGTGCGCAGGCCACCTGTGTCATACCTGCGCCAGGTATAATGTTTGAAGGGGGGGTGTTGCCACACAAGAAAGGGTCATAGAAGGGACGCAGTAAAATCTATAAGATTTCCCTGCGCCACTTCTAGGACACAAATGCGTCAAAATCTTACGCCTGCCTCACAGCAAGTGTAAGACTGACACAGGCCCTTTCACATGGGGCTTGCCCCATGTGAAAGGACACATTGCTGGAGTTGCGTCACTTTTGTGACACACTCCAGCAATGCGTCACTTTTGCGCCATACAGATACGTCAGAAATACTGACGTATCTGGAACTCCTTGCGACATCATGCGTCATACATTAAATATGACGCATCAGGTATGTTGCAAGGAGTGCGCACTGAGAAGTGACTCATCGCTGCTTTCACGCAGCGATGCGTCATTTCTCATAAATGAGGCCCCAGGAGCTTAAGCCGGCGAGGCAAGCAGATGATCAAAAGAGAATTACCGGTGTAGCTGGCTCAAATCCACTTATAGACTAGCATTGGCATAATCAATAGGTCTCGCCTTTGGGACCTTAAAAGAGTTTAGTCATGCAAAAGTTGATGTTGTAGCAGCAAGGATATTGTGCTGCATAACTAAATACTCATAAGCGAGACTTATTGATTATGCCAATGCTTGTTTGTTTGGCTGCAGCTATCCTCTAGGTGTTAAAGGTACGATAGCAATTATTTAATACTTTAGAACATACGATATTACTATGATGTAGGTTACAGTCCTCGGGGACTGTAACCTACATGTTGAGGACCCTGAATGTCCGATAAGCACGAATTTCATATCCACTCTGGCGGTTTGTAAACTACCCCAGCTAGTCGCTTATTCCACCCATAGAGCTGGACACACACTGGATCTGATCTGCTCCAACATTCCTGACATATTGATTGACGACCCTATACCTGTTATATGGTCGGACCATTTTCTTATTCCCTTTTCTATCCTCCTGACTCCTATTGATAGACCTTCCTCGGTCCCGAGGAAATCAGGCAGAAATTGGAGTAATATTTCCCAGACTTCTCTTGAGGAGTATCTTAAAGATAGTAGTCCCACTCTCGCAGAAGATTTGGACTCCCGAATCTCTAACCTCAATGAGTGGGTCAACAAGGCAATTGACTCACTGGCTCCTCTTAAACCGATAAAAACCTTTAGGGCATCACCCGCAGCCCCATGGTATTCAGACGAACTACGACAACAGAAATCCGCCTGTAAAACCCTGGAAAGAAGCTGGAGATCTGGATACTCTATGGAGAGTAAATTAGTTTATCGTAAAGCTCTTAAAGAGTACCGGAATCTGATTGTCAAATACAAAAGAGGTTTTTTAGCTGAGAAAATTGATAAAGCCAGTAATGTTCCACGAGAAATCTTTTCAATTGTCAGATCATTTACAGATCCCCAAACTTTGATCAGACAGCAGCCTGTGTCCCAAGAACTTTGCACTCAGCTCTCCGAATTCTTTGAGGATATGATCGCCCAAATTTACGCTTCCTTTCCCACCAGTGACAACAATGATTCCCCTATAGTGCAGATGGAATTCAACTATCAAGGCCCAGTTCTTTCAGAATTTATAGAAATTTCGGAAGACTCTTCTCTTCGGGAATTACTAAAATGCAGGTCAGGATCTCCGGGTACCCCTGGCCTGCAAAGCAATACAAAGCGTTAGCATCTTTCCTCAATCCATTTCTCAACCCCATATGGAACTCTTCTTTAAGAACAGGCGTCTACCCGGAAGCATGGAAACATGCCTTTTTAGTCCCCATCCTAAAGAAGCCCAATGCGGACCCAGAAAATCCGGCCAATTATAGGCCGATATCACTTCTACCTGCTCCAGCCAAGATTCTGGAGAATTTTCCCACCAGCAAATTGCCAGTTTCATTGAAGATCATGGGCTCTATCATGATTCCCAACATGGTTTTCGTAGAGGCTACAGCACAGAGTCAGCCCTCATTGAGATGGCGGACTCAGTCCGTTGGACACTGGATCGGGGCTCTAGGGCGGTGTTGGTGCTGCTGGATTTATCAGCAGCATTCGCCACCGTCTCTCATCCCATACTGCTGGAAAGACTGAGGGCTATAGGAATTCAGGGTAAGGTCCTTAAATGGATCAGTTCATTTTTGTAAAACCGTCAGCAACAGGTCCACACCCCTCCCTTTGCTTCTACAGCTAGGCTATTGCAATGGGGTGTCCCTCAAGGCTCCTCGTTAAACCCCCTTTTATTTAATGTGTATTTTTCTCCTCTAGCGGATATGATTTCTCGGTCAGGCATTAAAACAACGCCTTATGCCGACGATATTCAGTTGTTCTTCACTTTTGAGGAGCCTTCCCTTTTTACTTTTGATCCCCTTAAAACCTGCCTCAGAGAGATCGCCAAATGGATGGATCTTAATTTTTTAAAACTGAACGCAGGCAAAACTGAAGTGCTTTTTTTCAACCAGCCTTCCCCACTAAATTCTAATCTATGGTGGCCACAAGATCTGAGCCTAGCCCCTACCCCCAAGGACTCCGTTAGAAATCTCGGAGTCGTTGGGACCATCAATTATCATTTGAGTGTCAGGTCCAATCAGTTTCAGCAGCATGTTTCTCTAAGATTAAAATCCTGAAAAAACTCATAAACTACTTGCCCTCCGCTAACAGGAAAACGATAGTCCATGCGTTAATAATCTCTCACCTGGACTATGCCAATGGACTTTACCTAGGTTTATCCACTGGCCTTTGCCACAAACTCCAAAGGGTACAAAACACTGCTGCTCGCTTGATTGGGGGCCTCCCACGCAGGATGCACATCTCCTCTTATCTACGTAAATTGCACTGGCTACCCGTGAGCAAACACATTGAGTTTAAAGCAATGACACTAGCATATCGAACCACGCAGGGCAACGGGTCTGCTCACCTTAGATCCATTCTTCGTCCCACTGCAATGCGAGAGCCCTTCGCTCTAGCACCAAATCTTTATTGGCTACCCCCAGATTCAAAAAAGCTCGTTCAGGAGGCAAAACTTTTGAACTACGGGCTGCCCAAAGATGGAACAAATTGCCGCTTGACTTGCGCATGAGCAAGACGGAACCTGAATTCCGTCGTGCTCTAAAAACCTTCCTATTCAGCCTGTAATTCTTTGCTTTAAGAGATTTCTCTGTTAAATCAATTAGCGCCGGGACACCTCGTTGGGGTAGCTGCGCGCTTTATAAAAGACACAATAATAATAATAATAATAATAATAATAATAATAATAACAATAATAATTACATTATATTTTAAATGCCAGCATATTTTCCTTGTCAATGATCTTGATAATTACTTGCTCGATTCGCAATACTGCAGTGTTGTTGTTTGATTACCCTGTAGTGTGAGAACTAGTTGTGCAGTCTTTAGGATTACTGTCAGACTGTGGTTACACTAGAGCATCCTGTACATGACTGAGGCATGTCCCAACCAAAAAAACACACCAATACCAACTAGACTCATGCAACATTTTACAGAGCAACCATTCAGGAAGCAGAAGCAGCCAGCAACACCCCACCTAATGCACAAAGAATGTGGGAGATTAATCAAAAACCAAAGGTGGGTCAACACCCCTCAGATCCTTTGAATGTGTAACACTCCCAGATGGAATGACCTGGCTAGAGCAACCAATTTGCTGGATACGGATAGACCATGAGCACTTCCCTATGACAGTGGCCAACCAGCTAAGTCAACAGCTAGGTGAACGAGCAAGGTTAGTCTTAAGGCTGAAGAGCAACACAGTGAACTGATAATGATTGACATGAAATGCAAACCAGACAGACGGTTTTCAGCTAGGTTCATGGCGATAAGCAACCTCCGGAACATAAAAAGTCAGGAGCGCAGGAGGTCTCATCATCTATATCAACAGTTGTAAGGTCTCCACTTTGATCTATATGCTATGAATCCACAAAGCCCTTCTTTTCAGACCTAGTGGGAACCTGCTTGTGACCTTTAGAACAATCGGATCTGGACTAGAGCATTCTTCTGCATCTGATTCAAATCTCCCCAGCCAGGGCACAGCGCTTGCCTCAAGACTTTGACCAGGGAGTGGGCACCAATCCGGACCCCACCATAGAAGAGCTGAACTATCTGTAGCTGCACTGAACCTAAGGATTAATCATGGAAAGTCTGAAGATGGCCCCATAATAGAACCCAAAGTAATGAGAAGCTACATAGGAAGAACTGCTGCTGTTTCTTGAAGTTGAAGCAGGAAAGTGTGTTTTGGCAGCAATCCCACCAGAGAACCTGCAAGGCTGGCCACACACATTGGAAGTTACCCCAGACTGATGACCAGAGGATCAATGAGTAGCAAACTCAGGTTTAGACTTTCCATGGAACAAGAGTGTATATTTCTGTTCTTCAATACCTCTGACACCATCTCCTTTAGGTCAGCATGTGCGGCAGGAGGCGTTCTGGCTCACATCTGCATGTCACTCACACACCCAATCATTTCACCTAGTAGCCACCATACACCACCTGTGAAGGCTGCAACACGAATATCCTCCCATATCCACCAGCTCCTGCAGGTAGGAAATACCTATGTTTTTGAGGCAAGACAGGCTTGACTCATTCCTTTGACTTATAGCAGGAATGTGCACCATGATTGGGGTTAGCCTCATCCCTCCCACACTCAGGCAGGGTAGTTGTATGACAATCATGTCTATTTTCCAGGGCCAATGATTTATTCCAAAGCGGCTTGTAGGAGACGCACACCAGTGTAAAGTATAGTCAATGTCTATATCAGGGGTCTCCAAACCGGTCCTGGAGGGCCGGCTCCATGCCAGATTTTTTGGATATCCACATTGAGATACATGTAGTAATTTTAAAAATCTGGCATGGATCCGGCCCTCCAGGACCGGTTTGGGGCCCCCTGGTCTATATAGTTGGGTGGTGCCCTTGGAGTAACTCCCCCTGTACCTGGGGTGAAACGATACTGTGAATTGCACTGTTTCTCTCAAGATCAGTGTCCCTCCAGGTCAGTCGAGAAAATCATTCATTAATTTATTCGAAAAAGGTAATCAAGGTTCTCTTTTGTGGTTGATTTCATTCTTTTTGTTTATTATTTTTGTTGTAGATTCATCACATTATTACTTTCATAATGTTCAGGCAAGTGGCTCGGTGGCCCAATGCATTTCGGGCTTTGCCCTTCCTCAGTGGCCGTGTGGTTTTCTGAAAGTGACCAAGTACAATTTCAAATCAATTGTTCATTCAAAATACATGTGGTACACAAGTTAATCAAGTATAGTGCATTTTTCATCATGCATAAGGGTGAGAGTGGGAGAGTCCAGCGTGAGTCATCAGGTATAATGCGAATTATCATCATGCATATCAGAGGGTGAATGAATCACGGTGTGACATGAAGAGTAACAGATTTGTGAACTGGATGTGTCCGCAAAGGTGCCATTCGAGAAACAATGGGGATAAAGATGTGAGCGCTTAGTGTGACAGTACTATTTGGAAACGCGTGCTCCCGTTCTGACAGTGAGTAGCATGCAGTGGCTACTATATAGCAATTCTAACCTGATACAAGTGTGATTCTGGTTCTTTTGTCAGGTTACTACAAGCCTGTAAAAAAAGGTTTAAGCCTGGTCAAGTTAGCGGTTCAACGTGGTAGCGTGTTCGCTGTTATATCCAAATGGACGGGAGGTATCCATTTAAAAAAAGTATAGCTTACCGGAAAGTGAAAGACTATGGAGTTCCGCGCTCGTGAATTCAAAATGTTCGGGTTTCCGACGATGTTCATATGTTGGATGACATACTCTAAATGGATGTGGGAGGTCATGTGATAGGAGTAATGTCTTCCATGCCCTGATTGGCTAAAACATCGTCATGATCATGAGTATGCTTGAACAAAAATAATACCTTTCAAGGTGTGCATTAATCCGAGTAATGGTCGGCATAAGATAGCGGAAATAATATGGAATAAAACGTTAATAATACAGTGCACCGCCTCTGTACTGTGAGAAAAATGTCTCGCCCGTGATAGGCTGAGCGGCTGATCACGTGATCACGCGATAAAGTGAAGGTATTGAAAACTTTACGTGTGCTGGGAAGTGAACAAAGTGACAGGTGTAGGTGACAGCTGTGACATGATGTGTGTATACCTGGTAAATATGAGCGTGTACATAGCAGCTTAGATGTTGCATTCCTGATAATTACAATGGAATATATTTAGGAACAATAAAAACAAACGAAATTAATAGACTTAATGTTCATGATAAACGCCTTCTAGGTCCGAAAAGTGAGTCTTTTGGTTTGTTTATAAATGACAGCTAAATTCAAGCCGTTCATTTAATCCTCTTGGCACGATCGATGAAAGTCTGTGTATCCAATAAAGTTCTCTTCTCAAAAGATGTTGGTCATTGTCTCTTACTGGCAATATAGGTACCACTTCAAGTATGCAGTATTTTAACTGGCTGGGGTTATGCTGGTGTTCATTGAAATGTACTGCGACTGTGGATTTGGCGGATTTTAATCTGATATTGCTTCGGTGTTCCGTTAGTCGAGTTTTAATTTTCCTTGATGTTTTACCCACGTATGGAAGTCCACATGGGCATTTCAGCATGTAAATCAAATTAGTGCTATCACAAGTGCCATTAACTTGTAATTTGATTTTGGTTCCACTTGATGGATGATTGATTTAATTTCCTTTAATGATTGAATTGCAGTTCCCACAATTGTGACATGGTAGACTACCTTTGTATATTTTAGGAGATGAGGTGGATTTTGGTTTCAACAATTCTTTGAGATTTCTAGTTCTTTCATATGCGAACCGTGGGTTGAGAGTGAAAATTCCACGGAAATCCTCTTCTACAGCTAGTAGCAGCCAGCATTTCAAGATGATTCTTTTTATGTTCTGGCTTCTTGTGGAATATTTAGAGACAAACACTGATCTCCCTTCTTCCCTTAATCATGCTGGTGTTAGTAGTTGTTGTCTGTTCATAGTTTCTATTCTGTCCACAACGTGTTTCAACGTGGATTCTGGATATCCTCGATCCTTGAATCTTTTGATGATGTTTTCTTTTTGTTGTTCATACATTTCTTGAGAGGAGGCAATTCGTTTAACTCGAATTAATTGAGAATATGGAAGGTCATTTTTAAACGAAGGTTGGTGAAATCTCTGATGGTGTAATAGATTGTTCCTGTCTGTAGATTTTTGAAATACTGTTGTGTGCAGCTTGTCAAATTCCTTCATGACCAACACGTCCAGAAATGGTAATTGACTTTCATTGATGCTGTATGTAAATTGGCGCATTCGTTAATGTTGTTCAAATCCTGAAAGGCTGACAGTAGTTGAATGGTGGATTTATTCCAAAGAATAAAGATGTTGTCAATATACCGTTTGTACAGTATGAGATGATCTTGCCATAATTGTTTGGATAGTATGTACTGGGTTTCGAAGTAGTGCATAAAAATGTTGGCGTACGCCGGTGCTGCACAATTTCCCATCGAAGTACCCGTGCATTGTGCAAAGAATTGATCTTCCCACTGGAAGTAACTGTGAAATAGCGTGAAGTGCATTAACTCCATGATTAACAATTTGAGGTTGTCTTCCTTTTCACAGTCGAGTAGAATGTTCTCCAAAGCTGCCAACCCCAAATCGTGAGGGATTAAAGTGTATAATGCTTTCACATCAATGCTGGTTATAATCATGTTGGGTGTGAATGATGTTTTGTGATCTTCCAGTATGTTCAAAAAATGGTTGGTATCTTTTATGTATGTGGGAATTCTTTGTACGAGTGGTTGAAGATGTTTGTCGATTTTAATGGGTTCATGTTTGTTTTTCCCAGGGAGGGCAGCATGCGTGGATGGGGGAGGAGGGACGGGGCACGGGGGGCCCTACTTTTACATGACTGGCCACGGGGATGGGATGGGGGTTGAACTTCTCTCATGGAAGGTCAGGGGCCATAACTCCCCTAACAAGCAACAGTGCTTCTGGAAATCTTTAGGGGACCATGGTCCGCAAATGGTAGCAGTTCAGGAATCCCACTTCAAAGAGGGAGACAAGCTTATGCTCAAGCACAGGCATTTTCCTCTGATTTTCCAGGCCACTAATACCAAGAAACAAAATGGGGGTGCCCTTCTATTTTATACCTCCTCACATTTTATACATGAGGCCAGACAGAGGGACAAGGAGGGTAGATTCCTTATGACCAAGGGATTATTAATGGGTAAGGCCTGTACAATAGCACCGGGCCGGCAGACTTTGTTTCTTCCTTCTTAGATACCATAGCAGGCTTTGCGAATGGTGACCTGATTGTCATGGGGGATTTCAATCTTATCTGGGATCCACAGGTAGAAACAACACACTCTCACAGGAATGGGGCAGTGGTCACTACACCACTTAAGCAATCGCTACAACAGCTCGGCCTCATGGATGTTTTGAGATGCCTCAACCCGACTACGGAGGACTTTTCCTTCTCTCATGTGCACAGGACATATTTCAGAATCAATCATATCTTCCTTAGCCAATCTCTCTTGCACTCAGTCACATCCACCCTGTTTCTACCTATTGCTCTTTTGGACCATGCCCTCATGACCTGCCTCTTAAATTGGCCGGCTCTACGATCCAAACTGTCCAGATGGTACTTCTCGGGGGTCTTATGCCGTGATTGGCTGCATGGAGATGATCTCCACAAAGCAATTAGGGACTTCTTCATCCCCCATGACAAGTTCCAAATGAATAACTGGGACGCTTTTAAAGCCCACATACAAGGTCACTGCATTTCCCTAAACACTACCCTCAGAAGGCTCCGGACTTAGGAGCGACTAGACTTAGAACAGAAGTTGTTAGAGGCAGAGAAAATCCATACAGCTAACCCTTCAGCCCGCTCTTTGAGAAAGGTCATGGGCCTGAGGGGGAAACTTAAAGCTATCTACACAAACAAAGCAGAGACAACCCTCCTGAGACTTCAAGCCAGAGGTATGTGGGAAAGGATGAGGGGGGTACACTATTGGCCAAACAATTGCGGGTCATACAAGAGAAAGCATTTTTAAAGCAAATTACCGATGAGCAGGGAGTGAGACATGTTAAAGAGAAGGGGAAAGCATGGGCATTAAATGATTTCTATCGCACACTATACCAAGCTGACTGTAGTATTCTTGTATCTTGTTTATGTGTTATACATGCTCGCCTGTATGCCCCACCAGAGTCCACTTCACCGGACAGCTCAAGAACAGGCGTGCTACAACATCTAGCAATTAGTCAACAAGCGGAAACCTTCAAAGTCACAAGAAACCCAATGCTACAAAAAGAAACGTTTGCAGACTTAAAGAAAAGAAGGTAAACAGGGGATGTGTGTGTGATATTGCCACCTGTTAAGGGGTTAAAAAGTTGTTTTTGGGCGCAAGGCATCCACTTTACAAATTGTGACTGTACTTTCTAAAAGACTGTCAACCCGAGGTTAACGGAGCTTGTGACTAAACTACGTGGTTGTCTCTTGTATTTCAAGCCACTTTGAGTTCTTTTTATTAACTGCCTGATTACTTTTGGGAGTACAGTTTGAAGAATGCATCTTGCTGAGCACAGTGCTCCTGAGAGGGAAAAAAACGGCATATTCGACCTTTTTTCCTTTTATGTGCTTTAAATATTTTTGGCTAGTTGTGTGCACATAATTAGTACTGATTGGCAAAAGTCATGTGAGACATTTTATTTTTATTCAAGATTAACTTTGCTTCAGTCCTTCGTGTCCAATTGTTGCTAACTGCCGTTTTTTAATTTCGAAACACTGCCACGAGCTTGAGCACGCACTTACCTTTGACCCGTGGATGCGCTCTTGGCCTCCTCAGTGACGTTGTGGGCGCTGCTGTTAAGACGTCCTGCTGCTCTGGCGTGCGGTGAACCATCCGGCATACCGTCAACAAACGTGCCACCATTTTAGATTTGCACTGTATCTTGCTGCACTTTTTCTTACTGTTCTGAGATTCAGCAGCTGTTACGCACCAAAGTTCTACTTGCCTCCGATCTTCAAGTCTTCAAGTCTCCTGCTTGGCATTCCTGATGAGTATATCCCGCACTGGATCGTTGTAATGAGACTCTTCACAGGTTCGGGTTTCTCTTGCTCTGTGTTTACATTGACTGAAAGTGTTCACAAGATGTGCTTCCATGATTCTCAGACTCCGTTTTAATTCGAGTGAGACACCGCTCGCCAGCACCTTCTGGCTTTTGTACGGAACTTCTACTTCAGACAGTTTTGACATGTGGAACAGATGATTTCGACATCAATTGTTATATTGTTGGAATACTTTGTGTACTTATTTCTCATTTCAGCACCATTTAAATGCACCCATGTATTTAATTTATGCATAGGATTGATATTGATACCTTTCTGTACAATGTTTGTTGGTTTGCATACAGCTTACTCACTGCCTTGTTATTTGGCACCTGAGTTACTTTTCATGTTTTCTTGCCGTTATCAGTGCCATTCATATTTCTTTCGGTACATTGTAAGCGCAATGGGTCAGTTTTTACTTGTGCTATGCTTAGTGAGAGTTTAAGTCATGATTAGTTTGTTTTTTATGGTAAGTATTTTCTTGGCGCTAGTACTTCTACTTAGGGGATTTATTGTTTAGGAGCTGGTTTCCTTATATTTATTATATTCTTTCAGTTGAGGTAGTGCACACCGTTTCACTGATTTCATTCCCCTCAGTTTTGTATGTCTAGCAGCTTAAGCCTTACTTACGTCTCACTCTCACATTACCTTTTACATTTGCTCATGTAACAGTACGACTTGTTTTCTCAGGTGTATGTATTTTGGGGGTTCCAGTCCCACCTATGTAATTAGTATTGGGTGTTAGTCCCATATACTCAGTGTTTAGGGGGTGTTAGTCCCACCTACATTTCTAGTAATGGGTTTTAGTCCCTTATACTCAGTTTTTACATGGAGTTTCTCTACATGGGAAGCATCTTCACCGTCCCTTGTTGGGGCAGGATTTGGGTTAAAGTCCCATTATCCTTAGTTTCACATTCTAATTCTTTTGTTTGAGAGGCAGGATTTGGATTGAAGTCCCATTATCTTTTGTTTTACACTTGTCGTCCCTTATTTTAGAGGCAGGATTTGGGTTACAGTCCCATTATCCTTATTCTTACATTTACTGTCTTTTGTTTTAGAGGTAGGTTTTGTGTTAGAGTCCCTCGTTTTTGGGGCAGGAATTTGGGTTTTAGTCCCTCTTTCCTTGTTCTTACATGGATATGTTTCTAACTATATGTTTATTTTTATCTTTCTGGTGGGAAGATGGGTAATGTTGACATCTTTTGTTGTTGTAATTTTTATCCATATTCTCATGTTTTTAAATTGTTCACACTCTCGTGATGTGATATTTTATTGTATATTTCTGAGAGTTGAACTATTTCGTACATCTGTTCTTGTACTGTGTCTTTCCTTCTTGCATGCCTGTCTGGCCAGTAGGTGTGTCTGTCGGTTAGTCATCAGTTTTTTCAAGCTTAGTTTTCTTCTTTGTTGTTTCCTTTTGTTCGGTTCTTGTCTTTCTCTTGTTATTAATGGAAAGGAGGATGGGTTTGTTCTTCTGTTTGTTTTTCTTTTCTTTCTGACCAGTGTTCTTTCCTTTTTGTTTTCTTTGTGGAAGAGAGGGGATAATGTAGTATTCTTTTCTTTTGTTCTTTCTGACCAGTGTTCCTTCCTTTTTGTCTTTCTGACCAGTGTTCCTTCCTTTTTGTTTTCATTGTGGAAGAGAGGGGATAATGTAGTATTCTTGTATCTTGTTTATGTGTTATACATGCTTTCTCCACTACCAGTCCAGCTTGTAGAATGTTGCAGCTATGATGCGCAAGAGAATGTTGGGTTTCTGTGGGCTGAGGTCTACAGTTGACAATGGGCTGAGCATCATGCTGGATGCTACTGGTGGGGCTTTACCATCTTATCTACTTATCTACAAATAAACATCTTTACATCATCTTTGTGTGGGGCCTGATTACTACACTGACCACCTCAGGGAACATGGCCAAACACAATATCTCGAGGATGTGGACCTCCCCCGGGTTGCTGCTTCTGACAATGATCGCTTGGGTGGGGTGATCACTATGGAGGAGGTCCAGTCTGCTATTGACTCCCTAAAGCACCACAAAGCGCCAGGCCCTGACGGGTTCCCAGCTCAATTTTACTGCACTTTCTCAGCTGCCTTGACCTCCCACCTCAATTTGTTGTTCGATTCTATAGCGACTCAGTAGTCGGTGTCGCCGACCATTGTTAAACCCCTGATCTCTATCATTCCAAAGCCGGGAAAAGACCTGCAAAAATGCTCATCTTCCCACCCCATTGCCCTCCTTAATTTGGACGCAAACTCCTCCCTGACCTCATACACCCTGACCAGTCGGGGTTTATTAAGGAGCGCCAGATCCATGATAACCTCAGACGTGTCTTTCACCTTATTGATAAAGTTCACAAGAAACAAATTCCGGCAGCTTTGCTGTTACTCAATGCAGAGAAGGCCTTCAACCAGGTTGATTGGGCCTTTTTGAGGCTTTCTCTGCATCGATTTGGATTCTGTGAAGCCTTTATAGGGATGGTCCAAGCAAATTGAAGTGCCCCCTTTTCCCGGGTCCTGGTCAATGGAGTGGCTTCTGACATTTCTTACTTAGCCAGAAGGACTAGACAGGGCTGCCTGCTATCCCCACTGCTCTTTGCCCTTAGTATCAAACCCTTGGTGGCACGGATACGGGCGAACTAGCAGATTAGGGGGATCAGATTCAGGACTAACGACCATAAAATAGCCTTGTTTGCAAACGATGTCCTGTTGCCAATTACCAATCCAGTCACCTCCCTCGTGGAAATTGGCCAGGAATTGGAGCTATTTAAAGCTGTTTCAGGCTTCAAAGTAAACTCCTCTGAATCGTTCCTTTTAAATCTTACCCTGTCCTCAGAGACTCAGAAACTGTTAAAAGGCATATCTCGTTTTGTGTGGGCTTATGAAGCCATCACATTTATAGGGGTCAAAATTACCCCCAAACCCGCTGACCTCTATACCACAAATGTTTTGCGCCTACTTGGACAGCTTCGCACAGACTTAAGCAATGGAGTGCTGCCTATATCTTGTGGATAGGTAGGATCAATACGGTCAAAATTAATGTATTGCCTCATCTTCATTATCTATTTAAAGGACTCCCCATCCCGCCAGATAAGAACCTCTTTCCTAAACTGAAAATCATGCTGCTTAAGTTGCTCTGGCAGGATCAACAAGCCCAGCTCTACTACCACATCCTGACGAGGCTGCACACTAAGGGGGGCATGGCCCTTCCGGATTTTTAAAATTATTTTAGGGCTGCCCAATTATGAGTTCTAAGCGAGTGGTCCCTTAAGGAATCAGACAAGCTATGGCTCCACATCGATAGACAGGTGACGGGGAGAATAATCTGTGATCTACACTGGAGACACAAATCAGTGAGGTCTGCTAAAGCCTACTTAAGTGTTCCTACTTCCACAACTTTGCAATTGTGGGACACGGTGACCAAAACACTGCCCTTGACCTCGTTTCCATCACCTTACACTCCCATCTACTTCCCCAAAGCCTTCTCTCCGGCTTTCCAAGAAGGGCCCTTTGATCTTTGGAGGGAGGGAGGCTGCATTATGTTATCATTTGTTTTATTTTTAAACAATGCAGGGTATTTAATATAACTACTGTTAGGATGGGAGATTTCAGCCTCGACTTGGCACACCTTTTATAAAAATAATTATGCTTCTAAATTCCTATTTTGCGTTATTTCAGAGCCTGCTGTAGACGAGACCCCCAATGGATATAAATGTGAGGATTCTGTCACCACCGAAACTGTGGACCCCTTCACAGGGGCTGGAGAAGACCAGTGTACCGGGGAACACAACCCCGGTACCAGCTTCACTGGAACTGCCGCCAGAGCGGGAGAGCAATACAGATTTCTGTAATTTTGAGTTATATATCTCACAGCAACAATCTTCTTGGTTTTTTGTCCTTTCTTTCAACCTAAGGGTTTTATCATGTCATTGGAAGGACATCGCTAACCACCGTCAGACTGCAGCATGTGGATGCAGTTGGTCTGACCACATTGGCCCAGGGACCAACCAATAGATTCAGACGGGCTCCAGGAGACAATTGGGCAGTTGTTCCAATCACATTTCCCACAGGGGAGGCAGTTCCTTCTCAGGCATCGCCGTGGGTATTCCGATCCACATTTATGGCAGGCATTTCACATCAATTCTTCCAGTGCGAAAAAAGGTTGGCTGAAAGGCTTTTTGGGAGGCCTTAGCAGGGCCCCTGTATCTTGTAGCCATCTGTGATGGCCCTTTGGGGCACCTATGAAGCCCCCTTAAAAATTCCAGTAAACAAGAGAGTGGGGAACCCAATAATCCCTTGGAAGCTTGGGTACTTAAGTATATCATCTGGTAAAGTTGCCCACAAGGGACTCTTTCTTAAAAGAGTTTTCATCTGTTCTGACGTCAATTGTGATAAGCTCTAAGCAGTAGCTTACTTTAAATTATATTGCTAAAATTATTTCTTATGTTGAAGTTAATAAATCTATTAAAAAAATTAAAAGAAAAATATAAGACTGGTGTATACTTCTTGAAACACAAATGTATAGAAAAAAATGAAAATATATTGAAGAGCACACAAAATACAGTGCATATAAACATAGCGTGAATGAGATTTAGCAGTTTCTTGTAGCAGTTCTTATTCTCATTGACACTTTTGTGGTCACCCATTCCATATTTTATACAAATAAAGAAATTGCAACTAAATATATAGAAAACAGTTCATCTGATGAAAGCAATCACAAAGAAAATGAGTGCAGTTGTCGACATTTCGGTCTAAGTAAATGTGTGTGTGTGTGTCTTGTAAAGCGCACTGCTACCCGAAGGCGTCCTGGCGCTATAGACCGCTGGAGAACCCGTCCTGGCTTTCCCTGTGAGATGTTCCCTCCTGGGTATCTCCAAGGTGAAACCAGGCATCCCCGGCGTTTGTGGGGGGCCGTTGTGGAGATGAGGAAAGCTAATGCCCAGAGTTGCCGAGTGTGATCCCTGGTTAGAATAGGCACCGAGGCGAGAATTATCGAGTCCGCTGACCCTGGTTCACGACCCTGCCGCGTCGGGGATTGAACGCTGGTCCCGGGCCGTCCTCTGCTTCCGGGTTTGCCGCCTCTAACCAGTGAGCCACACCACTCCACTAAAGTAGTGAAGATATCTGTTAGACCATCTTCAGGATGGTATTTTCATATGTAGAATGACCCTGGAAAGACTCAGCAGATGATTATCTGTAATAAATCTGAGGATTGTAAGATGTAGTCTGGTGCGTTGACTGGATTTCAAAGAGAAAAATATAACGATTGGGGGCTGTTGCACCTTCAACATTCCAAATTTAAGGCAATGCTTGTTTCAATCAATTTCCAATATGGCCAGTCACTTCATTAGTTATTGAAAAACATGTATAGATCCAGCTTATGAACCACTTCTTGTGCAGTCATCCCTGCATCTTATGGCAGGCCCCGCAAGGTGACTGCTAAGGGCTGCAGGGATGATTAAAAACATGCCTCTTTGCATTTGGATTGCCTCAAATAGACATTTTTCCGACCACTTTCACAGCGGTCAGATCGTAATTTGGTAGGTGGGACCACTGATAACTGTCAGACAGTTCAGTTCTAGCAACGATGACGCTCGGACACTCATCTGACCACCATCATAATCAATCAATCAATCAATCACAATCAGTAAATTTGTATAGCGCGCTACTCACCCGTGGGTGTCTCAAGGCGCTGAGGGGAGGTGGGGTCGCTACTACTCGAGCAGCCAGGTCTTGAGTTGTTTTCTGAAGGAAAGATGGTCCAGGGTCAGCCGTAGGTGAGTGGGGGGGTGTCCCATGTCTTGGCTGCCAGGTAGGAGAAGGATCTTCCTCCAATGGTGGATTTCCGTATTTGTGGGTCGGAGGCGAGGCTGGCGGAACAAAGCTGGCGGGTGGGTGTGTAGAATGTGAGGCGGCTGTTGAGGTACTTCGGGCCCGTGTCGTGGAGGGCCTTGTGTGCGTGGGTGAGGAGTCTGAACGTGATCCTCTTGTTGACATGGAGCCAGTGCAGGTCTTTCAGGTGGGCGGAGAAGTGGCTGTGGCAAGGGATGTTCAGGATGAGTCGTGCTGAGGCGTTCTGAATGCGCTGGAGTCTTTTCTGGAGTTTGGCTGTGGTTCCCGCGTAGAGGGTGTTAACGTAGTCCAGACAGCTGGTGACGAGTGCCTGGGTGACCGTCTGCCTGGTTTTGGTGGGGATCCATCGGAAGATCTTTCAGAGCATGCGCAGGGTGTTGAAGCAGGATGACGAGACGGCTTTCACTTGCTTGGTCATCGTGAGGGAGGAGTCCAGGATGAAGCTCAGGTTGCGTGCGTGGTCCGTTGGCTTGGGTGCGGTGCCCTGGGTGAGGGGCCACCAGGAGTCATCCCAGGCGGAGGGGGGTGGTCCGAGGATGAGGACTTTCCTCTTGTCTGAGTTCAGTTTTGGACAGCTGGTCTTCATCCATTCTGCGACGTCTTTCATTCCTTCCTGTAGGTTGGCTTTGGTGGTGGCGGGGTTGTTGGTGAGGGAGAGGCTCAGCTGGGTGTCGTCAGAGTAGGAGATGATGTTGAGGTTGTGTTGGCAAGCGATGGCTGCGAGAGGGCTCAGGTAGACGTTGAAGAGGGTGGGGCTGAGAGAGGATCCTTGCTGAATGCTGCAAATGACTTCGGTGGCCACAGATCAGAACGGGGGGAGGTGGACTCTCTGGGTCCTTCCAGTGAGGAACGAGATAATCTACTCTGGTGCCGCTCCTTGGATTCCGGTATTGCTGAGGCGCTGTATTAGGGTGCGGTGGCATACGGTGTCGAAGGCTGCTGAGAGGTCCAGGAGGATGAGGGCAGCCGTTTCCCCGTTGTCGAGCAGGGACCTGATGTCGTCGGCGGCTGCGATGAGGGCGGTCTCTGTGCTGTGGTTAGGTCGGAAGCCGGACTGTGAGGGGTCGAGGGATCCGTTGGTCTCGAGGAAGGCGGAGAGTTGTCTGTTGACGATCTTCTCGATGACTTTGGCTGGAAAGGGGAGGAGCAAGATGGGGCAGACGTTCTTGAGGTCCGTGGGGTTCACGGTGGGTTTCTTCAGGAGGGCACTCAGCTCGGCATGTTTCTAGCTCTCCGGAAAGGTGGCGGATGCAAAGGAGCTGTTGATGATGTTCCGGAGTTGGGGTGCGATGATCGAGTCCACTTTGTAGAAGATTTGGTATGGGCAGGGGTCAGTAGGGGAGCCGGAGTAGATGGTGTTCATCAGGCGGGTGGTGTCCTCGGTGCTGACGGAGGTCCAGGTGCAGAGGGTGGCGGTGGAGGGCGCTGGTTCGGTGGTTGGGTACGTGGTCTGTGCACCGAAGCTGTTGTGTATGTCGGCGATCTTGCGGTGTAAGAAAGAGGCGAGTGAGTTGCAGAAGTCTTGCGAGGGTGTGATGTTGTTGTTGCAGGCGCTGGGGTTGGAGAGCTCCTTAATGATGCTGAAGAGTTCCTTGCTGTTGTGGGTGTTGTTGTCCAGTCGTTCTGTGTATGTTGTCTTCTTGGTGGTGTGGATCAGCTGCTGGTGTTTGCCGATGGCGTTCTTTAGGGCTGTCATGTTTTCTGTTGACTGGTCGTGGCGCCAGGCTTTCTCGAGGGTGCAGCAGGTTTTCTTGGAGTTCTTGAGGTCATTGGTAAACCACGAGGCTTTTCTGCTACCGGGTCTGTTGGGAGGATTCTTCAGTGGTGCGATTTTGTTGGCGCAGTTGGTGAGCCACTGTGTGAGGTTGCGGGCTGGTTCGTTGGGGTCTATCGTGTTGCTGGGCGGGTTCTAGCTGAGGGTGGTGGTGAGCTGGTCAGAGGTGATCTTGCTCCAGCTTCTGCGGGGAACCTGTTGCGGGTTGTGGTGGGTCGTGGTCCTCCTGAAGTTGAAGTGGACGTAGCTGTAATCTGTCCAGTGAAGTGCGATGGAGTGGCTGAATGAGATGTGCTCGCTGGAGGAGAAGATGGGGTCAAGCGTGTGGCCAGCGTAGTGGGTGGGGGGTTTACCAGTTGCTTGAATCTGAGGTTGGCGAGGTTGTCCAGCAGGGCAGTGGTGTTGCAGTCCTTGTTGTTCTCCAGGTGGAAGTTGAGGTCCCCTAGGAGGATGTATTCTGAGGATGTGAGGGCGTGGTCTGACGAAGTCTGCGATGGCTTCGCTGAACTGTGTGCGTGGTTCCAGGGGTCTGTAGATGAGAGTGCCTCTGAGGGTGGTATTGGAGTTGGTGTGAATCTGGAAGTAAAGGTGCTCGGCGGCTGTGAGGGTGTCGTCGGAGTGGGTTGTGATGTGGATGGTGTTTCTGTGGACGATGGCGATGCCTCCTCCGGTTTGGTTGAAGCGGTCCCTCCAGGTGATCTTGTAGCCCTCCGACATGGCTATGGCGATGTCAGGGGCCGAGGAGGTATTCATCCAGGTTTCTGTGAGGAAGGCGACGTCTGGTGATGCTGTGTCGAGGATGTTCCAGAGTTCGACGGCGTGCCTGTGGACAGGGCGGGTGTTGAGCAGGATGCACTTGAGGTTGTTGTTGTTGGTGCTCTGCTTGGTGGGTGCGGTGCAGGATCTGAGGCAGGTGAATTGGCAGGTTTGACAGGATAAGGGTCCGTCGGTGCGTTTTGTGGTGGCTCGGTAGCAGGCGGTGTTTCGGCCAGTGTTGAGTGCGTGGAGGCTGACGGCATCGTAAGTTCGTCGGGGGCGCTGGCATCGTCGAGGGACAGGAGTCCTGGTGCTGGGCACGGTCCAGGCATGAACGGGCGCAGACGGGCTTGCCTTTGGCGCACAATCGGTGCTCTCGATGCGCGTGACCGCTGCGCAAACGCGCGGGCTCCATATGAGTCGAAGTGAGAGGGAGGAGCAGCTGGGAGGCGG
Source organism: Lissotriton vulgaris (assembly GCF_964263255.1). NCBI lineage: Eukaryota > Metazoa > Chordata > Amphibia > Caudata > Salamandridae > Lissotriton > Lissotriton vulgaris. Next base: position 262,711 of record NW_028247876.1, read on the forward strand.
GAGTGGGCTGCCAATGGGTACAGAAAGAAAAAAGGGGGCGGGACCGTGAGGGAGCAGCGGTGGGAAGCGGGGAGGGGGCACAACCGGGGTACAATACAGACAATATTTACTATAGCAGTTAAAAGAAAGTACAAATTACTAGGAAAACAGCACGAAAAATGAGGGCAACAGCGGTCAAGACAGACTAGCAGCAGCGAGGGGGCACCGAGGCTAGGAGCGAACATGTGGCCTCAGCTGGCGAGTCGTACGGCGTGGGGGGGGTGTCCTGGGCCAGGTCACACTTGCCTGCGCGGCGCGGGCTCCATATGAGGCCAAGTGTGAGGGAGGAGCAGCTGGGAGGTGGGAGCGGGGCATCCAATGGGTACAGAAAGAAAAAAGGGGGCGGGCCGCTAGGGAACAGCGGCAGGAAGCAGGGGAGCGGGGAGGGGGCACAACCGGAGTACAATACAGACAATATTTACTATAACAGGTAAAAGAAAGTACAAATTACTAGGAAAACAGCACGAAAAATGAGGGCAACAGCGGTCAAGACAGACTAGCAGCAGCGAGGGGGAACCGAGGCTAGGAGCGAACCTGTGGCCTCAGCTGGCGAGTCGTACGGCGTGGGGGGGGGTGTCCTGGGCCAGGTCACACTTGCCTGCGCGGCGCGGGCTCCATATGAGGCCAAGTGTGAGGGAGGAGCAGCTGGGAGGTGGGAGCGGGGCATCCAATGGGTACAGAAAGAAAAAAGGGGGCGGGCCGCTAGGGAACAGCGGCAGGAAGCAGGGGAGCGGGGAGGGGGCACAACCGGAGTACAATACAGACAATATTTACTATAACAGGTAAAAGAAAGTACAAATTACTAGGAAAACAGCACGAAAAATGAGGGCAACAGCGGTCAAGACAGACTAGCAGCAGCGAGGGGGAACCGAGGCTAGGAGCGAACCTGTGGCCTCAGCTGGCGAGTCGTACGGCGTGGGGGGGGGTGTCCTGGGCCAGGTCACACTTGCCTGCGCGGCGCGGGCTCCATATGAGGCCAAGTGTGAGGGAGGAGCAGCTGGGAGGTGGGAGCGGGGCATCCAATGGGTACAGAAAGAAAAAAGGGGGCGGGCCGCTAGGGAACAGCGGCAGGAAGCAGGGGAGCGGGGAGGGGGCACAACCGGAGTACAATACAGACAATATTTACTATAACAGGTAAAAGAAAGTACAAATTACTAGGAAAACAGCACGAAAAATGAGGGCAACAGCGGTCAAGACAGACTAGCAGCAGCGAGGGGGAACCGAGGCTAGGAGCGAACCTGTGGCCTCAGCTGGCAAGCCGTGCGGCGTGGGGGGTGTCCTGGGTCAGGTCACACTCGCCAGCACCGCGCGGGCTCCATATGAGGCCAAGTGGGAGGGAGGAGCAGCTGGGAGGCGGGAGCAGGCGGCCAATGGGTACGGAAAGAAAAAAGGGGACGGGGCCACGAGGGAGCAGCGGCGGGAAGCAGGGGAGCGGGGAGGGGGCACAACCGAGGTAAAATACAGACATTATGTACTATAGCAGGTAAAAGAAAGTACAAATTACTAGGAAAACAGCACGAAAAACGAGGGCAACAGCGGTCAAGACAGACTAGCAGCAGCGAGGGGGCACCGAATTTAGGAGCGAACCTGTGGCCTCAGCTGGAGATCCGTGCGGCGTGGGGTGTGTCCTGGGTCATACCTGCCCCTATATTCTGTTCACACTAATTAATTGTAATTATTTACATAAAATCCAAGTGAATATCTTCAGCGTGCACGGTTCTACCAAATATAAAGTAGAAATCATCCCCCATTGGCCAAATATACCCTGATTACGTAGTATTTGTAAAGTGCAAACGTAGACAAAAAGGCACAAAGGTGCTGTACATGGTCAAAGATAAACTAAACTAAGGCTAAGCTTTGGAGAAACCACAGTGTTTGGGAAACTGAGTTTAAGACACCTGGAATATGTGTGTCCTGTTACATCCATTCTACGCCATCCATTCTTGCGACCCGCACTATAAAAGTGTCATCAGGCTCGATTATCAGCTGGGTCTTCATTGTATCTGAGGCAGGGAAAGAAGCTTACAAATCATAAATTGGAATGTATAAAGGGCATCTGAAAGCCACTAGGTTTAGTCATTTTCATAATTAATTTGTTCCTGCAAATAAGCCTAGCAGAGAACTATTTGCAGTTTAAAACATCTTGGCTAAAATTATGAACCATTTCCCCCAGACCCCCATACCAAAATGAATTGTTCAGAACTGGCAGACTTTTGTTTTGACCAGACTCAGATACGGTGCAGTGCATCACTCGGTGTCTTTTCCTAACATGAAGTCCTTCCCCTCAGATATGACCTTTTGCCAGTGTGATAGTCGGAGTATACAGAGCATGTTGCCCTTTTTGTTGTTTTGTAACTTTTTACTAAGCTATAGGCATTTTTATCTTAAATCCTTCTGTGTGTTTTAATATTCCCCTTATTATCCTGAAGGCCATTAATTTGAGGAAAATTGCCTGATTTAAATTAGCTATGTTAAATCATTGTTTTAATTATTATGTCTGTTACTTGGACACATTTTATACAGATTTTATCATATGTTTTATGTACTTTTATGGCTTTTATTCTGCTAGCTGAATACATTTAAGAATTGAATCACCCCGGGTGACAAACCAAACAGAGAGCCAGTACCAATACCAAGAAAAGAACCAATACCTACACAGTGGACATGTGCGTGTCTCAGCGATTTTTGAGGATGGTTCTCCCAGGTTATTCCATAAATATAGGGCACTCTGTGTAAGTTGTATAGGGTGGCAAAATCCAATCAGTCTCCTGTAAACTTCCTGTTGGAACCACAGGAGTGATTACAACAGTCCTGTGCACACATATAATCAATATTACGCAGCGTATGTTTAGTATATAAGACAACAAAGAAACAAAATCAGTTTGTGATTCTCTCTGTTCCTTTAATGTGTGTTGGCACAGAGAACAGCCAGCCGACACGTGTTTCGTCTGAGAAAAAATTATCTCCGACTATTCAGGGCTCAAGTCACAATGGACGCTGTATATAATCCCTAAACCGGTGATAATTCCAACCCGGTTGGGTTCAAAGAAAATTCAGTGGAAGCTGATTATAGATCATCCGGCAAGAATCCATAACAGAATAGTCGTGGCATAAATCAAATGGCATCTACATTGGCGGGATAATTGGAGAGTAAGACAAGGTCATCAATGTGTGCATGTGCGGCAACAAAGCCAATACGGAGTCGACAGGAAAGGATAATCCCTTGAAAGTTACGTTAAAGACCGAAGAAAATTGAATTAGATCTAGAATGACACATGTACGTGTCCTTTATATCATTGGTATGACGTGGACCCCGCGTCTCGGCAATGTTTTTAGTTCTCAAGCTCTCTGTTTTTGCTATACAAGTCACTATAGAAGTCTTCAAAGATGCCCTCAATTTTTGTGGGGTCTGAGTGTGGCATCCCGGATTTGTCTTTCAAACTCTTAATAGCTGTTTGTTGCAACTTAAATTTCAAGTAAGATGCAAGGCTCTTACCAGCTTTATTATCGTTACGTATCCTGAAGTTCTTTTGATTCTTAAGCCAGATTCCCACTCTCACTTACTATTTTGTTATATTCGTATTTTTTATTCATTATTTCGTTCAGGGAAATAGGGTCTTTAGAAATTATATATCTCTTTTCTAGTGTTGAAATCTCCTGTTCTAGACGTGTCAGATCGTTGTTAGCATCTTTGTTCATGGCTGCACGGATCTTGATTATACCCCTCCAACGGTGCTCTTAAGGGCCTCCCACCTTGTGAGATCATCGGTATCCCCCTTTTTATTGTGTGTAAGGTACTCTCTGATGGCCGCTTCGATAGTTAGCCTATTCGCGTCTTTCTTCAAAACCGCGTTGTTGAATCTCCATAAATTTGTTCTTTTAACCTCATTATGTACTGCCAGTGTCATCATGATGCAAGAGTGATCAGAAATTACACGTGGTTCAATGGAAGCTTCTTTAATATCGGCAGAGGAGTGACCGGAAGTAAAAATGTAATCTATACGTGAATATGACTTGTGGGGAGGTGAATAAAAAGTATAGTCGCTCCCTGTAGGATTCAGCAATCTCCAGGAGTAAAATGTAAATTGATACTTGTATAGCACACTACTCACCCGCAAGGGTCTCAAGGCGCTTGTACGAATACCGCTGTGGAACCCATCCTGGCTTTCCCTGTGAGGCGTCCACTCCTGGGCACCCCCAGGGTGGATGCCAGGCATCCTTAGCGTTGTGGGGGCTGTTGTGGAGATTAAGCAAGCTATTGCCCAGAGTTGCAGAGTGGGACTCTATGATTGGAATAGGCACCGAGGCAAAAATTAGCAGGTCCGTGGAATTTTGAGCCCAAGACCCACTGAGGCGGGGAATTGAACCCTGGTCCCGGGCTAGACCTCTGCATCAGGGTCTGCCGCTCTAACCATTGAGCCACACTTCTAAGTCAGTCAAGTTGTAGCCGGTGCAGAGATTAATGAGTGCTTTATGCGAGCTGTTCGAACGGAAAGGACAGCGAGAGTCTCTAACTAACAGAGGGTCCAGAGGGAGATTAAGGTCACCACCTAAGATGTGTGTTACATTATCCGGAATCGTGTTAATGTGATTGCTCAACTCTTCCCAAAAACCTAGGTCATCCTTATTGGGGGCATATACATTGGTTACATAAAACTCCTTGTTATCTTTCAACAGTTTTTTAGAGACCTTTGGTGTTAGCAGTGTTCTGTAAAACATCTATATTGGCCTTTTTTGCAAATAGAGTCAATACCCCGTTTCTTTTCCCTAGGGCATCAGAACCGATTGCCTCACTGTACGGTCTGTTTTTCATAGAATTAACTTGTGGCGAGTCAATTTTAGTTTCTTGAAGTAATATTATATCACCCTTTTGTTTGTATATATAATCAAGTATTTTCCTCTTCTTGATAGGGTGGTTGATGCCCTTGACATTCAGCGATACATTTATGATAGATTTACTATTGGGGGCCATGAAATGAGGGGAAGTGTGTCTGATAACGCGTCATGTTGAGTGAGCCATGTGTTGCTCTAATTGTAGGGTACATGGCTTGTATAGGGCGAAAAAGCCTAGGATTGGGCGTATATTGATAAAAAATGGAGGCAATAATGTGGTATTGATATGATACTCCACCACGTATGCTGAGGTACACAAGTCGGGTACTGTCACTGATGTACAAAGGGTAGCTACTTAAGCACAGAGTCAAACAAAATATTAATAATAATAATATGAATAACAAAAGGACAGAAATCAATGTAAACAAGACCCCTTCCGAAACCCCCCATTCCCCAATCCCTCCCTCCCCATCCCAAAAGTACTCCAAGGACATGGTGACCAGGGAGAAAAAAGCAACAACATCTGTTCCCCGTGACAACTACAGGATTCATCCTGCTCAATTGCTATTGAATTCGGAACTACTTAGGCTAATAAGTACCATGTGCATATCCTGAGGATATCGCACACAGGTTAACAAACAGTATTTGGGAGTAGTATACTTAGTTCACATTAGAAAATGTTAGAAACATCTGGTTCAACCATACTACATCTAAAAGTGCTTCTTACCACACTTCGGAACACATTATAGAACATAGTGCAACTGCGACTTATATTCGCCAAAAGAACTGTGAGTGGGTCGATGACAGCTACAGGATGTATCCTGCTTAATTGCTCTTCCCCCTCCGCCTGGGACGACTCCTGGTGGCCTCCCGCCCTGGGCACCGCACCCAAACCGACAGACCATGCACGCAACCTGGGCTTCATCCTGGACTCCTCCCTCTCCATGACCAGGCAAGTCAACAACGTCTCCTCGGCGTGCTTCAACATCCTACGCATGCTACGGAAGATCTTCCAGTGGATCCCCACCGAGACCAGGAAGACCGTCACCCAGGCCCTCGTCACCAGCCGACTGGACTACGGCAACGCCCTCTACGCCGGTACCACCGCCAAGCTCCAGAAGAGACTCCAGCGGATCCAGAACGCCTCAGCCAGACTCATCCTCGACATCCCACGAACCAGCCACATCACCGGACATCTGAGAGACCTTCACTGGCTCCCCGTCAACAAAAGAATCACCTTCCGCCTCCTCACCCACGCACACAAAGCCCTACACGTCCAAGGCCCGAGCTACCTCAACAGCCGGATCAACTTCTACGCTCCCAAACGCCACCTCCGATCAGCCAACCACGCCCTCGCCACCGTCCCCCGCATCCGAAGAGCGACTACAGGAGGAAGGTCCTTCTCCTACCTGGCCGCCAAGACCTGGAACTCCCTCCCGACCGACCTGCGCCTGACCCAAGACCACCTCTCCTTCAGGAAGAAGCTGAAGACCTGGCTGTTCGAGCAGTAGCGGCACCCCCCCCCCCAGCGCCTTGAGACCCTACGGGTATGTAGCGCGCTCTATAAGTGTCACTGATTGATTGATTGATTGATTGCTATTAAATTCAGAACTACTAATGCAATGAGGAGCATAAGCATATCCTGGGGATGTCACATGAAGGTATACAAGCATTAATTAGAAATAGTATACATTAACCACTTAAGAGAATGGTCATAACTTCTGGTGGAACCATACTATGTCTAAAATTGCGTCTTACCACACCTCGGAACATGTCCTGGAACATAGTGTAACTGCGACTTACAGTTGCCATAAGGACTGTGAGTGAGACGATTTAAGGGCCTGACCCTCAGGTAGACTCAACTTTGGACATAGGACACAGAAGCATATACAACAACGGCCATGAAGTATGTACCTGTATAGAAAGAATGTTGGGCCCGATTCACAGAACTAACTTAAGACAAAATCCTAAACTTACTACCATTTTGGTATTCACAGATGGCACTTACTCATTTTGGTATTCACAGAAGGCACTTTCTCATTTCGGTACTCACAGAAGTTAGGAGTCCTAACTTTAGGACTCCTAAATGCCTTCTGTGAATACCGAAAGTCTTAAAGTTAGGATTTTTCTCAGTTTAGTAGTTGTAAAGTTAGGACTCCTAACTTTAGGACTCCTAAATGCCTCCTGTGAATACCGAAAGTCTTAAAATTTTGAATTTTCTCAATTTTACTACTACTTTATTGAGAAAAATCCTAATTTTAGGACTTTCGGTATTCACAGAAGGCATTTTGAAGTCTTAAAGTTAAGACTCCTAACTTCTGTGAATACCGAAATGAGTAAGTGTCTTCTGTGTATACCAAAATGAGTAAGTGCCTTCTGTGAATACGAAAATGGTAGTAAGTTTAGGATTTTGTCTTAAGTTAGTTCTGTGAATCGGGCCCGTTGACAGACTTGCTAGTGAGCCCTGATATTGACAGCAAGCTCTAAGTGCTGGCACCAGGGGCATTCGATGTAGCGGTGTCCATTGAAGACTCTTCCGGACCATCGAGAAATTTCTTCATATTTATTTATTTATTTATTTATTTCTGATTTTGTATAGCGCCTGGTTACACTGTCAGTGTGTCCCCGCGCTGTCAGAAGAACTAGTTGCTCAGTCAGTAAGACAAAGGCGGGGCTATTCTTTAGGAAAGAGGAATGTTTTAAGTTGATGAGCTCCGATGTTTCCAATCTTAGGCTCAGGGGAAGAGAGTTCCATTTAAGTGCCGCTAAAGAACGAAAGGATCTCCCCCCCATTCTGGCTCTCTTGTGTCTGGGGACAGCTAGGAGGCCTGCTCCTAATGAGCGGAGTTGTCTGGTTGGCGTGTAGGGGCAGAGGAGGTTCCGAAGGAAGGCAGGGCCCTTGCCAGGTACGATCCTGTGACCAATTCATAGGACCTTGAAGTCGATCCTTTCATTGATCGGAAGCCAATGGAGTATTTGTAGAGATTTTTTTGAGGCGGCTCGTCTGGGCAGCCGGAGGACCAGGCGGGCGGCAGCATTCTGGATTGTCTGCAGTCGACGCCGACTAGTGGCGTTGGCGCCTAGATACAAGGCATTGCCATAGTCCAGTCTCGAAGTGACAAGAGCGTGGACCAGGGTCTTCCTTGAGGATTCTGGGAGCAGGTCCAGGGTCTTACGGAGTTTCCGTAGAATAGAAAAGCACGTACCAGCTACCCGTCTGGTGTGGTAGTCGTAGTTAAGTTTTGAGTCCACCCATACTCCAAGGTTCTTGACCTGATCACTGGGGGTAGGGAGAGGCCCCAGGGTCTGTGGCCACCAGGCAGACGACCAGACTGAGGGGGGTTTTCCTACAATTAGCACCTCAGTCTTGTCTCCGTTCAGACGGAGGCAGTTCTTCGCCGTCCATCCAGCGAGCTCTTGGAGGCATGATGAGAAGTTCGCGGTGGCTTGTTCAGCCGGTTGGGTCAGAGCGACCACCAGCTGAGTGTCGTCTGCGTATGTCACTACTTCCACCCCGTAGCGCTCCGCAGTGGTAGCCACGGGGGTGACATACAAATTGAAAAGGGTTGGACTGAGGCTAGATCCCTGAGGCACTCCTTGACCGAGGTCAAAGGTGTCAGAGCGTGCTCCTCCTTGCTCCACCGAGAAGCTACGGTTAGTAAGAAAAGATTCCAGCCATAACCAGGCCGTGCCTGTCACCCCTCCTTTCTTCGGACACTGTAGCAGCGTATGATGTGCTACAGTGTCGAAGGCTGCGCTGAGGTCCAGGAGAACTAATGCCGCCACGTGCCCGGCGTCCACGTGCTTCCTCAGTGCCTCAGTCGAAAAAAGGAGGGCTGATTCTGTGGAGTGGCGGGCCCGGAAGCCCGACTGGTTGGTATGCAGGAGGCCTCTAGACTCTATGTGTGCTGAGAGTTGTTGGTTGACCAGCTTTTCCGCCAGTTTCGAGAAGAAGGGTAGGAGCGAAATGGGGTGCAGGTTGCTAAGCTGGGACGCACTGATATGGGTTTTTTTCTTAAGAGGCAATACGACTGCCTGCTTCCACCCGTGTGGGACCTTGACAGTGTTAAAAGAGGTAGACAATATATGGCCCACATACGGTGCCAGAAGACTCATGGCACTGGCCAGGAATTTGGCAGGGGCAGGATCGTGAGGGGAGCCTGATTTGATTCCTTTAGCAGTGGCTATCAATAGGTCCTCCGTCGGAACTTGGTATACTGTAAGGCAGTCTTCGATCTTTGCCTTCCAAGTCGCTTCTTCCTGAGGGGGTAGAAGGTTGGAGCCAGTTCTGGCGTCTTCAGGGAAACTGGTGTAGATGTCACGTACTTTTTTGTGGAAAAATTCCGCAATGACGTTACAAGATTGTACTGAGGTGTCGGCCTGCTCTAAAGAGGGGGGAGGAGTAGTGATCTCTTTGTAGATCCTAAAGAGCTCCTTGGATGAGCAGTTTGCACTATCTATACGGTCAGCGTAGAAGGTCGCTTTGGTTTTCCTAATTTGGAAGTGGTATTCTTTTATGCTAGCTTTGTACACATCTCTTGCCTCTGGTAAGTAATTCTTTCACCAGGCGCGTTCCAGCCTCTTACAGGCTGCCTTGGTTTCTCTAAGAGCTGTGCTGAACCAAGGTGCAGTTTTGGTTTGCCGCTCCGGGCCCTTATTGGCCCATGGGGCAGTGATGTTTAGGGCTTTAGTGATGTGTCCGTCCAGGGCCGTGCAAGCCTTGTCAACATCAACTCCTAAGTCTGTGGGGGAGCCATTCTGTAGTAAGTAATATTCAAAAGAGTCCATGGAAAAGCGGGCCCATTTCCTTTGTTGTTTATTGGCGCTATGGTGGGTTTGTTTGTAGTGAGTCTTGACTAGGAGGTGAAAGGGGACTAGGAAGTGGTCGGTCCACAGCAAAGGAATGGGAGGGTAGTGTGGCTCACTGGTTAGAGAAGTAGTGTGGCTCACTGGTTAGAGGCGGCAGACCCGAGAGCAGAGGATGGCCCGGGACCAGGGTTCGATTCCCGGCGCGGCAGGTTTCTGGACCAGGGTCAGCGGACTCGATAATTCTCTCGCCTCGGTGCCCACTCTGATCAGCGATCACACTCGGCAACTCTGGGCATTAGCTTGCCTCATCTTCACTAACGGCCCCACCAGACCGCCGGGGATGCCCTGGTCTCACCCTGGAGATACCCATTAAGGGACCATCTCTCAGGGAAGCCAGGAAGGGTTTCGCAGCGGTCGAAGCGCCTTGGGACCCTACGGGTAAGTAGTGCGCTATATAAATGCCAATACATTTACATTTACATTTACATTTACATGCTTCAGATCCTCCAAATTGCTAAAGATGGGGTCAAGTTGGTGCCCCTGTCGATGGGTCGGGAGGAAGGAGGCTGTTTCTAATTGTATGGTTTGCAGCTCTTGACGCAATTCTTGAGCAGCTGGGTTGTTGAGGTCTTCGAAGTGGAGATTAAGATCACCTAATACAAGGAACTTCCTGCATCTCATGGCCGATGGGGTAGCGTTCTGGATGAGACTTTCCGCGAAGTTTCTGCTACCTCCCGGGGGTCTATAGATTAATAGGCCTTTGATAACCGTGTTGTTGTCGATATCTATGGAGAAAGCTCCAGTTTCGCTATCTTTTATATTAGCTGGTTCGAGGGTGCATGTCATATTCACTCTATAAATTATGGCAATGCCACCTCCCCTTCCCTTAGGTCTATCCTGCCTGCAAATTGCATAGCCAGGGGGAAGGGCCTCCCTGACTTCAGGGTCTGAGTCCTCGTCCAGCCAAGTTTCAGTGAGGCATAGTATGTCCCATTTGTTGTCTGTTATAAGGTCGAATACTTCTAGTTTGTGTTTTTTGAGAGATCGACAGTTAAGCAGTGCGCCACTGATTTTCCTACTGTGTCCTGGTAGGGCGTTGTCGTTGGGAGTGCTTGCTATAGGTTGCTTATTGAGGGTGAAGCCACAGTGTTCACAGGGATTTGTAGGACTGTGTATACTGAGATCAATGCTGTGCTCACATATTGTAGAGTATTTGTTGCGTCGGGTCTGTAAATATTTGCGGCACCCCTTGTATCAGGACTCTGAATCTCGCCGGGCCCACAAAGCCATATTGATAGTTTAGCTCACATAACCTTGGCCGGAGAGCTAGGAAGTTTTTCCTTACATCTACCGTCTCCTTCCATTAGTCCTGCGAAATGAATATTTTGTGAGACTTCCATAGTATGTGATTATGTTTGCGCATGAAGGACAGGATTTGCTCCACATGCTGGTACCTGAGAGGTTTACAAACAATCGGCCTAGGCCCCCTTTGACCTGATGTGAACTGGCCCGGAACTCTATGGGCCCGGTCGAATTCCAACGGATTGCTGAAGGAGAGGTTGGTGGCTTGCGTAAACCAGGACTCCAGGAAAGATATGCACAAACCATTCTTATCCTTCGTGCCTTCTGGAATACCGAAAATATACAGGTTCCCCCTGCAATTCTTGTCTTCCAACTCAGCCAGACGTCTAGTGATGGAGACTGTTGTGATTGATAGCTCCTTGAGAGATTTGCTCACCTTCACCTCAGAGTCTTCCAGTTGGCTTATTCTACATTCTGTCTCAGAAAGCCTGACATTTGTGTCCCTGATGTCCTGCCTGACTGCAGATATCTCATCTTTGGTTGACTTAGCTATATCATGGACCTCGGCAAGTTTGAGCAATATTGTGTCCAATGTCGCATTGATATCACGCTTCCTCTTGGTCTGCGATTCTGGGTGCGGCGGGCCAGCTTTCAGCCTCTTAAGATTTTTGGCTTCTTTCTCTCCCATGGTGAAGGAACTGAAAGCTGCTATGGTAACAGTTCATACCTGGCAAGGTGCAGTACAGTGATAGTACAATAGTAAGCCTTGGACCAACGCTATTGATGGCCGCTGTATTCAGCCAGGTATTTGCAGGTTTTAGGTCATGGATAGTGTAGGAAGGCTGAGGTTCACTCTACATTCTCCAAGTGGTGAGTAAGGTTCAGTTATTCAGATAGCACCAGCCCTAGTGCTTCTTCGAATCAATGGCTGCAAGTGGTGTCCATGGTGTTGGCCATCTTAAGGTCAGGCAAGAATGATGATGGTAAAATTTCCTACATTCTTCGTCTCTGTTAAGGTCAGGCATCAACAGACCACCTCTTGGGTTTCAGGCAAGTATATGTTGTGTTATGTTATGTTATGTTAAGGGTTTATGGAGCGCTCACCTCACCCTGGGGCATCGCGGCGCCATCCAGAAAGACATATATCCTAAGGTGGATAGACGAGCAGGTAGACTGGCCAGAATTAGAACAGGTGTGCTTAAGACAGCATAAGACAGGCGTAAAACAAATTGTGGAGTGCGAATTAGGGTAAAAGAGTGGCAGAGGAGTTAGGATTAAGTTAGCTGTTAAACACACTATTTCTTGTGCACTTAGGTTCCCTTTTTATTCCATCATGCAAGCATAATAGATCTGGCTCACAGTTTAGCATATTAAAGCTGGCTCTCATTTCAGAACTATGCATATAAGTAGAAATAGCCAGTCACTGCAACGTTGTTTCTGGCGTAATCGTCAAGAGGAAACATGAACCTGGAATCAGTTCCAGGTTGCTTCAAACAATTAGCAGAGTCTGTATTAGTGGCTAATCTGCGATCTTGGTGACTTTGGACTGGGAAGGGCTTGAATTCTTTCCCAAATGGAGAAAACATTCATGTAACTTCATTGCTAATGACTGATTATTGTCTGTTTCTATTTTTCACAGGTGAAGCTGTAAGTCAGTTTAGCCTGAAAGGCTGTGCTTCTCAAGATTTCTGGAAATGATTCTACCTGACCGGGACACAAGGCTACACTTATGATGTACAGTGCTCACCTGCCAAGAAGCTGTAAGACCATTAATCACACCATTGGCGCAGTAGTAGCCCAGCTTAGTAGCTTTCAGTGTAAACATTTTCAAAGTTTAACAAGTACCAGTCATGCAGAGTCTAGGCTTGTGAAGTGTAACACTGTGAGAAAGAAGCAGATGAACTCATGTCAGCCCCCTGGGACACGGAATACATCTGGGCAATGTGCTTAATACTGTTTGGACTGTTTACAGACCACCAACCTCCGTATTGAGCCATCTTTGGTGCCTGGGTGTATGAGAGGGTATCATTTACTTCATATATCGAGTGATCCAACCCAAAGATATTGACTTGTGGTCAGAGAATGTGATCCTCCCGATGAGCTACTAATGTGTATTAATGGACGAAACTGAAATCTAGTGTCACCTCTCTATTTTATAAAACACCACCCAAACTATTATTGTACAGTCAATGTATATTACGGCGACTGGTGTTGGAATATAAAATTATAAGATTCCTAAATCCATGCCCTACAACGCAAGTCGTTGTAACGACTTGCGTTGTAAGACTTGCGTGGTAAAGGCATGCGTTGTTACAACATGCGTTGTAACAACGTGCATCCGCCATTGGGGCCTGACCTTGAGTTCTTTCTTCTTCCTTTCCACATTGAAGGCCCTCAGTTTCCTCTCTAAGGAGACTCTCAACTATCTAACCAGCTTCCGTCAGTGAGATCTTACCAGATGTTCCCAGCCATTCCTGCCTTGCTTCTATTTCTAGGCCTCAGAAGTAAGCAGCTCTTGAATATAAGATCATGGAAAATATCTGCCAGATTGTGTTGAAGATGTCAAAACAGAAGAATGCAGCGTTATGTGTTTATATCCACAAATTTAACTTGCACTGCAAACCTGAAATGGGTCTGTTTTATGCATATTATAACATAAAACATATAAACCTGCTTTATCATTTACATTGAAAAAATGAATAAACTTCAGTTGATACTGCTGCATCTATAATGGGTCTGTGTTTTGGATTGATAGCTAATTGAAATGTAATTGTACATGTATTTGTATAGCGCAAATCACCGACCCGGTATCTAATCGCTTGCTTAGGGAACCCGTCCTGGTATTCCCCTGTGAGATAACCCCGGCAGGGTATCCACAAAGTGAAAGCCAGGCATCCCACCGCGAGGGGCCGTTGTGGAGATTAAGCAAGCTATTGCCCAGAGTCGCAGAGTGTGAACCCGTGAATCAAGTAGGCACCGGAGTGAGAATTGTCGAGTCCGTGGACATTTTAGGACTCAAGACCCGCCGAGCTCGGAATTGAACCCTGGTCCCGGGATGACCTCTGCTTCCAGGTCTGCCTCCTCTAACCAGTGAGCCACACTTCTCCACTAATGGTTGAGTGTTTAATGGGAGAGGTGCTGAAGAAGGAATAAAGGTAAACAGACACTTATAGAGAGCAGTTTATGTCAAAGACAGGATGAAACATCAATGCTATGCTATGGAATCAAGACCCAGAGTCTTATATCTCAGACCGCTGATGGATCCTTCATTGACATCAAAGCATGGCTGCCATCACTGTGAAGTTCAATGGAGGACGGTTTGGACCAAAGTGAAGCTCAAGACACACACTCAAGCCAAGAACTTGACTCCATGAAAGTCTAGGTGATCATTAGAGTTTGCAACAAGTGAGTCCCAGTTTGATTAAGCATTAACTTTATTTTGCTGATCCAAGAATTAATCATTTAAAACATTGTTTAAAGCTCCTTATCGTGATTGGGGATACAACACAAACTTACTAAGTCTGATGCTGAATCATTACAACAAAATAACAACTTTCTTGCAAAAAAAGAGGCACCTTATGTGGGTGAGTCGTGCCCACCTGTGGCATGCATTGGTTATATCGGAGAATCAGAACGCAAATGAAGAGGAAACATAGAAATATTCCCTTTGCTTCTATTCCTTTTGTTCCATGTTCATAAAATCATAAAAATAAATTCTGCCCAGCTTCCCCAGTATCTGTATTTGTATTTGTATCAACATTTATAAAGAGTACTGTAACCCTACGGACATCCTGGAACTAAGATACGAGTAAGATGCTGGCGGGTAAGCAGCGTGGGAGAGCGAATGATTATGCTATAGGAAAGAGCCAGTCTCGACTTTCTTTCGAAACAACAGTAGGTCCTGCATTTGCCTCTGCTCCAAGGGAAGACTGTTCAGAAGGCTGGCAGCTGCCAAGCAGAATGCTCATCCCCCCATTGTAAATTTCTTTATCCTCGGGATAATGGCAAGATTGGCTGACAAGGACCGTAAGTTGCATGCCATTGTATACCATCCAAACTTACTCTGCAGAAGTTTAGGTACAAGTCTGTTTAGTGCTTTAAAAACAATGCACGGGGCGTTGCCAAGATGGCGACCGCAGCAGACGCGAGTCTATGAGGCTCCCAGTCCCGGCCCTAGTATTTGACCCATAGACAGCTTGAAGCTCCCCCCAGATAACGCCTTTTGCCGGCCTGGGCACGGGGTTTGCAGCGACTAGCCCAACAGTGCAACGGGGACTGCGGCGGCTGCCCAACACGGTGCTTTCCCCCCTGGCGGTGCTGACATCGGCCGCGCGCCACGCCTTCAGGAGGAGGCTACCTGGGTTCACGAGGTGTGTGGCCCAGTCGGAAGGACAGCGGATACAGAGGGGAGCCAGAGCACTGGGAGTTGCCGTAAAGTTGAGCCGGCTGCACAGACGGCAGAGGTGAGAGACGGGGTGAGCACTCCCGGTCGGAGTTGCGACGGACCTCGGGAGCGCGAAACCCGAGGCCCAAGCTTCGGGGCCTACCCCTTGCGAGGTGCTGCTGGGGTAAACAGTCACCACAACTGGGGCAATATAAGAGTGTGCTCAGATGGCCCCGCAACTAACAGAGGCTGGCAGATGACGTAGAGGACGGCGGCCGCAGCAGCGTTGGGAGAAGGGGACCAGCCAAAAGTGGGCAGTGAGCACGAAAATCGAGGCCCAGGTCCCGAGGCCCTCACTCGACAGACAGGAGGCGGTTACAGCGTCAGGAGTGCTGGTACCCAGCGGAGTCCGGGTTCAGAGGCCTACAATTGAAGGACAGTCCCGTAGTTATCGCCCTACTTCCCTGGGGATTGCCAGAACCCTCCAGAGGGACCTCCTCGTGTTTGAGGTGCAACACAGCGACACCTGGGAGCTCAAGCGGTTGGGTGGTAATGAGGCCCGCTGTGACCCAGAGATCAGTCCTCTACATGCAGCCTGGGCCCCGGAACTGACCAAAAAGGGCACCTATTCATGGATTTCAACAGTCGGCGGTGGCTAGAAGAGACATCAGAGAGCGGCTGCCAGCCGAATGTGCTCACACCACACAGGTAGTGCCCTGCCCGGAAGCAACGTCCGAAAGGGTGCGGACACCAGTCCCCCTTGGTGGCCAGGGAGCAGGAAGTGCGGAGGCCTGAACGTTGCAGACTCTCAGGAGACCTAGACCAGCAGAGACGCGTCCGGCCAGGAGGGTGTGATCCCTGGCTGGGAGTGGTGTGGGACAGGGTGATCCCAGTGAAGACGGCGGGCCCACGAATTTGCAGCGAACACGGTGCCATAGAAAGTTTGTGAGGCTTCACAGACCACCTAGGAAGTTGGTACACAACCGGGGGCCCAGGGATAAAGCTACGTGCCTAGCCATTTCGCGGGACCAGCATCCGGGTGGCCGCACAATAACGGAACTCCTGACAAAGGGGGCCATCAAGGGAGAAAAGAGCCTGTCGGGGTCAGCGGCGACCAAGGACTCCGCAGACCGTGAAGACGAGGGAGCCCGGATTACCAAAGTCTTCCTGGAGTACCTATTTAACTCCCTGCAAGAGGACTTCCAGACCCTCAAACAGGATATGGCGGGCGAGCATCGGGAGCTCCGTCGAGATGTAGAAGGTCTGGGGGAAAGTGTGGCTGCAGTTGAGGATGCAGAGCAGTCAAGGAGTGAGGAGGTGGAACACCTACAGCAGGAAGTACTACGCTTACAGGAACAACAGCTAGACTTACAGGCACATGCGGAGGAGCGTTAAAAACAACTCCAGACGGAACAACAATGGGGTCCGTGGAGTGCCATCCAAGGCGGAAGGGGACAATGTCACCCGCTACTTGCAGGGACTTTTCAGGGAAATCCTGGGAGAAAATGAGGAGTTCATCATCCGCATCGACAGGGCACACAGGGTGGGCCTCACGCGCAGGGCACCAGCCCCTTCCCCGGACATTCTAGCATTCCTGCTTGACTTCTGAAAAGAAGTACAACTAAACTTGAGTTGAGTCAAAGGAGATTTAATGTGGTCCAACCTCAACAGCTTCCCGGAAGCAATTGCCGTGGACAGAACTTCCATTGGTGTTCCACGCAGGGAACATTCCAATGGAGAACAACAGTAAAACCCAACACACCTCCCCTTCTTCACAAAAGAACACAAAAGTAAAAATGAAGATAAACAATAAGAGAAAATAAAAACAATGGTAAAACAACAGAGAAATGGCAAGAAAAAAAAACAAAATCGCAGTAGAACTATACGTAAACAATAAAAACGACACTCTGAAGTATAATCATGAATTTGGCTCAAATGGCAACAGTACAGCGAAATGAACAATACAAACATTACCCCATCATATAATCATGAAATCTGCCTGGAACAGATTTGACTCTGGAGGAAGTTTCCCTCTGTGGGTAAGAGACAGGAACAGGTGGACGCATAACCCCATCCACCTTAGGAGAAGCAGGGGAAACAACAACCCCTATCCGCTTGTTGACACTCTCAACCATAAGACCAGGCACAACAGAAACCATACACTTGTTCGAAACCCTTCCATCCTCCAACACCACAACACAATCCTTCACTGCAGACACCTTTTTAGGAGAAGAAAACCGCGACTCCCCCTTACGAAGAAACCCAGGTTTCTTTATCTTTACCCAGTCACCAACCTTCACCTTGGAAGGAGACAAAACATCCGATCTAGTATTATACCTTTTCTGGCATGAAGCCCTGACATCAGCAACGCCAGCTAAACATGCAGCGTCCAAAACTTTCCTCGACATCCATTCTTTATTTAACTTGGTACCAGCAACCCTTCCACGCAACAATGTAAAAGGAGCAACACCAGTTGAAGCAAGCGGAGTGGTCCTCACAGCCCATAACATGTCACTAACTGCTTGACGCCAATGCAAACCATTCACCAAGGCCAGTTGAAGGTGCTCCTTGACTACACGGTTGAAACGCTCAACCAAACCGTTGCTGCGAGGATGATAGAGCGACATGCAAATATGTTTAATACCAACCTCCTTGAAAAAAGAAGTCATCTCCGCAGAAACCAACTGCGTACCGTTATCAGAAACTATCTCCTCAGGAAAACCCTCCCTAGAGAAAATGTCATGTAAAAATGTAATCACCACATAAGAACTGATAGAATCAACAAACCTAACCTCGGGCCACTTAGTCATGTAGTCAACCAACACCAAAATAAACTTAGGAGATGAGCCAACAAGACCATAAGATCCAGCAATGTCCAAAGCTAGCTTGGACCATGGAACATTCTTCACGACGATGGGTTCAACAGGCAAAGGGTGGGTAACCTGAGACTTATCGCTAACAATACATTCACAGCATTCGCAAACAAAATGTTCAACATCCTTGTCCACACACGGCCACCAAAAATCCTGCCTCACTCTACGTTTCATGGAACGAATACCCGGATGACCTTCATGAGCGAGACAAAGAATTTTTCCACGGATTGAAAAAGGAACAACTAACAAACCACCTCTTCTCAATACACCATCCACAAGGGATAATTCATCCTTAATACTCAAGTAAGAAACAACTGCAGGAGGACAATCTTTCTCACACGGCCAAGGCTTGCAGAGAAGATCAATAATAACCTGCATATCGGCATCTGAAACAATCCCCTCTAACCACTCACACTCAGAAAGAGCACACCCAACAGAGTCACACAAAGAACCAACCGCACAAACCACCTCCAAATCATCACACGCAAAACTGTCATCACAATTGGAAAGCGGTAGCCTGGATAAACATGAGGCACAGGATCAGACTGATTTGCATATGGCCATGTCTGAACTGGGGTGGTGTGGAGTGCAAAAAAACGATGGATTTAGGCCCAGATCTCTGTACTGGGGTGAATGTATGACATTGTTCTGCATTCTGTCCATCAACTGTGGTTCTTGCATTTTTCACCCGAGTGGGATGGGTATGCTCAGACGTGAGTCCCAAGCTCTCCACACCACTGGATTTAAGCAAGCCGGGCTGAAGACGGCTGGAATGCCAGAAACCGGTCCTCTGAAGCTTGTTTCCGGTCCAGGGATAGCATGGCTTGGCAGTTCGGGCTGGACTGTTCCCATGGGGCACAGGGGCAGACTGATTTGCATATGGCCATGTCTGAACTGAGGTGGTGTGGAGTGCAAAAAAACGATGGATTTAGGGCCAGATCTCTGTACTGGGGTGAATGTATGACATTGTTCTGCATTCTGTCCTTCAACTGTGGTTTGTGCATGGATAAACAATCAGCAACCAAATTCTTCGCCCCAGCCACATACTCAAGCTGATACTGGAATTCTTGTAACCTGAACTGCCATTTGGAGATTCGTGGGGTTGCCCTGCCACCCCCCCTTAGTTGTAAACAAATCCACCAAAGGCTTGTGGTCAGTCCTCAAGACAAATCTGTTGCCCCAGAGAAAATTCTTGAAATGCAATACTCCCCACCACATTGCTAAAGCCTCCTTTTCAATGGTAGAACATGTTCCCGCAGCACCCCTCAGAGTTCTGGAGGCAAAAGCAATGGTTTCCTCAAGACCATCACTCCTTCTCTGCATAAGAACAGCCCCCAACCCCACATTACTGGCATCGGTAGAAAGAATACATAAGTCATTATTGTTAAAGAATTTCAGTGGGCGAGCACCAATATTTTCTTGCTTAATGACATTGAAGTTGCTACTACAATCATCATCCCAAACAAACTTAGCACTCTTTTTGAGTAGACTACGCATAGCAGCGGTTTTGGAAGAGAAGTTTTTAACAAATTTGGAGTAATACTCCACTAGACCAAGATATGAACGTAATTGATCCTTGTTCACAGGAATAGGAGCATTTTGAATGGCATCAATAATCTTGACCTTTGGTTCAACAACATTGTGGGAATTATGCTGACCCAGATAGTCCACCCATCCTGAAGGAATTTGCATTTGTCCTCCCTCAAAGTTAGCCCACTGGACCTTAATATGCTCAAAACAAGTTTAACACGCTCATCATGCTCAAGTTCGGTCTTGCCGTGGACCAGTATGTCGTCCTGGAAAAAGACAACACCAGGAATGTTTTTGAACAAGTTGTTCATCAGCCTCTGAAAAACAGCTGAGGCTGAAGCTAAACCAAACGGCATGCGGATGTAACGATAAGATCCCTCCAGGGTTACAAAAGAGGTAAGATGCTTAGAATTTGGACACAGTTCAATCTGGTGATATGCGGATGAAATATCGAGGGAAGTGAAAAATTTAGCACCCTTGAGAGTAGCTAACATCTCATTGATATTTGGAAGTGGTTGCCGGTCGATCCAATTTTTGCACTGAGATCGCGTAGGTCAACACACATCCTCAAACATTTGTCGGATTTCCTCACCAAAACTATGGGAGCGAGCCACTCGGAACCCTCAATTGGCTCGATCACTCCAGCAGCACACAAACGCTCTAACTCCTTCCTCAACTCTGCCTGTAAACTTAGAGGCACTTTACGTACCTTGTGGGCAACAGGCATGGCATTTTCTTTTAAAATTATACGGTGTTGAAAACCCTTGAGTTTGCCTAACTCCCCTCTAAATACCTCAGGAAACATAAGCACCCACTTGGTGTTAGATACTTGAGACACAGTAAGTGCCTTAGGTGGTGCAGAAGCTAAAGAGTAAAACTCACACAATTCACTGCAGTATATCACCATGTCTGGATGGTTAGGATCCAAGATGATGTTCAAATCACCTTGTTCGTCCCACCCCAATAAATTGGTACCATCCTTGACTATGAATACCACACCAGTGGTATGATCGGCATGAAATTCCAGTTTGGCAGAACACTTTATCAAAACCTCTACCCTTTTGCCATTATAAGCAAACATTTTAATACTAGAAGGTTCCAAAAGTACACTAGACAGTTTACTAAAGTCAGCAAAATTCAACAAAGTGAATGGAGAACCAGAATCTGCTAGAAACTTGCAGACAAATCCATTCACAGCTATCAAACATGAAGGAGACTTCCTTTTCCGAAGACCAGACAAAGCAGACAGTTCAACTACTCTGGACTCATGCGAAGAAGAAGACAGCATCAATAATTCATAGCATTCCTCATCAGATTCCCCTGAAATATTCTTTACAGAGTGAATGGGCTTTGCACATACGGGAATAGTGACCTTTGTTCCCACACTTGTAGCTGGTTTGATTGAGAGCAAAACAAAATTTAGCAGAACCCAGATGTGACCTACTACCACAAAGAAAACATATTAAATCATTTTGTACAAACTTGGTTCTTGAAGAAGCATTAGATGGAACAGGACGTGTAACATTAGACAAAGAACTAGCTTTAGGTTTGGAAGGAGGTTTAGAATTCAAAAGTTCAACCTCCATCGAAGAAGAGGACGGAGTGGATGGAGAGGAAAAACTCATCTCTCTAACACAAAACTGAGAATGCTCAATACTTTTGGCCAGAGTGAGAGCAGTCTCCAAGTCAGGATCACCAGAAGCAAGTAGTTTCTCTTGAATTTTCTTATTGGAAGTCCTTTCAATAAGTTGATCTCGTATAATATCATCCCTAAATTCCCTATAGTTACAGTTAATGGCCAGTATGCGAAGCGCTGCTACAAAATCATCAATAGATTCACCAGGTGTTTGAGCACGTTGAAGAAACTTATGACGTACGAGCACAACATTCCTCTTCGGAGAGAACCTTTTATCAAGGGTTTTAATCAACGAGGCATATTCATCAATTAGAAGTGAGTCACCAACATCACCACCACTAACTGTAGTGCTGACTACTTCTAGAGTCAAGGTTTTTAAAATGTTTCTGCCTTCAGTGTCAAGATTATAAATGAGCCAAGCTTTTTTCTTTTTGCCGGTAAAAGTGTCACCGTCAATAGCCTCTAAATACGCTTCAAAGGTGTCCTTCCATTGTTTCCATGGCACAGGCGGTGTGCCGGCAGTTTGCAAGAAAGGAGGAGGAGCCATTATTCGATCCATGCGCTTGGGTGAGTTGCTGCCCCACAGTATAGTACAAAACGTTTATACAAAAATAAATGTTGAAACAGCACGTAAACATAAACTCAAAATAAGTCACAGTGCAGGAAAAGATAAGGGAATCAGCGCAGTAAACTGAAACATCAAGTAGCCATGGCAGAAATGCATAATGAAACGGTAAAACAATGGTTAACTGTGCGCATCAGTGAAAATACAGTTGCAGAGAATGTTGATATAGATCTGCGCAAAATAAATGACCATTTGAGATTGCTGTGCGCATCAGCGAAAGAATGAGAAATTTCCTAGTTCACACAAAGGAAAGTTTCAATTCTATTAAGGACGCGGAGGCGAGGATTTTGCTAGTCCTTTCTCCATTTTATTGCACAGCAAGTTAGAAGGTAAAGAAAAAACATAAACCATGAACTACCCTAACCAAAATGGCAGCAGTAGTCATGGTGATACAGTAACTAATTAGAGTCCATAACATCAGCATAAAGGAATCCCACGTCGGTAGTCCTTCCTCTTTTGCTGCTGCCGGTGGAAAGAAGTCCTCTACCCTTTAGTCCGTTTTCTGATCGGAGCCTAGGAAAGAGAAAAAATAATAATATCTCGTCCAGAACAATGCTGAAGCATCTAACACATTGCAATGGAAGAGAGCAAAAATAATTGCAATAGAAACAGGAAATATGCAGTAAAACATATCAGTCAAATATACACATCAACATAAATGAAAAGGAAATACTTCCCTCGAATGAAAAACAAAAGCTTGGATTGCATAGGTTCGGGAGAGGAGGCTGGATAAGGCAGGGAGGGAAAATCCTCGCCTCCGCGTCCTTAATAGAATTGAAACTTTCCTTTGTGTGAACTGGCAATGGTGGGGGAAGAAACCGCTTTGAAAGGCTTCTTAATCGCAATTTGTAATTGTCTTTCACCTGGGGGGCGGATATCCAAAGTTACATCCTCATAAGTTTTGAGGCACCGAACAACACAACGTTTAGGTGAATCCGGAAAGGCTGGATAAGATACTGACCTGGTATTACACTTGGTTCGTCTAGAGACAGTAAAAGTAACACCTTCAGGGGTAAAAATTCTGGCAGAAACATCAAGAGCGCGAACATCGGAAGCCCTTTTGCAAGAAATGAGACAGAGGAGAATAGCCAATTTAGCCGAAAGCTGCTTGCGTGAAAGGTATTCGTTATCCTGCCAGGAAAGGAGGAATCATAAAAACCACATTTACATCCCAGAGACCAGAATAACGCGGCTCAGGAGGACGCGACAGGCGAATACCCTTGAGAAGTTTCCAAACCCAAGGATGCTCTCCCACAGGAGAACCATCCACAAGGGCATGACCCACAGAAATTGCTGATCTGAAGGAATTGATGGTACAGTAAGCAAGTTTGTCCTGAAAAAGCTTAGCAAGGAAGTTAATTACTTCTGTCACAGGAGAGCCCACGGGATCCAAGTGTTTTGCCACACACCAACTAACCCATCTGTTCCAGGCAGATCGGTATCGTTTGGTGGTACTAGGGGCCCAGGCTCGCTGAATGAGGAGTTCAGCGTCTTTCGAAAGTGAGTCTTTAGACCAACGTCTCCTGAAATCCTCCAGTCCATGAGACATAGATGGCCTTGGAGAACCAGAGGGTGTGGATGACCCAATCGATCCGTCAGAATGAGTTCGGATATGGGAAGCCAAATAGGTCTGTCCCAAGATAATTCCAGAAGAGATGGGAACCAGCATTGAGCTTTCCATATAGGGGTGATCAAGATTAGAGAGGCTCGTTGTCTGCGGACCTGGGCAGCTACCCTTTGAATGAATAGGAACGGGGGAAAGCGTAAGCTGGAAACCGAGCACAGTCCTGTAGGAAGGCATCTACTGCTTCCACACCCGGATCCGGTTTCCAGCTGTAGAACCAGGGAAGTTGGGCGTTCCATCTGGACGCAAACAAGTCTACTTGAGGAAGGCCCCAAAACTCTGAGATCATCTGAAAGACTGCAGGATCCAGCTTCCAATCGCTGGCATCCCAAAAATTCCTGGATTGCCAGTCTGCCACAGAGTTCATTTCGTCGGGAAGATACTCTGCCATGACCAAAATCTGGCGAAGAAGACAATAGTTCCAGAAGTCCTTCGCTAGTTCCGCCAGGACATTGGAGTGGGTGCCACCCAGGTGATTGATATACGTGACTGCAGTCGTGTTGTCCATCCGAAGGAGGACACAACAAGAGACTTTGTTCGTTGTGAACGAGCGAATGGCGAATGAACCCGCAAGGAGTTCCAAGCAATTGATGTGGAGATGAAGTTCCTCCTCCGTCCATCTGCCTCCCACCGAAAAGGAGCCGCACCGGGCTCCCCATCCTTGGCGGTGGGCATCCGACTCGATCACAAGATCCGGGTGGGAGCCGAAAATCGCCTTCCCGTTCCACGCATCCATGTGATCCAACCACCAAAGGAGCTCCGATCTGGCTTCCGTGGACAAAGAAATGAGTTCCGAGTAAGTGAGGCCTTTGCGGAGATGAAACGCCTTGAGTCTTTAGAGAGCTCTGTAGTGAAGCGGGCCTGGAAAAATGGCCTGGATCGACGAAGACAGTAAGCCTACTATCCTGGACAGGAGACGGAGAGAAATCCGGTCTCGACGGAGTACCTTGCGAATCTCCTTCTTGATCTTGGTGATCTTTTGAGAAGGGAGATGTAACGTTGCATCCGTAGTCTTTATCAGAAATCCCAGAAAAGTCATTTCCTGATGAGAGATTAACTCTGATTTTTGGCCGTTGATATTGAACCCCAGAGATTGAAGAGTGGTTATGGTCACTTGAAGATGACGGAGGAGAAGATCCTTGGATTGATTCATCAAAAGAATGTCGTCCAAGTAAATTATCAGTTGAAATCCCATGGTACGAAGATGTTCCACCACGGAACGTAGGAGTTTGGTAAAGCACCAAGGTGCTGAAGAAAGACCGAAGGGGAGAGTACGAAACTCGTAGATCTGATCTCTCCAAAGGAACTGTAGGAAGCGGCGATGAGGAGGGTAAATCGGAACTGAAAGATAAGCATCCTTCAGATCCAAACGTACCAACCAATCGTTCTGCAGATGGAGATCCCTCAAAAGATGGATGCCCTCCATCTTGAAGTGTCTGTAGATCAGCCATTCGTTGAATGAACGAAGATTGATGACTGGCCTGAACCCTTTGCCTTTTTTTGACCAGAAAGATATTGCTGAGAAATCCATTTGGATGAAGAGAAGAAAGGGAGATAGCGCCTTTTTGCAGCAGAGCACAAACTTCCACGTCTATGAGTTCCTGGTCTGCGAGAGAAAAAACCAATGGTCGAGGACGTGAGAGTTGAACAGGGGAGCCGTAAAACTCTATGTGAAAGCCTTGGACCGTTTCCAGAACCCAAGGGTCTGACGTGAGATGTAACCAGGCCTGAAGAAATAGAGCAATCCTTCCCCCCAGACGTTCTGGAGAAATGATGGAAAAACTCACCGTTGAATCCTTTGGCGTTGAACTGGTTGCCACCACGTCCTCTGCCCTGGCCTCTGCCTCCACGGGAAGGATAAAAGGAACCTTGACGTCCGTTGTTCCATCCGTTGTTCCTTTTGAACTGACCTCTATTGGGGCCTTGCTGGAACTGGCGGCCGGAAGAGCGACCCCTGCCTCTGCCGGCCCCGCCAAAAACCTTTTTAGGAAACATTTTCTTCATTGAAGCTTGGGCCTTGTCTAAGGCAGAAAAGGTAGCCACAAATTTGCCAAGTTCTTTCACGAAAGGGTCACCAAACAAGGTACCCTGCGCTACTGAACCTGCTTCCGAAGAGGATAATTCACCCAGTTTAGGATCAATTTTAAGTAAAAGAGACCTACGGCGCTCCGCAGAGAGAGCACAGTTGGCATTTCCAAGGAGACAAATTGCCCTCTGTGCCCAACCTGCCACGTCGTCAACTGGTAGAGGCATACCTGACTCTTTGGAGCGTTGGGCAAGCTCAATGATTTTAGTCAGAGGACCGACAACATCTAACAGCTTGTCTTGACAAGCCTTCCAGGACCTGTCAATTCCCTTCTTAGGGTCTTTAACATACTTAGCGAAAAAAGTGCACAACTTTGGGTCTATTTCCGGAGTGGCTGCCACCCTGTTGGGAAGAGAAGGGTGAGGACACTCGGAGCGTAAGCGTAGCCTGACATCCTGAGAGAGGGGCTGTCTAAGTTTAGCGGCCACATAATCAGCCGTAGATTTTTCAGGGACCCACTCGGAGGAGCAGGGTCTATAAATAGAGTTAGGGTCAAACATATCCGGGGCAACAAGGTCATCCTCACCGCACTCAGGGACATTAGATTTAGGGCGCCAAGACCTACTAATGTCAGATATATCCTCAGAAGATGCATCGTCATCTTCTTCTTCATCGTTATCCTCGTCATCTACTCCCTCCAGGGGAAACCCTTCTTCCGGGTCAAGGTCTTGGGTGGAAGTACCACCAATATTCCCGGGTGAGTCGTCCCCCCGGAAGGGTGCGCTTCTTAGCGTGCGCGCCCTCTTATGGAAGACTTCAGCAAGTCTACTGAAGCCTTCCAGGTGCCCAGCGTCACGCTTCTTGGCCGTGCGTGAAGGTACAGAAAGCACTCCACTGGGCCCAGCCCCACTGTCTCCAAAAACACCTGAGCCAGATTTAAAAACATGGGCAGACAGTTTATTGACACTATCCTGTAGAGGTGCAGAGCCTGAGCGATAGCCGAAGATAGGAGTCTGTCCACCTCTACAGGAGGGCGCAATAAGGGCTGAGGTGACTGCTCAGAATCTACAGGCATACCATCTAGTTCTTGACGAGTCTGCATTTGTGCAGATGACTGGGCACCCATACAATGAAATATGCCCCAGGCTATATAAAAGGGGGGGTTCCCCACACAGGTACCCACAAACAACACAAGAAGAAATGGCAAGATCTAAATGCCAATTAAGTGACTGACACGAAAATAACAGTTTTTTAATAAATATTAAAGAAAATTCAGTCACTCGAAATTCCTGCCACAACAAGCAGCGTCAGTGTGGGGAACGAGGCAAACTTAATGAAATACGAAGAGCTTTGCCTCAGCGCGTGATCTCCACAAGCGCAGGGAAGCGCTGAAGAAATAAGCCGGTCAGCGTCTGAAGAGGCGACGCTACAGACCGCGCACGCGCACCACAGAGACGCTCGGGCCAAAATGCCTACCGCGTCTGACAGACGATAAATACAGCCTAAAAAGCAGGACAATAATCGAAAAGAGAGATAAGGCAAATATGCTGTCAACAATATCAATAACACTGCCACGCCACAAGAATAAGTTGAGGAGAAGTAACAGGACTTATCTTGACGGGGCAGCAATGAAGAAACTGTATCACCATGACTACCGCTGCCACATTGGTTAGGGTAGCTCATGGTTTATGTTTTTTCTTTACCTTCTAACTTGCTGTCCAATAAAATGGAGAAAGGACTAGCAAAATCCTCGCCTCCGCTTCCTGACATAGAATTTGGGCTTGCGCAATGTACTTAGAACTGTGCGCATCAGCGCGGTCATTCTTGGCATGTGGTAACCATGGAAATAAAAATCTAAATGGCCGCACGCAGCGTCCTTACGTTGCGTGCGTATGAGTCAGGCTCCACAGATGAGATCGCGTGACGTCACCGGAGATAACCGGGTGACAGCGCGAGAGCTCAAATTAGGGAAACAAATCGTAGAAGAGGCACAACACCACCAAAGTACCTCACGGAGCACGGCAATTGCTCCAAAACTACACCCGAAGGTTCGCTCAGGAAGAGCCTCATCGATGGGAAAGCTGGAGACTGGAATGACCAGGATAGTCACCAGTGAAAAGAAGTACGACCAAACTTGAGAGGTGAGTCAGAGGAGATTTAATGTGGTCCAACCTCAACAGCTTCCCGGCAGCAACTGCCGTGGACAGAACTTCCATTGGTGTTCCACGCAGGGAACATTCCAATGGAGAACAACAGTAAAACTCAACACATTCCCACTGAAGGAATGCATAATGAAGGAGGCACGCCAAAAACAACCGCTCCGCTATCACGGACAACCAGTGGCACTTTATCAAGACCTCTCCACAATCACCTTACACAAAAGGAGGGCCTTTAAAATCGATACCATATTCTTGGGGTCACCCCTTTCGCCTCATTTTCAAATGGAACGGCGTCCTGCAGCAGCTGTAAATGTAAATGTATAGGCATTTATATAGCGCACTACTTACCCGGAGGGTCCCAAGGCGCTTCGACCGCTGCGAAACCATTCCTGGCTTCCCTGAGAGATGGTCCCTTAATGGGTATCTCCAGGGTGAGACCAGGCATCCCCGGCGGTCTGGTGGGGCCGTTAGTGAAGATGAGGCAAGCTAATGCCCAGAGTTGCCGAGTGTGAACACTGATCAAAGTGGGCACCGAGGCGAGAGAATTATCGAGTCCGCTGACCCTGGTCCAGAAACCTGCCGCGCCGGGAATCGAACCCTGGTCCCGGGCCGTCCTCTGCTCTCGGGTCTGCCGCCTCTAACCAGTGAGCCACACTACTTCAGCTCCGGTCCTTGAGAGACACTTCTGCCCTGCTAGGGATTGACTTGGCCGACGACTCAACAGGCAGTACCGACATGAGCGGTCCCTTGCAGGGGAGACCTCCCCGCTCCACCGGGGAGGGCTGGCAACACATACAGCGCAGACGGTCGTCTAGAGTGGCCCACAAGCCAGACCCGACAACGATGGTGCAGAAGAAAGCGGTGGCCATCCAAGACGTGTCCAAGGACACTACAGCCTCGGAGTGAGACACCTCCTTGAGAGAAAAGGTGGGTTTCCATCTATAGCTATACTTCCAAGCGGGTCTGACAGGGGTTGAGTGGGGGCCACAGGGGTTGCCAGTACCACGTTTCCCTTTACTGACTTCTTCCGCGGGCATGAACAAGGTTGTGTCTGGTCCAGGACTCCTATGTCTATTGGGGAGTTCTCAGTTGGGGTTAGGGAGGGCAGCGGGTTGGGGTGGGGGTAGGGGGTTGGGGACTGCTCTGCGTTCTTATGGGTAGTTTGGCAGGGTGGGGGGAGGGGTTCCAGGTTTAGGTATGTATAGAGCTGTGTGAGGAAGTTGGCTTGCAGGAGGTTGGCAGAAGGGCAAAGGGGAGGAAGACTAGGTTGGCAGAGATGGGAGTGAGAGAGGCACAGGCTTCAGTTGGGACACTGTCTCAGGAGATACAGCTTAGAAGATTAAAGGTTGCTTATGCCGGCGACTGACATGTGCCTCCTCAATTTGAATGTCCGAGGCCTGAACAACCAAGTAAAGTGCAGGGTGGTCTTGTCTCTCCTGGAGGACTCGAAAGCAGATATTTGCCTCCTCCAGGAGACACACCTCTTGCCCAAAGATTGCCATAGGCTGAAATCGCGCTATTTCCCAACACAATTTTTCTCTTCTGCTTTCACGAAGACTGCAGGAGTTGCTATATTGGTGTCCCACCTCTTTAGAGGCAAGGTTCTACAGAAAAGCGCTGAAATTAAAGGGCGGTTACTCTCCTACAGATTTTCATTGGGGGATGACACTTTCATTGCCAGCTCGGTATATGCACCTAATGAGGGACAGGAACATTTCAGTATAGACACAAATTTCAATCCTCACTCAGTATAAACCAGAGAAATGTCACCAATTCTGCATGAAATTCAGTCCACACTGATCACGCAAATCCAAGCACCTAAGTCACAAACGTTAAGCTGAAAACATGCCTAGTATATTGTTGTCATATGTGGTTAAAATTCTTCCTTTCCATTTTTTTCTCCCCTTCTTCCTTTTTTGTACGTAAAGAATTGTAAAAAAGGTGTGATACATTAGTATCAAGACAGCAATGCATTATTTGTTTATCCTGAAGATGATGCCCTATATTTAATGTTGCCATCGAAACGTCGGCGACACCCAAACACCCTATACACCAGACTCAAGCTATAACACATGGTGCAACAGTGTTAAATGATTAATTTGTGTCTGTCTATACTGAGTACAAGTGTACAGACCCATTTTGGCTTGTCTTTTGGCCAATTCTGTGTTCGTTGTTCTGTCTTGTGTTCTGTGGGTCACGGCTGTGCCCACTTGTCATCTGAATGTTTTATTTGATACTACTTTTGAAAAATATTATGAAAATAAATTCTTGTCCGGCTGGACAAAAGACATACATTCTATTCTAGTGTATGGTTATCTATCACACTGTATTCTCCCTGAATAGGGACCACTGTTCTCTATTACATGAAATTGCCCAAGGTCCCTGTCTAAATTTCCTTTGGGTTCCCTTGTTCTGTATAATAGTACTTCGCGCAATCGCTGGATTGCAAGGGATTGAAAAATCCTTACCCCTTTGTTTCAAGTGGGTCCACACTGTGTAACCCCTCACTTCCTATTCCTTCACACGCTCCCCAAGCTAGGCATGTCAGACCACCCACCTCTTTACCCTCTAGAATACATTAACAAAATTATAGGAGGTCCCTCGCTGTTGTCTGATTCCGATGAGACTCCCACAGACCCAAGTTCCTCTTTAGGAGATGACTTCGAAAAATTAATGAAAAAAGAAGTACGTATGATACTGATGATCAAACTATTGACAGACTTCTTAAAAGCAAACATAATTCCAGTCGGACTTCAGGTCCGCAACGTCCCTGGTGTTTTCCCAAATAACCCCAAATATCTGAATGGCTTTAGCTATATCAGCACCACATGCTCCCGGCACTGGATGGTGCTTGGGATAGATATTGCCAGTGAATAACTTAAAAAACTAAACACAGAAATCGCTGACTTAGAAAAACAAATCAAAGACAAAGGTACTCCAACAGAGGCAAAGAAACTTTTAGAACAAATACAAAAAACTGTCGAGGATTTCCACAAAATTGAACTAAACAAGAAAACCACCAAAGTTGAGAAAGATATAAAAGCCTTTTCTCAGGAGAGAGCATATCCGTACCTCTCTAAGGACTATTATACCAACCGGTCCTACAGCTGTCCACAAAACCAGAGGCCTTGGGGTAGATATAATGAAAGACAAAACTTCAAGGGGTTCACCGATAGTTCGGCTGACTCCTCAGACAATTCTGATCAACACGAAAGCCCAAGTCCATCACACAGGAATTTTTTTGGGAGAGGACGTGGCCAGCAAGAGCCTCCAGGGGCAGGCAAAAGCAAACAACCACAGAGATGTCCCAACCCTCCAGGCAAACGGTTCACCCGCCGCCAACATTACCGTTGGTAGCAGAACCCGACCCTATTGAAACTGATCTGACATTAAACAGAGAGAAAGGTCTTCTACCCATCTTTAAGCTAACACAGCACACTTTGTCAGCTGATGAAATTTCACTGCTCAATAAAGGCTTATCATTCGTGCAACCATACGCCCAAACTTTGTGGACGCACAAACTGAACTTCTAAGGTTTTTTAGAAAAGTTGGCCTACACAGCTTCTTTATTTTAAAGCCCATCTCCACCAAAACACTGCAACACCCCCTTTAAACCACCATCTAAATTTTCCCCTACCGCAGGTATGATACCCCCTGAGATCCCTACATTCGAAAAACTTGTTCTGAAAGACCTTGCAGACCTTGAAACTAAACGATCTTTTGTACCTTACTACATTACCATGCAAGAAAAAAATGCCTTATCCACTCTAAAAAATAACCAGTCCCTCGTGAAAAAACCAGCGGACAAGGGTGAAGGGATTGTCATTCAAGAAATAGACTCCTACAAAAAAGAAATCTTGCGACAACTCAATCACACTGAACATTATTGTAAATTACCTCTCAACCCTACCAATGAAATCCAGAAATTAATTTCTCAAGTCACCTCAGAAGCCTTGGAAACAGGCTTTCTATCAAAAAAGGAGCACAAATTCCTCAACACAAAGTCCCCACGCACACCAGTGATCTATTGTCTTCCTAAGATTCATAAGAACGCAGAGTTCCCACCCGGCCGTTTCATCGTCTCGGGCTGTGGTTCCGTTCTGGAACCCCTCGGACATTATATAGATTACTTCATAAAACAGTTTGTCCTGGGTACTATCTGTTACATAAAAGACAGCATGGACATGATTAATCTCATTGAGGAGCTACCATTTGACCCCACATCCAGCACCATGTGTATACTGGATTTGGAATCGCTGTATACTAATATCCCCCAGTATGAGTCCCTTTGTGTCATCGAAAAAGTGCTAGAAACACATCCACGCCCACACAATGTTCCTACCGTGTTTATTCTCCAACTGCTCGAGATTTGCTTAACTAAAAACTTTTTTGTCTTTGGAGGACAGTTCTTCGGCCAAGTGCGTGGCACTTCAATAGGAGCAAGTTTCGCCCCTAACCTGGCCATACTCGATATGGACCACCTTGAGACATCATGTATCCCAGACACGTCTAACCCTTTCCACACAGGAATCACCTTGTGGAAACTGTATATAGACGACATTTTTCTATTGTGGAGTGACTCCTTAGAGAGCCTCACACAATTCCATCATTGGATAAATAATAACAGCGGAGGGCTGAACTACACACTCAGTACTAGTAAAGAATCACTTCCCTTCTTGGACTTAGTGATAAAACACACAGCTTGACCACGAGTCTCCATCGCAAACCCACTGAGCGGAACACCTTATTGAACTACAGCAGCCATTACCCTCGTGCACTCAAAGATTCACTCCCCTTCTCCCAGTTCCTGCGCTTAAGGCGGAATTGCTATTTTAAGGAAGACTATTTCAGTGAGGCCAAGACACTAAGCCATAAGCTCAGAGCCAGAGTTTATCCACAGAAATTGGTGCGCCATTCCCTCAAACGCACTTGGTATTGCCCCAGGGAAACCCTCCTAGAACCCAAACCTAAGAAAATGCAGGAACACCTAATTTGTGTCACCACATTTTCACCAGCATCACATGCAATCAAAAAGAGTATAGGCAAACACTGGGCTGTGCTAAATGCTGGCCAACTGAATCTTGAAAGCCCACTGTTCGCCTTTAAACGGGCAAAAAACATTAAAGATCATCTAGTGCGGGCAGCCCTGCCCCAAACCCACCAAAAAACAACTATCAACGATGCATGGGGGTTACCGACTCTTACAGGTCATGTGAAATATTGTAGCTGCATATGTTGCGATTACACTGTTGAAGGCAAAACCTTTGAGCACGGAGCAATTAAATTTGAGAGAAAATATTTCTCTAACTGCAATTCAACAAATGTTGTGTATGCAACTTTCTGTCCCTGCAAAATGATCTACGTAGGCCGGACAAGCCAGAAAATCAAGCTTAGGATCGGACAGCATCGCAGCAGAATCCGGTGTAAAACGGCGAATGCACCCCTAGTGGAGCACTTTACGGACAATGGACATACTGAGAATGATCTCAAATGGACAATTATCACAGTGATCAAACAACCCCCGAGAGGGGCAGACACTTCACAATTACTCAACAAGGAAGAGCTCCATTGGATTCTGAGAAACAATAGCATCCACAGTGGCCTCAATCGCCTTGAAGACTGGACCTCCCTTTTATAAAGATGTCTCTTGTAACATGTATTCAAGTGACAAACTGTGCCACTCTGGCTGTACGTGCTCGTGAAATCACATTTTAAGTCACTACTCTGCAACCCACACCACCTTAAAATAGCCGCCTCCTTCCCATCCTTTCAGCTCCCTTGTAACCCCATAGTCCCTCTTCGCTTTCTGCCGATTGTGTGCCCTAACCAGTCCCTCTTCGCTTTCTACCGATAGTATGCCTTAACCAGCTTTGCCTCGGCAAACAGGCAGTCTCCATTGAAACTCCGAAGCAGATGCGGCGATACTGCCCACACTCACTGAAGTAAGTAGCATTGCCAGATTCCTTGGACACCACCTCTTTAACGTGGCGGGTTCACGCCTAACCCATGTTTACCCCTCTCTGCTTCCAGGTAATGCGATCGTGCATTTTCCTACAGCTGGCACACAGCACCCAACAGGACTTTCTGCCATTAAGCAAACAGAATTTGTAATTAATTTATTCTGTTTTACGCTCAATTCCCGTGTCAACTCCACCCCTTCTTAAACTTGGAAACCTCCACTTCTGCTTCTTGTTCATTTAGATCCTGCTGGTGCCAGCAACCCCCAAAGTCCAGATGCTGAGCGCCCTCGCGCCTATAGTGAACCGTTGATTCTCTGCCACCTTAGGTAATTTCCCCAATGCCCTCTGGGTTCACCCACGAGAATATTTGTTTCACTCTCACACCGCGCCGTTTCTGTTCCTCCTGACTCACTGGGAACACCTTGCTCATGATCAGGCACTGCACCGTTTCGTCGTTTTTTGATATGCCGACTGGTTTTTATCATACTCACTTGTCTTTTCTCAGTTGAATCACTGCAATAATTCACGATGTCATGACAAAGCAGAAATAAGCACCATAAATCAGCATCACTTAAACCAACTCCTTTTTAACGTCGTCACTGCGACACGAATTTCAATCCTCACTCAGTATAAACCAGAGAATTGTCACCACTTCTGCATGAAATTCAGTCCACACTGATCACGCAAATCCAAGAAGATGATGCCCTATATTTAATGTTGGCATCGAAACGTCGTCGACACCCAAACACTCTATGCACCAGACTCAAGCTATAACACATGGTGCAACGGTGTTAAATGATTAATTTGTGTCTGTCTATACTGAGTACAAGTGTACAGACCCATTCTGGCTTGCCTTTTGGCCAATTCTGTGTTTGTTGTTCTGTCTTGTGTTCTGTGGGTCACAGCTGTGCCCACTTGTCATCTGAATGTTTTATTCGATACTACTTTTGAAAAATATTATGAAAATAAATTCTTTTCCCGCTGGACAAAAGACATACATTCTATTCTAGTGTATGGTTATCTATCACACTGTATTCTCCCTGAATAGGGACAACTGTTCTCTATAACATGAAATTGCCCAAGGTCCCTGTCTAAATTTCCTTTGGGTTTCCTTGTTCTGTATAATAATAAAAGAGTACCTAGCACATAATCAGCCTTCTAACACTTCACAGGCCACACACTGGGCGGCACTTAAGGCTGTACTACAAAGAGAATTTATAGCGCTCTCTCCGTCGGCTCCGTATCCCTGAGGGAAAACCAACCAGCCAAACTACCTGGATCCTGTCCCAAAGCAAAAAAAAAGGCAGGAGAAGATCTGGGCAACAAGAAAACTGAAGGAAGAAGAGGGAAGAGCAGCCGCAACAGAAAGAAATCAACCCGACACCCATCACGGACAACAGTAACAGGGAGTGCAAGATGGCGCCCTGAGGCCAGTGGACGCTGCCGAGAAGGGAAGCAACGAAGAGCGACCGGAGGTGACATTC
Source organism: Lissotriton vulgaris (assembly GCF_964263255.1). Lineage (NCBI taxonomy): Eukaryota > Metazoa > Chordata > Amphibia > Caudata > Salamandridae > Lissotriton > Lissotriton vulgaris. Next base: position 297,995 of record NW_028247876.1, read on the forward strand.
CTGCGCCGCGCCATCCCCCCCAGACAAGCGGAGTGGAGACACGCACCAAACGGGGCAAACTTAAGCCATTCCGGTGTCCGGGGAGTAGTGCTGGTGACCGACACAAGTGCAGCGAGGGCAGCATCCAAGCAAGACAAGCCACAACACGTGAGGTGGCTCAGTTACCCAGCGACCCAGGGACCCAGTGACCCAGCGAGACAAACGGAGGGGGACACACCGATCAGGCAAGGCCTGGAACCGGAAGTAGCCGAAGGAGAGGGCGCCATTGCCGGAAGTCTTCTCTGACTTCAGGCGGAAGCTGCAGACTCGAAACACCGTAGAGGAAGCGGAAGCGGAAGAGCGGCCATCTCTGGAAGCTCCGACGCGAACAAGGAAGGCTACGAGTATCGGCACAGGAGGCAAGCGCACAGGGGCGCTCCCAGGCAGGAACGCGGGTGAAAGGACCTCTGGAGCAGCGGATCAAGAGGCCAAGAGGCCAAGTGCGGAAAAGAGGTGCGGAGTCGGGACAATCGAGAGCCGGAGGAGATAAAGGGGGTCCGAAGGAGGCGAGGCCAGACTAGCAACAGCCCAGCACAGCTCTGCCCAAAACGAGGTATACCAGGCGAACGCTGGCCACTGCACGCGAACCCCACACGGGTAAATCACAGCCGAGCATACCGCCAAGCATACCGGGGGGTAAAAGAAACACAGTGCAACACTCTCCTCGTAGGGGGGAAAGCAAGGCAACGGAACCCTAACAACTCGGGCACAGCAAACCGTGTTCAAACCCGTGCTCAATCCCACACAGGGAGACGCTGAGACCAAGACAGAGCCAGGGCGAGGGGGAGATGTGGCTATAATAGACTACCACTGCGCAAACAGATTTGAACTGTAACATACTGGAACGCAGCAGCACAAGGCAGCACAAGGCATAAAACAAAAGGATGCACCAAGGCCCAGACCGCAGAACAGGGGCAAGGTGGCACACTGGCCCTAAGGAGATCTAGTCCACAAGGCAAACAAGAGCCGCCCCACTCGAGAGATCACATATAGACACTCAAGGCAATGCCAAGGATCATGCCAACAAGGGCTCAATAATACCACAGATCACAGACCAAGGACTATAACAACTACTACCATCCTAATATAACCATCCCACATCGCCTAGCCGCGAGACGCACAAAGCAACAACAATCAAGGAGCAAGCGGCCTGAATAGCCGCGAACGAGACAAAGCACACGCTGGTAGGTCCTAAGGCAAAGACAAGAACAAGGCACATCAGAGAGCCCAGCAGGTACAGATTTGTAGGAGCTCACGTGCCGGTGTTAAGGACAACACCAAGTCTACCAAAGGGGGTCCAAGCAGAGGGGCGACTAGGCAACATCCTATCCAGGAGAGGCATGGGAACAATGACGGGCAATGAGGGGAAGAAAGGGGAGGACCAAAAAAGGCCCACAATTGACACTCAAGGCTCCCCATTGAAAACCAAAGGTGAAACAGCCACCCTAGAGACCATCCTAAGGAGAATAAATGAGGGCAATGAGGTGGCGAAGGAGACGAAACTTAAAGTGGAGAACATGCAGCTGGAGCTGGCAGCAATAAGAGCAGACCTTCACAAAATGAACACAAGAATGGAAGCTGCGGAAGGCCGAATAAGCTCAGTGGAAGATGAGACAAAAGAGAACACCAAGGCCATAGAAGAACTACAGAAAGTCACGAAGGCCATACAAAAACAACTAGCGGAGAAGGACGACAGGGCAAGAAGGGGCAACATACGAATCCTGGGCATACCTGAAGGAGCAGAAGACAAAGCGGGCTCGTGCGCAGCCATGCTAGAGGAGATGATTCCACAACTCATGGGCATCACATTTGAGAGAAGGTTCGAGGTGCAAAAGGCCTATAGGATACCAGCAGGAAGAGCGATGACAGGCAAGGGGCCAAGGGCGATAATCTGCAACCCACTCAGGATGAGCCAAACAGAAGCCATCTTTGCTTTTGCCAGAAAGAACCAGAATCTGTCGTGGGCGGGGAGCAAGATCGTGCTAACCCAAGACTACTCGAAGCAAATGGTAGAGTTAAGAAAAGGGTTCCTGGCCCTCAGAGAAACCCTACGCAAGAGAGGCGCCACTTTCAGCTTTGTGGGCCCAGCCAGGTTCAAAGTAACCGACAAATGGAAAACAATGATCTTTGAATGCCCAGGTGATCTAAGGAACTACCTACGAGGACCACCGGTGGAAGAGATGGAGGAGATAAAAAGCCCCGGGGCAGCAAAAAGAAGTGCAACACCAGACGTGAGCGGACAATCGGAGTAAGACAAACCACAAACCAAGGAATACTCAGGACATAAGACAACAAATCTACCTCAAGCTACCATGAACAGTCAAACAGGAGCTGTAAATAGACAAAAAGGCCGGGGGATACCCCTCAAGCAGATACAAAGAGACCTACCGCCGGACGATGGCAATCCCAGCGACCAACTATGCAACAGGGACTGAACAAGACAATGTTTTTACTTCCAACCTACCTACAAACAAAGGAAGCACACAAAATCTACCTCAGGGATGATGTGGGGCAGAGGAACTTTGTTGTCGCACACCCACTCAGCAAGTAAGGGAGGGTGGGGGGTGGGAGGGGAGGGATGGGCGGGGGGGCCAAGGTGGCGGGGGGAGCGGGGAGCGTATACATGGGCTTACTTTTTATCATCTTTTCTTCTTCCCATACTATCTTCCCCTCTGTATCTTCATGTCGAGGTCAAGGAACGCAGGCATAGGTACTGAGGAATGCATACAACACAGACATCGCAAGCACGCAAGGGAGGGCCAAACAGACCGCGAAACACAAGCAACATAAAATGACAAACACCAACCAGAGCAGCATCGCAACAGACATTAAGATAATGTCCCTATATGTCAAGGGTCTCAACAGCCCGGTCAAAAGAAGGAAAGGACTTGAGCACCTTAAGAAACTTAAAGGCGACATCTATGTGCTCCAAGAAACTAGATCAGAAGCAGCAGACATCGGGCGCATAGGTGCAAACTGGATAAGCGAGGTTGCGGGATCTCCGGCACAGAACAAGAAGAATGGAGTAGTAACAATTATCACCAAAAAATCCCAGCTAGCAGTGGTAGGCTCACAAGTCGACACCCAAGGAAGGACACTGGTGACCACTCTTAGAAGGGCGGGAGAGACATTTCATGTAGCGAACATATACGGTCCCAACACCGAAGATAAGTCATTCTGGGAGGGGGTGGGATCACAACTACACACACTACCACTAGAAGACCTGCTGATAGTCGCCGGGGACATGAACCAGGTTCTAGACTCAGGTATCGACAAACACCCAAACAGGCCAAGCCAAACAGCAAAAAACCCCAACATCCTGAAGAATCTCTGTGCCAAACTCAGACTGAGAGACCCATGGCGCCTAAGCAACCCAGACACCAGAGAATACACATTCTACTCCAACCCACATAACTCATACAGCCGAATAGATTATATCCTCATGTCAGAAACACACACCCACCTCATAGACCACACGGAGATAGGACCCAGATCAGTATCAGACCACTCGCACGTAAGTCTAACCTTGGCGGGCAGGCATAACGAAAAGCCAACCCACAAATGGCGATTCGATGATAGCATACTCCATCACGTCTCAGCGAAAGCCGAGATAGAGGAGGGGATAAAAGAATACCTGCTAATAAATGACGCACCAGAGACAAACAGGGAGGTACTATGGGACGCACTAAAAGCCACCGTACGGGGTGCATCCATGACAGTCAAGGGCAGATTAAACAAAGGAAGGAACAAAAAAATTGAAGACCTAGAAAATGAAATTAAAAAGCTGGAGAACAGCCACATAGCCAGAATGGAAGACAAGAACACACTCACGAATCTGACCAAACATAAGTACGAACTCAATAGAATATTGAGTGAGCGAGCAGGGACCTGGATTAACAAATATAAATCTATTAACCTCTGCACTGCAAACAAGGCCGGCAAGAACTTAGCATCCTACTTAAGAGGGAAATAGCGACAACACACGATAGGAGCCATCAAAGACAGACAGGGCAACTCCATGACTGCAAACAAAGAAATACTAGAGGTCTTTAGAGATTTCTATGAGGGACTGTACACTAGGGATGGAACACTAAAGGAGGATGGGGGCAAAGAGCTGCTAGGAAGTATAACCACCCCTACATTATCAGCCTGTGCACGAGACATCCTAGAGCTAGACATAACGGAGGATGAGATAGCCAAAGCCACGGCAAGCCTCAAGGATAATAAAGTGCCAGGGCCAGATGGCTTCACAGCTAGCTTCTACAAAAACTACATGCACATCCTCAAACCCACAATGAAACAGGTATTCACAGAATGTGTCCAGACAGGTCACATGGCACCCTCGATGGCTGAGGCAAACATAATTGTCATACCAAAGGAGGGGAAGGATTCAACTGAGGCAAAGAACTTCAGACCGATCTCCCTCATTAATGTAGACTGCAAGATATACGCTAAAGTACTTGCCAACAGACTCAATGCATACCTACCCAAACTCATACACAACTCTCAAGTGGGCTACCTCAAAAACCGCATGTCCCACGACAACACGAGACTACTATGCCACATAATCAATCACTCCTCCAGGAGCAATAACGCCGCAGTCATGATAGCCCTAGACGCAGAGAAAGCCTTTGACAGGGTCTCATGACCCTTCCTAGAGCAATGTATGACGAAATTCGGTTTAGGACCGAACTACAGGAATATGGTGATGGCCCTATACAGCAACCCCAAAGCCAGGGTGGTGGTCAATGGAGGCACATCTAACATACTCAACCTAGGCAGGGGTACGAGACAAGGCTGCCCACTTTCACCAGCCCTATTCCTGTTAGCCATTGAACCACTCCTCACGATGATTAGAAAAAATGAAGAGATAGTAGGGATACCAATAGGGGGAGAAACTTTTAAGCTGGCGGCGTATGCGGACGATGTCCTAATAGTCACAGTAGACCCCGAAAGATCCATTAGAGCACTGACTTACACTATTGACAAATACGCCCAAGTCTCGGGGTACAAGCTTAACAAAGATAAATCTGAATGCAAACCCCTAAATATCCACACAACAAGAGAGGTACTAGGGAACTCCGGATTAACATGGCAACAGAAGCCCATAAAATAATTAGGCATCCTTTTTGAGAGAGACCTAAGAACGACACTGGAGCACAATGAACAGGCAACAATCAAGAAAATTAAAGAGAAAGTGGAGGGGTGGTCGCCCAAATTCACCACATGGTGGGGAAGGGTAGAAGCGATAAAAATTATGCTAACACCTGTGGTCAACTACATGCTAACCATGCTCCCATTGACGAACACAGAAGATTTCCACAAGAAACTAGACAAGATAATTAACAACTTCCTGTGGAAAGAGAAAAAAACAGAATAAGCCTACTCAAGCTTAGGCTCACAAAAGATCAGGGCGGTCTGAACATAACAAACTTCAAAAGATTCCAGGTAGCATGCATAGCCAGACAGGGACTACACTGGTTAGACCCGAGAAAGGAATATACCCCAGCATGGTAAACACTGGAACGTGGACTATTAAAAGGCATGAACCCCATCACCCTCCTCACAGCCACCCGACACCCAGCAGTCAAGGAGAACCCCGTCCTGAAGAACACTAAAACAGCTCTCCTGAGCGTCGACAAACTATTGACATCAAGCATAAGGGGCAGTCAACTTGAATCTATATGGCACAACCCAACATTGAAATACAGAGATAAGGTCCTAGACATGCACGAATGGTATAGACACGGCATCTCCACGGCCCAAGACCTTCAGGAACAGGGCGCATACACAACTTTCGACACCATCAAAGAAACACACAACCTACAAAGCATAGAGCTCTACAACTTTCTGAAAATCAAAGTAGCCATCAGGAAGGCAAACCTCAACAACCGCACACCTCCGCTCATACAACTCGCAGCCAGTCTCAACACACTAGGACACCAAGTAGCACACCTATACAAAGTCCTCCGCCCCAAGAACTCCAAACTAAACGATAAGGTCACAAATTTCTGGGGGGAGGTAGCAGGAAGGGAGCTAAGCGAAGCAGAGAAAGCAGAGATGTGGAGATCCTCCACCAGGAAGAAAATAAGGGCAGCGCTCAACCAGACCAAATATTGGCTAATGCACAAGGCATACTGGACACCGGCCCGCCGCTCTGGGGATCCGAGACAGCGATACATGCTGGAATTGCCACAAAGCGAAGGGAGACCTAGAACACCTTCTGCTCAGCTGCCCTAAGGTCAGGGGATTCTGGAACAGAATTGGAACACTCATCAACGAGATCACAGGACTAGACATACACATAGATTTCCCAAACCTAGTCCTCGGCTTTACGTCTCCGTCAATACAATAACAACGACAGAAGATCGCGACCTCATTGACCTATTGCTAATGGCGGCAGTCAAAACGGTCCTAAGTAATTGGAAGGACACCTCAAAAGCCGCGCCCCAAGCATGGCTCAACTGGGTCACGTTCTTAAGGGGGGCAGATAACATCACAGCGAAACACTCTCCGAAAACCCATAGGCAGGCGAACATGTGGGGACCCCTAGACCAATACCTAACATCACATAAACCCCCATAGGTGCAGAATCCAGACACAATAGAAGGGACACACTTTCCTGCGTACCAAGCACTCTCTCTATCGACCTCGACCTCTATCCCCCCTCTCCCCACTACTGTCCGGGGCTGGGGGAAGAAATACCAACGAACAACGAAGCGTCGCAAAGGAGGAGGCATAAAACAACGACCAACAGAACATGGACAATCAAACTATTACCCCCCCCCCCACCCCCCGGCGCCCCTTTCTTTCCCTCTTTTCTTCTTTCTTCTTTCTCTGATTTTCCACTCATGTATATCTCATTCTCCATGTAAATATATTTTTTTTTACTCAATAAAAAATTACAGAAATAAAAAAAAAAAAGAGAAAAGATTCTTCAACGAACAGGAGCACCAAGAGTTTGGAGACAGCTCCGTCTGGCACGTCAACAGCTGGAGGCACTAGATCAAGATCGCACAGAGTACGCAGCTCTGAGGGTCCGTCATATTTATTACACAGGTGGGGACAGACGCGTGCGTCTACTGGGATGGGCGCTCAGGGAGTGGTTACAGCGCTACACGGTACAAGAGATAACCACACAGGCTGGAAATAGAGTTACCGGGGATAGGGACATAGCAAATGCCTTTAGCGATTTTTATTCCTCGTTATATACCAGGGCCAGACTTGACTCGCGAATAGTGCAGCGTTCTTACGGGCTGTGGTCCTGCCCACCCTTTCACCTGAACAGTCAGAAGTACTGGAGAGGGCGATCCGGCCGGAGGAGGTGATTTCTGTAATCTCACGACTTAAATTAGCTAAGGCTCTGGGCCCAGATGGTTACACCGCAATTTTTTACAAGACCTTCTGCCCCCAACTGGCCCCGGTGCTCACCGCTCGTTTAACTCATTTTCAGAACCAGGTGCTATTCCGAGGGACCTGATGTAGGCCACCATCTCGGTCATCCCTAAACCTGGGAAAGACTGCACGCAATGTGGAGCCTACAGAGCCATATCCCTCCTCAACGTTGACCTCAAGCTTTATACTAGCATCCTCGTGGCCCGGTTGGCGCCACTTATGCAGGGGTTTGTTGACCCGGATCAGGCGGGATTTATCCCTGAACGACAGACGGCCTATAATACCAAGAGAGCGCTTCACCTGATTGAACAGGCCACAAGATTGCCCGGCGAATTCATGATGCTGTCGATTGACACCGAGAAGGCATTTGATCGGGTCCATTGGCCGTATTTGGAACAAGTGTTGATGAAGGCAGGACTGGGTGCCAAATTCCGCACTTGGGTGCTGAATTGGGATACCTTTCCCACGGCGACTGTACGCGTCAATGGACGTTCGTCATCCCACTTCCCCATAGACAGCGGTACTCAGCAGGGGTGTCCACTCTCCCCACTACTTTTTACATTATACATGGAACCGCTTGCACAGGCCCTGAGGACGGATCCTAGAGTTAAAGGGATAAAATTTGGAGCCTACATCCACACAATCAGTTTATATGCTGATGATGTGCTCCTTTCTTTGGCCATCCCGAAGGAATCCCTGCCGGCCAGTGTTGAGATTGTCGATGCATCCGCGGGGGCCTCTGGCTTTAAAGTAAATATGGCAAAATCTCTGGCTTTAGATCTCTCCCTGGAGCACCAGACACCTCCTCCTTGGAGGAGTGCTTTCCCTTCCGCTGGTCTTCGGAGGCGGTCCCTTATTTGAGGATTCAAATGGCAGCAACCTTGCAAGACACAGTGCGTATCAACTATGCCACCCTCCGCCGCACTCTCCGCGCACCTGAGGGTTGGATTCGCGAAACTCAATTGGAACTTTCGCAGTTTATCTGGAACGGAAGGCGCCCGAGGACAAAACTGTGGCTGGCGATTCTCCCTCCAGAGAAGGGAGGACTGGGGCTGCCTGATCTGATGCTATACTACCAGGCGACGCAACTCTGCACCCTAGCGGAGAGGAGTAGGTGGGAGTCGGAACGGCACTGGCTTTTTCAGGATCTGGCGGTGGCGGGCCGTCCACTGCAGGAAGTCCCCTTCCTCCGTAGACAACACCGACCCCCTAACTTATATGCCTCTTTCATCACCAGAGGGCCTCTGGAGGTGTGGGACCAGACTAATGCCCGGCATGGTCTGACGACGTTTCCGCCGCCCATGACGCCTCTGCTGGAAAATCCGGACTTCGGGCCAGGTAGGGATGTGCTGGTGTTTGCTCGCTGGTGCCCGGCGGGCTGTTGAGTCTTATTCAATAGGTACTCCGATGAAGAAGCGGCACCTATTGAGGGCTTATGTCAGGATCATGGCCTTCCAGAATCGGTGCGCCTCCGTTATTTCCAGGTGCGTCACTGGGCGCTTGACCCGCGAGTACGAGAGGGGGCTGACCGGAAGCTCAGCCAGTACGAGTACTGGCTTATGACCTGGACGACGGACAAACAACTTATATCAGACCTCTGCCAAATGTTGTTGGAGCGATATTTCTGAGTTTATAACGGGGGGTGGCACGCTGGGAGAGGGAGCTGGAAAGGGACCTGAGCAATAAAGAGTGGGAAGACATTTGGTATCGGGCCCAACACTTTGCCTACCACATGGGCCTGACGGACGCTTTTACCAAGCTGGTGTCATACTGGTATTACACGCCTGAAATGTTGCATGAGATGGATCATACCAAGAATGCGTCCTGTTGGAGGGGCTGCGCAGAGACAGGCACATTGTCACACCTCTTGTGGGATTGCACACACATTCAGGGATACTGGAAGGGGGTCCTCGATGAGATAGATACTCACTTCGATACCTAGATTCCAAGATTTCCGGCCTATGTTCTCTTAGGGCTTCCTAATGCCATTACTTTCCCCCTGAGGGCTCGAAGAGGGAGGTTGATGACAATAGCGCTGGGCTCCGCCGTTCAGACTATTTTGGCCTTATGGCGCATGTCACAGGTACACACTATGCAGGGCTGGTTGGGCAGACTTTGGTCAGTCTTGGACATGAAGAAACTGTCCCTGGAGAAAGCGGGAGACGGGCTAAATTTACAGAGTTATGGCAACCCTTCTTATCCCTATTGGCCACAGAATTCAGGGAGGTGACCTGCCCCCGGTACCTACGGCTGCTGCGGCTGTCTCAGCCCGATGCCTGATTTAAGGTGGAGTGACTGGATGCGTATTTGGTGTGAGGAATTGGACCTGGAACGAGGGTGGAGGGTGGATAGGCTAAGAAGGAGTTGGGATCTCGAGGGGGGGAGGTGGGGATCGTTCTCTCTCCTGGCATTTTTAATTTTGCTACTGATTCAGCCACCTTTCGGTTTGGAACAGGGGTCCTGTTTGCTGTGTAAGCCTTCTAAAAAGCCTTGCCCTGATGATCTTGGCTCATATATAGAACTTATTGCATATGCACTGTCTGCTGTATATTTGCTGCATTATATGAGAGTCTTTTGTTCAATAAAAAGATTTAATACTAAAAACAATGCACAAAAACTTGAACGTTATCCTTTGGGTCACCGTCAGCCAGTGCTGCTCCGCTAACGCCTGAGTTGTTGATGACCAGGGTGGTCTTGTCAATGCAAGATTTGCTGCTGCCGCCTGAATTCTCTGGAGCCTCATGATCAAGTAGCTCGGGGACTCCAGGAGCAAGGCATTACAATAATCCAGGCGGCTCAAGATGACACTCCTAACCACTGTGGCTCTGGCCAGGGAAGGTAGCAGTGGCAGCACTTTCGGGAGACCTCTGATAAGAGTGCAGCAGCTTTCAACCAGCTTATTGACAAGAGATTCCAGGTTCAGCTTATCATTGAGGCTGACCGCCGAATTGTGTACCGTTCTCACGGGTACCAAGGGGGCATCTGTGGGGTTAGGCCAGAAGTCAATAGGTAAAACTGGTGGCACTCTGCTCACCCCACGGTGCAGAATCTCCGTTTTGTTGAGTTGTGTCTCATCCAGCTCGCCATTTCCCGCATACAATTATGGAATGTTTCTTGGGAATCCGCGTGATCACCTGCCTTGGACACTATAAGCTGGGTGTCATCAGCATAGTTAACCACACTAATGCTATGGGCTTTGATGACATCCAGCAGCAGCCGCATGTAGGCCAATAGAAGACCCCTGAGGTACCCCATGCTCATAATGCTTAAATATGCGGTTGATGGTTAGGAACTGCAAAGCATTGCAATTTAAAACTAAGCATTGGTATTGTGTGAAGATTATCCCTCTAAAGCTTAGCAGCCATGCCAATGTAAATAGTGCTAGTACATTTTTGCAATAAAGGTTAAAACAACAGACAAGAAGGTCCAGTGTGTGCCAACTAATTGAAGGTATTACTTGCCTAAAAACACTAATTTCCAAAAAATGTTGGCAATGATATATTTCTGTAACACAAACACTTAGGGCCAGATGTAATAATCATTTTGAATTGCTGCAAAAGATTCAATTTGGCATTTGAAACAGTTAAAATGCTTAATCTAATTTACTAAGCCTTTTTTAGGAATCAACTAGATGCTGATTCATGATCTGGCAGGGTTGTGTTGTTGGTGTCCCTTCTAAATACTGAATTGGGATCTAATTTCTCAATATTTTGCGATCAAAATTACATGAAAAACTATAAAATTGTACTGACAACCTCAAGGGTAGAAATGTTTTTGCAAAAGAGGAGGGGTTTCTCCTCTTAAGGTGGAGAAAGCAGTCTACTCTTTTTCAAACAAATCCCACTTTTCATTCAGGAAAGCAGGGTGCATTATTTTAAAAGTATACTTTAATGAAAGGCAAAAGCAGACATGGTTGTCCGCAGGCCTCCAATCATAGCAAGTCACAATTTGCGCCTTCCTTGTTATTATTCACGAGGTGGCTCAGATTGTGTTACACTATGATCAGGATGTTTAAGATTAGACTTACGCTTTTTGCAACTGGTATTTTGTGAACAGATATTTTATCGAAGTAACTCTGCCTTCAGCCACTCACAGATTTTTACCCAGCAGTCTGTTGCATTGAATGCCCAGTTGATTTGCTTTTCATTACTGCTGGTGTTCGCTGTATGTTTAAAAGCAAGGACTGGCTGAAGTTGTAAATAAGATAATTTGTAATCAATTACATTCTTTAATTCATTCCTTAATTTTAGTATTAAAATTAAGGCTAAGTCACCTCATAGTCTTCATGGTAGCACCGCTGTGCAGTGCCGCCCAATCAAACTAGCAGCAGTGGGAATGCTTCTCATCCAAGTATGTGAGGCTGCTGTAACCATGATATCTAGAGTCTCCCATCTCAGCCAATTGAGCATGGTGATCTAGTGATGCAGGGATGCATTCCAAAATATGTGCAATGAGTGACCCTTAGCAAGTCTGTTGTGTTTAGCAGTCTAGCTTGTTGGGTTGCATGGTATGGTGGTGTTGACATCCCTTCCGCAGTGCAGGATTTTTTCATGTGATCATTCCATCAAGATCAAAAAACAAGCTGTATTGAAAATAATCTCCTTAATCCGAAAGCAAATAAGGATACAGCTTGTATATAAAAGGAACAGTCGTGACAAGGGGAGTGATGACAGGGGATGGGAAAAGACCCAGAGTGGATCTAGATCTGGATTCGCCATGGATAACAAGGAGTCACAGCTGTGGAGGCAGATGGTGGAGTAGGTTTTGGAGGGGAGCAATGAGAGGAATGAGGGAGGGAAGAAGAGAAGCCTCCCTGATCACTTAGTGTAGGAGGGAGAGTGACACAAAACAAGAGGAAGGGCTTACTCTAGCAAGACCCGCTGACCTTCAGGCGGATTCTCGAGACCTGTCTGTTCAATCAGTGGCGCCCCCAGCGCCTTGAGACCATCGCGGGTATGTAGTGCGCTTTACAAATGATTAATTGATTGATAGCAAGGTGTGGGAGCAGAGGGACATAGAGGTTTGGGTGAGGGCAGGATCCATTGGTTCAGATACATGGGACAGGGGATTGGAAGAAGGGGAGATATACCAACATACACAGGATAAAGAAGAACATGCACTATTCTAGAGTGGTAACAGTATAATTCTGTAGAAAAATTGAAAAAGAAAGTCATCTCATGGTGTCAGCAGTGAAAGGATACACTTTAAAAAAATAAAAAATGGTGGCAATACCTAAATGGTCCGGTTATGGGGCCAACCCAAGAATAGGAAGTAAAGCTGTTCTACATTCACAAAGACCCCAAAATGCGCTTAGTACATTTTTTTTTTATCGCCGCCCATCACCAGATATTATCACAGAGATAACGTGCTATTAGCAACGTTTATCTCCAATGCAATAAAATATCCGGTGATAGAGGCTCAGTGCATGAATATTGCTGGAAATCCAGCAATATTCGGGCATGAACGCCAACGGGGAATTAACCTGAATCTCCACCTTCCATTGGATAAACAGGTTTAAGTCATGGTCTGAGCAGGAGTTAGTTTCTTGCGATCTTCGCGCTTAGTGCAAATTATTTTAGCGCTTCGCTTGCCTTGCTAATAGGCGATAGCTGTGTTAGCAACTGCTTTCGGTCGCTAGCAGGTTGGGTACACCCACTTTGCATGTCATTAGCGATAAATATCACTGACATGCAAAGCGGGCCCAAAACCTGTGGCTATCACCGACAAGCTGTTGCTAACTGCTGTTAGCGACAGCTTGCTATTAGGGCGATAAAATTATAGCTGCTTTAGCTGGAAAAAGTCCCGCTAAAGCGGCGATAGTGCCATTGCTAATATGCCCCTAGGTTCGCAATGTAACCAATTCAGTCCCAGTCATTTTTAGGAGGTCTTTTTTGTCAATGCTGATTCACACCATGATTGCATTTTAATACGTGGTTGATGCACGACTTATTAGCATCCAAGTCTTCGCCCTGCAACGATGACCCAAGAATCTCTAAATATACCTTATTAAATGTAGGAATTTAGTTAATTTTATTGTCTAAACTAAACCCCATCGTAGAAACGTTTCATTATTTGAGGCACATCTCAAAGCAAACATTATCAGATGATCTGATTCTACCAACATCAATGGTTCCATGAGACTAAGGAGTTACTCTTGCTTGGCCTTGCTGACACATAAGTCACAATGTGGAACAGTTATAGAACAGCATGGCCTCAAATTAACTTGGGATTAATGTAAAGCCCAGTACAGATTTTAAGTCTTCATAGCACAATTCACTCCTCCTTTTTGTTGCACCAGTGGCTGTTGTGTTTCATCATTTGCAAGAGCAAGTTGCTTCTATCGCACAGCTGCCCACATCATGGTATTAATACATTTCCCAGTTATATCTGATACTCAGAGTGAGAATATTTCCCAGCATAAAAACAGGGCTGAGCATTGGCTTTGATTCCACTGTAGGAGTGTTTAAATATCTTTAAGATGCAAGAACACTTTTTTTGTTCATCAACATCATAAACCAAACTTTATTTGATCTTAAAAAGATTATAAAAGCACAAGATAAAAAATAAAAAAAACATTGGAATAAAGAGCAATGTCAAAAATTCCATTCTCAATTATTTTGATTAGGCTAAAATCAGTCAAATACACATCTAAATCAAGGACAGCTTAAACTTAAATAAGTTATTGTCTTCCTTCTATATATTTTAAAATATGAATAGTTATCTTAAGAAAAAAACATACATTAAATCAAATATCAGGGCTATTTAACATTTGGAGATAAGATAAGGTGACTTTTTGCAAATCTGAAAAGCTAGCACTTTCAGTAAAGGTAAAAGACACAGATGAAAAAATTGTAATCAAAACAACAATAAACATTAAATGCAAAAGAGATTGTTCTGCCCTGCCATCACAGGGACAGAGGGGCAATGCCTTACCCAACGCATTAGCCACATCATAAAAACATGCTCAGTGCCAAACCAGCCCTGACCAAAATCAAAAAAGAAGCGACTTCTCACAATGTGTTACCTTTTTTGTTGTTAAAAATAATGCAAAATCATTGTGAATTATAGCTGCTTGCGGTTTGCTGTTCCCATGCGTTTGTGGTCCATTTTCACTGGAAATGCTGCATTACTATCAAATCTTAACAACACATGCAGAATCAGTTCTCAAAGTGGTAGAATTACATTATTTCAGGAATGTATAACAAGCGAAACACGAAATTTTAGTCAGGCCTGTTTTTCACATCTTTGTCATTGTCGGGCATTTGAGGTGTATCGGAAACTCTCAAAAAGACTGTGCGGGGGTTTGTATAATTCTTAACTTCAGAGACAGTGGTTTTCTAGTTAACATTCTCTGTTATTTTTTTGATTGTATCCCAAACTCAGGGATTTGTGTCATACACTTAGGCTATTTCTTCAAACCTATTACGTCACAACTTTCCAAAAAACCACGGGACTTTGAGACTGCTAATACCATGATGGCAGACTTAGAAATGTCAGCAAAATTTGCAAAACATGAATACTTAGATGGTTCATCAAATTATGAAGAAATGTATTGTTTGAACCATTTTGGTCATCATTATTTGCACAAATCTGCAAACCCTAGAAATGTTTTAACTTATAATCAATGGGAACATTGTCCGATGCCACCAAAGGGTAGCTCTAAAACATTTTATGAAAAATGTACATACTTTTCAGGTTTTAATGTCACAAATCCAGAAACTTTTTACTTTAAAAATGTTAATAAGACAGGCATGAAAAGTATGTTAACTAATACTAAGCAAATTTTTCTGCTGCCTTTTATGCTCAATTGTCCACATTAGTTTTTGACTTTTGGAAAGACAAAATTGAGACAAAAACTGTATGGGGCACAAAAGACTGGCAGGTGCAAGGTTTGAAGCCTTATTCAGAGCCTGCATCATCCCAGAACAAACAATGTTTTTAAATGAAACTGTTTAACAGACATCTTGTCTTGGCATGGTGCGAACAGGCAGTGGGGTCAATAGGATGTAAACAGAAGCCGCAGCCTGGCAAGACTGACCTCAAACCGTCCTCCTCTGTCTCTTTACAGTGTCCCCCACCTGTTCGTGCTCCGTGCACGGTATCCTTACCGGACCCTGAGCCCTGTTACTTTAACTGGGCTGAGCTTGCGGTTGTCCCCGCCCCGTTCACCAACGTCATCGGGGAAGACAACTTGAAAGACTGCTCACCTATTGGTGGAGCGTGCGAGACACCGGAAAAGAGTGTAGCGGAATCTGAGGAGGAGACGGAGTACGCGGAAGAAAGGCTGGAAGATCAAACGACCCTGCTGAGTCCGACCGAGGCGTTCCTGAGTGGGAGACGAGAGGAGCCAGGAGGCCACCGTTCCTACGTTCCACCCAGCCGCTCTTCAGGAGAAGAGTGGCTACACCAGGTACGAACGTGAATTGTGGGCTGGGCAGGGAGGAGAGTGTGAATCACCCCCGTCACAAGTCCCCGACATCCAAACACCCACTACCCCTCCTGTGCACTGCCTTCACTGAGTGCCTCTGGTTAAATCGCACCGTGTGACTCCCTCACTCATTTCCCTGTACTCAGTCGGAAAGAGAACATTTCCTGACTGCATCTTTTCATTCTTTTTTTTTCATTGGGGACGTGGTCACATGAGGAGTCATCCTAGAGAGGAGACGACGAACTCCAAAGAGCTGCCCTGTGCCAGAAGACGAAGCGGAATCCTCAATTCCCTATTACCGTCCTAGTCCGAGAAGGAGAAAACTTTTGTTAAACCTTAATAAAACCCCTGAAACTACTGAGACTGTGTCCTTGCATCCTTCGAGCCCGCTCACATATGGCTAAGGTAAAAGACTTAAACACACCGTCCATACCTATGCCCACACCTGATAGTAATAGAACTACAGATGAGGAGGTAGACGTAAATTACATTTTACAACAAAACAGAACTAATCCTGATTGAAAGAAGTGGTCAATCTGGCCCAGAGACACGAAGAACTGTCAAGGTTGATTGCTGAACAATACACAAGGGTTTACAGTAACTAGTAATACAACAAAAGACCCAGTCCAAGGGTGTCAAAGCTTGTCAGTGACTTAAACAAGGGCAGTCAATATATACTGCTACCTATCGCTCTCTTATACAATTCATAAGGAGATACTGCACTGCACTCCACCCAGGTTATCATTAAAAAGAATAGCCTATTCTCCTTGACAGTGCCACAGAACAACAAGTATTGTGACCTAAATAGGTTAGTCACAGGTGTCCACACAGTAGTGTTGGACTGAATTCTCCTTAGAAAAAATGTGTGAGAAACAAGTGACACCTCACGGGAACACCACCAATGGGGTAACTGGTATGTAATTTCCAGACAAGCCCCTGTCTCATCATCGGTAGTCACTTGATTCTCAAAGAAAATTAGAAGAAAGGAAAGAAGTGTCCAAAACAAACAACCAAAAATGTGACAAACAGTGGAAAGCAGAAGTATCTGCTAGTGACAAACACATAACATAAACAAGTGCTTCCCTACTATGCACGGAAGACGGGAAGAGTCCTTCAGACTACAGCTACCAGACTGCCTTGGGGCCTTCTCCTCGGACTAAAGCCCCTCTTCGACAGGGGTAAGGTGCTTGTCAATAAATCTGCTTCTGGAGAGGAATGGCTGATGGTATTCCCTGCCGGATTCCAGCGTGAAGATTCGAGCCTCTGTTTTCTTGTACTGAACCTGGTGAAACCTTGACCTCCGAAGAAACCGGAGAGTGTTTGAGACAATCGTCACGCAGTACCTGTTGAAGGAGAGCGGTCTCGCCTCCTTCGTATCAACTGTGTTCCTGTTTAAAAGAGAAGCCACGTTGCACTTAAACGCGCAGAGTCGCGTTTCAATAACACTTGAGTAAAAGAAAGCATTTGTGCTGTTCCTTGCGTCTGACTGAAAGACGCGTTCGGCGCACTTGCTTTCAGTATTAGTGGAAAATCCCTTAGTGTTTTGTGGGCACCGTGTATTTTCATTTCCGTGGGAGCCTGTTTGGAAAGAGCTGGACCTTTGTTCGGAATTAAGAATAGGTAGTGGAACATTTGGAAACGATCCTTGGAATTCGTGTTGTGACTACAACAACGCCCTGTTCGAAAGGAAGTAAAGAATCCTTTTTCTAGTGACTTTTTATGTTTTGGTGTTTGGCAGCATTCTAAGACTGTGCACCTTTTGGAGAGGTGAGTTGGAGGAGGGAATGAACAATACCTTTTATCCCTGGATAATAGAATAGTGAGTAATCTTCTGTTTTGTCGCCCTGTTATACAGAGTTGGAGGTCCTTTCCGACACAGCGCAGAGTGCCTACCACACCCTAGAGAGGAATACAGAAACCAGAGCCTCTTTATTATTTTATTCCACTTCCCCTTTTCCCCCGGGGCACGAGTTCACGCAGGGAGTGTATTCTTCTCTGCTGGGGGTCGTGTCGAGAGGGATTGGGGGGCTTAGCTTCGACCATCGTCTCCGCTTGGCACAAGAACAAGGTTAGTGGCGTTCTTTATACTTGGGCTGCTGCCAGTCCCGACAGATTGACAAGCCCAAGTTTACAAGCACGGCCTAGGCGATGGATATTGAAGAAGTGTTTAAATCTGTGGTGGAAAGCCTGGTGGTTTTGCAGCAGGAGGTCAATACATCCAGAAGTGAGAACCAGGCCCGATACAAGGAAGTTGGTAGCTTGCGGAGAGAGGTGTCAGGATTTACACGAAAAGGTCAAGGAGGGGTTTCCTATATTAAACCAGCTACACTGCCACCTCCACTATCTACTGCACATACTCCTCAATTGGGAGCTGAAGGGGGTGGGTTTTTTGTGACTCCTCCGACTACAGCTCCCCAATCAGATGCTGTCCCTACAGTACATGTCACACAAAACACTGGCATCCCGTTGGCGCCCCCAGAAAGATTCTATGCGGATCCTAGGAAGTTCGAGTCCTTCTTGAACTAATGTAGGTTGCACTTTTTATGTAAACCTGGGGTGTTTCAGGAGGAATCTGCGGAAACAGCTTTTATGATGTCTTACATGGGAGGCAATGCTGCAAGTTGGACTATTCCACTCTTAGAACGGAACGATCCTGTGTTGCATAATTTTGTGGATTTTTGTTTGGAACTGCGAAAATTGTTTGATCGAAAATCACACATGCTTTTCTTGGACAGAGAGTCATTAACTTTGCGACAAGGGTCCCAAGACTTGTTGTTGTATATCACGTTCTTTAATCGACTAGTGGTCGAAACTGAATAGCCTCCCGCAAAAAGAATCTCTATATTCTATCAAGGATTACGAGGGGAGCTCAAAGACGTTTTGGCACAAGTAGTGCAACTACCGAACACCTGTGAAGACCTTATTGATCTGACAGTCCAGTTAGATCATAGACTCCTAAAACGGGAGATGGTCGCTACTTCTATCCTCGCATCAAGAGCTCTACCGAAGAACATCGTAAGGTGGCAGAAGGGGTAGAGCCTATGCAAATCGGAGGAATTCGGGGCCCCCTTTCTATGGAAGAAAAAGAGAAAAGACGACGATTGAAGCAATGCCTGTATTGTGGCAAAGGAGGGCATTTCATTAAAGATTGTAGAGCTAGGAATGCTCTGCCTGGAAGACCTATGGTGCCGCAAAGTCAGGCTATTGTTCAATCATCACATCCGGCGGAAAACTAAAGAGCCCAAATCAGGAAGAGATCTCTGCCTTGGGTTGTCAACTACAAACAATCTCACCCACGCTTGCCAATACTCTACATCCATCTGTAGCACACATGAACCTCAAAGTTACTCTGTGGATCAACTCTCAAGATGCCTTGGATATAGATGCGTTGCTCAATTCTGGTGCTACTGGGAATTACATCAATCAGGAATATGCCATGAAGATCGGAATAGTCTGTGAGGAGAAAGAAAGACCTGAATTGGTGAAAGCAGTGGACGGAACTGTCCTGTCATCTGGTCCCGTGTCGTATCATATCCGTTCATTATCAGTGCAGACGAGCCAGAACCATCAAGAACATATCCAATTCAATCCTTTAGATGCACCCCAATTCCGTCTTATCTTGGGTATGCCGTGGTTGACTCTTCATGATCCTAAAGTCTGTTGGGTGGCTCGTACCATTACTATATCATCGGATTATTGCAAGGAGAATTGTAGACAAGAAATGCCTTGCTCCAGCGTTCTTCGTAAAACTCTATCGGTGTGTTTGGCGACTGAATGTTCCAGTGAATACTATTGTTGTGCCACCATCCTTCCTGATGAGTACAAGGAATATTATACCCTTTTTGATGAAAAGAAGGCTACTGACTTGCCACCACATAGGGCATATGATCGCTGCATCGAACTACTGCCTGGAGCGGATATTCCCTGCAGTCGGCTAGATGCCTTAACTGAAAAAGAAACGCAGTACTTTAAAAACTACATCGATGAGAATTTGGCAACCGGGTTTATCAGGCATTCAACATCTCCTTCCTCATCCCCGATGTTCTTCATTCCGAAGAAGGATTGCCACGAATTGAGGCCTTGTATTGATTATAGGGCCATCAATAGATTGACAGTCTAGAATCGCTACCCTCTCCCCTTAACACCAGTACTCTTGGACCAGCTAAAGGGGGCCCGTTTCTTCATGAAAATCGATCTTCGTGGGGCTTATCATTTGGTTCGGGTCCCGAGAGCGGATGAATGGAAGACAGCGTTTCGAACGAAATTTGGGCTGTTCGAAAACAGAGTGATGCCATTCGGGCTCTGTTATGCCCCGCTGCATTCCAGTTTTTTATGGATGAGGTGCTGAGAGGTTGTCTGGAGACGTTTTGTGTCGTGTACATAGACGACTTTTTGATCTATTCGTCTACCCTTCCGGAGCATGTAGAACATGTTGAAACAGTGCTTCATAAACTACAGCTTAATTCTCTGTATGCAAATCTCGAGAAATGTCTGTTTCATGTCAAAGAAGTCTCATTCCTTGGTTATGTCATCAATGCGCAAGGTTTTCAGATGGACTCCAGTAAGGTTGATGCTATCACAGGTTGGAGTACCCCTCAGAATGTCAAATCTGTGCAGAGTTTCCTTGGCTTCGCCAATTACTACAGGCTATTCGTTAAAGGCTTCTCCAAAATTATCCAGCCTATTTCCAGCCTGCTGAGAAAGAACACCCCGTTTTTATGGAGCAAGGGGGCAGCCAGTTCATTCCAGTTCCTGAAAGACCAGTTCACTCGGGCCCCTATCCTTCGCCATCCTGATCCTTAGATACCTTTTGTGCTTGAAACGGATGCATCTCAGTTTGTAGTTGAAGGGATATTATCTCAACGCCATCCTGTAACTGGCCAACTACATCCTGTTGCTTATTTCTTGAAAAAGCTCACTCCTTGTGAGATCAATTATACCATCTCGGATAAGGAACTCCTTGCGATAAAAAGGGCGTGCGAGGAATGGCGCCATTACCTATTGGGAGCGGTTCATAACATCAAAATCTATACAGATCACAGGAATTTGTTATTTCTGAAAACGGCAAAGGCGCTTTCTCCTCGACAACTGCGATGGACATTGTTTTTCTCCGATTTTGATTCTGTCATCAAATATAAACCAGGGCCACAAAATGGCAAGGCGGATGTCCTTTCTCGCATCGGTGAAACAGAAGAACAGCGAGAATTGAGCGATAATGAACCCCCCTTGATCATGACTGAAACGGGTGACCCGATTTTATCGGTAGCCTTGTTGTCTTCGCAGGAATTCCTGGATAATGTGTGAGTCGCCCTTGCTGACACCAGCTTACAGGAATGGGTACAGGAAGATCCTGACCATTGTGTGGAAAAAGATGATCTTGCCTATCAGGGTTCAAAAATCTATGTTCCAACAGAGATCTTGCAACAACAAGTGCTGAAATGGATTCATGATTCCCATCTGGGTGGACATTTGGGGATCTACAAAACCATTGCTTGTGTGGAGCGTTCCTTTTGGTGGCCCCGAATTCAAGAAGATGTGCGATACTATATAAAAAACTGTGCTGTTTGTATTCAAGGAAAGTCCATACATGCAAAACCTTCTGGACTTCTTAGACCACTCCCAATCCCACCAAAACCCTGGCATACTCTATCAATGGACTTTATAGTTGAAATGCCACCTTGCAATGGCATGACTGTGATCCTGGTTGTTGTGGATCATCTGACGAAGATGGGTCACTTCATACCTTTGGCTGGCCTGCCCAGCTCAGCGGAACTCGCTGTGGTGTTTCTTCAGCATATCGTTTGAGCTCATGGCATTCCTTGTATGCTTATAACTGATAGAGGGACCCAGTTCACTTCCCGATTCTGGAAGGCACTCTGTAAGACTTTGGACATCGATGCCCGACTCTCTTCCTCCTACCACCCCCAAACCGATGGTAAAACGGAACGCCTAAATCAGACGTTGGAGCAGTACCTTCGTTGTTTTACCTTGCAGAATAATATGGACTGGACTAGGTTGATCTGGATGGCGGAATTCGCCTATAATAATGCTATACACTCCACCTTGGGTTGTTCCCCTTTTTTTTGTCTTTTTTGCCATCACCCTAATGCTCTCCCATTTGAAGTACCAGTGCACTCACCCTTACCTAGCATACACGAACATCATGCCCATCTTAAGGCAGTGTTGATCGCTGCAAAACATAGCCTGGCCATCGCTCAATCATCACAGAAATGCTTTGCAGACAGGAGAAGGACACTTGAGCCAGATTACAATGTGGGGGACAGGGTATGGCTTTCTACTAGGAATCTTCATTTAAAAGGGGAGAATAAGCTGAAACCTAAGTATGTAGGGCTGTATAGTATAGTCGAGGTTGTTAACCCAGTGGCTATGAAACTGTCCCTCCCAGACTCTTGGAAGATTCCTCCAGTGTTCCATGTTTCCCTCCTCCAACCTTCTTCTCCAGACACCAGGCTTTTGGATAGGCCCCTTCCGGTTGATGTGGATGGGCAGAAAGAGTATGAGGTGCAAACCATTCTTGACTCTCGTATGGTTCAAGGGAGGATTCAGTATTTGGTGGAATGGAAGGGTTATGGGCCCGAGGAGAGGACCTGGGAACCTGTGAGTAATCTGAAATGTCCTGTGTTGGTGGATCTTTTCCATGACCTGCACCCTGTGGTAAATATTTTACCGTATACGAGTTTGCCATATAATTTCAGACAGGTATAAAGAATAGCTCAATCAAATGAGAGGCAGAGTCCGTGGTGTCTGAGTCATAAGGGCTTTAATCATAAATGACTCGAGTCATGGAAATCAATTCCATCAATACAAGAGTTCGGGTATGCAATGATGGCAGAAAGTTGTCAACGATTTATTAACAGTACATGGCATATATAGTAAAATGACACAATAGCAGTGAATACAGTAGGCGTGACAAGTGAAATGTATATGATAAGAACACATGTGCGTAGCAAAAAGGCGTGAACAGGGGTGTGCACGGAGGCGTGTACTAGAAACGTCACAGAAAAGTGTCATAAGTGGGTGGATGTATAGAGAATTCTTGCAGAGTCAGCTGAAACCTGTGGCCTGAATGCGCGCGCAGCTAATATGACGTGTGATTGACGTGCATCTGGAGGAAGCTAAGGGTCTGACTTTTAGCACTAGTAGAGGAGACAGAAGTCTGGCATGTCAGATCGACCTGTTCCTATAACATATCTGATATCTAGTATTTGAAGGATGTTTAATCTGGAGTAAAAGGTCTCTTGGGCAGAGGCTATTCTATACTGAATGTATGCGTGTCTAGGTGCAATGCGCGGAGCCAGGGGCCTACCATGGTAACGGAAGCAATGAATTTCATGAGGAAGACAGGAAGGCTTGGCCCTTGCTCTGCAGTCGGGGATATGTTTACCTATTTCACTAGACAGGAATGTGTTTTCGAGGAGGCTGAGCTGGCTACGCCGATAACTTGAAGGTAAAATACTGTTTTGGGCAGGCAGGCCAGGCCGAGCCAGGCACCGCTCGTTTGGCAGGAAGTAAGGCAGAGGTCAGGGATGCATCTCCATGCTGCAGCTTTCAGAGGCAGAGACAGAAGTGGCTTGAAGGCAGAAATTAGGGCCTAGCTCGGCAGAGCCAGGAAAAACGTGAAAGTGCACCATGTAAAGACGGTGGCACGGCATACTTAAGAACTGAATTATCAATCCATTTATGGTGGATCTGATAGAGGACATGTTAACGTTGGACGCAAATGTATTTGCGTTTTCAGATTCGGTTGTGGAGGGAAGTTACATGTACTTAAAACTTGTACATGGAGCCGTTGGGGTACACGTTAGGGGACACATTTGACCATAAAAATTTCAATTACCTCATTCCCTCCTTTTCCCCTACGGACCCTTCAGGATATGTCGATTTTCATGAGACCATCTATTTGTTCATATAACATCATCTGTTCTTCTTTCTTTTTCCGGGAATGGGAACGTGAACTTGGATGGGGAACACATGCTGTGGCGCACAAGCCGCAAATCGCTGGCCCACATTGCAGACATAGACAACAACTGAATACTATGGCCAATATGATTCCTAGGAATGACAGTAGCTTCCATCCCCAGGCAGATACTACACTCCAGAGCCAACCGGACCAAGTCCAGGAGCCTGGATTCTGGTGTATCAGATGAGCAATCTCGTGAAGTCTGGTAATGGCCTTATAGACTGATGGCGCGTTATTAGGAATAAACACACAACAACTGGATCCGATGACTCTACAAGCTCCGCCCCTATCAGCCAGGATGACGTCAAGGACAAGGCAGTTCTGAAGAACGACAAGTCTCATAGCAGACTGCTCCTCTGTTAAGTTGCCAAAGCAGAAGTAGTCTCATTCACTACCGCTTCGAGTATTCTAGTTAATTTGCGTATCAGTTTACTATTGGAGACGGTGCCTAGATAGGGAAAAAATCCTTTATTGAAATATGTATATTGTTCCCATGTAGTTTCAGTCTGATCAACTATTGGGAGGTCTCTCTTGTGTCTAACAATATTAAGGCGGGAATTCCTGTGATAGTCAGATGGGGCTAGGAATACTGGTGGCAATAAGAATGCAATGAAACAGGTACCATCCCAGTCTGGAGGTAAACGGACATAAGCTGTCTGACCACAAATGAAATAGGAATGTCGGGAAGCTTTGAATGTAGACTTGCCTTTATCACTAAATTCGACCACAGTAGTACTGTCACTGTGACCTAGATGTACTGAACCATTCTTTCTGACACACAAAACACCTTTTGCTGGTAAAACTGATATGGATGGCAAGTCTGGACTGGTCTCTGACTGAACATTTAGAATCATGAGGTTAAGTGTAAAATTGCCTAATCCATACACTTCATTTTCTAGATCTGTCCCTGTCATTTGTGGAAGACCCTCCTCGTTTGGGAAACATGCTTTGTTCATGACTGTGTTCAGATCTCCCCATATCCAATTGCCTTGGGAAACTCTAGATTCGGTGTCTATAGAGGATATTAAACTAAACCATGCACCACAGGAACCATTATGTGTAAACGGGTAAGGAAAGAGGGGCAGAGCTCCCTTGTAGTTCTGATAGGGAGGGAGTCGGCCACATATCCAACAATTGGTAGCATTGTTGATCTGGTGAGAATGGTGTAACATACGAATGAATGTATTGTTGCGCAGCGCAAGTCGATAAGACAATTCGTGTGGAGGAAGAATACTAAACGTGTGCTCTGCAGTGTCATTAGAAAAAGAATGTGCAAGAGGAAAATACATGTATAACATCCAACTCATAGCAATAATCGTGAGACTCAGAAAAAACATAATAAGTAATGTGCAGACGCATCTGCTCCGGAGACTTTTACGATATTTTTGTTTCTTGGTCTCCTGTCTATCTCTCTCTCTATTTGGGTCTAACTTGTACATTGTCAGAAACTGCCTAACTGCTTCACCCGAGGCGGACTTAAACAATTAAACTGTCTGACTTACTAGACCTCAATTTCTGTCGATACTCCTCTTGGGGAGTTTTCTCTAAAAGGGGGAGTTTGGTATCAGTCTCGGGAATGTGAGAGTTCTGGGAATAAGTTTTTGGCGGAAGTCCATAAAAACGTTTCACATGACTGGAGTGAACCCAGCCCTTCCGCCCCTCCAATTTAACAGCAGTCCTGGTTGTTAACAAAACGATCTTCGGCTCCTTCCAGCGGGGTTCCAGAGGGCTTGACCGGTCGAAATTTCGGACTACAACAACGTCCCCCGGGACCAGTTCACGTGGTTTCACCTCGGTGTTGTCTGGGAAGGCTGCTGCAACCTGTGAACGACATGATTGTAGTGCAGACATCAAGGAAGCAAGGTAATCTGTCAGCATATTACTGTCAACATCAGTGATTTTTCGCGGCAGAGGCGTCCCCCACATATTAGGAGGTCTACCGAAGACCACCTCATACGGGGATAGCCCTGTCCTAGAATGGGCTACCATTCGCATATAAAAAAGGGCAACTGGCAAAGCTACTATCCAATCTACTCCTTTCTCTTTACACACTTTGGCAAGGCGAGTTTTCAGAGTCTGATTGTGTCGCTCCACGAGACCTGCTGCCTCGGGATGTCGGGCACAGTGAAACTTCCACTGGTACCCCAATAGAAGCGAAACCTGCTTCATAAGTTCAGATGAGAATGGCTGACCGTTATCTCAATACACGACACGGGGAAAACCGTATCGAGGGAAAAACTCACGAACCAGCTGCTTGGCAGTGGTCGGGGCAGTGTAATCTGGGACGGGATATGCTTCTGTCCATCGGGATAGGGCACATACAACTACGAGGACATACTTGAATCCTCGGCATCTGTCCATCTGGATATAATCCATCTGGAGGACTTCAAAAGGATAGTCGGGAGGATGAAATTCACCTTGCTCCACAGGAATGCCTTTGCCTGGATTGAACTGACAATAGATCATGCAGGTACGCACTTTCTGTTTTGCTGCTGCTCGTAAATGCTTGTTGAACCAAAGGTTCTGTAAACTGTCTAACATGGCTTTTTCTCCTAAATGTGCTGGACTATGTGCTGTGCTGATGATAACTT
The DNA here is from genome assembly GCF_964263255.1 of Lissotriton vulgaris. Classification (NCBI taxonomy): domain Eukaryota; kingdom Metazoa; phylum Chordata; class Amphibia; order Caudata; family Salamandridae; genus Lissotriton; species Lissotriton vulgaris. Next base: position 324,429 of record NW_028247876.1, read on the forward strand.
GAACCATAGAGTCGGGGAGAAACCATGTGGTCTTTCCCCTCGTCATCCATCCCTGGTCTGTCTGGACCCCTCCTTGTTCAGCCCATTTCTTGATTTCGTCTGGAGTAGCATGTGTCTGTATGTCGATGACATCTTGTGTAGGATCCCTAACTGTCATACAATGTGTCAATGAGGTTACATCAGTCTTTGTCATATCAGTCGTTTGAGTATGAGTCAGTGCTGTATGTTTCGCTATTCGATCTGCAAAATCGTTGCCCTGAGAAATAGTGTCTGTGACTTTCGTATGTGCTTTGCACTTCATGATGGCTATGGCTGTAGGCAAATGTATTGCTTCTAACAGAGCTTGAATGAGGGGACCATGCTGAATCTTGGCTCCGTGAGAGGTCAAGAAACCTCTTTCTTGCCAGAGGACACCGAAGTCGTGTACAACTCCGAATGCATAACGGGAATCTGTGTATATGTTTACTTTCAGGTTCTTGGCTCGTATACAGGCTTGAGTCAGAGCAATGAGCTCTGCTGCTTGGGCTGACAGGGTGTCAATGCGATGTGTTTCTATGACTTCAGTTTCAGTGGTCACTGCATATGCAGCTACTAACTCTCCTGTACTTGTTCTTAAACATGAACCATCCACATAAAGTGTCAGGTCTGGATCGGGTAATGCAACATCTGTCAAGTCTTGTCTGGGTTTCGTAATCGTGTCAACGACATCCACGCAGTCATGTGGAGTAGGATCTGTTGTGCTTGATGGTAAAAGTGTAGCAGGATTTAGCGTATTGCAACGTCTGATTTCTATGTGTGGTTGGAATAATGTCAATTCATAACCTGTCAGTCGTGCTATGGTCAAGTGCTGGGTCTGTGTTCTGTTTAGGAGAACTTCCACAGAGTGTGGAACCTGTACTGTCAATTGATGTCCCAATACAATGGAGTCACTTTGTCTGATTGCTAGGGCCGTTGCTGCAACTGACTTTAAGCACGCAGGCAGGGCCTGGGCTACTGGATCCAATGTACTCGAAAAATAAGCACACGGTCTGTGTTTGTCTACTTGAAGCTGAGTGAGAACCGACAACGCTGTGCCATCGCGTTCTGTGACAAAAAGTGTAAAAGGTTTGCTGTAACATGGTGTTGCCAAAACTGGTGCTTGACATAAGGCTTTCTTTAATTCATCAAAAGCTTGTGTATGTTCCTGAGTCCAAGGAAGGACAGTCGAAGACGCTGCCTCCTGTGTTGTCAACTGTATGAGTGGTTTAGCTAGGAATGCATATTGTGGAATCCATTGTCTGCAATAAGAAGTGAGTCCAATAAAGGCTCGTACTTCTTTCTGTGTCTTGGGTTGCGGAAGATGTGCAATTAACTGAATTCGTTCGGGTGTCAGCTGCCTACCCCACTTGGACAGCAAGTGCCCAAGGTACACCACTTGCTGGGCACAGAATTGTAGCTTCGAAGGAGACACCTTGTGTCCCTTGTCCGCCAGGAAATGCAAAACTGTCAATGATGCTTGTTCACATTCTGGTTCACTACGGGCGGTGATCAATAGATCATCGACGTATTGGAGTAGGGCAGTGTTGGCAGGCATGTGAATACTGTCAAGTTGTCGTTTTAATGCTTGGCTGTAGATGCTGGGGCTTTCTGTGAATCCTTGAGGTGCACGTGCAAATTTGAAGCTTCGGCCATTTAAACAGAATCCGAAAAGGTATTGGCTTTCTGGATCAATGTGGACACTAAAGAAGGCGTTCTTGAGATCGATTACAGTAAAGAACGTCGCTTCGGAATCAATAGCGGTCAATAGGGACGAAATGTCTGGGACCACTGGATACTGTGGTACAATGCATTTATTTAATTCTCGTAAATCGATCACTAATCGATAAACTGGAGGTGCATTTGGATCAGTGCGTTTAAGAATTGGAATGATAGGGGAATTACAAACATTGGAGTCGGTTTCTACAACCACTCCTTGTGCAATGAGCTCGTCAATGATTTTCAGTAAAGCCACTACAGCATCTGGTGGTAACTTGTATTGTCGGATGCGTGGTAGTACAACTCCTGGTTTGAGTGTGACACGATATGGAGTAATGTGCATACAACCTACATCAGTGGGGCCTTTTGCCCATAAATGTGCAGGAACATTCTGTAACCTGGGGTCAAAATCTCTCAATACATAATGTCCTTTAAAATCATGAAGAAACAACCTTACTCCTTCCGGAGAACAACAAATTACAGCTCCGAGAGCTTTCAGGGTCTTAATACCAAGCAAGTTTTCTCGACATGATTTCGTGAGCAATAAATCTGTAGTACGGGACAATGGACCAACTGCAAGGGGAACTGGTTTCGATACTTCATTAACAATAGGCTTTCCTGAAAATCCAAGGGAAACATTCTGTGAGCCTGAGAGGGGTGCCCCTGGAACCTCGTCATGACTGATGGTAGTTCTGCTTGCCCCTGTGTCAATCAAAAACTTTCTATCCTTACCTAATACCTGACTATGTACATAAGGACCCTCTTGATCTACAGGAACCTCAATAAGAGGCAAGCCAACCTCCCTCTCTAGGCTGTTTCATGTGTATTGCTGATAATCGGGGTAGTCGGATTGTGCATATTGGTACATCTGCTGTGTAACATGTTGTGTTGCGGCAATGGGCTGAGGCTGTGGTACCGCTACGGTCTGTTGTGGAATCTGCATAGGCTGTATATTCTGCGGAACGTGTTGTTGGACCTGGTCCTGTCTAGGAGGACACGGTCTCTCTTTAGTTTTACCTGTAGCTATGTTGTGTTTCAAAACTGCACAATCGTTTACATAGTGACCTGGCTGTTTACAATAGTTGCATGTCCCTTTAACAGGAGCTGCTGAATTATTGGACTGTGTCGTACCCCTTTTGTGACCATCAGCTGGAACTGACTGAGCAACTAGCACTTTCATTTTCGTGTCTTTCATACGTCTCTGTTCGTGATCATGTTCCTCCCTAATTCTGTTCTGGTGGTACTGTAACATCTGTAACATTTGGGAAGACGTATTTGCTTGCCATGTGCTCTCGACTTTCAATAAACGGTTCTTAACCTGGGGCAATGAATTCTCGACTAATTTTGTTACAAAAAGATGTGGGTATGACTCGCTACTGGTTTTCAGGCCACTATTGATAATAAAACATTTCTCGAGTCTGGAATAAAAATCACTAGTGTCTTCATCGTGTTTCTGTTTGCAGGCTGAGATTGCATCCCAATCCTCCTTTTTAGTTGCCAGCAATCTTGGCAAAACCTTTACTAGTAATCCTGGTAATGCTTTAGTTTTGTCCCCAAGACCTAAACCTGGGGTTCGACCAGTTTCTTCGTTTTCTAATTCAGTCCAATTAATCTTTTTGTCTCCCACCTCCCAATCTTTTTCTTTGAGTTTCTCGTAAATACCGGCAGGCAATAATACTTTCAGTATTTTCATAATGTTGGGATAGGTGTAATCTCCCATGAGTAACATGTCTTTTATTTCACTGTGAAAACCTGCAGGGTCTTTATCATGACTGGGCACTATTTTCTTCATTTCCAATAATTCCATTTTAGTTATGGGCGTGTATACAAACACGCGTTCAAATGTATTATCTGGTTTCCTAACTGGGTGTACTTCTCGTAAAGGGTTCTGTTTGTCTAGGTGATATGGTTGCCTAACTGGGGGTGGAACGGAAACAAGATGTGGAGTCAAGAAAGTCCTATATTTATGACGTTGTTCTAGAATGATGTCAATTAAATCAGTACCCAGACCTCTCCATCTTCTCAGGAGTAAGTCTTGCAATAGATTATATAACGGACCTGGGTCGGATTGTTGGTTTTCATACTGTATAATGAGATGTTGGGTCATGTATATACCAGCTAGTCGCTGTTCTTCTGGAGTAAGACTTAAAAATGTTTGCACTACTGAATCATCTTTATATATGCTGTCATCCCCGGCCCACTGGACTGCGGACCGGGCTAGTTCCTGGTCACGTAAGGTATTGAGTTCGTGATAACCTACTCTTTCTTTCAGGATTTTATCAGTAATTTGGAAAATATGCTCAAGGGTACATCGTTCTGGTATCGGACAAAGGTATCGTTTCTTGTTTTCTAAACGGATGGGTCTGTCGAAGGGCCTATCAAGAGGATACTGTCTAGGTAGTTTCTCTCTACCTACGTACGCTAACAGGTCTCCCCTCGCCGGTTGCGAGGTTTCTGCTGGATTCTCTGGTTCTTCCTCATCTGAGGTTTCTTTATCGTCTGACTCGAGGTGCCTTTCAGATTCTCGTTGGGCATGTATTGCTACTATTACTTTACGGATCTTTCTAATCATAGCCTCTATACATTTCTCTTTATCATGTTTACAGTCTGCAATATTCTGACTCCATTTTGACAATCCCTCCATCTCTTCTTGCGGAAAGCTGGGCTGATCTTGTTCCCTTATCAAACAATTAATCAAAAATCGCAGTATTAAAGTTTTTGTCTCGACTTTATGATGTGCCATGGCTTCACGAATACACTCTGGTCTTTCTCCTGTTCTGATAAAATGATATATATTGTCTAGATGTTCTGGCATTTCTGGTAATAACATCAAATAATCTGTAACACGTCTTAAACGTAATGAGGCTAACATCATGGGTCCTGTTTTGCCAGTCACTGTATCATATCTGCAATCTGTAAGATGTTCTTTAAGCTTTTCGGCTGGGGTTGCTTTAGGCGTACGCTGCATTGCTAATTCTCTCATTGTCATTCGTTGTAAATGTGGCGGGGTGCGATAACCTCCTGTAGCACCTCCTGAAGCGGAAGCATGAGCATAACCTGACTGTAGGGTCGGTATCTGTAACGGGGTTGGACCCTGAGTAGCAGCGGGCCCAAAGGGATTAAGCGGATTAATACCAGGGGGAAAAGTAGGGGAAGTAACAACAGGTGCGGGAATCAGGTGACGTGGAGGGGTCGTGGTCAGATCAGCAGGGATCTGCTGTTGCGGATCTGGGGGCAGATTATTGTTAGCAGGTGGTACGGGTGGTACGGGTACATTGGTATATGCAGGAGCTACATCGTCTAAATATGAAGAAAGGAAAATGTCTGCTGCGGTCTTTTTATGACGTAATTTAGTTGGAACCAATGGAGGGGGCAGATCTTTCGGTATTTCCGGGGTCGCCTTGGGCAGGCCCTCGGCCAGAACTGGATACAGTCCTGTTATAATTGCATTACTTTGCCTGTCGTGTTGTTCCATTCTGACTCGCTGTCCTTCTTCTAGTAGTTCTTTTTCTTTGGCTTTTTCGGAATCCTCTCTACTTTTCTCTGCTTTTCTGAGTGCTTTCTCTGTCCGTCTATGTGATTCTTTACGCCATAATTCTATTGCGTCTTTCTGGGACTGTCTAGCTTTCTTTTTCCATAACGCTTCCTCCACTCTCATGATGCACTCGGCATCCCATGTCCCTGTAATGGGCCATCTCTGATTCTCTGCCAAGTCTTTGGTGTAATCCACCCACAAGTCTAAGTATAGTATGGCATCTAAGCCATGCTTGTGGTACATAAAGTGTCCAGGGGTGTCCCTAGGTGGGATGGGAACTGCTTCTTCGAGTATCCCTTTCCTAGTTCCTATCTGTCGTAACTTTGAAAACAAAGGCATTGCTGCCTCGATCTAGACGCAAACACAGTTAAGAAATGCAAACAATCATTCATACCACGACATTAAAACACATTGAAACATTTCGAACGAATACTGACTTCAACAAAAATGCTGAATGACTGAATAACTGAATACTAGATGCACTGCTAAACAGTACAGATACATTGCTAAAACAGTGCAGACCGGATCTGTGTACCCAAACCTGTCTTGACCGGACACAAATTAATGCACCCGTCTTGATGCGTCCCCAGCAACGGTACTCACCGGGAAGCACGGAACGGAAGGCCTCGGAAACTCGACTGGACTGGACCACTACGACGTCACTGCTGCTGCTGCGCACTACGCATGCGCCTCGACACTACAGGTGGGCCTCTCGATACCTCGGACACTGCTCTCTCGGCTGGGCTCTGGTCGGGATCCTCCGCACTCCTCACCGCCTCGTCTGGATGTCGACCGCAGTCTCCGTCACCTCCGTAGGCCTGAGGGAGATACAGGAAAACCTGCAGATGCGCATGGGGTCCGTCACGGCTGTAGTCGGGGGCAAAGCCTGCGACGCATCACCGGCGCGTGGGGTGGGGGAGGGGTTCCTATTCGGGCGCCAAATTATGTGGTAAATATTTTACCGTATACGAGTTTGCCATATAATTTCAGACAGGTATAAAGAATAGCTCAATCAAATGAGAGGCAGAGTCCGTGGTGTCTGAGTCATAAGGGCTTTAATCATAAATGACTCGAGTCATGGAAATCAATTCCATCAATACAAGGGTTCGGGTATGCAATGATGGCAGAAAGATGTCAACGATTTATTAACAGTACATGGCATATATAGTAAAATGACACAATAGCAGTGAATAAGTAGGCGTGACAAGTGAAATGTATATGATAAGAACACATGTGCGTAGCAAAAAGGCGTGAACAGGGGTGTGCACGGAGGCGTGTACTAGAAACGTCACAGAAAAGTGTCATAAGTGGGTGGATGTATAGAGAATTCTTGCAGAGTCAGCTGAAACCTGTGGCCTGAATGCGCGCGCAGCTAATATGACGTGTGATTGACGTGCATCTGGAGGAAGCTAAGGGTCTGACTTTTAGCACTAGTAGAGGAGACAGAAGTCTGGCATGTCAGGTCGACCTGTTCCTATAACATATCTGATATCTAGTATTTGGAGGATGTTTAATCTGGAGTAAAAGGTCTCTTGGGCAGAGGCTATTCTATACTGAATGTATGCGTGTCTAGGTGCAATGCGCGGAGCCAGGGGCCTACCATGGTAACGGAAGCAATGAATTTCATGAGGAAGACAGGAAGGCTTGGCCCTTGCTCTGCAGTCGGGGATATGTTTACCTATTTCACTAGACAGGAATGTGTTTTCGAGGAGGCTGAGCTGGCTACGCCGATAACTTGAAGGTAAAATACTGTTTTTGGCAGGCAGGCCAGGCCGAGCCAGGCACCGCTCGTTTGGCAGGAAGTAAGGCAGAGGTCAGGGATGCATCTCCATGCTGCAGCTTTCAGAGGCAGAGACAGAAGTGGCTTGAAGGCAGAAATCAGGGCCTAGCTCGGCAGAGCCAGGAAAAACGTGAAAGTGCACCATGTAAAGACGGTGGCACGGCATACTTAAGAACTGAATTATCAATCCATTCATGGTGGATCTGATAGAGGACATGTTAACGTTGGACGCAAATGTATTTGCGTCTTCAGATTCGGTTGTGGAGGGAAGTTACATGTACTTAAAACTTGTACATGGAGCCGTTGGGGTACACGTTAGGGGACACATTTGACCATAAAAATTTCAATTACCTCAACCCTGGGAAGCCTGGTCGACCGCCGGGTCGGCAGTCCTTGAGAGGGGGTTCTGTGGCGATTGCAAGGTCGAAAGGGCTGATTCCCTACCATGCACGGAAGACGGGAAGAGTCCTTCGGACTACAGCTACCAGACTGCCTTGGGGCCTTCTCCTCGGACTAAAGCCCCTCTTCGACAGGGGTAAGGTGCTTGTCAATAAACCTGCTTCTGGAGAGGAATGGCGGATGGTATTCCCCGCCGGATTCCAGCGTGAAGATTCGAGCCTCTGTTTTCTTGTACTGAACCTGGTGAAACCTTGACCTCCGAAGAAACCGGAGAGTGTTTGAGACAATCGTCACGCAGTACCTGTCGAAGGAGAGCGGGCTCGCCTCCTTCGTATCAACTCTTTTCCTGTTTAAAAGAGAAGCCACGTTGCACTTAAACGCGCAGAGTCGCGTTTCAATGGCACGTGAGTAAAAGAAAGCATTTGTGCTGTTCCTTGCGTCTGACTGAAAGACGCGTTCGGCGCACTTGCTTTCAGTATTAGGGGAAAATCCCTTAGTGTTTTGTGGGCACCGTGTATTTTCATTTCCGTGGGAGCCTGTTTGGAAAGAGCTGGACCTTTGTTCGGAATTAAGAATAGGTAGTGGAACATTTGGAAACGATCCTTGGAATTCGTGTTGTGACTACAACAACGCCCTGTTCGAAAGGAAGTAAAGAATCCTTCTTCTAGTGACTTTTTATGTTTTGGTGTTTGGCAGCATTCTAAGACTGTGCACCTATTGGAGAGGTGAGTTGGAGGAGGGAATGAACAATACCTTATATCCCTGGATAATAGAATAGTGAGTAATCTTCTGTTTTGTCGCCCTGTTATACAGAGTTGGAGGTCCTTTCCGACACAGCGCAGAGTGCCTACCACGCCATAGAGAGGAATACAGAAACCACAGCCTCTTTATTATTTTATTCCACGTCCCCTTTTCCCCCGGGGCACGAGTTCACGCAGGGAGTGTATTTTTTCTGCTGGGGTTCGTGTCGAGAGGGATTGGGGGGCTTAGCTTCGACCATTGTATCCGCTTGGCCCAAGAACAAGGTTAGTGGCGTTCTTTATTCATGCGCTGCTGCCAGTCCCGACACTGTCATTCAGACCAATCAGGCAAGATTGCATCTTACCTGTTCTACGATGCCTGCTTTGTGGAGAGGAAAGCATGTTGGGGGAACACCACGCTACTTACCTGACCTTACTGCCAACGGGCATTGCCGTGAGGGGAACGGCGGGAGCAGCACACGCCGGGAGGCAAAGGGAGGCGTCCCGAGAGAACGGACCACACTCCCCAGCACTCCCTCTGCCAGCAGCGCGCCCGTGACGGGCAGAGAGCGCCGGAGGCGCCAGATAAAGCCTGACCCCCCGGGAGCCCAGTGGGGGAACACCACGCTACTTACCTGACCTTACTGCCAACGGGCATTGCCGTGAGGGGAACGGCGGGAGCAGCACACGCCGGGAGGCGAAGGGAGGCGTCCCGAGAGAACGGACCACACTCCCCAGCACTCCCTCTGCCAGCAGCGCGCCCGTGACACGCAGAGAGCGCCGGAGGCGCCAGATAAAGCCTGACCCCCCGGGAGCCCAGTGGGGGAACACCACGCTACTTACCTGACTTTACTGCCAACGGGCATTGCCGTGAGGGGAACGGCGGGAGCAGCACACGCCGGGAGGCGAAGGGAGGCGTCCCGAGAGAACGGACCACACTCCCCAGCACTCCCTCTGCCAGCAGCGCGCCCGTGACGCGCAGAGAGCGCCAGAGGCGCCAGATAAAGCTTGACACCCCCTCTCGCCCCGCGAGTCGCACGCGGGAGCGACCGGGAGAAGCTCGGGACAAGGGCGGGGCCGTCTGTGGCCATCAGGGGCCAGAAGAGGCCGGGCAGGGCCACCCCCCTTGGCACGAACTGTGAGTACTGTTTAACGACACACCGTGGAAAATCCTTTTGTTCCCCTTGTTTTAAATAATAATCACCTGTGACTGTCAATCAAGCCCTGAAATGTCAGTCCAAAGTACACTACCGGACAATTACTTACTGAAAGTGGTCTCCAAAATCAACAGCGACAGAAGGAAATCACTAGGAAAAAGTACTATTGCTGACCCCCCTTTGATCCTGTCTGCTGATGCAAATAACTATATTAACTCAGATAATACTGTTAATGAGATGGTCGCTCCTGTTGAGCTTGATAATACTATCAATAGTATTAATGTTGAAGTGACCAAGGTTTCAGACAAGTCGATAGTGGGGGATGATGACCAATGTTGTAATGTTGGGGGGACACCTCAGCAATCTGGGAGGGCTTCCAAATTTATGCGAGCCTGTAGAAAAACAGCCCCCAAGTGAGGTAGTCATATCTCAAGAAAGAAAAAAGACACCATACAATTGGAACATACCGAGGACTTAGGAACTCCGACCCAAGATAAGTTTCCATTAAGCCTGACCAAATTGACTCACTAATGAGTACTATTCTCAGTAAATTTAGTATGGTGGTAGAGCCATTGCTAACTAAAATAGGAGATCTCCAGGAGGAAGTAGCTAGGTTAAGGGGTATGGTGGGCAAGCATGCTGACAACCTAGAAAAGTCTTTAGCCCACATCAAAAAGACAACTTGTCCAGCCACTGCTCCCACTAAAGACAAGGAGCAGCCACAAGCCTCAACTAGTGCCCCTCCCATTACCACCAGGAAACACTCTTCTAAAGAACCACTGAAACCACTACCCACATTGACTCAGGAGGCAGGTAGATCTTCAAAGCAATCTAACAATGGGGTAACAAGCTCATTGCCGGGTGTCAAATTATCAGCCCCATGCAAGTATCGGCACCTGTGGTGCCAGTTCCATCTGATACAACGGGAGGATCTAATGGGGTGACCACTAGGATATGTAGACGCCCAGTTGATCTTCCACCCGACTGTGTACCTTACGTTGTGGTATTAACTAACGTCCCCATACTCACTCAGCCCCCAAACGATTATGAGACACCTGATTCCTTGAGGAATAAAACCATCTCCTGGTTAAACCGTCATTGTGGCTATCCAGTCGGCTATTCCGACCAAATTATTTCCATCAGAAGAGTCAACTGGATAGGTAATACCAAAAAAGTCGGTGGGGGGGATTGTGTGATAATTAATTTTAAGCACCCACAACATGTGGCGACTGTCTTGCTTAGAGCGGCCGCAATCACACAGTCGGAGACTGAAGTAGTTGCTAGACCATTGGGCTACTTTTATAATCATCTTGGTGGGCAACCTCCCGCTAACTGTAAGGAGAGGGTACCGAGTAATTCTACCTATCCATCTATGGTAAACAGACCAGTGATGCCTAATTTCTTCTTTGGTCCACAAAATGGTCTATTCACCCCACTGTTGCATATGGGGAATTCTATGTTAGGGGGGAATGTTTCCTTAATGCATACCCCCAACCCATTTGTACCTTTTGGTAGCACCCCTTTGTACAATAATAGAATGGTTTACCAGGTCCCAACCCAGAACAGGTTTCAGTCCCTGAGTTACCTAGATCAGAATGACTGACATGAGATTGACCCTCCTAGGGATGTAGGAAATAGTACCCTTAATGAAGAAGTTATTTTGTCAATAGATGAAACGGGTAATGATGTGTGCTTGAACTGTACGTTGACAGGGGGTGACATCCCAAATTTTATACCAAACATAGAGCCTTTTATTATAGAGAATAACATGTCCATACCTAGTGTTGAACAGCCTAATGTTAGCCAAGAGAGAGTGAAGGTAACTTGTCCCATTGCTAGCTGGAACATTGCTGGAATTGCGGGCAAGGAGGATGCATTAGGCTGGAAGGATTTTGTGCATCTATTCGATATCCTGTGCTTACAGGAAACCTGGTGCAAAAATTTCAAAGGCATTGATGGGTATGTGTCTTATGAGCTCCCAGCACTGCCCTCAACCCATGGTAGAGCTAAAGGTGGGTTGATGGTGCTAATTTCTGTCAAATTACCCATCTCAGTGAAAAAATTTGTTAATGTGGGGGCGCATTCGCAAATTTTATGGCTTACACAAGAAATTGGCAGAAATATCCTTTTGATAAATTTCTATAATAATGTTTTTGATAACACTAGATACGTAGCAATTAATGAATTAGATACGGCAGTGAGTAATTTCGTGAAGAATTTTAATGGTATATTTGAGTTTATTTTTGTGGGGGATTTTAATGTTCCTGTGTGCCCATTATCCACCCAGAAGGTTTGCGGTGTGTATAACCGACTGGGGGAAGCTGAAGTCCATTTTCCTCATCACACCTACGGGGAAACCTTGAATAATTTTCTGATACAATATGACATGGAAATTATGGACAACGCTAAAAACGACATGGGTGAAAATATACCAACTTTTAAAGGAAGGGGCGCGAATACCACTATTGATTTTATGTGCATGTCTTCAACCATTGCTCCGCTATGCCCAAGGTGATAGATATTATGTTGAGTGACCATAACTGTTTGATTACTGAATTAACTTTCTGGAAAAATTATCATGTCTGTGAACAGGGTATCATTGCCAATATCGAACCGCATACACAGAATGGACATAGACTGAGGTGGAAAGGGGAAAAAGCGGACATAACATCAGATTCCATTATTTCTAGTTGCCTGATGGAGATCACGGCAATCTTAGAACAGGAAGACACCTCGTCCGACAGTATCGATCACTTTAACATGATTAATTCAATCATCAATAAAAAGTTTACTAAAGAGGCTGGGTCTAAAGCTAGGTGTATAAGGGGCTGGATTGACCATGCTTGCTTTACTGCCCGGAATAACCTTAAAGAGGCTCTTGCAGCAAAACCAAGGGACAAGGATCTGGTGGTCCAACTTAGACAGGGATATAACACTACCCTCAAACGTAGAAAAGCTGAATTACAGCAAGAAGCCTGGGATAATCTCACCCAAGCTGCGGACACAAATAATTGTACCCTGTTCTGGTCCACGGTGAACAGTCCATTCCTAAAGCGCTGGGACGCCTCGTTGCTGGGGTAGCCATGCGCTATATAAGAGTTACGTAACATAACATAACATAACATAAAAGATGACAAGGTCCCAGAACTCACATTTAATGTGAGCATGGACTCGTGGATCCAGCATTTTTCTAACATCTTTGACTCTAGTAATTTAACAGATTTCCATGGAGAAAGGTGGCCCATCCTAGCCTTAGATATTACCATTGGAGAAACCATGGCTAGTATAAGATCTAGTAAAGGAGGTAAGGCCCAGGGGCCGGATGGCGTTCCCATAGACGTGTATAAGACTGCGCCAGATATTTGGGGACCACTGCTTACCAAAATCTTTAATACAGCTATCTGCTGTAAAATACTGTCTACTTGGGAAGAGTCAATAATCATCCCCATTTATAAGAAAGGAGACCGGGGGGATGCTAAAAATTATCGACCTATATCCTTACTGGACTCATCTGTTAAAATTATGAGTAGGGTCCTCCTTGTAAGACTAGAGGAGTGGGTAGAATCAAATGAGATCCTAAGTAATTGCCAGTTTGGCTTTAGGAAAGGCCGCGGTACTATTGAACAGTGCCTGAACTTAGAGCTACTAGTGGGAAAATACACCCAGGCGAAAAAAGGGTCGCTTTATCTATGTTTCGCTGACCTTAGTAGCGCTTTTGATTTGGTAGATCACGCAATATTATGGGCCAAATTATTGGAAATGGGTGCACCTGAAGGCATTATATATTTCTTAGCCCGACTGTATGAAAAGCTCCGCACCAGCGTCCGCTATGGACCCAATGGGGAATGTACTCCTAAGTTTGGGATTGGAAGAGGTATTAGACAGGGGTGCGTTTTAGCACCCCTGCTTTTTACCCTCTTTATTAATGAGGTCGAATGTGCCCTGCAGGCAGTCGCTGCGGATGCCCCTAGAGTCAATAACTTTAACATACCTGTATTACTCTATGCGGACGACGCAGTGTTACTGTCTAGGACACCCCTGGGTCTCCAACGTCTGATGGATTGTTTTGTATCCTTCATTAAGAATAGGAAACTGGTGATCAATAAGTCTAAGACATATGTAATGGAATGTAGTTCGGGAAAAGCAAAAATTAGAGGTAAAACCCACTATGTTATTGATGGTGAACCAGTTAAAAAAGTTGAACATTTTTGCTATTTGGGAATTACCTTTTCTAATAATGGGAGTTGGGCCACCGAACATAAAGTAGTCAGAACTAAGATGATCAGGAGTTCTAATGGGGTCTTTTTGTTTGCCAAGAAGTTGGGGAATAGACGTATTAAAGACATGTTAAACATCTACCAAGCTAAATGTCTCTCTGCGGCCCTTTATGGGGCAGGTGTCTGGGGTGTGTCATCTGCTAAGAGCCTTCAGGTAGAGGAAAACCTCTTCCTGAAAAAGCTCTTGTGTTTACCCAAGTCTACTTCCAATTCCTTGGTTCATAACGAAACAGGGATCCAAGCCCTAAATGATCTGATTATGCTAAGGCCCATACTATTGTGGCGCTCTATCTGGCTCAGTGATGGTACCTCATTGAACAGAGCAATTATCAAGGACTGTTTTTTACTGGACCAGCACTTAAAGATCCCCTGGATCAAATATATTATTGAATGTTCACAATAATTATTTGGGATCAATGTGCTGATGGACCCTTACAGTCTCTCGGAAATCCCCAAATCTAATGTGAAAACAATCTTTTTAAATCACTGTAATGAAAGGCATCTTCTAGAGGATTCCAAGTTAACTACATGTGTACTGTACAATAGCATGAATGAATTTATTGGTTTTAGCCCATATCTGTCACAGGTAACAAGAACCACGCACCAGTTTGTACTAACCAGAATGAGGATGGGTATAGTACATTATCTGGTTGCGTGCCCAAACATTAAAATGCGCCCTACTGGCCCCTGTGAATGTGATAATAAAACTGAACAAAGCACTAAGCACTTTTTATTAACATGCGAACTGTATAGGGAGTTACGGAAATTCTACTTGAAGCCATTATTTAATAGATTTGGAGTGAGAAATACTTCGGATGCTATGAGACTGCTTTTTAATTTGAATCATCCGGACATTTGCTTTTTTACCGCTTCTTTTTTGCTTAAAGCTATTAGCGCCAGGAAAAGTATGCGTTTTTAAATCATTTTTAAATATTTATTCCATCCCCCTCTGGATATTTTGTATCATGTGTTATTTCTCGGAGATATGTATTGTTTAATGTATTGTTTGTAATTAATAATTGTATATTTTATATCATGTGTTTTCTTTAATGAATTATGTATGAATTGTCTGTATTATATGTGCTTTTATGGACATGTTTTTTAAATGCTCCGAATAAAGCTTTATGAAATGAAATGCATGTTGGATATCTGTCTAAAACTTCCATCAGCACTGCCAACGGATGTTGATGCTTTGCTTGGTTCAGTAACGGCTCATGCATTGTGTTGCCCCCTATGGATACCAATCCTGAATACGGCATGCATTGAGGTCTCACTGGCAATTCCAGCTGAGGGTGAGATACGCAGACCAACAGGCATACAGGTACCATCTACTGCAAACATTGGTAATGCGACTGACGCTGGCAGTGATGTTTCTCATCTGCGAATTATTGATCTACTTAATGAAGTGGTTCAACTTTCACCTACTGTGGTAGACGATTTCTTTGCCAGCTTAGAAGATTTAATGTTTTCTCCTGACACCGAAAATAACTTTTGTAGTTAGCACAAAGCGTTCTATCACTCTGAATTCGAACTTTGCTTTTTCAAAAGAAAAACTTCTAACTTCGGAACTCTATTTTTCTACGATTTGATTTGACTTTTTTCCAAAACTGAATTTTGGCACAAAGCAATCTGCTTAAAGTAGAACTATCCTTAGAGAACAAGAATTCTTTAAATACTTCCTAGAGAAAATATTTACCTAATCCACAAACCAAATTAGTTTATATATCCGGCTATGGAATGGTCTTGGTTTTATTTTTCTCTCTGTATTAAGAGCCATTTCATAAATATATTTTCATGATTCATTCAGGTTACATGCTTACAGTGAAATCATTGCCTTTAAATGCGTACTGTACAAATGCTCATTTTATGTGTACAACCATTTTCAAATGCATTTTTTGTATTTTTGGAGGGGATTGTAACACATGCTTTAGATATGTTTTAGGGCTTAGATTTAGTAATGTGGAACATAATAAAGTGGAGTGGGTGTTGTATAGCATTTTAGGACCCTAGTGTATTTTCCGGATTCATGCCCTTGCGGATTGCGGGCGTGTGTGTGTTGTGTGGATCGTCCTGAGGCGGAAGCCGGGACCTGCCAGTGACTTTTCGAGTGTTGACAATTGTTACTGTGTTTTAATTTTCGTCTCTGCTGCCCAGTATTTTAAACTTATTGCTCTTGCTATTTTGCACTTGGTCTCACCTACATTGGAGACTCTTCCCCCTGGGTCCCGCCATCTTGGGTGGTGCGGTGGTCCTATGGCCCCGTCCCATGTATCTTACTGAAGGACAACTGCATGTGAACAATAGGGATTGGTACAGACCGTCTAAAGAAGATCCTGTCTTTGCCATTCAGGACAAAATAGCCAAAATCACACAGAGAGCCTTAGACGAAGGCTATCTAGGACCTAAGGAGCATGAATTCCTAAATAAAAAAAGTCACCAAGAACGCCAATACTTTATTTCTTACCCAAGATTCATAAGAACGACAGGGTGCCACCTGGGAGACCCATCGTGTCCAGATGCGAATCGGTGTTAGAACCGATATCCAAATACATTGATTACTTTTTAAAACCATGTATAGAACAAGTGAAATCGCACTTGAGGGACACCACTGATTTCATCACTAGGATTGAGGGACACACATTCAATGAATCAATGGAGTTGATGGTGACATTGGATGTCGCTTCGTTATACACGCAAATACCGCAGGACGAGGCTCTTGAGGTCATTGAATTCTATCTAGAACAACGAGAAAGACCCCACCGGGTACCCTCCACATTTATTGTAGCATTGGCTGAAATAACTCTTCGGAGCAATTATTTCAGATTCAAGAGTGATTTTTTCATACAAATCAAGGGGACAGCCATGGGGTGTCCTTATGCGCCGGAGTTGGCGGTGCTCTACATGGCACAATATGAAGAAAGATTTATCTACAAGGACAACCCCTACTCACACCATATTATTCAATGGTTGAGATATATAGATGACGTCTGGCTCCTGTGGCAGGGGAGCCAGACGGAACTAGATCAATTCTATACATGGCTTAATTTCAGACACCCTGATATTAAATTCACGCTGAACTCCAGTTCTAAAGAAATGAATTTCCTTGACGTCACAGTAGGCACCAGCAGTTCTAGGCTGACAGCCTCTTTGCACAAGAAGAAAACAGACAGGAATACAATCCTTCATTATACCAGCTCACACCCACAAAGCCTTAAGGATAATTTACCTTACGGTCAATTGCTCAGAATTAGACGCAATTGCACAAGTCTGCAAGACTTTGACTCACACGCAACAAGATTCTGCAATGAGATGGCTGACAGAGGATACCCTCAAAAAATTGTTGAAACATGCAAAAAATAGGGCCAAATTTACCCCGAGAGATACACTCCTGCAGGTTAAAGAGAAAAAGGTACTAGACAAATTGGTGTGTGTGACAACCTTTGGTCAACACACAAACCAATTCAAAAACATCATAAGAAATAATTGGCACTTATTGGAAACATTAGAGTACCCCCTGTCCAAACCCATCTTTGCAATGCGGAAAAACACGAGCATCGGACAACACCTTATCAAAGCGGACAGTCACATTCCTCCACCCAAAAGTGACCTTATCGCTCAGTGGAACTTGAAACCTGTAAGTGGGCACCATAAATGTGGTAACTGTGTATCATGTTCTACAACTATAGAAGGAGACACCTTCACCAACCGTGGCATCAAGTGGAAACACGATGCTTTTACAAATTGCAGGACTCGTAACATCGTCTATGCAGTGGTCTGCCCATGCAACAGAGTATATATTGGTAAAACAAATCAAGCCATCAATGCCAGAATAACACAACACCGTTCTCGCATTAAGAAAAAAGTCATGACTGCACCCATGGTGGAACATTTTTTAGACAATAACCACACTGAAAATGATTTCAAATGGACACCACTAGTTTAGTTAGACCCTAAACGTTATCCAGATGTTGAAAACATGTTACTTCGCAAGGAGGCATATCTAATACTAAGATTTGACAGTGTGAATAAGGGTCTTAACACTCTTAGTGAGATCAATCAGGCATAAACCCATATCCTGGACTTCAATTCCCATAAGGCACCAGCAACCATAGTAGCTCTGATTGGACGAGAGCGGATCACATGTCTTTATTTTTGTGAGCACCGGCGCTGCCTCGGACAACCAAATACAGAGTGTGCCGGTTGGAAGCAGGATGTACCAGCGGAGCTCTCCGCGTTGATTTATGGTAAGAACATGACCCCTGCACACTAAGACCCGCTTCTGCCCTGTTGCTTTCACGGAAAGCGCAACAAAGTAAAACTAGTGACACTTCCTTTCTCCTTGCTCCATAGAACGGACACCGCGCTGTTCCCAATACCGGTGAGGATTTTCCCGCCCGTGTTGATTCATTCAAAAGTAAGTTCCCCATGCGAGGCGCCTGTGCCTCTGTGCAAGTCAATTTCAATTGAGATCGATTCCAACCCCTCTTTCCCAATTTATCTCCTAGGAGAAAATAATGCGCCAGCATTGAAAATTAATTTCCGTTACTGGCACACCAGCCTTAGGGTTGTGAAGACTAAAGGTAACTTTTAAACCCTTGTTCATCGCTATCTGGTAGTATCAACCCAAGCACAATGGATTACTGATACCAATCTTGCTCTGTTGCAGCCCAGACCCGCCTGTCATAGACGATATTTCCAAACAGAGGCCACTTGGGGCAATAAACTAAAAGGTATGCCGCACCATGATGCTAGATTGGCTAGAGGACTAAGTTTGTTAAACAAACATTTCTCATTTCTTTTTACAAACAGTTCCCATGGACTAGAATCACACCGCCCTGATGAGAATCCTGCAAATAACGTAACAGGATTCGAAACGCGTCGGCATTTGACTTGACATTAGTGGTCTATGTCAGTTATGTATAAAATGGGCTTTCTTTCTGAATACTAGAGAATTAGAAAAATGAATTCAGTTCATGAGTAGGGAGTCGATCTTTGAAAAATATTTCCTCCCGCTCCTCCTTACATTTGTGATTTTCTATTGTGAATTGTTGATTAGGTTTTCTCACTTTGTTTTTGATTTATTATGTCCATGCATAAACTGTATATGTACGACTAAATGTTTTTTCTTTAAATGTTTTTCACTTAAACCCTTGCACTGTATATATGCACAAATCGTTTTCTGAATCACATATGGCTAGAAATGAAGTTGATGGTGATTCATTGTCTGTTTTTGTATAATGAAAAATTGTTCAACTAAGTATTGACTCAATGACAAAAAGTTATTGTCTGGGTAAACTAATAAAAGAATTGTTTATCCGTAATCATTCAGTGTTTAATTCATAAACTTGGAGGCATAGGCAAATCTTTTTTATTCACGCTAGTGTGGCCCTACCTACCCTCCCTCCCATTGGGCCCAACCACCATTGTTGGTTTAGTTTTCTGAGCGGGCACCGCCCGAGTGGTTCGGGAGTGATGTTTACAACGTCTTTCGCAAAATCTTAGTCAGCATTAAGGCTGTCGCAAGGGTCTCCACTCTTGCATAGCATGGCAGACAACGATACACTGTCCTTCACGGAAAGCCACATTCAAAACCTCATTGAGTCCTCGCCATTCTCATCTATCACCCTTAGCACCTCAGCCAAACAACAAAATGAGGCAGATAAACTGACACGGCTTCAGAAGAAGCATATTAGAACTGAACTTCACGGTTACTTTCTACTTAAACACCTTAAAGCAGGCACTATTCCTTGGGGCCTTCAGGTCAAGAACATTCCCGTAATCTTCACGGAGGACGCAGATTACAAGAAGGGCTTTAGCCAAATTAACACCAAATGCAGTAGAGATCTAATGGTACACACCATCGAGACAGCTCAACGCATCTGTAGTCAGGAAGAGAAGGAAATTGAAGAGTTAATTAAAAATATCAATGACACTCAAACCACTAGTGATGCAAAGATACTCCTAGATAAAATAGAAAAAGAAATTGCATCATTCAAAGGTTACTCCCTGAATATCAAATCAGCACAATTTGATAAAGATTCAAAATCCTTCCGACTGGAACAAGTGTATCCCTTCCTCAGAGAAGACTTTTATACCTCGGGGGAGTCGAGAGGGGCCTTAAATACATTTCAAGGAAGATCTAGAAATAAATTCATAACATTCTCGGACACTACCTCATCCGACTCTTCCTCTGACTCCAGACAATCAAATTCCAAAACACGAGGTGCAGGAAGGGGATCAACTCCTTTTTTAGCCAGGGGCAGTCAAACACGACCGCGCTTCAAGCAACCATGGCAAATGCGCACTCGCAACAAAAATTACAACAACTAGATTCATCCACCATTGTAAATCTCTCTGATAAAGTTCTAAATAGGGATGAGGAAATGCTTCTTGACCCAGGTCTCAAATTTGTCCCTACTAAAAGAACAGACTTTACAAAAATGAAACTGGAGGCACTTGACTTCTGTCGCAAAGTCAGGCTGAAAGCCTATTTTGCAGGGGCCGAAATGACGTCAACACAGGAAATTACTGGATTGAGGGTTAAATCCAGGTTCACTCCGACTATAAACATTCCGAAACAAATAATTGCTTTCGAACAAGCGGTCTTGTCCTCCCTCACCAAACTTGAGAAGAAAAGCAGTTTTGTCAAAAACAACATCAGTAAAGGAATCCAAAAGGCAATTGGTGATCTAAAGTCTGACACATCAATTGTTATAAAGCAGGCAGACAAGGGTGGTGCGGTGGTCCTATGGCCCCGTCCCATGTATCTTACTGAAGGACAACTGCATGTGAACAATAGGGATTGGTACAGACCGTCTAAAGAAGATCCTGTCTTTGCCATTCAGGACAAAATAGCCAAAATCACACAGAGAGCCTTAGACGAAGGCTATCTAGGACCTAAGGTGCATGAATTCCTAAATAAAAAGTCACCAAGAACCCCAATACTTTATTTCTTACCCAAGATTCATAACAACGACAGGGTGCCACCTGGGAGACCCATCGTGTCCGGATGCGACTCGGTGTTAGAACCGATATCCAAATACATTGATTACTTTTTAAAACCATGTATAGAACAAGTGAAATCGCACTTGAGGGACACCACTGATTTCATCACTAGGATTGAGGGACACACATTCAATGAATCAATGGAGTTGATGGTGACATTGGATGTCGCTTCGTTATACACGCAAATACCGCAGGACGAGGCTCTTGAGGTCATTGAATTCTATCTAGAACAACGAGAAAGACCCCACCGGGTACCCTCCACATTTATTGTAGCATTGGCTGAAATAACTCTTCGGAGCAATTATTTCAGATTCGAGAGTGATTTTTTCATACAAATCAAGGGGACAGCCATGGGCTGTCCTTATGCGCCGGAGTTGGCGGTGCTCTACATGGAACAATATGAAGAAAGATTTATCTACAAGGACAACCCCTACTCACACCATATTATTCAATGGTTGAGATATATAGATGACGTCTGGCTCCTGTGGCAGGGGAGCCAGACGGAACTAGATCAATTCTATACATGGCTTAATTTCAGACACCCTGATATTAAATTCACGCTGAACTCCAGTTCTAAAGAAATGAATTTCCTTGACGTCACAGTAGGCACCAGCAGTTCAAGGCTGACAGCCTCTTTGCACAAGAAGAAAACAGACAGGAATACAATCCTTCATTATACCAGCTCACACCCACAAAGCCTTAAGGATAATTTACCTTACGGTCAATTGCTCAGAATTAGACGCAATTGCACAAGTCTGCAAGACTTTGACTCACACGCAACAAGATTCTGCAATGAGATGGCTGACAGAGGATACCCCAAAAAATTGTTGAAACATGCAAAAAATAGGGCCAAATTTATCCCGAGAGATACACTCCTGCAGGTAAAAGAGAAAAAGGTACTAGACAAATTGGTGTGTGTGACAACCTTTGGTCAACACACAAACCAATTCAAAAACATCATAAGAAATAATTGGCACTTATTGGAAACATTAGAGTACCCCCTGTCCAAACCCATCTTTGCAATGCGGAAAAACACGAGCATCAGACAACACCTTATCAAAGCGGACAGTCACATTCCTCCACCCAAAAGTGACCTTATCGCTCAGTGGAACTTGAAACCTGTAAGTGGGCACCATAAATGTGGTAACTGTGTATCATGTTCTACAACTATAGAAGGAGACACCTTCACCAACCGTGGCATCAAGTGGAAACACGATGCTTTTACAAATTGCAGAACTCGTAACATCGTCTATGCAGTGGTCTGCTCATGCGACAGAGTGTATATTGGTAAAACAAATCAAGCCATCAATGCCAGAATAACACAACACCGTTCTCGCATTAAGAAAAAAGTCATGACTGCACCCATGGTGGAACATTTTTTAGACAATAACCACACTGAAAATGATTTCAAATGGACACCACTAGTTTGGTTAGACCCTAAACGTTATCCAGATGTTGAAAACATGTTACTTCGCAAGGAGGCATATCTAATACTAAGATTTGACAGTGTGAATAAGGGTCTTAACACTCTTAGTGAGATCAATCGGGCATAAACCCATATCCTGGACTTCAATTCCCATAAGGCACCAGCAACCATAGTAGCTCTGATTGGACGAGAGCGGATCACATGTCTTTATTTTTGTGAGCACCGGCGCTGCCTCGGACAACCAAATACAGAGTGTGCCGGTTGGAAGCAGGATGTACCAGCGGAGCTCTCCGCGTTGATTTATGGTAAGAACATGACCCCTGCACACTAAGACCCGCGTCTGCCCTGTTGCTTTCACGGAAAGCGCAACGAAGTAAAACTAGTGACACTTCCTTTCTCCTTGCTCCATAGAACGGACACCACGCTGTTCCCAATACCGGTGAGGATTTTCCCGCCCGTGTTGATTAATTCAAAAGTAAGTTCCCCATGCGAGGCGCCTGTGCCTCTGTGCAAGTCAATTTCAATTGAGATCGATTCCAACCCCTCTTTCCCAATTTATCTCCTAGGAGAAAATAATGCGCCAGCATTGAAAATTAATTTCCGTTACCGGCACACCAGCCTTAGGGTTGTGAAGACTAAAGGTAACTTTTAAACCCTTGTTCATCGCTATCTGGTAGTATCAACCCAAGCACAATGGATTACTGATACCAATCTTGCTCTGTTGCAGCCCAGACCCGCCTGTCATAGACGATATTTCCAAACAGAGGCCACTTGGGGCAATAAACTAAAAGGTATGCCGCACCATGATGCGTGTATAGCTCATGAATAGAATTGGCTAGAGGACTAAGTTTGTTAAACAAACATTTCTCATTTCTTTTTACAAACAGTTCCCATGGACTAGAATCACACCGCCCTGATGAGAATCCTGCAAATAACGTAACAGGATTCGAAACGCGTCGGCATTTGACTTGACATTAGTGGTCTATGTCAGTTATGTATAAAATGGGCTTTCTTTCTGAATACTAGAGAATTAGAAAAATGAATTCAGTTCATGAGTAGGGAGTCGATCTTTGAAAAATATTTCCTCCCGCTCCTCCTTACATTTGTGATTTTCTATTGTGAATTGTTGATTAGGTTTTCTCACTTTGTTTTTGATTTATTATGTCCATGCATAAACTGTATATGTACGACTAAATGTTTTTTCTTTAAATGTTTTTCACTTAAACCCTTGCACTGTATATATGCACAAATCGTTTTCTGAATCACATATGGCTAGAAATTAAGTTGATGGTGATTCATTGTCTGTTTTTGTATAATGAAAAATTGTTCAACCAAGTATTGACTCAATGACAAAAAGTTATTGTCTGGGTAAACTAATAAAAGTATTGTTTATCCGTAATCATTCAGTGTTTAATTCATAAACTTGGAGGCATAGGCAAATCTTTTTTATTCAATCTTGGGTGAGGAGGCGGCTGAGCAGACTAGTGCTCCGCTCCTCCCGCCCCTTCCGACATTAAAACCCGAGCATTTCCGCATCACGCTGATTGCGAGCGTGTGTGTGTTGTGTGGATCGTCCTGAGGCGGAAGCCGGGACCTGCCAGTGACTTTTCGAGGGTTGACAATTGTTACTGTGTTTTAATTTTTGTCTCTGCTGCCCAGTATTTTAAACTTATTGCTCTTGCTATTTTGCACTTGGTCTCACCTACATTGGAGACTCTTCCCCCTGGGTCCCGCCATCTTGGGTGAGGAGGCGGCCGAGCAGACTAGTGCTCCGCTCCTCCCGCCCTTTCCAACATTAAAACTAAGCCTGGGCGGAGAACTACGCTCCGTTCGCGGAGTTTGCGAAGTTTCGGCAACTTCGCACTTCGCGGAGAACGCGAAGCTGTTGCCTACTTCGCAATCTACAGCGTAGCGTAGTAGTTTTTCTTCCTCGCTCGCTTAATAGCATTCTCGCGTGCGAAGTAATGACTTACCGTGGTTCTGCGTTCGCTTTCTTGCTTTTCTCTCCCGGTCGCACAATGTTTGGAATCCAGCCGCACAATCCAACCTGACTGTGAGAACGCGATAACGTCATTCGGACGCGCGAACACGTCATTAGGACGCGCAATCTACCTTACAGCGCTATGTAGGTAAGATCGTGTTTCCGAACACGCAGAAACTGCAATCTGGCACAGAATATCTCTCGAGCATGTTAACATTTTTTCTAAAATGTTCATTTAACCCCTCAGATTGTGATTTGGCTGTATTTTTTTGGGCTAGGACTCCTCTTTTTGTTTCTACTCTTTTTTTCAAGAGAAAGGACGTGCCCAAGAGTGTCCAACTTCCTGTTCCTGTCCACCAGGTTCCTCCCAGTGCTTTGTCCATGTGGTGTTCACTTTCATTTGGAATTGGAGCTGGAAGGATCACTCTTTGTGTTTGTCTGCTGCATCATAGCATTTAATTGGATTTATTGAGGAATTTTGGATTTGAACTTTTCTTTCACAAGTAAGTTTGAGAATTGGTGTACTGTATAAATGTTTTTTTTTTTTAACTACAGTTTTCTGTGCTTCTTAATCTTTCGTAAATATTATTATTGGGGGAGGCCTGTACTGTTTTGGTATGTTTGCACAGTGCTACAACGCGACCTTACAGTTTTTGTCTTCTTCGCGCGCTCAATGTGCATGCTCGGACTCGCGATCACGACGTTTTATACAGTTCGCAGTGCCGAACACGCCAAATTTGCATTCTCGCAAGCAATATCTCTTGAGTTGCCTAAAACGCTCCCGAAAATGTAGATGCTGTTCATTTTGCTAAAAGAAACTCCTCAGGTTGTCATTTGCTTGTAGTTTTTGGAACATGGACCACTTACTGTTTCTGTCCTCTATGTATCTTGTTGTTTGAGGGTGGCCTGACCATGTGGGCGGCTTGGTGGCGGCCATTTTGTCAAGCCAAGCATTGTCCTTTTGCCATAGGCATGTATTGTCTATTTGTCTGTCTTCTCTTTCTTTTCATGTTTTTGGGGGTGGCCAGGCCATGTGGGGGCGGCCATTTTCCATGTGGAGGGCGGACATTTTAATTCCTGGTACTAGTAGCAGCCTCTGTGTTTTTGCCATAGGCCTCCAAGCTACTAGAGTCCTCCTCATCATGGGTGCATGAAAGTTGTTCAATTGTTATAGGGGTGTTTAAGTTGTAAGTCTAACATCATGTAGGTCATGGATGGCTTTGGATTAATTAGTAAAATGTGTCTTTGGTGTTGAATTGCAGGTTTTGGTTGTGTTGAATAATATGGCTTTTTCCTGCGCACTAGGTAACCCTAGAATTTGCTCGCGTAGTTTTGGTAAGTTTGCACAGTGCTGCAACGCGACCTTACAGTTTTTATCGTCTTCGCGCGCTCAATGTGCGTGCTCGGGGGCGCGATCACGACGTTTTGTTCAGTTCACACTGCCGAACACGCCAAATTTGCATTCTCGCGAGCAATATCTCTCGAGTTGCCTAAAACTTTCCCGAAAATGTAGATGCTGTTCATTTTGCTAATAGAAACTCCTCAGGTTGTCATTTGCTTGTAGTTTTTGGAGCATGGACCACTTACTGTTTCTGTCCTCAATGTACCTTGTTGTTAGACGGTGGCCTGACCATGTGGGCAGCTTGGTGGTGGCCATTTTGTCAAGCCAAGCATTGTCCTTTTGCCATAGGAATGTATTGTCTATTTGTCTGTCTTCTCTTTCTTTTCATGTTTGTGGGGGTGGCACTGGCCAGGCCGTGTGGGGGCGGCCATTTTGTGTGACCTTCCATCCTGGTTGCCGCAGGCCTACAAAGTTGTGTAATTTTTTGCTGCCATTAGGCCTAGAGTCCCAGAGATAGTCAGTGGGGATGCTTGATGTAGCGGTTTCCATTTTGTCTGTTACATTTAACATCATTTAGGGCATGGGTGGCAATGCATTGAATTTTCAAATGTGGTGTTTGGGGTGTAGTTAACTGTTTGGGTGAAAACTCCAAATGCCTTTGTTGTTTGTGTTGTTGTGTAACTTTCAAACCTTGTAGCCATGGGGATTTTCTTTTTTGCATTAAGCTGAGATGTATGCATCCTCTGGCCATATAGGGAGGGATATAGGCCTGGTTGAGTTTATTTTTTCTGGCCTTTGCCCTTTACCCATGTACCTGTGATGAGTGCCCATGTGGAGCTGTGGTGGTAGTAGTAGTGTGCTGTTTTGTATTTGACAAATTGGCCTGTGTCTTGCCATTGTTCCTGTTGGCTTACTACTGTTCACATCCCCATTGCTATCTGCTGCAGGTCACTGATGCTGCATCCATGATGCACAAATTATGGATAAACAAGTTCCGCTTCCACTACATTTGCATTTTAATTCTTTGCTATTCTTACTCTTACTGGATGTACTAATACTTCTAGTAGTAATTAAAGCTAAAATAAATCCATATTCGACTGATGTTGTTCTGCCTTCTTTGCTTGTAGGTGCACAAAAGACTGAAGAGGAGGTGTCTGTCATCATTCATCGCCTGTTCTACTGCCAGACGGACGTCCTTCTGTACTACGTCACGTGTGGTGTGAGTGACTAACCTGACCAGACATCATTCTCAGCAACTTGTGCAACTGAGTGCTGCTGCTGACATCTGAAGAAGATGGGCCCAAAGAAAGCAGGTACCAGGTCCTCCAAGACCAAGAAAGTTGCTGAGAAGAAGGAAGAGCAGAAGAAGGAAGTGACACTTAAGTCTGGTGTTGACCCGAAAACCTTTTTTGTGAGAAAAAAAAGTACGCCTGCAGCAGCAGTGACCGGGGTCCAAGCTGGGGCCAGCACCTCTGCATCAGTGGGCCCAAGCCACCACCCCAGGCCCAAGCAGATGAGTGGGGAAGAGGTAGCCAGCCAAATGGTGGAAAGCAGTGATACTGAGCATGACCTGAGCTTATCTCAATCTCAAAGTGGTACACATTCCACGCAAGAGGGACCACAGCAGAAAAGTGGTGAACAACAACCAGCGCCCGCAATAGTAGTTGTTCAGTAACCACCGCCCGCAATAGTAGATGCTCAACAAAAAGAACAACCACAACCACCACCTGTAATAGTAGTTCCACAACAACCGCCCGCAATAGTAGATGTTCAACAAAAACAACTACCACAACCACCGCCTGCAATAGTTGTTCAAGAACCACCACTGGCAATAGTAGTTGTTGTTCCTCCCGAAGTCGGGCAGTTCAGGAAATTGAGCCTGATGCAGAGCGAGAAGAGGCAGCACATCGTGCAGGAGATCTATTGGGTTCCAAATCCCCACCAAGGAAAAGGAGGGTTAGTCCATTGAGTTCTTCGCCAAGCATCCCTTCTGATGATCTTGACTTAACTTGGGAGCCAGAACGATCTAAACATGAGAGGGAGAGACATCCCAAGAAGACCAGGCTAGGGAAAAGGAAGGTTCCAGGAAGCCTACCACTTATGGAGTGCGATGTTCAGCAGCCGGATAATGATAATGATGGTGATGATGAGTCAGACCCAGTCATCACAAGCATTACTCCTGGCCCTGAGGACATGGAGACCAACATTTTAACCCTATCAAGAATGGCTGTGACTAGGGATGTAGTAGCACGCGTACCTCCAACACAGGCAACACCAACACAACCTCCAGCTTCCATTTTTACATTTGCACAAAGCCGGCAGCGTCCTACATCCAGCACAAGTTCCACCTCAGCAGAAGGAGGTAGTGGTACTACTGCGCAGCCACATAGTGCAGTTCACCACACAGCCTCCAGTTCATCCGGCATTGGAATTGGCACTTCTAGCAGGAGACAAAAGTTAAGCTCCCCAGTGTAGAACTTCTTTACAGTTAGCGCAAATGAGGACAACATTGCTATATGCTCCATTTGTCATTCCTCTGTTAGTCGTGGTAAGCTTGGCACAAACTATGGTACCGGAGGCCAAATGACCCATATGAAAAACACCACCCAATCCAGTGGGAGGACCACCTAAGTATCATAAAATCTGGAACCATTAATGTTGGTGGGGAAGCAGTAGAAGGTACACGGGTAACCGGACAGGATGAAGAGGGGGACATTCTATCTGGTAGTGGTACACTAGTAAGTACCCCTGTCCCACTCCCCAGCACTGCAGTGGTAGAACCCAGATCCTCTGGATCAGCAACATCTCTGTGGCACCAGAGTAAGAGTAACCCGGAGACAACAAGGAGTACTGGTGCGAAGTCTGCTACACGAAGTACTGCATCGGGCATATCTGAAAGAAATACCAAGCAGCGTACCATTCTTAGCATGTTTAGGCAGGAGGGAAAGTATGAGCGCAACCACCCAATAGCACGTTTGTACAATGCTAAGCTTGATAAAATGTTAGCTCTGGACCTTTTCCCTTTTTCTTTTGTTGAAGGGATGGGTTTCCTGGAATTTGTGTCAACCCTCTGCACAAAATGGAATGTTCCCAGCCGCTACTATTTTGCCAGCGTTGCTGTTACAGCACTACACCACGACGTGCTGGAATTGCTTGGAAAAGCCTTGCAGCAGAGTGCTGTGCATAGTATCCACCTGACAACAGACATGTGGAGCAGTAGCCAAGCCACAGATTACATGTGCATCACTGCACACTGGATCTCTTTTTCAGGTGTTAGAGACAAGATATCTACAGGCATTGACACTACTGAGAATTTTAATGATGCTCGCAAACATGCAACTGTAGCATTGTTTGCTATGGAGGATCGCACACTTCTGCAAACATTTTTGATGAGTTCAACAGCAAGGTCTTTGAATGGCTGCAACCAAGAGGCCTCAATATTGGTTTTGTTGCCACCGACAATGGCAGTAATGTAGTTAAGGCCATGAAAGATGGTGGCTATTTCAGGGTCCCGTGTTTGGCATTAACATTGTGGTTCAAGACTTTCTGAAAAATGAAAGCAAAGTCAGCAACTTACTGACCATTTGCAGAAGAATCTGCATGCATTTCAATCATTCTTTTAAAGCCCGGAAGCAGCTACGTGTCATTCAATGTGAGTGTAATATGCCAGTCAAAGCACTCATTCAGGAGGTACCAACACGTTGGAACTCTACGTATTACATGCTCGAACGGCTGTTTGAGCAGTACATACCACTTAATGCTTATGTAATGACAAGAAGATCAGGGGATAATGCTGTTATAGCCATGACCATTGAGATGTGGCAATGGGACCTCATTAAATGTCTGACTGAGATGCTACTTCCTTTTGAGGTCTTCACACGTGCAGTCAGCAGGGAGCACTGTACTATGAGCCAAGCAATCCCATTGTTGTACATGCTTGAGCAAGAGCTGAAGGAGGTGTCTGAAACGTACGAAGGTGTGGGAAAACGTGAAGCATGTAATTTTGCGAAGTCCTTAGACGTCCTTATCTCAGAATACAAGGATTCAAAATAAGATTTTGTCACATGAACATTACATTACTGCCACAATTTATGATCCACTGTAGAAATTATTTGTAAACAGTAATGCAGTAATTCCTTTTTCAGAAGAGGATGTTTCCAAGTACAAAACTGTAATAGCCAAGGAAGCCACTGATTTAGAAAACGAACGGCTCTCAATTAGAGGCCTGCCAGTGCCAGCCCAGGACAGTGCAAGTACTACTGAGCATCCTACAGGGTCAAGTTCTTCTTCACAGCATGCGAGCAGTGCGTTTGCTTCTCAGAAGTCACCAACACAAACAATAACACCAACCGCACCAACAGGATCTGATTCATCAGACATAAGCAAAAAAATAGCTGCTTGGTTTCTACAGAAAGGGATGGGGAAGTCCGTTGCTGTCACAAAGCAAAAAGAGGATGAGCAAACCAGAGCACCAATGAACATTGAGCAGATGGTCCAGGCCTATCTGGATGACACAAAAGAGGTGTTCATGGAGCAAAGCCCATTGGTGTATTGGTATAGGACAAGACGCCAATGGCCACTGCTCAGCAGGCTGGTAATAAAGTATCTAGCTTGCCCTGTTGCAAGTGTCTCTTCTGAGTGTGTGTTCAGTGCTGCTGGTGCCATTGTGACTGTGAGAAGGACCAGTCTTTCGCCCAAAAGCGTGGAGAGGTTAACCATGATAAAAATGAACCAGCACTTGATACCACCAGACTATAAAGTCCGTGAATCAGAGCTGGAAGAGGAGAGCAAGTCGGAAGAAATAAGTATTGGGTTACAGGACCTACTTCTGTCAGAAGAACCACCAGGGTTTGAGGACGAGCTCCTCTTCCCTGACAACTAGGCTTGGAAATTGTTACCTTCTCCCTTCCTTTATTTCTCCCTTCCTTAGTTATTTCTGTGTATCTGTCTTTCTGACTCAAACTTAAAAACCAACTCTATCTTCCTTTCTCTTTTAATTACCTATTGGAGTTGCACATCTGAGCATTTACTGTGCACTCCACTCATCAGAGTCCTGCTCCATCTTCCTGACTCACCCTAAATACATTTCCATCTTGCCATACTTTGGATGCAGATGGACAATAGTGCAATAATGTAGCCTCTAACAGTCCCTCCATAGCAATTGAAACGTACGTGACTGCAGCCATCTTCTGTTTTGTTTCCAATCTGAAATGCATCACTGTCTTAAGGCTACACCTCTGTCTGCAGGCATACACAACTCTTCAATGTCAGAACTTGAACAGGGCTCCAAAATTAAAGTAAACTCGTCATCACTTTCAGAAGGCTCTGCTCCATCTGTGATCTGACAGTCCCAAAGAAGAGAAAGACAGGTATATGAAATGAATGATGCCATACATTGCATTGGCAGCTTGCTGACTCAGAGCAAATGTGCATGAAGTCGAAATATACTAGTAGTTTCAAAGTGCTTGTGTCTCGAGTGATGGTCAATGTTTCCATGTTGCATAACAATATGTATCCAGTTGTCCTCCTACTACTGCAGGTGCAGTCTGGACTTAATCATAGTCACTCACTACATACTTAGTTGCTGTTTTTGGTCAGTTGGAGAACACGTACACGTGCCACCCCGGATGATGATGATGATGACCACCATACCATCTTTGCACGCTGTTAGTCAGTTTGATCAGAGATGATTGATGGAATATGTTCAGGAAGAGGAATACAAGGTAAACACACAACCAATCAACAAGAAGCACAGCAGACCTAGGCTACATGTGTGTGCAGTGGTGGAATGGAATAATGGTATGATTGACATTGGCGCATTGATTCACCTTAATCACTTGTTTTGGAAATACTAGGTTGATGTATTGTATATGCCTTTTGTCTGGAACTCTGAAAAATGTAGGTAAATGGAGTTTGGGCCACAGACTCACGTCCCGGTGTTGTGGTGTGGCCCTGTAACTGTTCTGTGCTGGCTCCTATCTTGTTGTTCTTTTTGATGACTGCTTTGCAACTAGAAGAGTAGAGTTAATCAATGTATCCAAGCAGCCTCAGTCTGAAAATCTTCTCGCTCACGAGTCTTGTCTTTTTTGCACTACACCGTAATTGATTTTTATGTTTTCATTCTGTTAACTTATTTTGCAATACCCCATTTCTTCTTTCATCAACATTTACAGGCCGGCCTTTCACCCAGCGCTACTATTATACGTGGAGCAACAACTCACACTTACCTTACCAATCCTCCTCATCATCATCATTCTGCCAGAGGCACCCAAGAATGATATAATCAATCAATCAGTCACAACAGTGTCCATGGAAGGGATGAAAAAATGAATGACGAGATACAACTACACATTTGGCCCTGGATAATACATTAACTTTAGTATCATTTTCATATTTTTCTATGATTCCTTTATCCTCTTCATTTATTTCACGCTTGTGTTTGGTAATTGATTGTTCACTTAAAGTATCTCAATTTTGTTGGCTAGCTTTCAGCCCGCTACAACAGGTATTATGGTTTCTCAGAGGGCATACAGCCTAGGCAAAAGTCACATCATATCATAAGAAATACTTCCTTTGAATTGTGTAGTGGTACTTAAGTAATTACCACTTATTTATAAACCATCCAGTTAATAATACACCTTCATCGTGCATCCATTTCGTTGTTCTTAATTGACTTTTCATTTATCGGAGAATTGTGGATCACCAATCATCGTCTTCATTGTTTTGCTTTTGTTGTCTCCATGCATACTGTTTTTCTTTGTCAAACCTTTCCCCAAACCCCCGTTCCCATCCATTTATCAAACCCTAACCCTCTTCCCCCGGGCTGTGTGGTTTTATATTGAGGTGTGATGTTACTACATTAAATATACACCAACAATTGATCACACGCTTGCTGGGGCAGATGTGGTGAAACCAACTCTAATGGAATCAAATGTCAACGAGGCAGGGCGAGGATCTTCTTCTGCTTTCCCACCCAAGCTCACTTTATGTAATAGTGTACAAGGCAATTCATTTCCCAAAGTGACCCAACGAATAAATGTAAATTATTGCTGGCATTGTTTGAATTTAATTTTAGAGCATTTACGTTTACGATTTGTATTGTGTTTTAATGACTCCAACGCAACTACAGTTATGTTCTTCTACTTTTTCAGTCCCCAACACCATTGATTTCTTTGAGTTTGTTTAGCAGTTGCAATATTGTTTGTATTTTTAGTCCGTATTATGTACTGTAATTTTCTACTTCTCTCACATTCTTTCTCAGGCAAATGACTGTCAGTTAATAAAGTATTTCAATCAAACACTGGCCGCTGCCCTG
Source organism: Lissotriton vulgaris (assembly GCF_964263255.1). Taxonomy (NCBI): domain Eukaryota; kingdom Metazoa; phylum Chordata; class Amphibia; order Caudata; family Salamandridae; genus Lissotriton; species Lissotriton vulgaris. The sequence continues at coordinate 357,120 of NW_028247876.1, forward strand.
CATCTAGAGTAAACCTTGTGAGGTACAACAGTAACCCCACCACAAAACAACATCATATCATATCTGTGTAAGTTGAAAATAAATAACATTTATTCATGTATAAAAATAATATCCTCCTATCCCACCCCTATCCCCACCCTAACCCCAAACAATGTCCAAGTCCAAAGAATGTCCCACAAAAATAACCCCAACACCCAATCCCACCCTCCAACAAAAGTATTAATAAAGGGGCAAATCAACAGGGTCCCGGTCCAATACAGTTGGCGGGCTTTAAGTTGTTTGTCCACAATGATTTTTACGCGCTCCTCTAATTGGTCCTCCAGCTTGGCCATCCGGAGGAGAAGTATTTGCTGAAATGCACGCCACCTACATTTGCATCCATTGTGTGTGGGGGTGGCAGAAGTTAAATGCCGGCGGTGAGCGGCTGCCTGGCTGCGGTACCGTACTCCTGCAGGTGGAGCCTTGCTGGGGCCAGACACATTGGAAGAGGCAGCAGCTGCTGCCGCTGCCTCCTCCTCCTCAGCCTCAGCCACCAGTTTTCGGTACTCCTCCACAATGGCCTGCAGTTTCCTTTGCCGGGCCCTGGCTGCCAACTCCTTCCGCAATGGTTTTGAGGAAGGAGTATGAGTATCTATAAAAAAAGAAACAGAATTGTAACTGAAACTCTTCATAATTAATTCAACAGTACATGTGGCATAGTAGCACTACCAAGCGCAGTACATACAATTGGTGTCAACTTTTAGTATCTATCTAATCTGTCCTCCTGCTTCCCCTGCCTGTAGCATTTGTTGTAGTTTTTTCCGGCATTATACTTGCCCTAGTACTGGGTGGCCTTGAGTACACATAAGAAGAACACAAGTCTTTTTTGTATCCTTTTAGTTTTTCAAAGTAAGACTCTGCTTCCAGTGACAGTCTTCACCTGTGATGAATATACAAATCCATTTAGGGGGCATCCACCCATTAAAAGTAAATGTCTATCATTCTTTATTATGGGCTTAGCTGGTTTCACTTTCACCAGCAACCACCCATGCGTCCACTCCTTCCTTGCCATGGGTTTCATTGACACAAACTCCGCTCATGATTCTTGCTATCCACTGTATCCATGCACCCATATTGTTTTGCCCAACCATACCTGCATTTTCTTTGACCTTCCAGTTCTACCCATCCTTCAACAACCCATGCATCGGATTCATATCAGCCATGTGAATAAACCTTCCAAAGTATCCTTCTATGGTAGTTTGTCTTATTATAATATCTCTTTAGTCCTTCCTCCTTCCACCCTAGTTCACTTCTTTCCCTTTTTGTTCAACACATCCCTCAAGGTCATCTGATCTGACTTTTAGTCTCCTCCAAAAGTTTCACAGCTGAGTTGGAGTCTGATGGAAGAGGCCTTGTTTTACTCAACTCAAACTGGTAATGCTACAAAGGGTGTCTTCTTCAACCATTGTATATTGTCCAGTACAACTTCAAATTCATACTTTCTTAATAAGTCTCATAGCACAGTGAGGAAAAAAATGTCCACCATCCACCTAGTAATGCAAATAAGTAATGAATATAACTTACCACCACCCACCGCTGAACTTTCCTCCCCCACTGATGCTCCTGCAGGTGCCGCGTCCTCTGTTCCCTCCTGGATGGCAATCTCTTCGCCGCTGGCCCCTTCGGCACTGGCGGTTAATATTTATTGTGCACCTATAAAATCAAGTACACCTTTTTAGATGCCTGCACACCTCCCCCTATTTTACTAGTTGTACTTTTTTCACCAGGAAGGAAGATTGAAAAAACAGTTACGTACAACATGAATCGTTGTGACAGTGTAACTAGTCCAAATTGCGTCCAATGTACAGCAGTCACATTAGACAGAGTTTAGTTTTAATTTATTAGATGGTCCCTAGGGTCATCTAATCTACTCCTAATCTAGTCTTTGGAAAGTTAGCCTGAGCCATATAACCATTTTTGGATCCGTGTCTACTGCTTTGCCCATGTTATCTCGCAGCTTGTTGCACAGTAAGAAAGACACCATTGAGGCCACATGAGTCTCGCATACAATTGACAAACCAGTATTGTTAGTCCCTTTTGCTTATCTATAATGTTGCACTTGTTGCCATGTGATGACTGTGGTTCCTGGCGTTCTGAACCTGTGTTTTAAATGTCATGATTCTGTTATGAATTTGGTATCAGTGAACCGCAAATGGCGAATGCGTTATTCATGAGTATTTTCATCATGTTACACCAATGGATTCACTGTGCATTTGAAGGTTTTGCATTGAACACTTGGGTTTCATCTTGTAAATAGCAGCCATGTTATTCGTTGCCCTTACAGTAGGCTTTTCCCCATGGCAGAGTAAGCATTTAAAGGACATAACCTTAGCATGGGTTTGTGCTGACTTCTGCATGACCTGACGACAGCTGACCCTGTTGCTCGAGGCTAACCTCCCAAGCCAGTTCCTTGTTCAGCAGCTGGCGCAATAAAGTTCAAAGAGCAGGACATGTCCGACCTTTTATGGCACCATTCCCACCGCTTATATCTCCGTCCCATCTGTTGCTGCCTTTCCTTTACAACATGCTCATCGATCTGGGTTGAAGGGTTTTATGGTGGGTTTGTCCGGCCTGATGGAACAGGAAACCAAGCATGTGTGCAATCCTTTTTTAGCCTGGACTTATCTTGAAAGTGATGCTTTGTATGCACGTCCTGGGAATTTCCAACATAATGCACTTCAAAGCAGGAATGTGTGCTTAAGGCGAAATATTCTGTATAAAAGGCCTGTGCGAAGGCCATGCAGCAGACTCTCTCATCCAGTTGCTTTAAGAGTGGCTGGGCGACGGAGCCTCACAATTAATGATAATAAAGATGTCTTTTCATATTTCAGATTCTGTGTTGATTTCTTTGCCACTTTTGAATGGACTACTTATTGGTAAGACCCCTGAGAAGGAGTATTGTAAATATTTGGTTCTTCAGTTGGCGCAACCAACTCGGGCATCATCATGGAAGTGAATACCTGGAAGAGAGATTTTTCAGAGAAAAGAATTATGCTGGGGAAGGCAAGACAGGAATCTACTAAAGAGGTACTCTGTGCACAGAGGTTCTGGGGGATTCTCTGTCTTTGCGGCCTGGCATATTTTTGATTTTTCTGACTTAAAACTCTCCAAAAGATGTCACTCCTGACTGAGCAACCCTTTTTGGCGCAAGTTTTTTTAAAGAGACTGTTAGTGCAGTTAGAAATTGGCAGTTAGAATTTGGACATCTATTTCTTTGGTACAGCTGTGATAAGTATTTAAGTGGGTCGCTCCCAGAGTCCTTAGTAGTTGACACCTTGCTGGTGCTTTTGTCGTATGCACCTTTGCGAGTGTTTTTGTTGTTGACGCTTTGCTAGTGTTTTTGTCGGTGACACTTTGCTAGCGGTTTTGTTGTTGCATGGTTCCATTGCATTTGTGGTTCTTAGTACTTGATTCTTTGTTGTGTTATTTGACGCCTGCAGACGCCAAAAACCGAGGGTATTTGTTCTTTGCAGGGACTTGGTAAATCCCGTAACCCTTGAAGTTTGATGCTGGATTAGTGAGCTATAAGATGCCTGATCTTAGCGAATTTGAAGCTTTGTATTGGCCAACTTTGTATTTGAATTAACTGGTTTATCTAAATAGGTTAGATTTACAAACATATTTCTTCCTTGGTGATTTTGTATCTGCAGGGAATTAAAATATGTAATAATACATAATAAGGATGCTTTACTCTGTATAATTTTATGAATGGATATGCAGAACGATTTTTGGTGTTCTGCCAGCTGCAGCTAGTGAATTGAGTGTATTTTTGGTTTTTACACTGTTGAGCAGTGTTTCTTGTAAATAAGACTTACAGCTACGTATAGTCCGGACTGTCCTGTTTTCGTTCTGAGTGTTGATTTGTGGGTTTGAATGTGTGTTTGAATGCGTGGTTAAAATGTGTGTTTACATGTCTATTTTGTTTGTGAGTTTTGTTGTACATTGCGACGACGCGATTTACAAGAAATGGTTGGAGAGCGCTGCATTGTGTGTCCTAAATGTTTTCAACACTTTCTGTTTATGTCTGAAATGTGCTCAATGTGTGTGGTTCACATTTAATGGATTTAAATAAGGCCCCAGCCAAAATCGAAATTACATGTTTTTGCAGAAATAAATACATTTACAGCGTTTTTCACTTAAATGCACTGTATTAAATGTTCACAGGCAAAACGTTTTTAGCTGCAATATATTTGATAGGAATGTTTTTTCAGCCAGCATTTTTGTAGTTAAACACGGGTGGAATTTTGCATGATGGCCCTTTTACATTAAAGAGGCCCCAGAAAGTGACGCAGAAAGTGACGCAGAATTTGACGTTTTTTTTAAATTAGGCATATGCACTCAGGTTTGTGAGTTAATGCATCTCAATAAGAGGCAAGGGATGTAGCGGACTCTTATATGTAAAAACAATGGCAAACAGAAATAATTGGTTTTATTAGAAGAGAAAAATTATTAATTATGGAAAAATAATTCATAAAAATTAGTGTTACCAAAATCGTTTTTTAATATTTATAAAGTTTAGCACTCATACTATGACCTCTTAGCATTAAAATGTGATTTACGTTATGTTGCATCACTACAATGACAAGAATCCATTTGTATAAATTCGCTTGCCATAGGCGCAAGCAAGCTCATTTTTATAACATATAAATTATTATTTTCAGATACCTGACTCTTGGATTATGTAATAGACTTTCTAGTAATACATATTCTGCAAGAAAATTGTAAAAAATTCATTTTGTAATGCCCAAAATCAGAAAGTCGATTTTGAGTAAAATCACTGTTTAAACTGCATTTTTGCTTTCCTTAAAGTGTCTCAGCCTTAAGCAAATGCATGCATTTAGGTTTTGATATAAGGTTGTGCTTTCTTGTGATTCAGTGGGTTAATGTGCCAGTACATAGGCTTGTTTTCATATCAGGATTGGAGGTTCTACTTTCAAGATAGGCCTATGGACAGTTTGCTTATTTAACACTGATGCAGTGTGTGCCATAGGATTGCAACAAGTAAATTACTCTAAGAAACTGGTCTGTGTGTCTTTAGCTTTTGAGACAAATTGACAGTGAATGTAGTCTAATAATATGGGAATAGTGATCATTTTAGCGCCTAAAAAGAGAAATTATTTTTTTAAATAGCTTGAATTATTGTTGATTAGACCCAGCCTACTGGCTTTGTCAGCTCCACTGTGGCAGAAGCTGGGGGCTGGGAGAATCTGCAACAGCTGGCTCAGCGCGCTCGCTGAGATGTTCTCTTTTAAGTGTTTCCCCATAAATTATGGAGAAGGCCCCTCATGTGTTGCCATTTACAGCCTTTTAATTAGGCCTTTGTTTTCAAGGAATGCAGAATGACCTCTCTGCACGGGCTGCTAAAAGTGAGGTTTCTGGTTTCACGTGGTAACATGAAGGACCTTGATTTAAACGGGGAAATGAAAAGAGGTTTCTTTAAACATCATGTTAAATGCTACATTGTGTTTCCAGATTAAGGGAAATAATGTTTGCTAGCTGCGTTTATTTTACAGAAAACGAAATGATGCATCCAGTGTTAGATAAAAATAACATGCAGCCTTTTTCACACAATTTTGAAGGTTATAGGTTACAGGCCTACGTTCAATACAGATTTGCTCATTAACAGTTAAGTAATAAACAGTTATTTTTTTGTGTATGGTACAATGTTTTTGTGTTGTGTATTTTTCTGTTTTTGCCAACAGATTTTTCATGGATTGTTCTTAAGAAGGGAAGACACGTGAGTTTGGCTAATTGACAAAAGATGTGTTTTTGCGTCATTTCTTTAACAAAAAAAATGTACATGTTTCTGTTTGAGGTATTTACAGCTGTCATGACATATTATATTTGACAATAGACCGACAACTCCATTGTGCTCAAATGTCAAAATGAGGGTGTAGAGTTTGTATGGAGTTTGGACCTGACAATTTAGACAGGCCCAAATATTGGGTTTTTGGCTGCAGGTTTAAAGTGCATAAAAACACATGCCATGGTGCTGCATTTTTTTGTATGTTTTTACCATCACAAGTTCTCCTGTGTTCTGAGGTCTGTATGACGATATATACCACTACATAATTATTGGATGAATTTGGTATAATGATAAATTTCACAGATATGGTTTGCATACTGTGAGGAAGGATGGCAGCACTTTTACCAGTGCATGCCTACCTTTGGCTATACATTTGGCTGTATTGAAAATAAAAAACTAAACAAATATAACAGGTTCAAAGTGTATCACCTGATGTTACGTACTGCACATTCCCTTAAAGGAATAGGCAGCCCTAAATTGTTATGTATCCTTGATTGGACCTAAGGATAGAATTATAGATCTGTGACTCACGGTGACCTAATTTTTATATTGCATTATTTAATCATGTTTTGTTTCCCAAATAGCATATGGCTTTGTCCCTTGAAAGGAAGCCAGGTTTCATGTTTTTTTTTCCTCTCCCTGAAGAGAGAACAGGAATATAGAATTAGAATTTGTGTAACTTTGGTCTTTTGTGTATTCCCCGTTCTCTTGGTGCTGTGTTACATGCCTGAGGCACCCAAGCACACTCTTGTTCTTCCTATAGATTTTTCTTTTGTTGTTCCGCCCCTGACCAATGCCCCTGACCAATGTCGCATTATGCTTAGTTATTAGGCCTTTTAGTTGTGTCCTAATTCCATTTCCCCTTTTCCCATATTCCTTTCACCAGTCAGCCCATTTATCATTATGGGTGTATTGTTTATGTGTACACTTCTAGACCGTAGTTATGTACTAGGGACCCCCCATGTTATGTAAAATGTTTTTTCCCCCCATATCAGGTAAAAAAAAATTTCAGACTGCTTGTCAAGGTAGTGATAGGCTGGTTCCAATGTCTATTTTTAATTTTTCAGTTCTCTTGTGTTCCTGCTGCTTTAATATTTTTGGTGGGATTAGATGTGTTCTAAACATGCAAATACCAGGACTTTCCAGTGTTTGTTCTTTGTCTTCACATTTGATCATTAGCCTTTTGTATTGCATAGTGCACTTAATGCACATTTTTAAAGGGACTTTTTCTTCATGTCTTTGATAATGTGAATGATGTTATCTTTCTATTCGAGATATTCTAGATAAGGAATTTAGGAACACCTAGGCTTAGTCATTGAGGGAACACATGTATTTACCCCATTAGATAATGCCACTGTGTGAGGAAATTCATTTGGATAGAATTCCTGTGTAGCTATAGATGACAGAGAATAATGAAAAGAACATACCTGAAGATGCTAAAGATACTGTTTTGCCCTTTTGCCTTTGCTCTTGTATTTTATGCTCATGGCACATTGTCACTCCCTTGCAGATTGTAGGTCACCTGCTTGCCAGTCCTTTTGTTAAAACACATGAACTGCTTTTTGTGCTTGATTTGAAGGAAACTAACAATTGTGTTACATATCCTGCATCACTAGGGTCCTGCTAAGATCTTCCAGAGTTAAAGGAAGAGTGATTCCCTGCAGACCTGTGATCAACACTAAGCTCACTCCCCATCAGTGACCGCTCTAAGATGAACAGATTTCCTGGCTCTACACTTATTGCAAACAAGGAAGTCGCGAAGCGGGACAACGATCATCAGCGCGACATCAGTGGTACCTCCAAAGCAAGGCAGTTGATTTGCGAAAGGCGTTGCAGAAGAAAGGAGGAGCTGATTCGTTTATTTGTTGTTTGGGCTCTGTACCTGTTATGTGCTGGAAACCTCTGTCAGTGTACATTCCCTTGAGCCATTGGCCCGAGTTTTGGCCACATTCACACCTCTTTTGCTTTGCACCAGTGGAAAGGCAGTGCACCCAAGGATCCACGTTTGGAAAAAGGCACTACATTCTGGTGCCCAGGAGAGAGCAGCTTGAGCGTCCTCTGACACTAAATGATGAGTGTTGGAGTCTGAAAGTGCTGCTGAGTTGCTGAAGGAGTTTTCTTGACAGTGCTTGGATCTGCACGAGATGCTTTGTGCCCTTGATCAATAAACAGCACATCATTTGTAGTGTCTGCCACAAAGAAGAGACACTGGTGCATTGTTTTAAAACATTGAGACTTTCGAGTGAGCTGTGAGTGTTTTCCCCGGACGGCACTCCAACTAAACAGTATTGTTTCCTCATGAAAGGCCTGACTTAAAGAGGCCCAACGCGAAGAAAACACTGGAAGCGGATCTGATGGACTTTGGGTATTTTCTGTGAGCTTATATAGACTTGAAGTTTGGAAAATAATTTTTGCTGTTTTGCTGGCATTGTTTTAAAGTATTTCTGTTTAGTAAAAGCAGAATAAAGTCCACTCTCTGTGGAAAAGTATCCCTTTTTCATCTGAGAGCATTGATCAGGAACACCATTGTTTCACTTAAACATATAATGAATTACTGAAATGCATAGGAAGCTATATAAAACGTTATTAGATAATTCTATGATTTGCTGTCTGCTTAGGACTGTGCAAGTATTACGCATTTGACCTTTTGTTGTTCTTTTTCCCTTGCTGAATTGTATTATGGTTTTTGTTAAATTTTTGATTGGTTACCATTTGCCAGTTGCAGGGTCACGTAGGAGTACAAACGGTTCAGTTTGTGACCTGAGTAGTGGCAGTAGGCCTGCAGGACTTGCAGTGTCCCTATGACCTGCTAATAATCACAGCTGATGTACTCTACCAAGATTGCGTGAGCGACATTAGAAAATGGAGATTGTATTGAGGAATGACGATAAAAAGCAGGAGATGAAAAACAGACATTACAGAATATTGTTCTTTAAGTGCAGTATAGCTCTATCTATTTTAATACTTTAATGTATTTTATTGGCTACTATATTTTGGTATGTTTCCCCCTACACTATTGACGTCTGCACCAACTTCCCAACATACTCTTTCTTTTTCTTCACATGAGTTTCATATTTTACCTGAACATGAACTGGTTAGGTCAGAGTTTGCTGATAATTCCTTTGGTACAGTATTTACATCAACACCAGCTAGTGATGAGTATAGCCATGTATAGGTTATTGCCTATGTAAGGGCAAAAGGATGCTCTGTGGTTCTTGGCGTTCTGAACCTGTGTTTTAAATGTCATGATTCTGTTATGAATTTGGTATCAGTGAACCGCAAATAATGAATGCGTTATTCATGAGTATTTTCATCATGTTATACCAATGGATTCACTGTGCATTTGAAGGTTTTGCATTGAACACTTGGGTTTCATCTTGTAAATAGCAGCCATGTTATTTTGTTGCCCTTACAGTAGTCTTTTCCCCATGGCAGAGAAAGCATTTAAAGGACATAACCTTAGCATGGGTTTGTGCTGACTTCTGCATGACCTGACGACAGCTGACCCTGTTGCTTGAGGCTAACCTCCCAAGCCAGTTCCTTGTTCAGCAGCTGGCGCAATAAAGTTCAAAGAGCAGGACATGTCCGATCTTTTATGGCACCATTCCCACCACTTATATCTCCGTCCCATCTGTTGCTGCCTTTCCTTTAAAGACATGTTCATCGATCTAGTTGAAGGGTTTTATGGTTGGTTTGTCCGGCCTGATGGAACAGGAAACCAAGCATGTGTGCAATTCTTTTCTTAGCCTGGACTTATCCTGAAAGTGGTGCTTTGTGTGCACGTCCTGGGAGTGACTAATAATAATAAGGAATGTGTGTGCCTAGAGCACAATTTTCTGTATAAAAGGCCTGTGCGAAGGCCATGCAGGCAGACTCTCTCATCCAGTTGCTTTAAGAGTGGCTGGGCGACGGAGCCTCACAATTAATGATAATAAAGATGTCTTTTCACATTTCAGATTCTGTGTTGATTTCTTTGCCACTCTTGAATGGACTACTTATTGGTAAGACCCCTGAGAAGGAGTATTGTAAATATTTGGTTCTTCAGTACTCAGTACCCCCCACCCTCCCTAATGTATGTTATACTCTTGTGATCCCATGCCTCTGGTACTCAGTACCCCCCACCCTCCCTAATGTATGTTATACTCTTGTGATCCCATGCCTCTTGTGCTCAGTACCCCCCACCCTCCCTAATGTATGTTATACTCTTGTGATCCCATGCCTCTTGTACTCAGTACCCCCCCACCCTCCCTAATGTATGTTATACTCTTGTGATTCCATGCCTCTTGTACTCAGTACCCCCCACCCTCCCTAATGTATGGTATACTCTTGTGATCCCATGCCTCTTGTACTCAGTACCCCCCACCCTCCCTAATGTATGTTATACTCTTGTGATCCCATGCCTCTTGTACTCAGTACCCCCCACCCTCCCTAATGTATGTTATACTCTTGTGATCCCATGCCTCTTGTACTCAGTACCCCCCCCACCCTCCCTAATGTATGTTATACTCTTGTGATCCCATGCCTCGTGTACTCAGTACCCCCCCCCCCACCCTCCCTAATGTATGTTATACTCTTGTGATCCCATGCCTCTTGTGCTCAGTACCCCCCGCCCTCCCTAATGTATGTTATACTCTTGTGATCCCATGCCTCTTGTACTCAGTACCCCCAACCCTCCCTAATGTATGTTATACTCTTGTGATCCCATGCCTCTTGTACTCAGTACCCCCCACCCTCCCTAATGTATGTTATGCTCTTGTGATCCCATGCCTCTTGTGCTCAGTACCCCCCCCACCCTCCCTAATGTATGGTATACTCTTGTGATCCCATGCCTCTTGTACTCAGTACCCCCCACCCTCCCTAATGTATGTTATACTCTTATGATCCCATGCCTCTTGTACTCAGTACCCCCCTCCCTAATGTATGTTATACTCGTGTGATCCCATGCCTCTTGTACTCAGTACCCCCCACCCTCCCTAATGTATGTTATACTCTTGTGATCCCATGCCTCTTGTACTCAGTACCCCCCACCCTCCCTAATGTATGTTATACTCTTGTGATCCCATGCCTCTTGTACTCAGTACCCCCCACCCTCCCTAATGTATGTTATACTCTTGTGATCCCATGCCTCTTGTACTCAGTAACCCCCCATCCTCCCTAATGTATGTTATACTCTTGTGATCCCATGCCTCTTGTGCTCAGTACCCCCCACCCTAATGTATGTTATACTCTTGTGATCCCATGCCTCTTGTACTCAGTACCCCCCACCCTCCCTAATGTATGTTATACTCTTGTGATCCCATGCCTCTTGTACTCAGTACCCCCCCACCCTCCCTAATGTATGTTATACTCTTGTGATCCCATGCCTCTTGTACTCAGTACCCCCCCCACCCTCCCTAATGTATGTTATACTCTTGTGATCCCATGCCTCTTGTGCTCAGTACCCCCCACCCTCCCTAATGTATGTTATACTCTTGTGATCCCATGCCTCTTGTACTCAGTACCCCCCACCCTCCCTAATGTATGTTATACTCTTGTGATCCCATGCCTCTTGTACTCAGTACCCCCCACCCTCCCTAATGTATGTTATACTCTTATGATCCCATGCCTCTTGTACTCAGTACCCCCCTCCCTAATGTATGTTATACTCTTGTGATCCCATGCCTCTTATACTCAGTACCCCCCACCCACCCTAATGTATGTTATACTCTTGTGATCCCATGCCTCTTGTACTCAGTACCCCCCCACCCTCCCTAATGTATGTTATACTCTTGTGATCCCATGCCTCTTGTACTCAGTACCCCCCACCCTAATGTATGTTATACTCTTGTGATCCCATGCCTCTTGTACTCAGTACCCCCCTCCCTAATGTATGTTATACTCTTGTGATCCCATGCCTCTTGTACTCAGTACCCCCCTCCCTCCCTAATGTATGTTATACTCTTGTGATCCCATGCCTCTTGTACTCAGTACCCCCCTCCCTAATGTATGTTATACTCTTGTGATCCCATACCTCTTGTACTCAGTACCCCCCCACCCTCCCTAATGTATGTTATACACTTGTGATCCCATGCCTCTTGTACTCAGTACCCCCCACCCTAATGTATGTTATACTCTTGTGATCCCATGCCTCTTGTGCTCAGTGCCCCTCACCCTCCCTAATGTATGTTATACTCTTGTGATCCCATGCCTCTTGTACTCAGTACCCCCCACCCTCCCTAATGTATGTTATACTCTTGTGATCCCATGCCTCTTGTGCTCAGTACCCCCCACCCTAATGTATGTTATACTCTTGTGATCCCATGCCTCTTGTACTCAGTACCCCCCACCCTCCCTAATGTATGTTATACTCTTGTGATCCCATGCCTCTTGTACTCAGTACCCCCCCACCCTCCCTAATGTATGTTATACTCTTGTGATCCCATGCCTCTTGTACTCAGTACCCCCCACCCTAATGTATGTTATACTCTTGTGATCCCATGCCTCTTGTACTCAGTACCCCCCTCCCTAATGTATGTTATACTCTTGTGATCCCATGCCTCTTGTGCTCAGTACCCCCCACCCTCCCTAATGTATGTTATACTCTTGTGATCCCATGCCTCTTGTGCTCAGTACCCCCCACCCTAATGTATGTTATACTCTTGTGATCCCATGCCTCTTGTACTCAGTACCCCCCACCCTCCCTAATGTATGTTATACTCTTGTGATCCCATGCCTCTTGTACTCAGTACCCCCCTCCCTAATGTATGTTATACTCTTATGATCCCATGCCTCTTGTGCTCAGTACCCCCCACCCTCCCTAATGTATGTTATACTCTTGTGATCCCATGCCTCTTGTGCTCAGTACCCCCCACCCTCCCTAATGTATGTTATACTCTTGTGATCCCATGCCTCTGGTACTCAGTACCCCCCACCCTCCCTAATGTATGTTATACTCTTGTGATCCCATGCCTCTTGTGCTCAGTACCCCCCACCCTCCCTAATGTATGTTATACTCTTGTGATCCCATGCCTCTTGTACTCAGTACCCCCCCACCCTCCCTAATGTATGTTATACTCTTGTGATTCCATGCCTCTTGTACTCAGTACCCCCCACCCTCCCTAATGTATGGTATACTCTTGTGATCCCATGCCTCTTGTACTCAGTACCCCCCACCCTCCCTAATGTATGTTATACTCTTGTGATCCCATGCCTCTTGTACTCAGTACCCCCCACCCTCCCTAATGTATGTTATACTCTTGTGATCCCATGCCTCTTGTACTCAGTACCCCCCCCACCCTCCCTAATGTATGTTATACTCTTGTGATCCCATGCCTCGTGTACTCAGTACCCCCCCCCCCCACCCTCCCTAATGTATGTTATACTCTTGTGATCCCATGCCTCTTGTGCTCAGTACCCCCCGCCCTCCCTAATGTATGTTATACTCTTGTGATCCCATGCCTCTTGTACTCAGTACCCCCAACCCTCCCTAATGTATGTTATACTCTTGTGATCCCATGCCTCTTGTACTCAGTACCCCCCACCCTCCCTAATGTATGTTATGCTCTTGTGATCCCATGCCTCTTGTGCTCAGTACCCCCCCCACCCTCCCTAATGTATGTTATACTCTTGTGATCCCATGCCTCTTGTACTCAGTACCCCCCACCCTCCCTAATGTATGTTATACTCTTATGATCCCATGCCTCTTGTACTCAGTACCCCCCTCCCTAATGTATGTTATACTCGTGTGATCCCATGCCTCTTGTACTCAGTACCCCCCACCCTCCCTAATGTATGTTATACTCTTGTGATCCCATGCCTCTTGTACTCAGTACCCCCCACCCTCCCTAATGTATGTTATACTCTTGTGATCCCATGCCTCTTGTACTCAGTACCCCCCACCCTCCCTAATGTATGTTATACTCTTGTGATCCCATGCCTCTTGTACTCAGTAACCCCCCATCCTCCCTAATGTATGTTATACTCTTGTGATCCCATGCCTCTTGTGCTCAGTACCCCCCACCCTAATGTATGTTATACTCTTGTGATCCCATGCCTCTTGTACTCAGTACCCCCCACCCTCCCTAATGTATGTTATACTCTTGTGATCCCATGCCTCTTGTACTCAGTACCCCCCCACCCTCCCTAATGTATGTTATACTCTTGTGATCCCATGCCTCTTGTACTCAGTACCCCCCCCACCCTCCCTAATGTATGTTATACTCTTGTGATCCCATGCCTCTTGTGCTCAGTACCCCCCACCCTCCCTAATGTATGTTATACTCTTGTGATCCCATGCCTCTTGTACTCAGTACCCCCCACCCTCCCTAATGTATGTTATACTCTTGTGATCCCATGCCTCTTGTACTCAGTACCCCCCACCCTCCCTAATGTATGTTATACTCTTATGATCCCATGCCTCTTGTACTCAGTACCCCCCTCCCTAATGTATGTTATACTCTTGTGATCCCATGCCTCTTATACTCAGTACCCCCCACCCACCCTAATGTATGTTATACTCTTGTGATCCCATGCCTCTTGTACTCAGTACCCCCCCACCCTCCCTAATGTATGTTATACTCTTGTGATCCCATGCCTCTTGTACTCAGTACCCCCCACCCTAATGTATGTTATACTCTTGTGATCCCATGCCTCTTGTACTCAGTACCCCCCTCCCTAATGTATGTTATACTCTTGTGATCCCATGCCTCTTGTACTCAGTACCCCCCTCCCTCCCTAATGTATGTTATACTCTTGTGATCCCATGCCTCTTGTACTCAGTACCCCCCTCCCTAATGTATGTTATACTCTTGTGATCCCATACCTCTTGTACTCAGTACCCCCCCACCCTCCCTAATGTATGTTATACACTTGTGATCCCATGCCTCTTGTACTCAGTACCCCCCACCCTAATGTATGTTATACTCTTGTGATCCCATGCCTCTTGTGCTCAGTGCCCCTCACCCTCCCTAATGTATGTTATACTCTTGTGATCCCATGCCTCTTGTACTCAGTACCCCCCACCCTCCCTAATGTATGTTATACTCTTGTGATCCCATGCCTCTTGTGCTCAGTACCCCCCACCCTAATGTATGTTATACTCTTGTGATCCCATGCCTCTTGTACTCAGTACCCCCCACCCTCCCTAATGTATGTTATACTCTTGTGATCCCATGCCTCTTGTACTCAGTACCCCCCCACCCTCCCTAATGTATGTTATACTCTTGTGTGCCTCTTGTACTCAGTACCCCCCACCCTAATGTATGTTATACTCTTGTGATCCCATGCCTCTTGTACTCAGTACCCCCCTCCCTAATGTATGTTATACTCTTGTGATCCCATGCCTCTTGTGCTCAGTACCCCCCACCCTCCCTAATGTATGTTATACTCTTGTGATCCCATGCCTCTTGTGCTCAGTACCCCCCACCCTAATGTATGTTATACTCTTGTGATCCCATGCCTCTTGTACTCAGTACCCCCCACCCTCCCTAATGTATGTTATACTCTTGTGATCCCATGCCTCTTGTACTCAGTACCCCCCTCCCTAATGTATGTTATACTCTTATGATCCCATGCCTCTTGTGCTCAGTACCCCCCACCCTCCCTAATGTATGTTATACTCTTGTGATCCCATGCCTCTTGTACTCAGTACCCCCCACCCTCCCTAATGTATGTTATACTCTTGTGATCCCATGCCTCTTGTACTCAGTACCCCCCCACCCTCCCTAATGTATGTTATACTCTTGTGATCCCATGCCTCTTGTACTCAGTACCCCCCCTCCCTAATGTATGTTATACTCTTGTGATCCCATGCCTCTTGTACTCAGTACCCCCCACCCTCCCTAATGTATGTTATACTCTTGTGATCCCATGCCTCTTGTACTCAGTACCCCCCCACCCTCCCTAATGTATGTTATACTCTTGTGATCCCATGCCTCTTGTACTCAGTACCCCCCACCCTCCCTAATGTATGTTATACTCTTGTGATCCCATGCCTCTTGTACTCAGTACCCCCCCACCCACCCTAATGTATGTTATACTCTTGTGATCCCATGCCTCTTGTACTCAGTACCCCCCCCACCCTAATGTATGTTATACTCTTGTGATCCCATGCCTCTTGTACTCAGTACCCCCCCACCCTCCCTAATGTATGTTATACTCTTGTGATCCCATGCCTCTTGTACTCAGTACCCCCCCTCCCTAATGTATGTTATACTCTTGTGATCCCATACCTCTTGTACTCAGTACCCCCCCACCCTCCCTAATGTATGTTATACACTTATGATCCCATGCCTCTTGTACTCAGTACCCCCCCACCCTAATGTATGTTATACTCTTGTGATCCCATGCCTCTTGTGCTCAGTACCCCCCACCCTCCCTAATGTATGTTATACTCTTGTGATCCCATGCCTCTTGTACTCAGTACCCCCCACCCTCCCTAATGTATGTTATACTCTTGTGATCCCATGCCTCTTGTACTCAGTACCCCCCACCCTCCCTAATGTATGTTATACTCTTGTGATCCCATGCCTCTTGTACTCAGTACCCCCCCCTCCCTAATGTATGTTATACTCTTGTGATCCCATGCCTCTTGTACTCAGTACCCCCCCACCCTCCCTAATGTATGTTATACTCTTGTGATCCCATGCCTCTTGTACTCAGTACCCCCAACCCTCCCTAATGTATGTTATGCTCTTGTGATCCCATGCCTCTTGTACTCAGTACCCCCCCACCCACCCTAATGTATGTTATACTCTTGTGATCCCATGCCTCTTGTACTCAGTACCCCCCACCCTAATGTATGTTATACTCTTGTGATCCCATGCCTCTTGTACTCAGTACCCCCCTCCCTAATGTATGTTATACTCTTGTGATCCCATGCCTCTTGTACTCAGTACCCCCCTCCCTCCCTAATGTATGTTATACTCTTGTGATCCCATGCCTCTTGTACTCAGTACCCCCCTCCCTAATGTATGTTATACTCTTGTGATCCCATACCTCTTGTACTCAGTACCCCCCCACCCTCCCTAATGTATGTTATACACTTGTGATCCCATGCCTCTTGTACTCAGTACCCCCCACCCTAATGTATGTTATACTCTTGTGATCCCATGCCTCTTGTGCTCAGTACCCCCCACCCTCCCTAATGTATGTTATACTCTTGTGATCCCATGCCTCTTGTACTCAGTACCCCCCACCCTCCCTAATGTATGTTATACTCTTGTGATCCCATGCCTCTTGTACTCAGTACCCCCCACCCTCCCTAATGTATGTTATACTCTTGTGATCCCATGCCTCTTGTACTCAGTACCCCCCACCCTCCCTAATGTATGTTATACTCTTATGATCCCATGCCTCTTGTACTCAGTACCCCCCTCCCTAATGTATGTTATACTCTTGTGATCCCATGCCTCTTGTACTCAGTACCCCAACCCTCCCTAATGTATGTTATACTCTTGTGATCCCATGCCTCTTGTACTCAGTACCCCCCACCCTCCCTAATGTATGTTATACTCTTGTGATCCCATGCCTCTTGTACTCAGTACCCCCCCACCCTAATGTATGTTATACTCTTGTGATCCCATGCCTCTTGTACTCAGTACCCCCCTCCCTAATGTATGTTATGCTCTTGTGATCCCATGCCTCTTGTGCTCAGTACCCCCCACCCTCCCTAATGTATGTTATACTCTTGTGATCCCATGCCTCTTGTACTCAGTACCCCCCACCCTCCCTAATGTATGTTATACTCTTGTGATCCCATGCCTCTTGTGCTCAGTACCCCCCCCTCCCTAATGTATGTTATACTCTTGTGATCCCATGCCTCTTGTACTCAGTACCCCCCACCCTCCCTAATGTATGTTATACTCTTGTGATCCCATGCCTCTGGTACTCAGTACCCCCCACCCTCCCTAATGTATGTTATACTCTTGTGATCCCATGCCTCTTGTGCTCAGTACCCCCCACCCTCCCTAATGTATGTTATACTCTTGTGATCCCATGCCTCTTGTACTCAGTACCCCCCCCACCCTCCCTAATGTATGTTATACTCTTGTGATTCCATGCCTCTTGTACTCAGTACCCCCCACCCTCCCTAATGTATGGTATACTCTTGTGATCCCATGCCTCTTGTACTCAGTACCCCCCACCCTCCCTAATGTATGTTATACTCTTGTGATCCCATGCCTCTTGTACTCAGTACCCCCCACCCTCCCTAATGTATGTTATACTCTTGTGATCCCATGCCTCTTGTACTCAGTACCCCCCCCACCCTCCCTAATGTATGTTATACTCTTGTGATCCCATGCCTCTTGTACTCAGTACCCCCCCCCACCCTCCCTAATGTATGTTATACTCTTGTGATCCCATGCCTCTTGTGCTCAGTACCCCCCGCCCTCCCTAATGTATGTTATACTCTTGTGATCCCATGCCTCTTGTACTCAGTACCCCCAACCCTCCCTAATGTATGTTATACTCTTGTGATCCCATGCCTCTTGTACTCAGTACCCCCCACCCTCCCTAATGTATGTTATGCTCTTGTGATCCCATGCCTCTTGTGCTCAGTACCCCCCCACCCTCCCTAATGTATGTTATACTCTTGTGATCCCATGCCTCTTGTACTCAGTACCCCCCACCCTCCCTAATGTATGTTATACTCTTATGATCCCATGCCTCTTGTACTCAGTACCCCCCTCCCTAATGTATGTTATACTCGTGTGATCCCATGCCTCTTGTACTCAGTACCCCCCACCCTCCCTAATGTATGTTATACTCTTGTGATCCCATGCCTCTTGTACTCAGTACCCCCCACCCTCCCTAATGTATGTTATACTCTTGTGATCCCATGCCTCTTGTACTCAGTACCCCCCACCCTCCCTAATGTATGTTATACTCTTGTGATCCCATGCCTCTTGTACTCAGTAACCCCCCATCCTCCCTAATGTATGTTATACTCTTGTGATCCCATGCCTCTTGTGCTCAGTACCCCCCACCCTAATGTATGTTATACTCTTGTGATCCCATGCCTCTTGTACTCAGTACCCCCCACCCTCCCTAATGTATGTTATACTCTTGTGATCCCATGCCTCTTGTACTCAGTACCCCCCCACCTTCCCTAATGTATGTTATACTCTTGTGATCCCATGCCTCTTGTACTCAGTACCCCCCCACCCTCCCTAATGTATGTTATACTCTTGTGATCCCATGCCTCTTGTGCTCAGTACCCCCCACCCTCCCTAATGTATGTTATACTCTTGTGATCCCATGCCTCTTGTACTCAGTACCCACCACCCTCCCTAATGTATGTTATACTCTTGTGATCCCATGCCTCTTGTACTCAGTACCCCCCACCCTCCCTAATGTATGTTATACTCTTATGATCCCATGCCTCTTGTACTCAGTACCCCCCTCCCTAATGTATGTTATACTCTTGTGATCCCATGCCTCTTATACTCAGTACCCCCCACCCACCCTAATGTATGTTATACTCTTGTGATCCCATGCCTCTTGTACTCAGTACCCCCCCACCCTCCCTAATGTATGTTATACTCTTGTGATCCCATGCCTCTTTTGCTCAGTACCCCCCACCCTCCCTAATGTATGTTATACTCTTGTGATCCCATGCCTCTTGTACTCAGTACCCCCACCCTCCCTAATGTATGTTATACTCTTGTGATCCCATGCCTCTTGTACTCAGTACCCCCCACCCTAATGTATGTTATACTCTTGTGATCCCATGTCTCTTGTGCTCAGTACCCCCCTCCCTAATGTATGTTATACTCTTGTGATCCCATGCCTCTTGTGCTCAGTACCCCCCACCCTCCCTAATGTATGTTATACTCTTGTGATCCCATGCCTCTTGTGCTCAGTACCCCCCGCCCTCCCTAATGTATGGTATACTCTTATGATCCCATGCCTCTTGTACTCAGTACCCCCCTCCCTAATGTATGTTATACTCTTGTGATCCCATGCCTCTTATACTCAGTACCCCCCACCCACCCTAATGTATGTTATACTCTTATGATCCCATGCCTCTTGTACTCAGTACCCCCCACCCTCCCTAATGTATGTTATACTCTTGTGATCCCATGCCTCTTGTACTCAGTACCCCCCACCCTCCCTAATGTATGTTATACTCTTATGATCCCATGCCTCTTGTACTCAGTACCCCCCTCCCTAATGTATGTTATACTCTTGTGATCCCATGCCTCTTATACTCAGTACCCCCCACCCACCCTAATGTATGTTATACTCTTGTGATCCCATGCCTCTTGTACTCAGTACCCCCCCACCCTCCCTAATGTATGTTATACTCTTGTGATCCCATGCCTCTTTTGCTCAGTACCCCCCACCCTCCCTAATGTATGTTATACTCTTGTGATCCCATGCCTCTTGTACTCAGTACCCCCCACCCTCCCTAATGTATGTTATACTCTTGTGATCCCATGCCTCTTGTACTCAGTACCCCCCACCCTAATGTATGTTATACTCTTGTGATCCCATGTCTCTTGTGCTCAGTACCCCCCTCCCGAATGTATGTTATACTCTTGTGATCCCATGCCTCTTGTACTCAGTACCCCCCACCCTCCCTAATGTATGTTATACTCTTGTGATCCCATGCCTCTTGTACTCAGTACCCCCCTCCCTAATGTATGTTATACTCTTATGATCCCATGCCTCTTGTACTCAGTACCCCCCACCCTAATGTATGTTATACTCTTGTGATCCCATGCCTCTTGTACTCAGTACCCCCCCACCCTCCCTAATGTATGTTATACTCTTGTGATCCCATGCCTCTTGTACTCAGTACCCCCCCTCCCTAATGTATGTTATACTCTTGTGATCCCATGCCTCTTGTACTCAGTACCCCCCACCCTCCCTAATGTATGTTATACTCTTGTGATCCCATGCCTCTTGTACTCAGTACCCCCCTCCCTAATGTATGTTATACTCTTATGATCCCATGCCTCTTGTACTCAGTACCCCCACCCTAATGTATGTTATACTCTTGTGATCCCATGCCTCTTGTACTCAGTACCCCCCCACCCTCCCTAATGTATGTTATACTCTTGTGATCCCATGCCTCTTGTACTCAGTACCCCCCTCCCTAATGTATGTTATACTCTTGTGATCCCATGCCTCTTGTACTCAGTACCCCCCACCCTCCCTAATGTATGTTATACTCTTGTGATCCCATGCCTCTTGTACTCAGTACCCCCCACCCTAATGTATGTTATACTCTTATGATCCCATGACTCTTGTGCTCAGTACCCCCAACCCTCCCTAATGTATGTTATACTCTTGTGATCCCATGCCTCTTGTGCTCAGTACCCCCCACCCTCCCTAATGTATGTTATACTCTTGTGATCCCATGCCTCTTGTGCTCAGTACCCCCCACCCTCCCTAATGTATGTTATACTCTTGTGATCCCATGCCTCTTGTACTCAGTACCCCCCACCCTAATGTATGTTATACTCTTGTGATCCCATGCCTCTTGTACTCAGTACCCCCCACCCTCCCTAATGTATGTTATACTCTTGTGATCCCATGCCTCTTGTGCTCAGTACCCCCCACCCTAATGTATGTTATACTCTTGTGATCCCATGCCTCTTGTACTCAGTACCCCCCCACCCTCCCTAATGTATGTTATACTCTTGTGATCCCATGCCTCTTGTGCTCAGTACCCCCCACCCTAATGTATGTTATACTCTTGTGATCCCATGCCTCTTGTACACAGTACCCCCCACCCTCCCTAATGTATGTTATACTCTTGTGATCCCATGCCTCTTGTACTCAGTACCCCCCCACCCTCCCTAATGTATGTTATACTCTTGTGATCCCATGCCTCTTGTGCTCAGTACCCCCCACCCTAATGTATGTTATACTCTTGTGATCCCATGCCTCTTGTACACAGTACCCCCCACCCTCCCTAATGTATGTTATACTCTTGTGATCCCATGCCTCTTGTACTCAGTACCCCCCTCCCTAATGTATGTTATACTCTTGTGATCCCATGCCTCTTGTACTCAGTACCCCCCACCCTAATGTATGTTATACTCTTGTGATCCCATGCCTCTTGTACTCAGTACCCCCCACCCTCCCTAATGTATGTTATACTCTTGTGATCCCATGCCTCTTGTACTCAGTACCCCCCTCCCTAATGTATGTTATACTCTTGTGATCCCATGCCTCTTGTACTCAGTACCCCCACCCTAATGTATGTTATACTCTTGTGATCCCATGCCTCTTGTACTCAGTACCCCCCACCCTAATGTATGTTATACTCTTGTGATCCCATGCCTCTTGTACTCAGTACCCCCCACCCTCCCTAATGTATGTTATACTCTTGTGATCCCATGCCTCTTGTACTCAGTACCCCCCACCCTAATGTATGTTATACTCTTGTGATCCCATGCCTATTGTGCTCAGTACCCCCCCTCCCTAATGTATGTTATACTCTTGTGATCCCATGCCTCTTGTACTCAGTACCCCCCACCCTCCCTAATGTATGGTATACTCTTGTGATCCCATGCCTCTTGTACTCAGTACCCCCCACCCTAATGTATGTTATACTCTTGTGATCCCATGCCTCTTGTGCTCAGTACCCCCCACCCTCCCTAATGTATGGTATACTCTTGTGATCCCATGCCTCTTGTACTCAGTACCCCCCTCCCTAATGTATGTTATACTCTTGTGATCCCATGCCTCTTGTACTCAGTACCCCCCTCCCTAATGTATGTTATACTCTTATGATCCCATGCCTCTTGTACTCAGTACCCCCCACCCTCCCTAATGTATGTTATACTCTTGTGATCCCATGCCTCTTGTGCTCAGTACCCCCCTCCCTAATGTATGTTATACTCTTGTGATCCCATGCCTCTTGTACTCAGTACCCCCCACCCTCCCTAATGTATGGTATACTCTTGTGATCCCATGCCTCTTGTACTCAGTACCCCCCACCCTAATGTATGTTATACTCTTGTGATCCCGTGCCTCTTGTACTCAGTACCCCCCACCCTAATGTATGTTATACTCTTGTGATCCCATGCCTCTTGTACTCAGTACCCCCCACCCTCCCTAATGTATGTTATACTCTTGTGATCCCATGCCTCTTGTACTCAGTACCCCCCACCCTCCCTAATGTATGTTATACTCTTGTGATCCCATGCCTCTTGTACTCAGTACCCCCCACCCTCCCTAATGTATGTTATACTCTTGTGATCCCATGCCTCTTGTGCTCAGTACCCCCCTCCCTAATGTATGTTATACTCTTGTGATCCCATGCCTCTTGTACTCAGTACCCCCCACCCTCCCTAATGTATGTTATACTCTTGTGATCCCATGCCTCTTGTACTCAGTACCCCCCTCCCTAATGTATGTTATACTCTTATGATCCCATGCCTCTTGTACTCAGTACCCCCCACCCTCCCTAATGTATGTTATACTCTTGTGATCCCATGCCTCTTGTAGTCAGTACCCCCCACCCTCCCTAATGTATGTTATACTCTTGTGATCCCATGCCTCTTGTACTCAGTACCCCCCACCCTAATGTATGTTATACTCTTGTGATCCCATGCCTCTTGTACTCAGTACCCCCCACCCTAATGTATGTTATACTCTTGTGATCCCATGCCTCTTGTACTCAGTACCCCCCACCCTCCCTAATGTATGTTATACTCTTGTGATCCCATGCCTCTTGTACTCAGTACCCCCCACCCTCCCTAATGTATGTTATACTCTTGTGATCCCATGCCTCTTGTACTCAGTACCCCCCACCCTAATGTATGTTATACTCTTGTGATCCCATGCCTCTTGTACTCAGTACCCCCCACCCTCCCTAATGTATGGTATACTCTTGTGATCCCATGCCTCTTGTGCTCAGTACCCCCCTCCCTAATGTATGTTATACTCTTGTGATCCCATGCCTCTTGTACTCAGTACCCCCCACCCTCCCTAATGTATGGTATACTCTTGTGATCCCATGCCTCTTGTACTCAGTACCCCCCACCCTAATGTATGTTATACTCTTGTGATCCCGTGCCTCTTGTACTCAGTACCCCCCACCCTAATGTATGTTATACTCTTGTGATCCCATGCCTCTTGTACTCAGTACCCCCCACCCTCCCTAATGTATGTTATACTCTTGTGATCCCATGCCTCTTGTACTCAGTACCCCCCACCCTCCCTAATGTATGTTATACTCTTGTGATCCCATGCCTCTTGTACTCAGTACCCCCCACCCTCCCTAATGTATGTTATACTCTTGTGATCCCATGCCTCTTGTGCTCAGTACCCCCCTCCCTAATGTATGTTATACTCTTGTGATCCCATGCCTCTTGTACTCAGTACCCCCCACCCTCCCTAATGTATGTTATACTCTTGTGATCCCATGCCTCTTGTACTCAGTACCCCCCTCCCTAATGTATGTTATACTCTTATGATCCCATGCCTCTTGTACTCAGTACCCCCCACCCTCCCTAATGTATGTTATACTCTTGTGATCCCATGCCTCTTGTACTCAGTACCCCCCACCCTCCCAAATGTATGTTATACTCTTGTGATCCCATGCCTCTTGTACTCAGTACCCCCCACCCTAATGTATGTTATACTCTTGTGATCCCATGCCTCTTGTACTCAGTACCCCCCACCCTCCCTAATGTATGTTATACTCTTGTGATCCCATGCCTCTTGTACTCAGTACCCCCCACCCTCCCTAATGTATGTTATACTCTTGTGATCCCATGCCTCTTGTACTCAGTACCCCCCACCCTCCCTAATGTATGTTATACTCTTGTGATCCCATGCCTCTTGTACTCAGTACCCCCCACCCTAATGTATGTTATACTCTTGTGATCCCATGCCTCTTGTACTCAGTACCCCCCACCCTCCCTAATGTATGTTATACTCTTGTGATCCCATGCCTCTTGTACTCAGTACCCCCCACCCTCCCTAATGTATGTTATACTCTTGTGTTCCCATGCCTCTTGTACTCAGTACCCCCCTCCCTAATGTATGTTATACTCTTGTGATCCCATGCCTCTTGTACTCAGTACCCCCCACCCTAATGTATGTTATACTCTTGTGATCCCATGCCTCTTGTGCTCAGTACCCCCCACCCTCCCTAATGTATGTCATACTCTTGTGATCCCATGCCTCTTGTACTCAGTACCCCCCACCCTCCCTAATGTATGTTATACTCTTGTGATCCCATGCCTCTTGTACTCAGTACCCCCCACCCTCCCTAATGTATGTTATACTCTTGTGATCCCATGCCTCTTGTACTCAGTACCCCCCACCCTCCCTAATGTATGTTATACTCTTGTGATCCCATGCCTCTTGTACTCAGTACCCCCCTCCCTAATGTATGTTATACTTTTGTGATCCCATGCCTCTTGTACTCAGTACCCCCCACCCTAATGTATGTTATACTCTTGTGATCCCATGCCTCTTGTGCTCAGTACCCCCCACCCTCCCTAATGTATGTCATACTCTAGTGATCCCATGCCTCTTGTACTCAGTACCCCCCACCCTCCCTAATGTATGTTATACTCTTGTGATCCCATGCCTCTTGTGCTCAGTACCCCCCACCCTCCCTAATGTATGTTATACTCTTGTGATCCCATGCCTCTTGTACTCAGTACCCCCCACCCTCCCTAATGTATGTTATACTCTTGTGATCCCATGCCTCTTGTGCTCAGTACCCCCCACCCTCCCTAATGTATGTCATACTCTTGTGATCCCATGCCTCTTGTACTCAGTACCCCCCACCCTCCCTAATGTATGTTATACTCTTGTGATCCCATGCCTCTTGTACTCAGTACCCCCCACCCTCCCTAATGTATGTTATACTCTTGTGATCCCATGCCTCTTGTACTCAGTACCCCCCACCCTAATGTATGTTATACTCTTGTGATCCCATGCCTCTTGTACTCAGTACCCCCCACCCTAATGTATGTTATACTCTTGTGATCCCATGCCTCTTGTACTCAGTACCCCCCACCCTAATGTATGTTATACTCTTGTGATCCCATGCCTCTTGTACTCAGTACCCCCCACCCACCCTAATGTATGTTATACTCTTGTGATCCCATGCCTCTTGTACTCAGTACCCCCCACCCTAATGTATGTTATACTCTTATGATCCCATGCCTCTTGTACTCAGTACCCCCCCACCCTAATGTATGTTATACTCTTGTGATCCCATGCCTCTTGTACTCAGTACCCCCCACCCTAATGTATGTTATACTCTTGTGATCCCATGCCTCTTGTACTCAGTACCCCCCACCCTCCCTAATGTATGCTATACTCTTGTGATCCCATGCCTCTTGTACTCAGTACCCCCCACCCTAATGTATGTTATACTCTTATGATCCCATGCCTCTTGTACTCAGTACCCCCCCACCCTAATGTATGTTATACTCTTGTGATCCCATGCCTCTTGTACTCAGTACCCCCCTCCCTAATGTATGTTATACTCTTGTGATCCCATGCCTCTTGTACTCAGTACCCCCTCCCTAATGTATGTTATACTCTTATGATCCCATGCCTCTTGTACTCAGTACCCCCCACCCTCCCTAATGTATGTTATACTCTTGTGATCCCATGCCTCTTGTACTCAGTACCCCCCTCCCTAATGTATGTTATACTCTTGTGATCCCATGCCTCTTGTACTCAGTACCCCCCACCCTCCCTAATGTATGTTATACTCTTGTGATCCCATGCCTCTTGTACTCAGTACCCCCCACCCTCCCTAATGTATGTTATACTCTTGTGATCCCATGCCTCTTGTACTCAGTACCCCCCACCCTAATGTATGTTATACACTTGTGATCCCATGCCTCTTGTGCTCAGTACCCCCCACCCTCCCTAATGTATGTTATACTCTTGTGATCCCATGCCTCTTGTACTCAGTACCCCCCACCCTCCCTAATGTATGTTATACTCTTGTGATCCCATGCCTCTTGTACTCAGTACCCCCCACCCTCCCTAATGTATGTTATACTCTTGTGATCCCATGCCTCTTGTACTCAGTACCCCCCACCCTCCCTAATGTATGTTATACTCTTGTGATCCCATGCCTCTTGTACTCAGTACCCCCCACCCTAATGTATGTTATACTCTTGTGATCCCATGCCTCTTGTGCTCAGTACCCCCCACCCTCCCTAATGTATGTTATACTCTTGTGATCCCATGCCTCTTGTACTCAGTACCCCCCACCCTCCCTAATGTATGTTATGCTCTTGTGATCCCATGCCTCTTGTACTCAGTACCCCCCACCCTCCCTAATGTATGTTATACTCTTGTGATCCCATGCCTCTTGTACTCAGTACCCCCCACCCTAATGTATGTTATACTCTTGTGATCCCATGCCTCTTGTACTCAGTACCCCCCTCCCTAATGTATGTTATACTCTTGTGATCCCATGCCTCTTGTACTCAGTACCCCCCACCCTCCCTAATGTATGTTATACTCTTGTGATCCCATGCCTCTTGTACTCAGTACCCCCCACCCTCCCTAATGTATGTTATACTCTTGTGATCCCATGCCTCTTGTACTCAGTACCCCCCACCCTAATGTATGTTATACTCTTGTGATCCCATGCCTCTTGTACTCAGTACCCCCCACCCTCCCTAATGTATGTTATACTCTTGTGATCCCACGCCTCTTGTACTCAGTACCCCCCACCCTCCCTAATGTATGTTATACTCTTGTGATCCCATGCCTCTTGTACTCAGTACCCCCCACCCTCCCTAATGTATGGTATACTCTTGTGATCCCATGCCTCTTATACTCAGTACCCCCCACCCTCCCTAATGTATGTTATACTCTTGTGATCCCATGCCTCTTGTACTCAGTACCCCCCACCCTCCCTAATGTATGTTATACTCTTGTGATCCCATGCCTCTTGTGCTCAGTACCCCCCTCCCTAATGTATGTTATACTCTTGTGATCCCATGCCTCTTGTACTCAGTACCCCCCACCCTCCCTAATGTATGTTATACTCTTGTGATCCCATGCCTCTTGTACTCAGTACCCCCACCCTCCCTAATGTATGTTATACTCTTGTGATCCCATGCCTCTTGTACTCAGTACCCCCCACCCTCCCTAATGTATGTTATACTCTTGTGATCCCATGCCTCTTGTACTCACTACCCCCCACCCTAATGTATGTTATACTCTTGTGATCCCATGCCTCTTGTACTCAGTACCCCCCTCCCTAATGTATGTTATACTCTTGTGATCCCATGCCTCTTGTACTCAGTACCCCCCCACCCTAATGTATGTTATACTCTTGTGATCCCATGCCTCTTGTACTCAGTACCCCCCTCCCTAATGTATGTTATACTCTTGTGATCCCATGCCTCTTGTACTCAGTACCCCCCACCCTCCCTAATGTATGTTATACTCTTGTGATCCCATGCCTCTTGTACTCAGTACCCCCCACCCTCCCTAATGTATGTTATACTCTTGTGATCCCATGCCTCTTGTACTCAGTACCCCCCACCCTCCCTAATGTATGTTATACTCTTGTGATCCCATGCCTCTTGTACTCAGTACCCCCCTCCCTAATGTATGTTATACTCTTGTGATCCCATGCCTCTTGTACTCAGTACCCCCCACCCTCCCTAATGTATGTTATACTCTTGTGATCCCATGCCTCTTGTACTCAGTACCCCCCTCCCTAATGTATGTTATACTCTTGTGATCCCATGCCTCTTGTACTCAGTACCCCCCACCCTCCCTAATGTATGTTATACTCTTGTGATCCCATGCCTCTTGTACTCAGTACCCCCCACCCTCCCTAATGTATGTTATACTCTTGTGATCCCATGCCTCTTGTACTCAGTACCCCCCTCCCTAATGTATGTTATACTCTTGTGATCCCATGCCTCTTGTACTCAGTACCCCCCTCCCTAATGTATGTTATACTCTTGTGATCCCATGCCTCTTGTACTCAGTACCCCCCACCCTCCCTAATGTATGTTATACTCTTGTGATCCCATGCCTCTTGTACTCAGTACCCCCCCTCCCTAATGTATGTTATACTCTTGTGATCCCATGCCTCTTGTACTCAGTACCCCCCTCCCTAATGTATGTTATACTCTTGTGATCCCATGCCTCTTGTACTCAGTACCCCCCACCCTCCCTAATGTATGTTATACTCTTGTGATCCCATGCCTCTTGTACTCAGTACCCCCCACCCTCCCTAATGTATGTTATACTCTTGTGATCCCATGCCTCTTGTACTCAGTACCCCCCACCCTCCCTAATGTATGTTATACTCTTGTGATCCCATGCCTCTTGTACTCAGTACCCCCCACCCTCCCTAATGTATGTTATACTCTTGTGATCCCATGCCTCTTGTACTCAGTACCCCCCACCCTCCCTAATGTATGTTATACTCTTGTGATCCCATGCCTCTTGTACTCAGTACCCCCCTCCCTAATGTATGTTATACTCTTGTGATCCCATGCCTCTTGTACTCAGTACCCCCCACCCTCCCTAATGTATGTTATACTCTTGTGATCCCATGCCTCTTGTACTCAGTACCCCCCACCCTCCCTAATGTATGTTATACTCTTGTGATCCCATGCCTCTTGTACTCAGTACCCCCCTCCCTAATGTATGTTATACTCTTGTGATCCCATGCCTCTTGTACTCAGTACCCCCCTCCCTAATGTATGTTATACTCTTGTGATCCCATGCCTCTTGTACTCAGTACCCCCCACCCTCCCTAATGTATGTTATACTCTTGTGATCCCATGCCTCTTGTACTCAGTACCCCCCTCCCTAATGTATGTTATACTCTTGTGATCCCATGCCTCTTGTACTCAGTACCCCCCTCCCTAATGTATGTTATACTCTTGTGATCCCATGCCTCTTGTACTCAGTACCCCCCACCCTCCCTAATGTATGTTATTATCTTGTGATCCCATGCCTCTTGTACTCAGTACCCCCCACCCTCCCTAATGTATGTTATACTCTTGTGATCCCATGCCTCTTGTACTCAGTACCCCCCACCCTCCCTAATGTATGTTATACTCTTGTGATCCCATGCCTCTTGTACTCAGTACCCCCCACCCTCCCTAATGTATGTTATACTCTTGTGATCCCATGCCTCTTGTGCTCAGTACCTCCCACCCTCCCTAATGTATGTTATACTCTTGTGATCCCATGCCTCTTGTACTCAGTACCCCCCACCCTCCCTAATGTATGTTATACTCTTGTGATCCCATGCCTCTTGTACTCAGTACCCCCCACCCTCCCTAATGTATGTTATACTCTTGTGATCCCATGCCTCTTGTACTCAGTACCCCCCACCCTAATGTATGTTATACTCTTGTGATCCCATGCCTCTTGTACTCAGTACCCCCCACCCTAATGTATGTTATACTCTTGTGATCCCATGCCTCTTGTACTCAGTACCCCCCACCCTCCCTAATGTATGTTATACTCTTGTGATCCCATGCCTCTTGTACTCAGTACCCCCCTCCCTAATGTATGTTATACTCTTGTGATCCCATGCCTCTTGTACTCAGTACCCCCCACCCTCCCTAATGTATGTTATACTCTTGTGATCCCATGCCTCTTGTACTCAGTACCCCCCACCCTCCCTAATGTATGTTATACTCTTGTGATCCCATGCCTCTTGTACTCAGTACCCCCCTCCCTAATGTATGTTATACTCTTGTGATCCCATGCCTCTTGTACTCAGTACCCCCCACCCTCCCTAATGTATGTTATACTCTTGTGATCCCATGCCTCTTGTACTCAGTACCCCCCACCCTCCGGAATGTATGTTATACTCTTGTGATCCCATGCCTCTTGTGCTCAGTACCCCCTTCCCTAATGTATGTTATACTCTTGTGATCCCATGCCTCTTGTACTCAGTACCCCCCACCCTCCCTAATGTATGTTATACTCTTGTGATCCCATGCCTCTTGTACTCAGTACCCCCCTCCCTAATGTATGTTATACTCTTATGATCCCATGCCTCTTGTACTCAGTACCCCCCACCCTCCCTAATGTATGTTATACTCTTGTGATCCCATGCCTCTTGTACTCAGTACCCCCCACCCTCCCTAATGTATGTTATACTCTTGTGATCCCATGCCTCTTGTACTCAGTACCCCCCACCCTAATGTATGTTATACTCTTGTGATCCCATGCCTCTTGTACTCAGTACCCCCCACCCTCCCTAATGTATGTTATACTCTTGTGATCCCATGCCTCTTGTACTCAGTACCCCCCACCCTCCCTAATGTATGTTATACTCTTGTGATCCCATGCCTTTTGTACTCAGTACCCCCCACCCTCCCTAATGTATGTTATACTCTTGTGATCCCATGCCTCTTGTACTCAGTACCCCCCACCCTAATGTATGTTATACTCTTGTGATCCCATGCCTCTTGTACTCAGTACCCCCCACCCTCCCTAATGTATGTTATACTCTTGTGATCCCATGCCTCTTGTACTCAGTACCCCCCACCCTCCCTAATGTATGTTATACTCTTGTGTTCCCATGCCTCTTGTACTCAGTACCCCCCTCCCTAATGTATGTTATACTCTTGTGATCCCATGCCTCTTGTACTCAGTACCCCCCACCCTAATGTATGTTATACTCTTGTGATCCCATGCCTCTTGTGCTCAGTACCCCCCACCCTCCCTAATGTATGTCATACTCTTGTGATCCCATGCCTCTTGTACTCAGTACCCCCCACCCTCCCTAATGTATGTTATACTCTTGTGATCCCATGCCTCTTGTACTCAGTACCCCCCACCCTCCCTAATGTATGTTATACTCTTGTGATCCCATGCCTCTTGTACTCAGTACCCCCCACCCTCCCTAATGTATGTTATACTCTTGTGATCCCATGCCTCTTGTACTCAGTACCCCCCCTCCCTAATGTATGTTATACTTTTGTGATCCCATGCCTCTTGTACTCAGTACCCCCCACCCTAATGTATGTTATACTCTTGTGATCCCATGCCTCTTGTGCTCAGTACCCCCCACCCTCCCTAATGTATGTCATACTCTAGTGATCCCATGCCTCTTGTACTCAGTACCCCCCACCCTCCCTAATGTATTTTATACTCTTGTGATCCCATGCCTCTTGTGCTCAGTACCCCCCACCCTCCCTAATGTATGTTATACTCTTGTGATCCCATGCCTCTTGTACTCAGTACCCCCCACCCTCCCTAATGTATGTTATACTCTTGTGATCCCATGCCTCTTGTGCTCAGTACCCCCCACCCTCCCTAATGTATGTCATACTCTTGTGATCCCATGCCTCTTGTACTCAGTACCCCCCACCCACCCTAATGTATGTTATACTCTTGTGATCCCATGCCTCTTGTACTCAGTACCCCCCACCCTCCCTAATGTATGTTATACTCTTGTGATCCCATGCCTCTTGTACTCAGTACCCCCCACCCTAATGTATGTTATACTCTTGTGATCCCATGCCTCTTGTACTCAGTACCCCCCACCCTAATGTATGTTATACTCTTGTGATCCCATGCCTCTTGTACTCAGTACCCCCCACCCTAATGTATGTTATACTCTTGTGATCCCATGCCTCTTGTACTCAGTACCCCCCACCCACCCTAATGTATGTTAAACTCTTGTGATCCCATGCCTCTTGTGCTCAGTACCCCCCACCCTCCCTAATGTATGTCATACTCTTGTGATCCCATGCCTCTTGTACTCAGTACCCCCCACCCTCCCTAATGTATGTTATACTCTTGTGATCCCATGCCTCTTGTACTCAGTACCCCCCACCCTCCCTAATGTATGTTATACTCTTGTGATCCCATGCCTCTTGTACTCAGTACCCCCCACCCTCCCTAATGTATGTTATACTCTTGTGATCCCATGCCTCTTGTACTCAGTACCCCCCCTCCCTAATGTATGTTATACTTTTGTGATCCCATGCCTCTTGTACTCAGTACCCCCCACCCTAATGTATGTTATACTCTTGTGATCCCATGCCTCTTGTGCTCAGTACCCCCCACCCTCCCTAATGTATGTCATACTCTAGTGATCCCATGCCTCTTGTACTCAGTACCCCCCACCCTCCCTAATGTATGTTATACTCTTGTGATCCCATGCCTCTTGTGCTCAGTACCCCCCACCCTCCCTAATGTATGTTATACTCTTGTGATCCCATGCCTCTTGTACTCAGTACCCCCCACCCTCCCTAATGTATGTTATACTCTTGTGATCCCATGCCTCTTGTGCTCAGTACCCCCCACCCTCCCTAATGTATGTCATACTCTTGTGATCCCATGCCTCTTGTACTCAGTACCCCCCACCCACCCTAATGTATGTTATACTCTTGTGATCCCATGCCTCTTGTACTCAGTACCCCCCACCCTCCCTAATGTATGTTATACTCTTGTGATCCCATGCCTCTTGTACTCAGTACCCCCCCACCCTAATGTATGTTATACTCTTGTGATCCCATGCCTCTTGTACTCAGTACCCCCCACCCTAATGTATGTTATACTCTTGTGATCCCATGCCTCTTGTACTCAGTACCCCCCCACCCTAATGTATGTTATACTCTTGTGATCCCATGCCTCTTGTACTCAGTACCCCCCACCCACCCTAATGTATGTTATACTCTTGTGATCCCATGCCTCTTGTACTCAGTACCCCCCTCCCTAATGTATGTTATACTCTTGTGATCCCATGCCTCTTGTGCTCAGTACCCCCCACCCTCCCTAATGTATGTTATACTCTTGTGATCCCATGCCTCTTGTACTCAGTACCCCCCACCCTAATGTATGTTATACTCTTATGATCCC
The DNA here is from genome assembly GCF_964263255.1 of Lissotriton vulgaris. Lineage (NCBI taxonomy): Eukaryota > Metazoa > Chordata > Amphibia > Caudata > Salamandridae > Lissotriton > Lissotriton vulgaris. The sequence continues at coordinate 390,748 of NW_028247876.1, forward strand.
ATGCCTCTTGTACTCAGTACCCCCCCACCCTAATGTATGTTATACTCTTGTGATCCCATGCCTCTTGTACTCAGTACCCCCCACCCTAATGTATGTTATACTCTTGTGATCCCATGCCTCTTGTACTCAGTACCCCCCACCCTCCCTAATGTATGTTATACTCTTGTGATCCCATGCCTCTTGTACTCAGTACCCCCCACCCTAATGTATGTTATACTCTTATGATCCCATGCCTCTTGTACTCAGTACCCCCCCACCCTAATGTATGTTATACTCTTGTGATCCCATGCCTCTTGTACTCAGTACCCCCCTCCCTAATGTATGTTATACTCTTGTGATCCCATGCCTCTTGTACTCAGTACCCCCTCCCTAATGTATGTTATACTCTTATGATCCCATGCCTCTTGTACTCAGTACCCCCCACCCTCCCTAATGTATGTTATACTCTTGTGATCCCATGCCTCTTGTACTCAGTACCCCCCTCCCTGATGTATGTTATACTCTTGTGATCCCATGCCTCTTGTACTCAGTACCCCCCACCCTCCCTAATGTATGTTATACTCTTGTGATCCCATGCCTCTTGTACTCAGTACCCCCCACCCTCCCTAATGTATGTTATACTCTTGTGATCCCATGCCTCTTGTACTCAGTACCCCCCACCCTAATGTATGTTATACTCTTGTGATCCCATGCCTCTTGTGCTCAGTACCCCCCACCCTCCCTAATGTATGTTATACTCTTGTGATCCCATGCCTCTTGTACTCAGTACCCCCCACCCTCCCTAATGTATGTTATACTCTTGTGATCCCATGCCTCTTGTACTCAGTACCCCCACCCTCCCTAATGTATGTTATACTCTTGTGATCCCATGCCTCTTGTACTCAGTACCCCCCACCCTCCCTAATGTATGTTATACTCTTGTGATCCCATGCCTCTTGTACTCAGTACCCCCCACCCTAATGTATGTTATACTCTTGTGATCCCATGCCTCTTGTGCTCAGTACCCCCCACCCTCCCTAATGTATGTTATACTCTTGTGATCCCATGCCTCTTGTACTCAGCACCCCCACCCTCCCTAATGTATGTTATGCTCTTGTGATCCCATGCCTCTTGTACTCAGTACCCCCCACCCTCCCTAATGTATGTTATACTCTTGTGATCCCATGCCTCTTGTACTCAGTACCCCCCACCCTAATGTATGTTATACTCTTGTGATCCCATGCCTCTTGTACTCAGTACCCCTCTCCCTAATGTATGTTATACTCTTGTGATCCCATGCCTCTTGTACTCAGTACCCCCCACCCTCCCTAATGTATGTTATACTCTTGTGATCCCATGCCTCTTGTACTCAGTACCCCCCACCCTCCCTAATGTATGTTATACTCTTGTGATCCCATGCCTCTTGTACTCAGTACCCCCCACCCTAATGTATGTTATACTCTTGTGATCCCATGCCTCTTGTGCTCAGTACCCCCCACCCTCCCTAATGTATGTTATACTCTTGTGATCCCATGCCTCTTGTACTCAGTACCCCCCACCCTCCCTAATGTATGTTATGCTCTTGTGATCCCATGCCTCTTGTACTCAGTACCCCCCACCCTCCCTAATGTATGTTATACTCTTGTGATCCCATGCCTCTTGTACTCAGTACCCCCCACCCTAATGTATGTTATACTCTTGTGATCCCATGCCTCTTGTACTCAGTACCCCCCTCCCTAATGTATGTTATACTCTTGTGATCCCATGCCTCTTGTACTCAGTACCCCCCACCCTCCCTAATGTATGTTATACTCTTGTGATCCCATGCCTCTTGTACTCAGTACCCCCCACCCTCCCTAATGTATGTTATACTCTTGTGATCCCATGCCTCTTGTACTCAGTACCCCCCACCCTCCCTAATGTATGTTATACTCTTGTGATCCCATGCCTCTTGTACTCAGTACCCCCCACCCTCCCTAATGTATGGTATACTCTTGTGATCCCATGCCTCTTATACTCAGTACCCCCCACCCTCCCTAATGTATGTTATACTCTTGTGATCCCATGCCTCTTGTACTCAGTACCCCCCACCCTCCCTAATGTATGTTATACTCTTGTGATCCCATGCCTCTTGTGCTCAGTACCCCCCTCCCTAATGTATGTTATACTCTTGTGATCCCATGCCTCTTGTACTCAGTACCCCCCACCCTCCCTAATGTATGTTATACTCTTGTGATCCCATGCCTCTTGTACTCAGTACCCCCCACCCTCCCTAATGTATGTTATACTCTTGTGATCCCATGCCTCTTGTACTCAGTACCCCCCACCCTCCCTAATGTATGTTATACTCTTGTGATCCCATGCCTCTTGTACTCAGTACCCCCCACCCTAATGTATGTTATACTCTTGTGATCCCATGCCTCTTGTACTCAGTACCCCCCTCCCTAATGTATGTTATACTCATGTGATCCCATGCCTCTTGTACTCAGTACCCCCCCACCCTAATGTATGTTATACTCTTGTGATCCCATGCCTCTTGTACTCAGTACCCCCCTCCCTAATGTATGTTATACTCTTGTGATCCCATGCCTCTTGTACTCAGTACCCCCCACCCTCCCTAATGTATGTTATACTCTTGTGATCCCATGCCTCTTGTACTCAGTACCCCCCACCCTCCCTAATGTATGTTATACTCTTGTGATCCCATGCCTCTTGTACTCAGTACCCCCCACCCTAATGTATGTTATACTCTTGTGATCCCATGCCTCTTGTGCTCAGTACCCCCCACCCTCCCTAATGTATGTTATACTCTTGTGATCCCATGCCTCTTGTACTCAGTACCCCCCACCCTCCCTAATGTATGTTATGCTCTTGTGATCCCATGCCTCTTGTACTCAGTACCCCCCACCCTCCCTAATGTATGTTATACTCTTGTGATCCCATGCCTCTTGTACTCAGTACCCCCCACCCTAATGTATGTTATACTCTTGTGATCCCATGCCTCTTGTACTCAGTACCCCCCTCCCTAATGTATGTTATACTCTTGTGATCCCATGCCTCTTGTACTCAGTACCCCCCACCCTCCCTAATGTATGTTATACTCTTGTGATCCCATGCCTCTTGTACTCAGTACCCCCCACCCTCCCTAATGTATGTTATACTCTTGTGATCCCATGCCTCTTGTACTCAGTACCCCCCACCCTCCCTAATGTATGTTATACTCTTGTGATCCCATGCCTCTTGTACTCAGTACCCCCCACCCTCCCTAATGTATGGTATACTCTTGTGATCCCATGCCTCTTATACTCAGTACCCCCCACCCTCCCTAATGTATGTTATACTCTTGTGATCCCATGCCTCTTGTACTCAGTACCCCCCACCCTCCCTAATGTATGTTATACTCTTGTGATCCCATGCCTCTTGTGCTCAGTACCCCCCTCCCTAATGTATGTTATACTCTTGTGATCCCATGCCTCTTGTACTCAGTACCCCCCACCCTCCCTAATGTATGTTATACTCTTGTGATCCCATGCCTCTTGTACTCAGTACCCCCCACCCTCCCTAATGTATGTTATACTCTTGTGATCCCATGCCTCTTGTACTCAGTACCCCCACCCTCCCTAATGTATGTTATACTCTTGTGATCCCATGCCTCTTGTACTCAGTACCCCCCACCCTAATGTATGTTATACTCTTGTGATCCCATGCCTCTTGTACTCAGTACCCCCCTCCCTAATGTATGTTATACTCTTGTGATCCCATGCCTCTTGTACTCAGTACCCCCCCACCCTAATGTATGTTATACTCTTGTGATCCCATGCCTCTTGTACTCAGTACCCCCCTCCCTAATGTATGTTATACTCTTGTGATCCCATGCCTCTTGTACTCAGTACCCCCCACCCTCCCTAATGTATGTTATACTCTTGTGATCCCATGCCTCTTGTACTCAGTACCCCCCACCCTCCCTAATGTATGTTATACTCTTGTGATCCCATGCCTCTTGTACTCAGTACCCCCCACCCTCCCTAATGTATGTTATACTCTTGTGATCCCATGCCTCTTGTACTCAGTACCCCCCTCCCTAATGTATGTTATACTCTTGTGATCCCATGCCTCTTGTACTCAGTACCCCCCACCCTCCCTAATGTATGTTATACTCTTGTGATCCCATGCCTCTTGTACTCAGTACCCCCCTCCCTAATGTATGTTATACTCTTGTGATCCCATGCCTCTTGTACTCAGTACCCCCCCCCCTCCCTAATGTATGTTATACTCTTGTGATCCCATGCCTCTTGTACTCAGTACCCCCCACCCTCCCTAATGTATGTTATACTCTTGTGATCCCATGCCTCTTGTACTCAGTACCCCCCTCCCTAATGTATGTTATACTCTTGTGATCCCATGCCTCTTGTACTCAGTACCCCCCTCCCTAATGTATGTTATACTCTTGTGATCCCATGCCTATTGTACTCAGTACCCCCCACCCTCCCTAATGTATGTTATACTCTTGTGATCCCATGCCTCTTGTACTCAGTACCCCCCACCCTCCCTAATGTATGTTATACTCTTGTGATCCCATGCCTCTTGTACTCAGTACCCCCCACCCTAATGTATGTTATACTCTTGTGATCCCATGCCTCTTGTACTCAGTACCCCCCACCCTCCCTAATGTATGTTATACTCTTGTGATCCCATGCCTCTTGTACTCAGTACCCCCCACCCTCCCTAATGTATGTTATACTCTTGTGTTCCCATGCCTCTTGTACTCAGTACCCCCCTCCCTAATGTATGTTATACTCTTGTGATCCCATGCCTCTTGTACTCAGTACCCCCCACCCTAATGTATGTTATACTCTTGTGATCCCATGCCTCTTGTGCTCAGTACCCCCCACCCTCCCTAATGTATGTCATACTCTTGTGATCCCATGCCTCTTGTACTCAGTACCCCCCACCCTCCCTAATGTATGTTATACTCTTGTGATCCCATGCCTCTTGTACTCAGTACCCCCCACCCTCCCTAATGTATGTTATACTCTTGTGATCCCATGCCTCTTGTACTCAGTACCCCCCACCCTCCCTAATGTATGTTATACTCTTGTGATCCCATGCCTCTTGTACTCAGTACCCCCCTCCCTAATGTATGTTATACTTTTGTGATCCCATGCCTCTTGTACTCAGTACCCCCCACCCTAATGTATGTTATACTCTTGTGATCCCATGCCTCTTGTGCTCAGTACCCCCCACCCTCCCTAATGTATGTCATACTCTAGTGATCCCATGCCTCTTGTACTCAGTACCCCCCACCCTCCCTAATGTATTTTATACTCTTGTGATCCCATGCCTCTTGTGCTCAGTACCCCCCACCCTCCCTAATGTATGTTATACTCTTGTGATCCCATGCCTCTTGTACTCAGTACCCCCCACCCTCCCTAATGTATGTTATACTCTTGTGATCCCATGCCTCTTGTGCTCAGTACCCCCCACCCTCCCTAATGTATGTCATACTCTTGTGATCCCATGCCTCTTGTACTCAGTACCCCCCACCCACCCTAATGTATGTTATACTCTTGTGATCCCATGCCTCTTGTGCTCAGTACCCCCCACCCTCCCTAATGTATGTCATACTCTAGTGATCCCATGCCTCTTGTACTCAGTACCCCCCACCCTCCCTAATGTATGTTATACTCTTGTGATCCCATGCCTCTTGTGCTCAGTACCCCCCACCCTCCCTAATGTATGTTATACTCTTGTGATCCCATGCCTCTTGTACTCAGTACCCCCCTCCCTAATGTATGTTATACTCTTGTGATCCCATGCCTCTTGTACTCAGTACCCCCCACCCTCCCTAATGTATGTTATACTCTTGTGATCCCATGCCTCTTGTACTCAGTACCCCCCACCCTCCCTAATGTATGTTATACTCTTGTGATCCCATGCCTCTTGTACTCAGTACCCCCCTCCCTAATGTATGTTATACTCTTGTGATCCCATGCCTCTTGTACTCAGTACCCCCCTCCCTAATGTATGTTATACTCTTGTGATCCCATGCCTCTTGTACTCAGTACCCCCCACCCTAATGTATGTTATACTCTTGTGATCCCATGCCTCTTGTACTCAGTACCCCCCACCCTAATGTATGTTATACTCTTGTGATCCCATGCCTCTTGTACTCAGTACCCCCCACCCTCCCTAATGTATGTTATACTCTTGTGATCCCATGCCTCTTGTACTCAGTACCCCCCACCCTAATGTATGTTATACTCTTGTGATCCCATGCCTCTTGTACTCAGTACCCCCCTCCCTAATGTATGTTATACTCTTGTGATCCCATGCCTCTTGTACTCAGTACCCCCCACCCTAATGTATGTTATACTCTTGTGATCCCATGCCTCTTGTACTCAGTACCCCCCTCCCTAATGTATGTTATACTCTTGTGATCCCATGCCTCTTGTACTCAGTACCCCCCACCCTCCCTAATGTATGTTATACTCTTGTGATCCCATGCCTCTTGTACTCAGTACCCCCCACCCTCCCTAATGTATGTTATACTCTTGTGATCCCATGCCTCTTGTACTCAGTACCCCCCACCCTCCCTAATGTATGTTATACTCTTGTGATCCCATGCCTCTTGTACTCAGTACCCCCCACCCTAATGTATGTTATACTCTTGTGATCCCATGCCTCTTGTACTCAGTACCCCCCTCCCTAATGTATGTTATACTCTTGTGATCCCATGCCTCTTGTACTCAGTACCCCCCACCCTAATGTATGTTATACTCTTGTGATCCCATGCCTCTTGTACTCAGTACCCCCCTCCCTAATGTATGTTATACTCTTGTGATCCCATGCCTCTTGTACTCAGTACCCCCCACCCTCCCTAATGTATGTTATACTCTCTTGATCCCATGCCTCTTGTACTCAGTACCCCCCACCCTCCCTAATGTATGTTATACTCTTGTGATCCCATGCCTCTTGTACTCAGTACCCCCCACCCTCCCTAATGTATGTTATACTCTTGTGATCCCATGCCTCTTGTACTCAGTACCCCCCACACTCCCTAATGTATGTTATACTCTTGTGATCCCATGCCTCTTGTACTCAGTACCCCCCTCCCTAATGTATGTTATACTCTTATGATCCCATGCCTCTTGTACTCAGTACCCCCCACCCTCCCTAATGTATGTTATACTCTTGTGATCCCATGCCTCTTGTACTCAGTACCCCCCACCCTAATGTATGTTATACTCTTGTGATCCCATGCCTCTTGTACTCATGTTTTTGATACAATAACTGAATCAACGTAATGAGAAAGGATATATAAAGATGATGCTGAAGACATCATGGAAGAAAGAAGCGTTAATTCAAAGTAAGTAATACATGTGTTATTTCCAACATACTCTGTGTCAAGGAGGCTTTCCATGGGCATTGCAGTGTCTTTTTCCCACGCAGCAGCCATAGATTTTTACTTAATGATGTAGACCCCGGGCAGCGCCAAAACTTTAAATCTCCCCAGAGCAGGCAGAATGAAGAGAAAGATTTGTTGCATTCTGCAGCACATATCGGAAGATGAAAACGCCTCTCAGAATGGCTTTTGTGCAGGGAGGCATAGTCCTCTTTCTATGTGTCCTGCATTCTGCAACACACATAAAAAGAGGGGGAGCACCCACGTAATGCCCACAGAATGCTCCTATTTCCTGAGTTCAATGCTATTCGTGCCCTGCCTGGAGAATCTTACAGTGATGACATGCGATGGAATGTTGGGAATCAAATAGTCACAGGTAACTGGGCTGAGCAGCATGGTGGCAGCTCCTGGTGGGGTCTAGATTGGGTCTTTTCTAATCTTGAATAAAACTACATAAAAATTATCACTTGCACCTGACTCAATCACTACAAGTTTTTGGTGACGATACTGAAGAGAACCTGCGTCTGTCACCTCTTCAAACCTCATGCAACTCCAAAAACAGACTCTACAGTAACTCAAGCTAAGCATCTACCTCAACTGGCATCCTTGACCCCACCAGTGACCTACCATCGGTCACCCACACCAGTCTGCCAGTTGTTCCTGTGCATCTGGGGAAGTGCGACTTCAGGAGCTGCCCTTTCAGTTTTGGGCGTCTACTCCCCATCATCACTACGCCTTTGTGCTGCGCCTTCAGTGAGGGAAAGCCGGACATTCAACAACATCTGTGTCCTGTGCTGTGCCTTCAGTGAGGGTAAGCCTGCCATTCAACAACGTCTGTGTCCTGTGCTGTACCTTCAGTGAGGGTAAGCCTGCCATTCAACAACGTCTGCGTCCTGTGCTGGGCCTTTAGTGAGGGTAAGCCTGCCATTCAACAACGTCTGTGTCCTGTGCTGTGCCTTCAGTGAGGGTAAGCCTGCCATTCAACAGCGTCTGTGTCCTGTGCTGTGCCTTCAGTGAGGGTAAGCCTGCCAATCAACAACGTCTGCGTCGTGTGCTGTGCCTTCAGTGAGGGTAAGCCTGCCAATCAACAACGTCTGCGTCGTGTGCTGTGCCTTCAGTGAGGGTAAGACTGCCATTCAACAACGTCTGCGTCCTGTGCTGGGCCTTTAGTGAGGGTAAGCCTGCCATTCAACAACGTCTGTGTCCTGTGCTGTGCCTTCAGTGAGGGTAAGCCTGCCATTCAACAGCGTCTGTGTCCTGTGCTGTGCCTTCAGTGAGGGTAAGCCTGCCATTCAACAGCGTCTGTGTCCTGTGCTGTGCCTTCAGTGAGGGTAAGCCTGCCATTCAACAACGTCTGTGTCCTGTGCTGTGCCTTCAGTGAGGGTAAGCCTGCCATTCAACAACGTCTGTGTCCTGTGCTGTGCCTTCAGTGAGGGTAAGCCTGCCATTCAACAGCGTCTGTGTCCTGTGCTGTGCCTTCAGTGAGGGTAAGCCTGCCATTCAACAACGTCTGTGTCCTGTGCTGTACCTTCAGTGAGGGTAAGCCTGCCATTCAACAACGTCTGTGTCCTGTGCTGTACCTTCAGTGAGGGTAAGCCTGCCATTCAACAACGTCTGCGTCCTGTGCTGGGCCTTTAGTGAGGGTAAGCCTGCCATTCAACAACGTCTGCGTCCTGTGCTGTGCCTTTAGTGAGGGTAAGCCTGCCATTCAACAACGTCTGCGTCCTGTGCTGTGCCTTTAGTGAGGGTAAGCCTGCCAATCAACAATGTCTGCGTCCTGTGCTGTACCTTCAGTGAGGGTAAGCCTGCCATTCAACAACGTCTGCGTCCTGTGCTGGGCCTTTAGTGAGGGTAAGCCTGCCATTCAACAACGTCTGCGTCCTGTGCTGTGCCTTTAGTGAGGGTAAGCCTGCCATTCAACAACGTCTGTGTCCTGTGCTGTACCTTCAGTGAGGGTAAGCCTGCCAATCAACAATGTCTGCGTCCTGTGCTGTACCTTCAGTGAGGGTAAGCCTGCCATTCAACAACGTCTGTGTCCTGTGCTGTGCCTTTAGTGAGGGTAAGCCTGCCATTCAACAACGTCTGTGTCCTGTGCTGTACCTTCAGTGAGGGTAAGCCTGCCATTCAACAACGTCTGCGTCCTGTGCTGTACCTTCAGTGAGGGTAAGCCTGCCATTCAACAACGTCTGTAATCCGGAACTAGATCCCCTGGGATCGATGAAGCATAAGGCAGTGTGGTGAAGATGTAATGCAGTGTGAAAAGTGAATTAAAATTGACTACCGGGAGAGAATACGTTTATTAGGTATCCCGTGGTGTCAATGGTTAAAAAGCAGTGAGGGCGCGATGTAAATATATGTGCGAGCGCGCTAATAAAGTGGTCTACATGTTTCAGACAATACAGATCTAACTATGATCATGGCTTTCTTCAGGACCTAGGTGTATCTACTGCACTATTAAGTATGTGAAAAATGTATTCAAACTGTAGGGAACGATACAACCATATACCTGTATACATCAATATGTTGGCATACGTGTTGCACTCCTATCGAGAAAGAGAGAAATTCATATGCACATGCTAGAAATAAGTCTATATCTATATATACAGGACACATTATATTGCAATGTGAACATGCTAAAGACCTCAAGAATGGACAAATAAGAACTCAATATTAAAACACCTTACCCGTATCAAATCAGGAGGGAAACCTACCGCTCCTGGCAACAGCTCAGGGCATGAGGCAACGCTCTGTGAATAGAAAAAGAAAGAAGAAAGAAAAAACTAAGCCCACGGGAATTGGGGACATTAGTAACAAGTGGTAGGCCCGCAGTGCACAACCACTATAAATGTTTTCATTGTTATAATCATATGGGTTCATCAGGGTTTAACAATAGCACCATCATAAGTGTATTACAAACAGTATTAAGAGTGGATGCAGACAGATGTGCGCTGCATTTCACCTTCAAAATAGCATAGAAATCAGGCAACTCAGAGATGTACCAAAACTTCAATGGTGTAAAAGCAAGCTCTGCAAATAGCGCAGAGTAAACTGTGAAGACTACGAACACCTCTAGTGTAAAGGTGCGCTCCATCTCAAACCTCCATCACGCAAGGCAAAGCAGAACAAAGTGTCACAGAGACAAAAACACGACGGTGCAACAGCTGTTGCCCTTACCTACTCCGCCGTTACCCCGGGCCGGATCTTGAGAGTTGCAGGCGGTAACCTCCGGCCGGGGCGAGGGCTTAAATACAGCCCTCAGATAGCATACATAACCATGTGACTAGCGTTGCGGGTAAATGACACTTGACGTGTCCGTCTTTTAGAACTACACCTAGAGTGAGGATAGTTGGGAAATGTAGTTTGCGCTGAACATGCGATGTTTAAAGGTTTTGTCACTAGCTGAAGAACCGCGATATTTATACCATTGCGAATGTCATATATGCTGAGAATATGGTATTAAAAACTTTTTCAACAGCTACAAGAAATATACCTTCAGAGCCCTGTGTCAAGTGTCGCAATCAATTAAAGGGTGACAGTTAAGAAAACTCTTGAAATTATCATTTCAGTGTATGTAATCTGCCATCAGTAAAAAAGCTACAATTGATGTTTATTTGTAGCGTGGAGCTAAAAATTGAAAATAACGTAGTAACCACAAGGTGTTGCTGTGCAAACCAATAAAGCAGCAGCAATTATATGAGTGCACTCAAAAGTTATGAAAGAACAGTGTATACTTAATTACAGCATCAATGCATAACCCCGTGCAGATGTAAAAATCCTCATCAAATGGAAATTTAGAAAGCATAATGTTATTGTATAAAGTCAGACCCTCCAGGATTTAGCGGTATGGATTAGCAAATTCAGCGTCACAAAAATGGAAATGTAGCGGCACAATATGGAAATTTAGCGGCATTTTTGCGGCAGTTTACTTTACTTCCTACCGGTGATTCCTTGGAGTGAACGGTGGTGCAAGATGCTCTGACAAGCTAAAGGAAACAGCCATATCCCAAATACCTGCCTGGAGGACATCGCCGTGACCAGCAATGAGCCACTTTGAGCAAAGAGCACCTTCCAGCCAATATAGCTGGGACCGAACGGGCATCTGTGCACCCAGAAGGTTGAACTTGTGAAAGGGACATTAAAGGACTCTGCCACCGTGAGCCTACTTTACCCTTTCTATGTCCCAAACCGCACAAATTGAAAGGAAACTTAGCACAATACTGTTCCATTGGTGAAGGCTGATGCTTCAGTATGAACAAGCACCATAAGGTGCACAGTCCCTAACAAATCACATTCTGAGGGTGCAAAGGTACATTTTGATCCTTTAACCATAATTTACACTTTCCCTAGTGGCTACCTGCCTTCTCTGCATTACCCTCTGGGGATTAAACAACTCGATACCGAATATGACTACCTAAATAACCTACACACAGGACTGAATTACATATTAGGTCTTTATTAAATATGTTATTGCTTATCACAAATCAGTGGCACTCAATGTTCCCACCACAAAAAGAGTGACCTGAAAGTTGCATAAAGTCTGAATAGTAGGAGAACTAATCAGTCCACAAAGCTCTTTTATCTGATGTGCATGTGTTTCTGAGCAGAATACCCGGCTCACATTCTGTTGTCAAGTATAAGAGATGGTATAAGGAAGGGAAGTGGAGCCACTGTATGGGAAAGCGGAAGAGTGAGGATAACGTATGAGTAAGAGGAAAGGGGAGAACAAGGCAGAGCTGAGGACGATTCAGGCCAGTACAGAGAGAAGGGTAGGAGTCAGGGCAATATGTAGTGAAGAGGCAAAGTAAAAACAGTGCAAAGGGAAGAGGAAGACCGAGGCAATGTATAGAAAGTGAAGGCATTCTATAGGAAAAGGGAAGTTGTGGGTGATGCACAAGGAAGTGGAAAGCAATGGCAAAGTATAGGTAAGAGGAAAAGTGAGAACAATGCATGGCAAAGGGAAACATATGAGACAATACAAAAAGCAAGGACAGTGCACGAGGAAGAAAAAGGATAAGAGGAAAAGGAAAAGTGCGAGCAATATATACGAAAAAAGAAAGGAAAGAAAGAGGAAATATAAGGTCAATACAAAGTAAAGAGAAAGAACTACCGCAATGGAGATGTGTTGGAAATGATAAGGTCCCCTTCATGGCTCCAGGGAGAGTCACCCTTTCTGCAAATTCTACATGCCGAGTTTCTGTTGCGTATTGCCTCAGCATACATGACAACTCTATGTGTGTGATGAGGCCTTCCTGTGGCATCTAAACATATACTATTGAGTATTCTGGCCCTACTGCTCCTTCCTTACTACTTTATATTCTCTTATTCAGCCATTTAAAATTACTCTGCTGGTTCCTAAAATGGGCCATGTATGAAGTGCTTCAGAGTGCAACAGCACTCTCAAATACCTTTCCCCCATTTTATTTACCGATCAAACCTGGTCCAGAAAAACAAAAATGGCACTTTTGTAAAACTTTTACAAAAGTGCCGATTTTGTGGCCACTTTTGTAAAAATCGCGGTATTTTTACAAAAGTGCCGATTTCGCAGCAAACCACGAAATTGCAAAATCGTGAAAAGTGTGTAAAGTGTCCTATTAATATGCAACACAAAACAGAAACAGTTGTAAGTGTGGTGCTCTAGGGACATGAAGTCGACAATGCATCAGAACAAGCGATTACTAACTTAAAAAGAGCCACTAGTATTACTGGGGCTCAATGACCTTCCATCAGCCTGATCTGCATTAAAGCTCCACAGCTAGGTAGTGTCATCAGTGGAGGGCTATCGTATGTACCCCACCATACTGACCCTCCAACTCATTCAACTTTGCTGTATTGAATAACAACCCCTACCCTAGTGAGTAAAATGAGAGGAAGACAGCTCCATCCACCCACTAGGGGTCTGGGCAGTGTCATTGAGATACACAGATTCACATGGGTTTACAGAACTAGATTGAGGTCCAGGGGATTTTGTTGTTAATCCCATCCACATCACTGCGTAACTTAACCACCCAACGTTGCTCTTTCCTAAACAGGAATGTGGTGACGTCAGTGATCTGTCTTGGTATGTGTTGGTGTTCAAGAATGGTCCAAATCATGTCTATGATTTTGTTCAAGAAAAAGGCTAGTTAGTCGAGTAGCTTGTTTTCTACACCGAATGGTGCTCTTGTGCTCTATTATCCTCTGTTTAATTTTATGTGTTGTCATACCAACGTATTTCTTAGAGAAGGGGCATGTTATTAAATAAATAAGCTCTCGTTATTACAATTGGTGTGATTAGTTTGCCTCCATGGTCTCTGAGTTCGATGTCCACCTCGGTAGTGTGCCTCGTCTGTGGACAAACAGTGCATGTGCCACATGGATAATGTCCCTGGACTGCTGGCATATTCCACAGTGTGTTGGGTCCTGGTGCCAGGGCATCTCTCGGTCGAGTATGGACAAGACAGTCACGAAGGTTCTTACTCCTTTTGAAAGAAAAGAGAGGTAGAGGTATCTTATTCTGCCCTGCATTAAGAATGCGCCAATGTCTCCGCACAATATTTTGAATCTGATTTGATTGATTATTACTTGAAGCTCTCTTTTAGGATTGTCATATCAGACTCTTAGGATATTTTCTAGCACCGAAATTACAAGAAAGCACTGAAGCATGTTTCCAGAAATCCTCAGTGATTGAACAATTCCTACGAAGCCCGAGGAACTGGCCAAATGGTAGCCCTTCCCGTAGGGATTTCGGATGGAAACTATCAAATGTTAACAACGAATTCCTGGCCATGGGCTTCGTATAGAGTTCACTTTCAAGACCCCTTAATGATGGAAAAATGCATAAGTCAAGAAACAGCAAACTCATCTTTCTCACGTCTATTGTAAAATTCAAGTAGTTATTCTGTGCGTTGAGCCAGGCATGGAAGGAATTTAGTGTAACAATATCCCCTATCCATATGAGGAGTATGTCGTCTATATAGCGCTTCCACTCGATGATATGGTTACGAAAGGGATTCTCCTCCACAAGCACACAGTTTTGTTCAAATAAATAAACATAGAGGTTCACCAGGCTGGGGGCAAAAACCCTGCCCATCGATGTACCCTATGTTTGGAGGTACATCTGATCTTCAAATCTGAAAAAAAATTCAGTCATTGCCAGCCTGGCGCATTCTATGATGAAAGGAACTGATGTACTAGTGGTCCCTGATCTTTGATCGAGGAGTGCCCTGACCGCATCAAGAGTTTCTACCTGGGGGATACAAGTATAGAGGGATTCCACGTCAAAGCTGACGAGGAAATCCGTCTCAACATTAAAATCAATCCCTGGTAGTAGTTGTGAGACATCCTTACTGTCTTGAAGATAGGTGGGCATTGCTCTGACTAGAGGTCTTAAAAAATAATCCACGAAAGAGGAAAGAGGTTCCAACAACTAGCCTATTCCCGAAATAATTGGTCTGCCAGGTGGGGGACACTGAGTCTTATGCACCTTGGGTAGCACATAAATATAAGGCATCACAGGGTGAGAAGTCACTAGAAATCGGTAATAGTGAATGGCTTCCCATTCATTCCTATGGGCCTTAAGGCCCATAGGAATGAATGGGAATTACCGATTCGGTATTTACCGAATAGGTAATACCGAATGTTATCGATTCGGTAAAATTTACCACATTTTTATCTACATACCATTTACCGATTCCGAAATACCGAATCGGTAAAATTCGTATTATAGAATCGTTAAATGTGTATTACCTACATATAACCCATATGATTAGCAGTACAGTGAAAATAAAATGATAGTGCAGTTCTACCATCTTGCAATAATCATGAATTCATACATGAATGTAAAATGCATGTTAAAAGTGCACATACTCCTACGATGCCTATGTAGATGTACCTAAGTGTACCTAGCATGTGAGTAGGTGTGAAGCCAATAATCCCTCTAGAATTTAGTCTACCTACATTTTGTGGAGTGAGAGAGTGTGGGACCCCATCCTGGTCTCGAGTTGGACACCCTACGAGGCATGTGTTATACCACTGTCAGCTGGCAGTGCATGTCAGTCTGCATGCAAGAGCCTCAGCGTCTCTGGTCAGTGTGTCGGCCTGGAAGTATCAGTCTCCTCTACCCAACCATAGCAATATGTGCTGTATTCATACAGAAAGTATTGAGGGTTTCTTTGTCCCTTGTTTCTTGTATTTGCCATTGTTGGATTTGAGGATGAGGTATGGGATGAAGCTTGTACGTAGATATTTTCCAGGTGGCGTAGCCTCTGCCAGGTGTCCAAGAACCCTTATGAATATTCCATTATACAGTATGAGTCTATTGATGAGGTTCTAGGGCGCTATTGCTCAGGGAAAAAAACCCTTATGCACCTAGGACTCGAACTAGGTAAAGGTTCAATCTTAAAGGCTTGTTACTGTGTTATATAAGGGACGTAATGTAGGTGAAGGTGTATGATATTAACTGGCCTATATTAGGGTTCCTATATGAAACATAACACCAGGGTGGGAATAGAACTCCAGTTTTATGGTTGCTTTGTCTTCTTGCATGGAGGGGAGACTGGAAGTTTTATGAAGTATTTCTTTTCATTCTCCGCTTGACGCCTGGACCTTCCATAGATTGGTGATTTGAAGTGGCTGCAGGGCGTCTCCAAGAAACAACTGAATGTCGATTTCAGTCAGACACGTGCAGTTGGCGAGGCTACCTCGGCTGATCTGCATCTATGACACATCTTCAGAGAAGAGCTCTTATTAACTCCGCACCGGGTGGAGCTGCACCTGTGAGGTGTAACCTGGGTGCTTGCAGACAGACCTGTAGGCTTCTAGCCACATTTCCTGCTGTGGTCAAGCAGCTTCAACGCCATAGCCTTCCCCAGTGGCCCTAAAAGGGGCCCTGCAGGGGTCTTGGGGGTTTCGGGAATCCTGAAGACAGAGAGCCTGAAGCATTAGTGAACCCTCACCGCTGAGTGACTGTCAAGAGCCTAGAGTAGTAGCCCTGAAAGGAGCTTTAAAAGGTGTCTTGGGGTGTCAGGAATCCTGACGTCAGCGTGAGTGAACGCTCACCACTGAGTGACTGTCAGGAGCCTTTTGTAGTGGCCCTAAAATGGGGCCCTGCAGGGGTCTTGAGGGTGTAAGGAATCCTGATGTCAGGGGGGCATCAGCTGTAGTGAAATCTCACCACTGAGTGACTGTCAGGAGGAATCTCATGAGATAAAGGCCCTCATTATGAGTGACACGTCATCGGATGGTATCATATACGTGAACTCTGACCCCAAGTTGTTGAATATTGGGTGCGTTGAGCCGAAGATCTATTGTTGGTTTATGAGGTCAAATGTGCATACTTTTGTGCTCACCACAAGAAACTGTACATGTCCCGGAGTGACCTTTCACATATTAACAGGGTGTGCGCATTTATAGCTTGTGAGCCTGAAAAAAGATGCAAAACTCATAACTCTGTGTGTGTCTTAACAAGAATGAATGGAAGGTTTCGTAGAGCGTGACAGCTCCTCTTAGGGGTGTCCTTGCGCTATTCTAAAGGCACAGAAATCCACTCACCAATTCCAGTTGAAATTGCAGTGAATACTGTTCTTTTCAGGGTCTCTTTGAGTGATGACTCGTTGTCAGTGTGGCAAAACTGGATAAGAAGGGGGTTCTACTCCCCAATCACCAGAGCCGAGAAGGAACACCCCCTGAACTAGCATGACTGAACTTGGGGATGTGTGCTGGGTGGGCATCCCAAGATCCAAGCCTTCCGGAGGCCCTTCAGTGCAGGGATTAACACACACGTCAAGCTTGTAGTGAGGGATTCTAATGCATTCCACGCATGTCGTGCTTGTAGTGAGGGCCTCTAATGCATTCCATGCACATCGAGCATGTAATGAGGGCCTCTAATGCAGTCCAAGCATGTTTAGCTTGTAGCGCAGGCCTCTAATGCTTTCCACGCACATCAAGCTTGTTGTGAGGGCCTCTAATGCATTCCGCGCATGTCGAGCTTGTAGCTAGGGCTTCTAATGCATTCCACACTCATCGAGCTTGTAATGATGGCCTCTAATGCCTTCCACACACGTCAAGTTCATAGTGAGCGTCTCTAATGCATTTCACGCACTTTTAGCTCATAGCGAGGACCTATAAAGCATTCCACACACAATGAGCTCATAGCGAGGGCCTCCAATGTATTCCACGCATGTTGAGCTTGTACCGACGGCTTCAAATGCATTCCACACACGTCAAGCTTGTAATGAGGGCCTCTAATGCATTCCACACATGTCAAGCTCGTATTGAGGGCCTCCAATGCATTCTACGCACATCGAGCTTGTAGTGAGGGCCTCCAATGCATTCCACGCATGTCAAGCTTGTAGCGAGGGCTTCTAATGCATTCCACACACGTTGAACTTGTAATAATGGCCTCTAATGCTTTCCACACACGTCAAGCTTTCAGTGAGGGCCCCTTATGCATTTCACGCATGTCGGTCACATAGCGAGGGCCTCTAATGCATTCCACACACGTCAAGCTCGTACCAAGGGCCTCAAATGCATTCCACGCACATTGAGCTTGTAGCGAGGGCTTCTAATGCAGTCCACACACGTCAAGCTCGTAGTGAGGGCCACTAATGCATCCCACGTACGTCGAGCTCGTAGCAAGGACCTATAATGCATTTCACACACGTAAAGCTCGTAATGAGGGTCTCTAATGCAATCCACATACATCGAGCTCGTAGCGAGGGCCTCAAATGCATTCCACATACGTCTAGCTCATAATGAGGGTCTCTAATGAAGTCCACACACATCAACGTCATAGTGAGGACCTTCTAATGCATTCCATACTCGTTAAGATTCTAGTGAGGGCCTCTAATGCATTCCACACACGTGTAGCTTGTAGTGAGGGCTTCTAATGCATTCCACGCCCGTCAAGCTCGTAGCAATGGCCTCTAATGCATTTCACGCATGTCAAGCTCGTAGTGAGGGCCTCTAATGCATTTCATGCACTTTGAGCTTATAGTGAGGGCTTCGAATGCATTCCACACATGTCCAGCACATAGTGAGGGCCTCTAATACATTCCACTCACTTTGAGCTCATAGCTAGAGCCTCTAATGCATTTCAGGCACGTCAAGCTTATAGTGAGGGCCTCTAATGCATTCCACGTACATTCAGCTTGTAGAGAGGGCCTCTAATGCATTCCACACACGTTGAGCTTGTAATGAGGGCCTCTAATGCATTTCACACATGTCGAGCTCGTAGCGAGGGCATCTAATGCATTCCACACACGTCAAGCTCGTAGCGAGGGCCTCTAATGCATTCCACATATGTCTAGCTCGTAGTGAGAGTCTCTAATGAAGTCAACACACATCGAGCTAGTAGTGAGTGCCTCTAATCCATTCCACACACGTCGAGCTTGTAGTGAGGGCCTCTAATGCATGCCACACCCGTTGAGCTTGTAGTGAGGGCCTCTATTGTATATCTCCTGTTCTGTCTGTGATATGTAGTCGTTAGAGTGACAAAGTTACTCCCAGCCTCAACACATGATGAATTATTACAGTAGCTATCTTCCCCTTCCTGGCCAGCAGGCCTTGGCAGGAATCCTTGGGTGCACCTGGTGGGGGAGGCATCAGCTGGACAGACGGGCAGAGGATGGACCTTCACATGTACTTACTCTTAGCCATTGTTACTCATAAGTGCAGTGCTAATAGGATCCTTCTGCCACTTCATGTTTTGTATTTACACATGCACTCTGTAGATTGATGTCTGTAAAATCCTACTCACCCTGAGTGAATCTAGTGCTTTTATCAATTTATAGTTTGTTTTCTGGAATATTTCAATTTTGTATTTTTTTATATTCAGGAGTGCATATGTATCATATTCTCCCATTAAGTGTCATTTTTGCAAACTATGCTAATGACATGAAATACAGTTCAGTTGCGTTGAGGTTCACATCAAAATTGTACGTAAGGTGTGTCCTTGAGTACAAAAGTCAAACAAGATATCTTGTGAATGTACTTTCAAGACATGCTCTAAAGTACAGTGGAGACCACAGCCAGAATGGCCATTGCCACCTAGGCACAAATCCAGGCCTGAATTCACTAACATTTCATGCAGTGCAACATAATACAATGCAACACTGCAAGACAACGTCCTGCGCTGCCTAGAATCATAGAGAGAACACTCTCCACTAAGATATGGTGTACGTCTATTCGCTCATTGTACCTACGTTACAGGCAGTGATAACTTCTTGCACAAAACAAAATCCTGAGAGACATACTCCTCTTTCTATGTCTGCTGCAGAATGCAAGAGGAAGTAATGAGGAGAATTGAAGATGTTTTTCCTCATTACACCTCTTGGGAGGGTGCACCATCTTTCAAGGTTTGCTGCTTCTGTAAATACATAAAATATATACAAACCTCATCCCTGACGCAATGTAAAACCAGTAGCGGCTGGCATGGCACGCAGGTGGTGAGGCAGGTGTGGGGGGGTTAAGCA
This sequence comes from Lissotriton vulgaris, assembly GCF_964263255.1. Classification (NCBI taxonomy): domain Eukaryota; kingdom Metazoa; phylum Chordata; class Amphibia; order Caudata; family Salamandridae; genus Lissotriton; species Lissotriton vulgaris. The sequence continues at coordinate 410,578 of NW_028247876.1, forward strand.
GGGATGGGGTCACATGGGCAGGGGGGTCAATCTATGCTGAGTCCATCGATAGATCGGGACGGCACCCAGCCAGGGGCTTATGGGGTGGCCATGTTCTCCATGCAATGCAGCCTGCATGGAGAAGGGCAGAGTTTGCATGACTCAAAGAGCACAGAAGCCCCACCCACCCGCTCGCAATGGGCAATACAAACATTAAATGGTAATAACTAAAAGGTATTACCAATTTATGTTTTGGCTTTCTCGCATTACGAGAAAGCAGAGGGGCCACGCTCCTCCTCCCTGCGTAAAACTTTGAAATGCAAGACAGAGCTTTGTATACTTTTTTCACAGCAATTTCAAGGCAATGCATCTCAAAATGTCGACTGAAATGAAGAGTGGGAATGGAGAGTGTAGAGCAACACCCATGAGAACCACAAATGAACAGTTATGGACAGAATGTGAAGTAGAGTTACAACAGACTCATAACACATATGTATAGTGAGCATTAACAAATGAGGTCTAAAGGTACTAATGAGTAACTCAAGTGAATGGCACCACAGAAAAGATCTGTTGGTGTGCATCGTGTGTGGTACCAGAAGAATCTCAGAACTATTCAGTGCATTGGGGGCATGTCAAGATAGCAGACGAGTGAGTTACAAGATTCCCCCCACATACATCATCATGGAGCTATTTTCTCCTCCCCCTGCCATATGTTGCTCCTTTTTATCCTGCCGGGTCAGGGAATGATGCAGTCATCATAAAAGAAAGACAGACCACAAACGAGCGGTGAGGCCTGCAGCTGCATCTGCAGCAGCGGGGACTATTGAGAAGCAGACCGGGAAAAGGTGCAGCAGCAGACCCTGTGCTGTGGGTGCACGGATGTGGGAAGGTGGATTAATGTGTAATACTCTCACAGACCCCAAAGATGGTCCTTTAATTGATATTAATAAATTATCAGCTCAGCCCTGGTAGTGTGGCAAAGAGCAGTTAGGATTTACTGGAGGAACAAGTGTTAAGCATTTCAGAGTATCAACATGTACCATAATTCATTGACATGACTCAACAGAAATCAGAATAATTTTTTTTTAAATAAATAGTATTTTTTATCTTAATTTATATTTTAAAAAATTGGATGGCATACATAATACAGTGAAACTTCATCATTGCGGTCAATAGGAAAAGCCACTAGAGAAAATTGGTTGCTTGCAGGTCGAGCTGCTTGGAACCCTTACTAGGTAAAGCCGGTTCAGTTTTTCCTGGCAAGTCCCTGCAGGTAAACCACACCTGAGATGATCATATCTGGGGTTGTAGGTCACCTTTTCTAGCCAGAAACCACTATTTTTACCACTTTAAAAAAATGGCAGAACTCGTCCTCAGGGTAAAGCCAGGCAGCCCACCCTAGAGATGTGGGTAACCTGCCCAGGGTGACCTAACGTTCAAAACTGCTCAGGTGTAAATGTGCCTGGGGCAGTAGGAGAGCTGTTTACTCATCTGGGAGAAATCCTGGATGTGTATCAGAGGCTGTGCAGCCTTTGAAGCTCACCGCCTTGATGTGCCACTTCACGGGCCTACCAGGGAGGGAGGATATGTGACCTCATTCCTGCTCAGGCCTATGCTCCATACTCCTGGGAGTAATCACACTGCCTAGAAGGAGGTCAGTATCCTGTCGTGACCGAAGCAATCCATCTAGAGCACAGAAAAACTGGGCTACCAGTTTGGCAATCTCTAAGCTAACTACCTGCGTGTACGCTGAATCGCCCTTCACACAATATTAATGTCAGGGGTCATAATGCACGTTGTTTAAAACCAAACAAACCATTTTTAGGCAGTATCATGATGGGGTTACTAGCCCCAGGTCCGCCAGGGTGCAAGTCCATGTTATGCTCTGGACTGCCTATCATCACTTCTAGTGTGTGTTAATGGTAAATGCCACTATAGAGACATATATAATTGCACTTGCACGCCCAAACCTTTAATATGATGCACCCCACCCTCTGGGATCCAGGGCATGCCTTAGGGGTGACTGACATTCATTAAAAGCAGTGCATTGACTTTGCCACACATGGTGAGGGCAAAGTCAAAATGGAGTAGTTTACACTGTTCCTGCGGTCTCCAGGGGCAGGCCTGCTGAAGGCAGTTTACCTGGGTCACTAAGGTTGGCACAAACAGTAATGGAAGCCCTGGGGACCCCTTAACAACCCATGCCATGGGTACCATGAGTGTGATATACTAGGAACTTATAACAGGGGTAAAGGCTTTGCCAATCGGGATTGTCAATTCACTCATACTGGTTTTAGGGAGAAAACACTTACCCTGGGGCCTGGACAGCAGGCTCCAGTGCACTTTAAAAGTTATGGACATTTGCAAAGGGTCAAAAAGTGGGGGGATGACCATTCAAAAAGAGCACTTTCCTACAACTCCTCCGCCCACCACATCGGACAAGAGGACAGCGAGGCTGCCTACTGAGACCTGTGACAAAAGAGGTGCAATTGGAGCCATATTAGGGCCAGTGAGTTACCAGGACCCTGCAGTGTGCTGCCTCTGTTGGCCATCAATCAATCAATCAATCGGTCCAATTGTGGAGTGCACTACTCACCTGTGAGTGTCTCAGGGTTTTGGGGTGGGGATGCTGCTACTGCTTGAACAGCCAGGTCTTCAGAAGTCTCCTGAAGTTCAGCAGGTCCTGGGTCTGTCGTAGGCATAGGGGGAGGATGTTCCACGTCTTGGCGGCGAGGTGGGAGAAAGATCTGCCGCCGGTGGTCGTTCGTCGGATGCGGGGGACAGTGGCGAGGTAGCTGGCGGTATGGGGTGTAGAAGGTGAGTCGTTCGTTGAGGTATTCTGGTCCGGCATTGTGGAGTGCTTTGTGAGCGTGGGTGAGAAGCTTGAAGGTGAGCCTCTTGTTGACGGGGAGCCAGTGCAGGCCTTTCAGGTGGGCTGTGATGTGCCAGTCCACACGCGGTAAGCCACCAAGTATGACGTTCCTCGACCACGTTTGTACTGTTGCCAATAACGACGGCGCATTCAAGTTAGGATTATAACAACTCATATGTTTAGTCCTCTAGAAAAGGCGGCTACAGCATTAAAATAGGTAAGTGCCCAGAAATGATGAATGAATGGCTAATGGAGACTAAATGTGAGAAATGGGTGTTACTGTGTCGAATTCTAAAATGTCTGTCATGTCATTTCTATTCAGAGTTGTTTGTCATCTGAACGCCATTTACTCGAGGAGTGTATTTTTCACAATAATAAGGTACGGACAGAGGTTGTTGACAGGAGCTGTTACTGGTAGTGAGAAAACTGGGTTTTTGGACCTCATATTTAAACGAGTGTTTGTTTGTGTTTTATAGATTGTTGGTCCTGAGGAGAACTCCGCACTTGGGGATTCGAAACGCGTCGTCCTGTTGTTGGTTCCTTCTGTCAAAATTGAATTATATAGTGAATAGTGTTCATAAAGTAGGATTATACTTCTAAAACTGCTTTCATCACACTGATTTCATTCCTTGGATGTGAAACCATTTATATGGATAAATAACCTATTTTTGACAATAGGTCCTAAGGATTTTTTTTGTGGTATGTTAGTAGATGGATGAAAGTTTTGGCCAGTGTGTAAGTGTGGATGTGCTGTAAATTTGTAAATTGTATTGTATATTGAGATCCTGATGTAATGTAATATTGTATATTTGTACATGCACATAAAATTGTTTGTTTGCTTATGAAAATAACTATGTTCCACTAGTGCAAAAATGAATAAATAAACTAGTGACGTAAATCAAAAATGGACTGTTATGTTTACTTCATATACGTCGTCATAAAATAGTCAAGTGATGTCCAGTACTGGCAGTTGTGTTGTTCTTTAGATAGTTTGGGCTCAGCCATGCTGGTTCAGAGTCACAACCCTGTGTCTTTTTTCTTGTTTTGGTGCGGACACAGGTTCGCGAGGTCGCAAGAGGTATAAGGTACCTTTTCCCACATTAGGAGATATCTTCTAGATAGGGTGTGTTTTTGTTAATGTGCATGTCGACTAACATTGTCTTAAGTTCTGTGTCAGTTTGTCCCTGTATTATTGTTTGGCTGGTATGTCTGAAAGAGATACATTCTCGTATAGCGAGGATTACATCCAAAAACTAATTAGTGCACCTCCTGTCTTCTCCTCTGCTACGCTAAGTGTAACAGCAAAAACCCAGAATGAATCTGATAAATTGATCAGATTGCGAAAAAAACAAATTAGGACAGACCTCCATGGTCATTTTCTACTATTACATCTACAAGCAGGGACAATACCCTCTGGTTTACAAATTAGAAACACCCCAATGGTATTCACTGATGACCCAGAGTATAAGAAGGGATTCAGTGGAATTGAGACTAAATGTAGCAGGGACTTGATGGTTCTTACCATCGAAAATGCCCATAGTTTTTCTGTAAAAGAGCTAGCAGAGATCTCAGCCCTAGAAGTGGCAATTCAAAACAACCAGCTAATTACTGATGCCAAAGGATTGTTAGAAAAAATAGAAAAAGAACTATTGGAGTTTAAAGACTATACGGTGACCCAAAAGGGAAGTAAATTTGATCTTGATCAAAAACTTTTCACTAGAAGCGGTCTACCCGTATTTACAACCAGACTTTTATTCAAGGCCTGCCCAACGCCGGTTCTTTCAGGAGAACCAAGGCAGATCTCGTAATAAGTTTCTGACGTTCTCTGACACATCATCATCCTCGTCAGGAGGAGAGTCGGATACGAACGATACAAGAGGTAATCAAAATCAAAATCTCAGGGGAAATCAACAGAATCAATCACAAACATCTCAACCTTTTTTATCCAGAGGCCAACGGAGAGGCAGAGGCCGGACCCGCCCAAATTACCAACCATGGGAAATGCGGACTAGACATCAGTACTACAGGAGTTAGATCAATCGCCTGTATTTAATTTATCAGATCGGATTCTTACAACATCCGAAATATCTATCCTAAAGAAAGGATTATCCTATGTCCCGGTGCGACCTACTGACTTCGTTAAAATGAAACTAGAAGTCTTGGACTTTTGTAGAAAAATCCGGTTAAAAAGTTTTTTCAATGAAGCTACTGTTCAAACATCTAACCGGCCTCCGGAATGAATCTTCATTCAATCCACCTGGCTTCAAAATCCCTAAGGAAGTTATTACGTTTGAAAAAACATTATTATCAGGTATAGCTTCCTTGGAGAATAAAAAACAATATGTCAACTACAATATATCCAGAGAAGAAAAAAATGCTATTTTTTCTTTAAAAAATGACAGCTCGCTGGTTATAAAAGAGGCGGATAAAGGTAGAGCTATAGTCCTCTGGGACGTAAAGAAATACAAAGAGGAAGTGAAACGTCAACTGGATGACCAGAGATGTTACAGGTTGATCAATAAAAACCCTACATATGATTTGCAAAAGGAACTTTTTTCTATTCTCCAGGAAGGCCTGGACTTGGGTATCCTTGGACCTAAGGAATTTTCATTTCTCAAAAATAAACATCCGAGAACACCGTTGTTCTACGTCCTTCCTAAACTACATAAGTACCAAAACAACCCTCCGGGCCGCCCGATAGTTTCGGGGTGTGCATCGCTCATTGAGCCAGTCTCTAAATACATAGATTTCTTTCTGAAACCTCTCGTTGCATTAATTCCGGCACACCTAAGGGATACCACAGATTTTTTAAACCAAATAACATCGGTCCCTTTCGATGAATCAAGGCAGTTATTGGTAACTATGGACGTGACCTCATTATATACCCAAATACCCCAAGAACAAGCCCTGGAAACCCTTACTTACTTTTTAGATCAAAGAGAACAACCAACACGAGTCCCCACATCGTCCATTGTTCAGCTAGCCAAATTTGCACTACAAAAAAACTATTTTTTGTTTGACAAGGACTTCTACTTCCAGATCAAAGGGGTGGCTATGGGCTGCCCCTTTGCTCCGGAACTAGCAGTATTGTTTATGGGTTTGTACGAAAATAAATTCATCTACAATAACAACCCATATGCTGTACACATCACAAAGTATTTAAGGTACATTGATGATGTGTTTATCATCTGGACAGGCACGCAAGAGAAACTAGAAGAATTTATGATTTGGATTATTCACAGAATGGAAGATATTAAGTTCAGTTGTTGTGCATCCAATAAAACTATCACCTTTTTGGATGTAAAAGTCTATGCATCGGAAGGCTTGCTGGGGACCACATTATTCAGGAAAACAACGGACCGGAATAAGGTGTTACATTACACAAACCATCACCCCAGAAGCCTAAAAGAAAATCTCCCTTTCGGGCAGTTTCTTCGAATTAGAAGAAATTGTTCAAATAAGGAGGAATATGTTTTCCATGCTAATGAACTGATTCTGTGACTGTCAGCAAGAGTATATCCAAAGAAACTTTTAAAACATACATTAAAGCGCGTGTGGTGGATACCACGAGAAACTTTGCTTCAAAAGAAAGTACGCCCATAACAAAGGAGATTCGTATGTGTTACATCATTTGGTTCCCATGCCATTCAACTACGGAAGATGGTGACTCAAAACTGGCACCTGGTCAAAGATCTACACAGTGATTTCAATGAACCACCGCTCTTCACCTTTAAAAAGGAAAAAAGCGTGGCGCAACATATTGTCAGAGCAGCATTGCCTCCAGTTTTTAAAACAACTCTTAGAGGCATGTTGGGGCTCCCTCCAGTAGTAGGTCACCACAAGTGCGGCAATTGTTCATGTTGTGCACAGACAAATGAAGGATCAATCTTTATATTCAATGGAATATACTGGAAACATGACGCTTTTACTAACTGCCTGACTAAAAATGTGGTTTATGGGGTTACATGTCCATGCCTGAAACTATATATAGGGAAGACCACTCAGGAGGTCAGACACCGGATTACACAACATAAGTCCAGAATCAGAAAAGAGACACCGAATGCCCCCTTAGTACATCACTGGATTTCACACCAACATAAAGAAGATGATCTACGGTGGACCATCATTTCAAAAATTGAGAAGGACCCCCGGGGAGGTGATATTGAAGGAAAATTAAATCAGCGTGAGGCGCTGCTGATAATGAAATTTAATACAGCAACTACAGGGCTTAATGAAATTTCAGAGATTATGAAGATGAACTTATGAAATAGCATGATTAGAACGCACTCTAAATTTGAAGCTCATTAGAGGAACGTTCATTTTTCGGACGTATGCTGAGTTCGCCAGGCATTGCAGCCATTCACATTTTAATTGCCCTGAAAAAATGTGATTGTAGATGTGCCAAAACAATCAGATTGTAGACAGAAGTCACATGCACTGACGTAAATTGTCTGATTTACTGATTGTAAAAATTGAACTGCAAAGTAGTCATGCTAATACTATCATCGATTTTGTGCGTCCTGTGCTACGGATTGCTTTTCCTATAAGCACAGCATCGTCCAGATAAGAATAGATCTCGGAGCGCTCCATGAGCAAACACATTCATCAGCACAAGAATGTGATATAGTGGGAATTGGCCTTTTTGATTATTCAATTTTAGATCCTCTCACCACGTACATCTCACTTTTAAAAAAAATATCTATCATGTGTAAATGTCTGTGGATAATAAAGTTTCACAAACAGGAGGCACGGTTACACTGTTGCTTTAAATTTTGTTCCGTTTTACTGGGCTTTAAATCATGTGACGGCCCTCGCTGCCAATAATATAGCGCAGTACATATTGCAGCCTGAATCAGGTTCCCAAACGTTTGTGAGAGACGCGAGGATGTGGTCTTGAAGGTAATGGGTAAAATCAGTCGCTCGAGTACGAATACAATCCACACGCCGTTGGACCTTCTTTTAAACTCGCGGTTACTTTTATTCACAAGATGCCAGCTAGAAGAAACACGCGGCCTCCGGTACACCCAATTACGATTTGAAATAAAACACCAGTCCACACGCGGTAAGCCACCAAGTATGACGTTCGTCGACCACGTTTGTACTGTTGCCAATAACGATGGCGCATTCAAGTTAGGATTATAACACCTCATATATTTTTTCCTCTAGAAAAGGCGGCTACAGTATTAAAATAGGTAAGTGCCCAGAAATGATGAATGAATGGCTAATGGAGACTAAATGTGAGAAATGGGTGTTACTGTGTTGAATTCTAAAATGTCTGTCATGTCCTTTCTATTCAGAGTTGTTTGTCATCTGAACGCCATCTACTCGAGGAGTGTATTTTTCACAATAATAAGGTACGGACAGTGGTTGTTGACAGGAGCTGTTACTGGTAGTGAGGAAACTGGGTTTTTGGAACGCATATTTAAACAAGCGTTTGTTTGTGTTTTATAGCTTGTTGGTCCTGAGAAGAACTCCGCACTTGGGGATTCGAAACGCGTCGACCTGTTGTTGGTTCCTTCTGTCAAAATTGAATTATATCGTGAATAGTGTTCATTAAGTAGGATTATACTTCTAAAACTGCTTTCATCACACTGATTTCATTCCTTGGATGTGAAACCATTTATATGGATAAAGAACCTATTTTTGACATTAGGTCCTAAGGATTTTTTTTTGTGGTATGTTAGTAGATGGATGAAAGTTTTGGCCAGTGTGTAAGTGTGGATGTGTTGTAAATTTGTAAATTGTATTGTATATTAAGATCCTGATGTAATGTAATACTGTTTATTTGTACATGCACATAAAATTGTTTGTTTGCTTATGAAAATAACTATGTTCCACTAGTGCAAAAATGAATAAATAAACTAGTGACGTAAATCAAAAATGGACCGTTATGTTTACTTCATATACGTTGTCATAAAATAGTCAAGTGATGTCCAGTACTGGCAGTTGTGTTGTTCTTTAGTGACGTGGCTGTGGCCATGGGCTCCCAACTCCCCACTGACTCCCTGGGGGAGCAGAACACCCCCTCCGCCTATTAATACCTGAATTGACAAAGCTCCTCTTTGCTCGCATAAAGCCTCAATGCAGAATGTGACTGCAGCAATATACTGCAACCTGCATCCTGGGTCTCACACTGGAAGCACATCAAAAAGTTGAATTTATGGGGAAACTAAGAGCTGTTAGTTATACTTGCCTCGACTGAATCATTGTGAGCACTGACCATAGCTGCCCCCTCCATATTTGGAGGACTGATTTGAGAACCATCAAGTGATGGCCTCATTTGGTTTCTGAGCAATCATGGGCAAGCCTAAGGGTCCAGAAGAGGCGGGCACATGGGGACACTGATCCGGTTGTGATGGAGGTGAATGACACCCCCATAACTACTGATGCAGTTGCCTTAAAGAACACATTGCAAATTTGAGGCTATCCTGCAAGCCTTATTGGATGTTAAGTCTACGTTTGACCAAAAAATAGATGAAGTGGCCCTGGAACTTGGGTTATTGAGAGTGGAAAACAGAAAATTGTTGGAACATCATGTGGCAATTAATGGATCTGCAATAGCAACCATCAGACCTTCAGTGCAAGTCATGCAGACACAAATTCAGATGCTGAAAGTGGATATAGCAGGCGATCCGATGGTTGCTCTTGTAGGAATAATGCACGCATGTTAGGGTACCCGAGAGAGTAGAGGGCCCCAGCACAGTGCTAGCCAGTAATCAATGGGGGTTCTTCTTCATAGAGCAAGCATACAGGGTCTCTAGATAAACACCACTATCTGGGACAACCTAGGGCCACTTCCAGACCAGGGGTTGCACGGCTATTTAAGTACCGGAATAGAAACCATATCCTCCAGGTCTCTCACAGCACGGGCTCCTGGACTGTTGAGAAGTGCAAAGTGCACATACCTTGCGATTTAATGACTGAGGCAGCCGCAGTCTGTGCCTGGAGGGATTTCAATGGACGATGATGAGGGAAAATTAATTATTAATTATTTATTTAATTTTCCCTGGTTGTTGCCCATTAAAATACCCCTACAGGGCCCCACCGCTCTTATCTGCATGGGCTGCGGCTGGACTGAGGTCCAGAAAGAGACAGAAATTGTTCCTGGAGGTCACGAAACAATGACAACAACTGAACTTACGCTATTCATTCGCGCTCTTGGCCAAGCTTGCATACTGGATGTCAGTATGACTAGATACTTCACCACCCCAACTGGACTTGGCTTGAGTCCAAAGGGGATCATTGACCAAATGGCCATCTGGACTCCGATGCTGGACGACAAACCCAGAAGGGCAGTCATACAGCACATGGGCTAGGAAAGGTTTATTTGTTTGGAAGGGGCGCACTGCTTAGTAATTGAACATAATTGATTCAGTTGATTCACTGTTGGTTGTGAGGTGCAAATAGGGGGCTGAGGGGAAAACCCTACACCCCTCCAAGAAGTATCAACCTGGGTTAATACTGCAAATAAAAAAAAACTGGAATACCCCCTCACACCCTTTGACTGTTTACAAATACAAAGAGTGTATTTTTTTCTATGGGCAGTTATACAGCATTTAAGAGAACGTGCAATAAATCCACCTCAGAGCAAACCACTAGAGAACAGCAAAAGAAGAAGAGGAAAATAAATGACAGTATAGCCCTGAAGTGAGGCCACAGAGTGACAAAGAGGCTTCCCCTTCAGCAGAGGATGTAAGAGAAGCCAAGGATTCCATGGCAGCCTTAAGAGGTGCCCAATCTTACTTCTATGGCCGCTGAACAGATCCTATGACTTCAGGATACTGTTTGTTTTTGTTTACTGTTTCTCTTTTCTTTCTCAACCACAGAGTCGTGCCTGGTTAAATATGGTGTGCTCTGTACTATTGATGATAACAAGCTACTCCAAATATCATAATGCTTTGTTTCATGGTGGAGGGGGACATTGCATTGATATTGAAGTGAGTGAAGACACAGGGATGCATAAACTGTATGCTCAGACGTGAGTCCCTTGCTCACTTTGCCACTGGATTCAAGCAAGCCGGGCTGAAGACGGCTGGAATGCCAGAAACCGGTCCTCGGAAGCTTGTTTCCGGTCCAGGGAAGGCATGGCTTGGCAGTTCGGGCTGGACTGTTCCCATGAGGCACAGGGTCAGACTGATTTGCATATAGCCATGTCTGAACTGGGGTGGCAGAGTGGGCTAAAGAACGGTGATGGATTAAACCCAGATCTTTTGACTGGTTGTGAGTGTTTGATTGGTTCAGATGCTCCGTCCATTACCACCCCCTTTTGTACCGCTTTGTTCGCCATAAGTTGGTAGGGTTTGCTCAGACGTGAGTCCCTTGCTCACTTTGCCACTGGATTCAAGCAAGACGGGCTGAAGACGGCTGGAATGCCAGAAACCGGTCCTCGGAAGCTTGTTTCCGGTCCAGGGAAGGCATGGCTTGGCAGTTCGGGCTGGACTGTTCCCATGAGGCACAGGGTCAGACTGATTTGCATATAGCCATGTCTGAACTGGGGTGGCAGAGTGGGCTAAAGAACGGTGATGGATTAAACCCAGATCTTTTGACTGGGTGTGAGTGTTTGATTGGTTCAGATGCTCCGTCCATTACCACCCCCTTTTGTACCCCTTTTGGCCGCCATAAGTGTGGCAGGGTATGCTCAGACCTGAGTCCCTTGCTCACTTTGCCACTGGATTCAAGCAAGCCGGGCTGAAGACGGCTGGAATGCCAGAAACCGGTCCTCGGAAGCTTGTTTCCGGTCCAGGGAAGGCATGGCTTGGCAGTTCGGGCTGGACTGTTCCCATGAGGCACAGGGTCAGACTGATTTGCATATAGCCATGTCTGAACTGGGGTGGCAGAGTGGGCTAAAGAACGGTGATGGATTAAACCCAGATCTTTTGACTGGGTGTGAGTGTTTGATTGGTTCAGATGCTCCGTCCATTACCACCCCCTTTTGTACCGCTTTTGGCCGCCATAGGTGTGGCAGGGTATGCTCAGACATGAGTCCCTTGCTCACTTTGCCACTGGATTCAAGCAAGCCGGGCTGAAGACGGCTGGAATGCCAGAAACCAGTCCTCGGAAGCTTGTTTCCGGTCCAGGGAAGGCATGGCTTGGCAGTTCGGGCTGGACTGTTCCCATGAGGCACAGGGTCAGACTGATTTGCATATATCCATGTCTGAACTAGTGTGGCAGAGTGGGCTAAAGAACGGTGATGGATTAAACCCAGATCTTTTGACTGGGTGTGAGTGTTTGATTGGTTCAGATGCTCCGTCCATTACCACCCCCTTTTGTACCGCCATTGGTCTGCGGGCGGCAGTGCCACCGGAAACATGGTGCTCGGCTGGCTGGCAGCACTACAGATCGGATCGCACCTTCTGCCTGCCTGTTGCAGTGGGGCTAAAATATCTATGGCTGCCCGCTCCCTGCCAGTAAATAATTATTTCCGAGGTGGAGGGCCGGTCGAGGGAGAGTGCTGGGGCCTGTGTATGACTGTGACGAGAGCGGGAGGTACAGGCAGAGTGAGGCTGCTTCTCATCGCAGCTGTACAGGTCTCTGCAGTAATAATGGGCCCTATTTTCTGTCATGTATACAGATGAGCCTTAACATAATGGAGTGAAGTCGAGACAACACCCTCAGAGAAGCAAAGAGCAGGACCACTAATGTCAGTCTTGCGCATTTGCAGCGCAACAATTAAAAATGTGCAATAAGTCGTAACCAGTAAAAAAAAGACCGGAGCAGATGCGTTGCTCTGTGGAAGGAAGGTAGCCCCAAGAGAAGCAGCTAGTACAGAGTGTTGCTGGGATTTTTGGAGCAGCAACTTAGACTGCGCAAGGTAAGGCTGAGTGAGAGCAGATGCGTAGCTGTTTGCCAAAAATGTTTTCATTTTTCTTGACGGATATGGCCTCTATCGAGAACACATGACTCAAAATTAATGTTTTCATATCGAAACAAACAGTGCAGGCTGGTGCGAGAGGGGGAGAGGGATAATGACAGAGAGGAGAGGGCTAGAGATTGAGCGCATGAGAGAGGAGAGGGATAAAAAGAGACAGAGAGGGGAGAGGGATAAAAGGCTAGAGAGGATAGAGAGGAGTGGGATAAAAGGCTAGAGAGGATAGAGAGGAGAGGGATAGAGAGAGAGCGTGCGAGAGGGGAGAGAGGGATAATGACAGAGGAGAGGGATAGGGAGCGAGCACATGAGAGAGAGGAGAAGGATAAAAAGAGACAGAGAGGAGAGGGAAAAAAAGAGACAGGAAAGGGATAAAAGGATAGAGAGAGAGAGCGTGCAAGAGGGTGAAGGGGTAAAGACTGAGAGGAGAGGGCTAGAGAGCAAGCGTGTGAGAGAGGAGAGGGAAAAAAAGAGACAGAGAAGGGAGAGGGATGAAAGGATAGAGAGGAGAGGGATAGAGAGAGAGTGTGTGCGAGTGGGGAAGAGGGATAATAACAGAAGAGAGTGATAGAGAGCGAGAGCGTGAGAGAGAGGAGAGGGCTAGAGATTGAGCATGTGAGAGGAGAGGGATAAAAAGAGACAGAGAGGGATAAAAAGAGGCAGGAGAGTGATGAAAGGATAGAGAGGGGAGGGAGAGAGCGCGTGCGAGAGGGGGGAGAGGGATAAAGACAGAGAGGAGAGGGTGAGAGAGTGAGCGTGTGAGAGAGGAGAGGAATAAAATGAGACAGGAGAGATAAAAAAAATAGAGAGGAGAGGAATAGAGAGAGAGCGTACAAGAAGGGGAAGAGGGATAAAAAGAGACAGAGAGAGGAGAGGGATAAAAGGATAGAGAGGAGAGGGAAAGAGAGAGTGAAAGCGTCGTGGTCACACACAGAGGAAAGCTTGCATTGTGAGATATAGTTGCCGTAGTAGTTTATTCAAAAGACTGACGTGTTTCGATTGGAACGCTCTTTGTGGTGTTATTTCTGATATTTACATGTGTTGATCGTCTTCATTGCTTAATTTTCCCCGCAAGAAAGTGTCACTCATAGTCATTCAAATGTCACTCATAATTACACTGAAATTATGAAAATGTCACGCATGGCAATCTGAAACCTTGGCAGCTAAGAGGACGAGCTGGGTGAGTCTGCCCCTTCCCCATCTCCACTCACAGGGCTCCCAGCAGCATGTGTGCTGACCTCATTGTACCCCCTGTAGTTGGTAGATCAGGGGGGTAACAAACACCCCCGCAGCCCCCGCAGTGCGGGGGGGCCCCACTCTCTTCAGTACATGAAGGGGGCCCCGGGCCCCTCAGCACTTCAGAGAGCTGTGAGAGCGGCTTGCGCTGAAGCAAGCCTCTTTCCCTCTAAAGCAGGTGCAGGCTGTCTGCAGCCTGCTCCGAGCCCCTCACCCCCTCCCTCTGACTGAAGAGAAACAAAGTAACAAGTTGCAATGTTTCTCTTCAGTCAGAGCTAGCAAGGCCTGGAAGGAGGATGGGGTGGGTGGGGGCCGAGCAGGAGGCAGCACAGAGCAGTTAGGACGCAGAACAAGTCATGAGGTCAGGTCTACCTAGTTGTGAGAGGGGACATGGAGATGGTGTTCTTTCGACAGGTTTTGAAGGCACATACCACACTCATGACAAGAGCATGGATGCAAATATGCATGTTATTCATGAACTGGTTGCCATTTCCTAAGGAAGAATGGGCAGACGGGTAACACGCTGTTCCAAACACTTGCAAGACTATGTTTTGAATTAATGGTTTCAAGATCCTATCTTCTCAATGTTGTCAAATATTGTAGTACTATTTCACAACTTTGGTTGTCATGTAACACCGCACCTTTAGCTGCAGCTCTCCACTATGAAGTATTTTAAACAATAGCTTGATTCCTATAGGAAATCTTTGGGTTGGATATTTTCGAGCTTTCTGGTGAGGGTGGTGTGGAAAGTTTGTATTCTTTAGTGAATTTGCCTCTATAACATCAATTTATATTTGCTCTGAATTTAAACTCTGAGAAAGGTGGAGTATGTCTTGAGTCGGTATCCCCTTTGGGAGTGGGGGCCCTCAGAGCCAGACTGTCAGCATTCTCAAGGGCAAAGCTCATATGAGAAGGGATAAGGCAGCAAAATGGTGCCCTCAGGTAAGCACTCTTGTTAGAACGCACCATGTGGGTGTCCGCAGGGGGGTTTGTAAGGGGGGGCCGAGAAGGGTGCAAGGCAGAGGGGAGAAGGGTGCAAGGGGGAGTGGAGAATGGTGCAAGGTAGAGAGGAGAAGGGTGCAAGGCGGAGGGGAGAAGGGTGCAAGGTAGAGAGTAGACGGGTGCAAGGCGGAGGGGAGATGGGTGCAAGGCGGAGGGGAGATGGGTGCAAGGTAGAGAGTAGACGGGTGCAAGGCGGAGGTGAGATGGGTGCAAGGCAGAGGGGAGATGGGTGCAAGGGGGAGAGTAGACAGGTGCAAGGCGGAGGGGAGATGGGTGCAAGGCGGAGGGGAGATGGGTGCAAGGTAGAGAGTAGACGGGTGCAAGGCGGAGGGGAGATGGGTGCAAGGCGGAGGGGAGACGGGTGCAAGGGGGAGAGGAGAAGGGTGCAAGGGGGAGGGGAGAAGGGTGCAAGGCGGAGGGGAGAAGGGTGCAAGGTAGAGAGTAGACGGGTGCAAGGCGGAGGGGAGATGGGTGCAAGGCGGAGGGGAGAAGGGTGCAAGGTAGAGAGTAGACGGGTGCAAGGCGGAGGGGAGATGGGTGCAAGGCGGAGGGGAGACGGGTGCAAGGGGGAGAGGAGAAGGGACAAGGGGGAGGGGAGAAGGGTGCAAGGCGGAGGGGAGAAGGGTGCAAGGTAGAGAGTAGACGGGTGCAAGGCGGAGGGGAGATGGGTGCAAGGCGGAGGGGAGAAGGGTGCAAGGTAGAGAGTGGAAAGGGGCGACCACTCGGTCCCCCCGAACTTATGGCAGAGTACCTCGATCCCCCCGGGAAGCCATTTTGGGCGGGAGGCGCGTCTCGGCTGGTATGCCCGAAGCGGCGTAGCCGGGGCGCGCTCTTTCCCGCCCTGGAGTGGGCTGGCCTAGACACTGACGCAGCTGGCCACGCCCTCGGGGCAGGCAGGGGCGGGTTTACGCCCGCCCTGAAGACGGATAAAAAGGGACGCAAGACCGGAAGACATCCTCTTGTTCCTGTGCTCTGAAGCTGCACCTCTCGCTGCACGTGAGCTCGAGACGGAACGAAGAGCCAATTTTGAGCGTTTTAATCTTTCTTTTTGTCTTCTAGATACTTGTCGGAAACAATGCCCAAAAACGGCGCGAAGAGAATGACGACGGATCAGATGGTTCGGGTCCTCATGAAGGAGATGTCCGAACTGAGAAAGCAGGTGGCGAAGCGAGATGGGGAGGGGGGATCGGGGCGTCCATCGGCTGGAGCAACCCCTGGAGGGAGAGCCAAGAGGCCTAGAAGGGGACCAGCCGGTGAAGACGTCCCTGTTCCCAGTACCCCGCTCGAGGCGCCAACCCCGGTACCGGTGGAGGGGAATCCGATTCCCGTCGTGGTCACCCCGACATCCACTGAGGATATGCCCCCCGAGCTGGCGGCACAGCTAGCAGCGTGGTTGGGGGACAGTAGCGAGGGCGCCACGGCTGCCGAGGCAGAAGCGCTGATCAAACAGTTGCGCGAGAAGCGAAATGCAGCCAAGGTGCCCGCGCCGGCGGCAGTGAGAGACAAGCCGCAGGCCCCGGTTGCGATCACAGAAGCAACGTCCGGTGCAGGTAAGCGGCCATTGCCGATCGCGAGGGACGAGTCAGCACCCTCTCGTAGAGAAAAGTTGGGGCAACATGTTCCTTTGGCAATAAAGGAAAAGATTTGGGCGGGGGAATATGTGAACATTTTCTCCTTGCTTGTCGACCATTATGAGGTGGAGCATGTTAAAGGTCAGAAGGATCTGATGCATCCGAGTGTTTGGCGCGCAAAAATGGCCGCCTTTAAGGTAAATGAGAATATTGGCAATTGGGGCAATGCTTGGGGGATTTTTACGTCGATCTTAGGGGAGCGTAGGCCTGAATTGCTTTCTGAGTTACCAATCTATCAGTCACGAATTATGGGGTACTCAACGTCCCACCAGGGTAATCACTGGTTCTGTTATGATAATCTCTTTAGGAAGGCGAAGGAGCATAACAAAAGTTTAACCTGGGACTGTTATGATTCTTTGACATGGGATAAAATGAAAGAGTCAGGAATGTTGAAAATGCCGTTGGTGGGGAGCAATGTTGGCGAGTCCTCCCGCCAATATGCGGGGACGCCCTTTCGGTCAGGTACGAGTACCGACGATTACTCGAGATCTGCCAGTAATGCAGGAAAAAAGGGTTTCTGTTTCAATTTCAACAAAGGTAAATGTACTAGGCCACAGGGATCGTGTAAAATCAAGCACGAATGTAGTGGTTGCGGGTCGCCCCATCCTGAGTCCTCGTGCAGAGCCAGAACGGGTGAGAATGGGGGTAGAGGAGGCGCCAAACAGGTCTAACATAGTCCGAGGGGCGCCTTTACCAACCCCGATTGATACCTTGGCGATGATTCCCTGGCTCAGTGAATACCCAGATCGTACTTCTGCTGGATTGCTGCGAAACGGTTTTTCATATGGTTTCCGCATTCCGGTGGGGGACTTTCAGGGTGTCGGGATATGCAAAAATCAAGTTTCCGTCATGCAGCATACAACTGTAGTACAGGAGAAGATCCGGAAAGAGGTTATCCGAGGTCGTGTCTCCGGCCCGTTTAATGCACCCCCGGTTCAGTA
The DNA here is from genome assembly GCF_964263255.1 of Lissotriton vulgaris. NCBI lineage: Eukaryota > Metazoa > Chordata > Amphibia > Caudata > Salamandridae > Lissotriton > Lissotriton vulgaris. The sequence continues at coordinate 428,104 of NW_028247876.1, forward strand.
TTTTGTTTGTTCTCCTTTAGGGGTGGTCCCCAAGAAGGACCCGGGTGAGTTTCGATTGATTCATAATTTGTCAGCTCCACGTGGTCTTTCCGTAAACGATGCAATAGACCCAGAAGTGTGTTCGGTGCGGTACGCATCCTTCGATGAGGCCGTAGCCATTTTGAATCGCCTGGGGCCCGGGGCGCTGATGGCGAAGTCAGATATCGAGTCAGCGTTCCGGTTGCTCCCGGTACACCCAGACGATCAGCGTCTCCTAGGATTTAATTTTCAGGGTTGTTTTTACATGGATAAGTGTATGCCGATGGGGTGCTCTATATCTTGTGCTTATTTCGAGAAATTCAGTAGTTTTCTGCAATGGGTCTTCACAAAGAAGACGGGTTTCCAACATGTAATGCATTACCTGGATGATTTCCTGTTCCTTGGGGCAGCCGGGGATCTTGAATGTGGCCGTGCCTTGGCCGAATTTTGTTTATTAATGAAACAGTTTGGTGTGCCATTGGCACCAGGTAAGACGGTGGGTCCTGCGACTCGCCTCGAGTTTCTGGGGATCGAGTTAGACTCCGGAGAAGGTTGTTTTCGTTTGCCAGCTGACAAAGTGTTAAAGTTCAGGGCAACCCTGCAAGAGTGTCTAAATGGGTCAAAAATTACGCTGCATCAGTTACAGCAGTTGGTGTGACAGTTGAATTTTGCCCTGAGAGTTATACCAATGGCCCGCCCCTTTTCTCGTTCAATTGCACAAGCTATGGTCGGCCTAAAGGAGGGCCACCACCGCACGAGACTATCGGCTGAGGTCCGCCAGGACGTGCGTATTTGGTTAGCATTTCTGGCGGACTTTAATGGTCGAGTCATATGGAACAAACCAGCCGTATCCTCTGAGGAGCTGGGGCTATGGACAGATTCTGCAGGTAGCATTGGTTTTGGTGCCATCTTCGGCACAAAATGGTCAGCACAAAGGTGGCCGACGTGGTGGCACGACAATGGTCTGACAAGTAATATTGCTTTCTTGGAACTTTTTCCCATTTTGGTGGCCTTGAGAACCTGGCCAGAAGGGTTCAAGGATCACTCTGTGATATTTTGGTCCGACAATATGACTGTGGTGGAGTGCATCAATAGTCAGGCAGCACGATGTAAGCTGATTTTAAGATTACTCAAAGAGATTGTTTTGTTGTGCATGCAACTGAATGTGCTGTTCAGAGCAAAACATGTCCCAGGGGTGCAGAATCAGGCGGCTGATGCACTCTCTCGTTTTCATATGCAGGCTTTCTCGGGCTTCCTTCCCTCAGCGGACCCAGAGCCTGCACCCTTCCCCGAAGCTCTCTGGTCTCTCGGTGCCCCGAACTTCGTCACCTCGTGGGAGAGAGTCTAGCACCACGGACAAGGAAGGCATACGAAGGGGCGTTTAGATCCTATTTAGCCTTCTTGGGGACTGATAAAGAGAAGCTTTGGGGCCAGGAGGAATGGGTGGTGAATTTCCTGATGTCCTTACGTAGGGCTGGGAGATCTGTGGCTACGGCTCAGAGGCATCGTGCTGCTATTTCCTTTGTTGCCAGGGCTCATAGTATCCAGGACCCGACAGCGTCTTTCGTTGTATAGAAAGCGCTGCGTGGGTGGCAACGCCTTGAGGGTGGCAGAGTAGATGAGAGGCGCCCGATAGGTTTGGATAGGTTGGCCCAGTTGTTGGCTACACTCCCTGCCACATGTTCGTCTCCGTTTGAGGCGGTGTTGTTCCGAGCCGCTTTTACGCTAGCATTTCACGGGGCGATGCGAGTAAGCGAACTGGTGGCAAGGAACAAACAGGATGTGGCGGGGGGTTTGTGCCAAGAACACGTTCAGATCAGAAGAGAGGCAATGACGGTCTCCTTTGTCAAGTCCAAGACTGATCAAGATGGGATGGGTGACTGCATAATCATACGCAGGATCCCCGGGTCCTCCATATGCCCGGTAAAGTGTTTAGAAGATTACCTAGCACGAAGGGTGGCAGTATGGGGGGGGACCTTGTTGAGACACGCGGACGCCACCCCACTGACGAGGTTTCAGTTTCAGCGGGTGCTTGCGATGTCAATTGCCGCTGCGGGCTTGAACCCGGGCGAGTTTGGGACCCATTCCTTTCGGATAGGGGCTGCTACAGAAGCTACAGCCAGGGGTCTTAATGTTGAACAAGTGAAACGAGTGGGGCGTTGGTCCTCCAATTGTTATAAGAGGTATGTACGGTTACACATGTTGTAAAGCTGTAATGATGTGCTCACGCCTCTTGTTTTTGTTTGGTTTTCAGTTGCGCAAGCCTACGAGGCGGGGCGGACTTTGCAGTCGACCCAACACCGGGACAGCGGTCAGACATCACCGTCTGTGAAAAAGGAGGTGTGGGTCGTGGGCCACTCATACGTGAGGCGTGCCGCGGACGTATTCAAAGCAGGTGACATGATTCACGTAGCTGGGGAATACGGGTACAGGGTGTCCTTCTACGGAAGAGGCGGTCTCTGTATTGACCAGTTTCAAGCATATTTTGAAGATTTGTTAGGGCGGACGAGGTCACCGCCGTCTATAGTCATAGTGCATCTAGGGGGCAATGATTTGGTCACCACCGGTAGACGACTTCTCCTGGAGGCAATGCTTTCCACTGTAAGTTGGTTGGCGAGGAGAGTTCCGGGGTGCACAATTGCGTGGTCCCATATGATCCCACGAAAGGTATGGCGGGGGGCTATTTCTATTCCTGCTTTGAATCACTCTGTTAGGAAGCTTAATAACAAAGTGAGTAGGTTGTTCCGTTCCGGGACATTGCATTCTATTTCGCATGGATGTATTAATGATGACGGTGTGTATTCGGGGGATGGTGTGCATTTGTCTCGGGTGGGAAATGAGTTACTCATAGGAGACTTCTTAGCATGGCTAAAAACGTTGAAGCATGACCTTTAGGTAGGAGCTTTGTGGGGGGTCCGGATAGCCGGTCAACTATCCGGACCTGTGGCGGTAAGGTCATGATCGGTGAGCAGTAATTGGAAGATCCCTATGAGTGGGCGTCACCCAACACGGATGGGAGCGCTCGGGAGAGGTGGCCATTGGCCCCTCAACGGGGAGGCGGTCCTGTCTAAGGAGAGGCCGCCGGAAGGAAAGGAAAGGCGGTCAAGGCCCCTTCCTGTGTAGGAGGGGTTACAGCCCCCTCCTGGGGAATTTCCCGGGGCCAGTGACGTCTGCGACGGCAGATGTGGTAAGTTGTGTGGGGTTTGGTGGGTGGTCTACGCTACCTTCTAGATACTCACACGAGTCCTCGAACGACCTTTAAGTGGCGTCGAGTTTATTGGGGCCCCCGACAAGTCAAAGGGAAATTGGTAGTTGCACGTGGGGTACGCCTCAGTGCTGTCGCCCCTCCCAAGTGGGGGGGGTATTTCTGGTTAGGGATCTTGACACCGGTTACGACCTTGCCGTTGGCCCTTAAACGTTAGGATGTACAATTTCATTATTTCAAGAAAATGTTTTGCAGGTTGGTAGTTCGGCTAGGAGAACCTCTGTATTAGAGAATCTGTTAAGGTTAGCCAAACATCGCAATATGGTTATGAAATTGTACATTAATATGAACTGTTTAACGTTTAAATTTTGTTTTAATAAATACGGCCGGGGAGGGTCACTCCCTCCCTCTTCCAAAAACTTCAAGAATTGTTTCCGGTTTCCCTCCTTTTGGGGATTGTGTTGAGAGGGGGTGGCGGGTATCTCAGCCATATGGAAAGGGGCGACCACTCGGTCCCCCCGAACTTATGGCAGAGTACCTCGATCCCCCCGGGAAGCCATTTTGGGCGGGAGGCGCGTCTCGGCTGGTATGCCCGAAGCGGCGTAGCCGGGGCGCGCTCTTTCCCGCCCTGGAGTGGGCTGGCCTAGACACTGACGCAGCTGGCCACGCCCTCGGGGCAGGCAGGGGCGGGTTTACGCCCGCCCTGAAGACGGATAAAAAGGGACGCAAGACCGGAAGACATCCTCTTGTTCCTGTGCTCTGAAGCTGCACCTCTCGCTGCACGTGAGCTCGAGACGGAACGAAGAGCCAATTTTGACCCACCCACCAGCCCCTGAGGACAGCTAGTTGTTTTTGAGTCGGTTCGATACTTCTGATGTTTCGTTTACAGGTTGTGACATTATCATGTTGATATTGAGGGTGTAATAAAGTTGACCGTTTAGGTATGTTCTGTGATTAAAGATATTCGGTTTTGTGTCCGTTGATATTATCATGTTGATATTGAGTGTGTAATAAAGTGGGACGAATTTTGTATGTTCTATGATTAAAGATATTCTGTTTTGTGTCCGTTATAAGCATGCTTATTCGGGTCATAGTGGCCAATGGTTTGTTGGTTTAGATAGCATTGTCGTATTTATTTGGTAGGCGGTAAGGTCATGATCGGTGAGCAGTAATTGGAAGATCCCTATGAGTGGGCGTCACCCAACACGGATGGGAGCGCTCGGGAGAGGTGGCCATTGGCCCCTCAACGGGGAGGCGGTCCTGTCTAAGGAGAGGCCGCCGGAAGGAAAGGAAAGGCGGTCAAGGCCCCTTCCTGTGTAGGAGGGGTTACAGCCCCCTCCTGGGGAATTTCCCGGGGCCAGTGACGTCTGCGACGGCAGATGTGGTAAGTTGTGTGGGGTTTGGGGGGTGGTCTACGCTACCTTCTAGATACTCACACGAGTCCTCGAACGACCTTTAAGTGGCGTCGAGTTTATTGGGGCCCCCGACAAGTCAAAGGGAAATTGGTAGTTGCACGTGGGGTACGCCTCAGTGCTGTCGCCCCTCCCAAGTGGGGGGGGTATTTCTGGTTAGGGATCTTGACACCGGTTACGACCTTGCCGTTGGCCCTTAAACGTTAGGATGTACAATTTCATTATTTCAAGAAAATGTTTTGCAGGTTGGTAGTTCGGCTAGGAGAACCTCTGTATTAGAGAATCTGTTAAGGTTAGCCAAACATCGCAATATGGTTATGAAATTGTACATTAATATGAACTGTTTAACGTTTAAATTTTGTTTTAATAAATACGGCCGGGGAGGGTCACTCCCTCCCTCTTCCAAAAACTTCAAGAATTGTTTCCGGTTTCCCTCCTTTTGGGGATTGTGTTGAGAGGGGGTGGCGGGTATCTCAGCCATATAGACGGGTGCAAGGCGGAGGGGAGATGGGTGCAAGGCGGAGGGGAGATGGGTGCAAGGGGGAGAGGAGAAGGGTGCAAGGGGGAGGGGAGAAGGGTGCAAGGTAGAGAGTAGACGGGTGCAAGGCGGAGGGGAAAAGGGTGCAAGGCAGAGAGGAGAAGGGTGCAAGGCGGAGGGGAGAAGGGTGCAAGGTGGAGGAGAGAAGTGCACGGCGGACAGCAGATGGGTGCAAGTCAGAGGGGAAAATGGTGCAAGGTAGAGAAGGGTTCAAGGCGGAGGGGGAGAAGGGTGCAAGGGGGAGAAGGGTGCAAGGCAGAGGAGAGAAGGGTGCAAGGGGGATGGTGATGAAGTTAAAAATGTCCCCCCCCCCCTCAGAAATATTTCTGTGTACGCCCATGGCAACACACACTACTTTGTGAGAGAGAGTGGGAGAGAGAGTGGAGTGAGATAGAGAGTTGAGATAGAGAATTGAGACAGAGTAGAGAGAGAGAGTGGAGAGAGATAGAGTGGAGAGAGAGTGGAGAGAGACAGTGGGGAGAGAGAGAGTAGAGAAAGACGGTGGAGAGAGACAGTGGAGAGAGAGTGGAGAGAGAGTGGAGAGAGAGAGTGTAGGGAGACAGTGGAGAGAGAGTGGAGAGAGTGGAGAGTGAGAGAGTGGAAAGGGAGAGAGTAGAGAGAGAGTAGAGAAAGAGACAGTGGAGAGAGAGTGGCGAGAGAGTAGAAAGAGAGTGGAGGGAGAGAGTGGAGAGAGTGGAGAGGGTGTGGAGAGAGTAGAGAGAGACAGTGGAGAGAGAGAGTGGAGGGAGAGAGAGTGAATAGAGAGTGGAGAGAGAGTGGAGAGATAGACTGGAGGGAGACAGTGAAGTGAGAATAGAGAGTGGAGAGAGAGTGGAGGGAGACAGTGGAAAGAGAGTGGAGAGAGACAGAGGGAGAGTGAGAGAGTGGAGAGAGAATAGAGAGCGAGAAAGTGGAGAGAGAGACAGTGGAGAGAGAGTGGAGAGAGAGAGAGTAGAGATAGAGTTGACAGAGTTGAGAGAGAGAATGGAAAGAGAGAGAGAGTGGAGAGAGAGTAGAGACTGACTGACTCAGAGACTGAAGACTGACTGACTGGCTGAGAAACTGACAGAGAGAGAGAGAGAGAGAGAGAGAGACTGACTGACTGAGAGAGAGAGAGACTGACTGACTGACTGACAGACAGACTGACTGACTGAGAGAGACTGACTGACTGAGAGACTGAATGACAGAGAGAGAGAGAGAGACTGACTGACTGGGAGAGAGAGACTGACTCACTGAGAGAGAGAGACTGACTGGGGGTCTTGGGGTCACGGTGTGTATGAAGCTATGCAATGCCTCTTAAGATTGCTATTGTCTACTAATAAAAATTTATTATCAAAATTTGCTCTTTGTAGTTACATCTTCTTTTGAAATACTGCATTGTTGCATTGTCTAATGTTTTAAAACGGAAATGAAAAGGAGTAGTGGATGTACTTTTGTCAAAACTGAAGGATGAGTGGGCCCGATGTTGTATATCATGACAGGAGTCTGCATCAGAAAATCCACCTAACATTGGGCAAACTTCCCTGGCGTACTGATGGCAGGGACCCTGTAATGAATGAACCACCACCTATGACAGCCTGCAGGCAGACTAAGCCCAACCTTTGACTCCACCATCCAGTGTTACTTATAACGGCTGGATTAGTTACAGTGGTGTTACAATAGCCCCGCATCCCCCGCAGTATGGCGGGTTGCTGGCCTGAGAGCTCTAGACTGGCACAGTGGATGGGAGGGGGGCCCCCTCCATGTAGTTTGCAGGTGGGCCCCCTCAAGTTTCTTTACGCCACTGTGGTAGATATGATTATTTTATTAATGAACATGCCTATTTGTTTAACAATAACCCCCTCCCATTGCAGACTCAGGCCTCCTGCATTTTCAAGCATGTGCTACTGTGGAGCTTCTCCTATTAGGGGTCGGATTTCAAGGCGTCTTGTTTCTTCCGCTATTCAAAAGGTCATGCTGCTGTGGATGGGTGTTTTTTGGAGGGGGCACATGCCAGCCATGTGTTTAAAGAGCTTGGAAAGACCTCGTCTTGGCAATAAATAGGGTTATAAATAAAAAAGTATGTATTAATTTGTAATGTAACTTTTCTTTTTTTTTTCCTTTAATTATCAGTCATGGATCTCATCATTCAGGCAGCCCTAGAACGCAATTAAAGTGCATTTTATTTGTATTTGCTGTTCGAAGAATAAGATAAGTGCTGAAAATACAGCTTTAAGTGGCTGCATATTTTGTCGGTGGGGCAGAGTGGTAGGTGGTGGGCCGGGCCCCCTCATTGTGCTTTGCAGGGGGGCCCAATCAAGTTTCGTTACGCCACTGTTATGTAATATATTTTATGAATAGAACGTTGTAACTTGTTGGCGTTTATCTGATACACTGTATGCCTTTTCATTCTTCTCCCCACTGTAGAACGCTACCTTAGGTCCTCATGTGGCCATCTAATTTTACATACAACTTTTCACATTATCATGCTTTGTCACTACATCCGTGCCTTATGCTCTCCTCCCACACTACTGTAAATTCGAGTTTGCAGCATTCTTCATTTTTTCCTGCGCACGTACTCATGATTGTACGGTACTTGCCTCGTGTACGCAGACCGGAGCCTCTAATCCCTATTCCAGCAGTCGGATCCCGTCAGACTGTTAAACATCATCGTTGCTTGTGCCCTAGGTAAGCCCCGCCACCACCTGCGGTCCACCCTGCCCCCCCATTTCCCCTTGCCTTCCTGCCGGGTTTACATTCCCTGTTTTTTCTCAGGCATCAACCGTGGCACTTTAAAAGATTACCGCCCCACCGTGGGCTCCACACCGCTACTGGCATTTTCCAGTAGACCTCCGATCATCCACACATCTGCTTATTCACCACCACAGGTGATAAGTAGCAAACTCGATCAGTCACACGATTGTTCTTTTTAATATTGATGCCTCCAATTCACTGTATCCTCTCTCTTCTCCCCCGGATTCACACTGAAATTACACAGAACCCAGCTGGGTTCACTATGAGTAGTCCTTTACTCTCCTTTCACACACGAGGTTGGCACGCCTCACCACACATGTGAATAAGCATTGTGTAATTCAGGTACTTACCCTTTTTGGCCTTCTCATTATTCTGCCTTAATAATAACATGGTCCAGTCCTTACATCCTGTATTGCTTTCATTTCCCTAGATGTCCCATACACCTTATCCAAAGTAGAAAGCCAAAAAAGTCTAGTCTCAATGCAAATGTTCTTTTGTTCCCATTTTATTCCGGAAACATCACAAAGTCCAGCCAACACGTGTTTCATCTTTGGGGTGTAAAGCCTAGACTTCTTCAGGGCTTGAAATGACAGAAACAGGACTCATAACATATGAGTGTATTTCGTAAAGCACATCACAAGTGGTGCACACTGTGAAACCTTCTGACCCAGAGGAGGCGCACCACAGGTTCAGGGTGCTAAGTGATCGATCTACCACCAGGGTGGATGATCTCATTCGGAAGAAAGTGGGAACTAAACATGAAGTGACTCCAGGGGTGTGGGGAAAGTGATTGGTGAACGGACGGCAAGGCCAAGTTAAAACACAGGACGTGGTATCATATACAGAGTGTTGAAGATGTAAGTCAAAACAGAGGATATGGTGGCCTGACGCAGGTTTAATGTGGTGCAGGGCTTTACAACGTAAAGGTTCTCCCTAGATGCGTTACATTGTAAGTAAGTTGCAACGGCGGCGTAACTGTGTTGCAAGGGGCTTGTAAATCTGCCCCTTCGTGTACTTAAGGCAGACTCACACAAAAGCAAAATATGTCACTTAATTATTATTAACCAAAATGGCGACCATGTTTAAGAGCCTGCACATGCAGTAAGGTGCTAATAAACAGCTGGTTCATGCCCCAAGTTTCATAAAAAGTAAAACATTTCAGGGATACCCCGTCCCATCTAAGGTGGGGCAATGTTGACTGATCTGGCATTCCCAGGGATAGAGTACAAAGAAGGCCCCATATAAACTCGGCGTTGGGAGTGTAGATGTGAGCACTGGATTCATGCTGAGAGGGGTAAAGGAAGCACCGTGGCCATGTCAGCATTGGGGGCATCCCCTGCTCTGGTGGAGCCGCTGGCTGCCCAGTTCTACCTGCCAGGCAGGCACGGAGCTCTAGATAAGGTGGGTGGTTCACCTCTTGTGATTGCAATGGGGGGTCTCCACCATCTCAGCAGGGCTCTTATACCCCTTTGCACAAACATCACTCATTCCACCCTCTGAACCCTCATAAATCTGTCATTTCTGAGTTTATTTGAGGCCACCAGATACATTCAGTTTCACATTCTGAGCTGGATTTTAATTATTCACCTAGAACTACTGGCAGGTCTGATGAGGGAGAGAGGGAGGTGCTTTTCTTAAACATGTTTGTAGGGAGGTGATCAATCTGGGGGTTCATCAAGAAGAGTTCCCCCAAAAGGACACACATATTTTGTGCTTTCTATGGCTGTGTCAAGTATTGGTCACCCGGTCAGTCAACGAGTCATCTTAAACTATCCTAAATATTAATATACACATCCTGAAGTCAGCTGGGTAGCCTGAGAGAGTTTAGAGTAGGTTATGAGCTTTTGAGTGTGATCTGGTAGCACACATGCCACAGTAGTCACAAGGAGATAACAATGGGGCACATGGATATTCAAAAGAATTGACGACAATTGTTCTCACTCATTAGATTCCTTTGCAATCAATCTAACCTGTTCTTTCTGGTCTTTGTTCACAGGGGGAGCTGATACTGTCCGGTTGGTAAATTCTGGTGACGCCTGCAGTGGGAGGGTGGAGATCAAACACGAGAATCGCTGGGGGACGGTCTGCGATAGCGACTGGGACCAGAAGGATGCTGAGGTGGTCTGTAGACAACTCAACTGTGGATCAGCATCCAGTGCGACAACAAGAAATCAACTATTCAGAAATGGCGTCTTCCCCGTGTGGATGAGTGACGTCAGGTGCACTGGAGCAGAAAAGTCTCTCTTCGATTGTCCACGCGCTTCCTGGGGAGTCAACAGCTGCCGGTCCAGGTGGGATAGTGGAGTGCAGTGCAGTGGTAAGAGAAGCCCAAAGCAAGCCTTCAACTCCATCAAAAGTCAAAAACTAATTAAAAAAGTAGAGTTGGATTAATCAAAACATGCACAAGTCATAACAACAACACATTACTATAGAAAAATGAATGAAACAAGAAAATATTCATCTTACTAGATGCAGAAAAGTAATTTGGCAAACTGATTGGATTTATTAGGAGCTGGAGAGTCTAGCGATGTCCTTCAGAGATTGCAAAGTCTTTGAAGGCAACAAAAGTAGAAGGAGAACTAGTGCAACAACCCTAAATGCAGATAACTTACATCTAGCATCAGACCCTGTCACTTCTGTCCTTCAGTATGTGCAGGTTTAATTGTGCCCATCTCGAGGCACAATTAAATAAATCAAAAGGGGGAGGGTAGCGGTAGTATGATAGAATCAACCTCCAATCTAAATGTTTACAATCAATGAGATTCTATCAAATTGATTTTTATTGTTGTTTCATTTTAGATATAGTGAGATGTAAAGACAGTGAGTGTTGCTGATCCTTGTGGCTGACAAGGAAAAGCACTATGTGTTTTTAAAATACCCCTCACACACTATGATTCCCATAGTGTCATGCTTCATCATGGGGGTCTTCCCGTCCCTCTAGGGGGAGGGGCATGCTACTACCTACGGCATACGCGGGAGCACTTGTTCGTATGAAGATAGGCTATGTGTGGTGCGAAAAACAATGTGAGTGGTAGGGGGTGAAAGGGTTATGTGAAGGATGAAAATGTGAAATGTTAAATATTCCCAGGCTATTAGAAAAAACAATGTATTCACTTCTCTAGCTGCAAATGTTAAAAAAGGGGTTGTGGTTGGGTTATTTGCTATGCCCTACTTGGTCGACATGTTTCGTTAAGCAGTCCCTCCTGCTTTACTCATCAGGACCTATGTTAATCCCTACTAAACTCGGTAAACTAATTATTGTGTCATATGCCTACTTTCCTAAAATAGACTTGCAAAAATAAGCTGGTCTATTTATTCCTGGGCTTGAGTGGGCCCTTAGAAAAAATGACCGAATCCGGTCTCTTAAAGAAAAGGAAAAAATGGGAGAAAACAAGAAATAAAGGTTCAAAATACTTTGGTGATCTTTTTTCTAAACAACACATCACCATCACGTGGATATATATTCGGCCTGTGGAAATAATTGATAAATTTTACTCATAGTCTTTTTTCTGGATTCTATGTTTTGCGATCCATATGTTTAAACTGGCGTAATTCGACATTTTTTTAGGTCATTTCGCCATTGGTTTTGTTGCAATAAAGGATTCACACTCACACAATTCACTCATACTTTTGTGACCAAGAACGGATATTTTTGACTTTGTTAGGTATGGGTGCTGTGGGCTACCCACAATAAAACTGGTGCAATTTGAATGGGATAGTCAATTGCCTTTAGTGCCGATTGTTACTTTTAAAGTAGCCTTTCCTTTGAAAATTTATACACATGGCGGCGTACCTTAGGTCTGCGTACAGCCGGTAGAGTGTACAAAAAGAAGCACATTGTCCAATTGAAATGGTAAAAAAACATCAGAAAACGACATAGTTTGTAATTACATGCAAAAGAATTTCCCAAAACAAAGGTTATTAGTATACATACATTTCTTAATTGTAATCGCACCCCATGAGAGGATTATTCATTCGGTCACTGGGAAGAGTAAGCGTTACTATTAAGTCTAAGTTGCAGGGCAAAGCGGGCCACGGATTAGAGACTTCTGGCCGTAGTCTTACTCCCTTTTCTGCCGGTAATACCTCCCCAATGTGCCTCACTGCCGCTCCGTGGGTTACCTTCAAGTAACTGAATCTCGGGTATTTATCGCTCATTTGTGAAGGAAAGACCCTGGAAAATGAGGCGTCTCTGAAAGTCGGTCAACCGGCTCCGCATCCGTTGGGAAAGCGGAAGTGTATTGTCTTGCTGAAAGAGCTAGTGCATAAACAAATCCCTTTGGATGAGGGAATAAAATCAGGAAATATTAGAAAGCAGGTCATACAAACAATCGACAGTCCTGGCAGGACCTATGAATATGTTAGGCCACCAACCAGGAAGCAAACCTGATATTGCAGAAGGATATGCCGATATTGTTGGCCATTTTTGTTTATGCACTAGCTCTTTCAGCAAGACAACACACTTCCGCTTTCCCAGGAATAAATAGACTAGCTTATTTTTGCAAGTCTTTTTTAGGAAAGTAGGCATATGACACAATAATTAGTTTACCGAGTGTAGTAGGGATTAACATAGGTCCTGATGACTAAAGAAGGGGGGACTGCTTAACGAATTTATTGATATTTATTAATTGAATTTATTAAGCGCGACAGCTACCCCTGAGGGTTTCCCGGCGCTAAGAGACAGATCGACTACATAAGGCAGGAGAATTAGAGATCAAAGAGCCAGGTCTTCACCGCTCTGCGAAATCGTATATGACGGTTTTCCATTCGTAGGGCCAGCGGAAGAGAATTCCATAGTCTGGGTCCTAAGTTCGCAAAGGAACTACCGCCCATTCTGGTAAGTTTGAACTTAAGTACATTGAAAAGATGAAGGGATGAAGAACGAAGAGCACGGATAGGGAGGTAGGGGCTGAAAAGGGCTTGAAGGTAGAGGGGTGCTGATCCGATTTTAATGTTGTGCATAAAGCACAAAGCTTTGAATTTTATCCGGTTATCAACACGGAGCCAATGCAGCTCTCTCAGGCGTTCTGTAATGTGGTCCAGTTTGTGACAGCCACGGAGAAGCCGGGCTGCTTGATTTTGCACCAACTGAAGGCGCCGTGTGACGGCCTTAGAGGACCCCAGATAGAGCACGTTGCCGTAATCCAATCCGGAGGTCACCAAGGCACTTACAACAGATCTCTGGGTGTTTTTGGGGAGCATCCAGAAGATTTTGCGCAGCCAACGTAGAATGGTAAAACAGGTAGCTGTGACTCTGTTGACCTGATCTTTCATGGATAGTCTACTGTCAATGATTACACCCAGGTTACGCACGTGTTCAGATGGAGTTGGGAGGGGACCCATGGTAGTGGGGCAGTGACTCAGGTTCCAGAGATCTGGTTTGTTGCCAAGAACAAGGACCTCCGTCTTTCCGCCATTTAACTTGAGTAGGTTGTTGTTCATCCATTCGGATATTTTGCTGAGACTTGTTTGCAGAGGAGAGTGAGCCGTGGGATCAGTTTGGGACAGTGAGAAAACAATTTGTGAATCTTCGGCATAAGAGAAAAGGTTTAATTCAGAACATTGTGCAACAAAGGCCAAAGGTGTGACATATAAATTAAAAAGAAGAGGGCTAAGAATAGACCCTTGTGGTACACCATGGGGGGATGGGTAACTCTTGGAGGACGATGACTTGGAGAACATTTGAAAAGTGCGGTCAGATAGGAAGGATGCGAGCCAGTCCAATGCTTTGTTTCCAATACCGATGGCTGCGAGGGATTTAAGAAGGATGCTGTGTAACACAGTATCAAAAGCTGCACTGAGATCGAGTAAGATCAGCGCAACTGTTTCTCCTTGATCTAAGAGCAGACGCAGGGTTGTCTCCATGGAGAAACCGAGGCAAAATCCCGATTGGGAAGGATGTAACAGGTTGTTGTCTGTCACAAATTTTGAAAGATGAACATAAATTGTAAATACAAAATTGATACTTGTATAGCGCACTACTCACCCGCAACGGTCTCAAGGCGCTTGTACGAATACCGCTGTGGAACCCATCCTGGCTTTCCCTGTGAGACGTCCACTCCTGGGCACCCCCAAGGTGGAGGCCAGGCATCCTTAGCGTTGTGGGGGCCGTTGTGGAGCTTAAGCAAGCTATTGCCCAGAGTTGCAGAGTGGGACTCCATGATTGGAATAGACACAGAGGCGAGAATTATCAGGTCCGTGGAATTTTGAGCCCAAGACCCGCCGAGGCGGGGAATTGAACCCTGGTCCCGGGCTAGACATCTGCATCAGGGTCTGCCGCTCTAACCATTGAGCCACACTATGGATGTGACATTCAAGGACTTTCGAAAAGGCCGTCAGTAATGAAATGGGACGGTAATTGGCGGATAGTTTGGGATCAGCTGTTGGCTTTTTCAAAAGCGGGGTGACCATGGCATGTTTCCAACAACTAGGAACCGTAGCAGTAGCAAGTGAGTTGTTTAGCATTTTTCAGATGGTGGCTAAATGTGAGGAGTTCAGGGAGCGTAGAATCGGGGTGGGCAAAGGGTCTAACGGGGATACTGACTTGATTTTGTTCAATGTTTCTGAGAGAGTTATCGGGCAGAGGTCTGGCCAAGCCAGCAGTAGAGGCGAGGGTGACCCAGAAGTGTTTATGACCACATTGTTAGTCTGAGGGGGGGTGGAGGAAACATGCGTTTTGCTTTGAGCAAGGATATCCTGATGAATGTTAGTAATCTTGGAGGTGAAGTACTGGGCAAGCTCATCGCATTTCGTGTTGGACAGCTGTGGAGGTGTTGCCATGGTCTGTGAACCAGCGAGCTCCTTCACCACGTTGAACAGGGTTTTAGATTTGTTTATAGCTTCACTTATGGATTTGTTAACATGGATGGCTCTGGTTGTAGCACACGCCTTATGATAGCATTTCAGCTCAGTTTTGTAAGCGGTACCTGATGAGAGTGAGTAGTCTTTCCTCCATAAGCGTTCTAATCTCTTACATTTTGATTTATGCAAACGAAACATGTCGACCAAGTAGGGCATAGCAAATAACCCTACCACAACCCCTTTTTTAACATTTCCAGCTAGAGAAGTGAATACATTGTTTTTTTCTACTAGCCTGGGAATTTTTAACATTTCACATTTTCATCCTTCACATAATCCTTTCACCCCCTACCACTCACATTGTTGTCGCACCACACATAGCCTATCTTCATACGAACAAGTGCTCCCGCATATGCCGTAGGTAGTAGCATGCCCCTCCCCCTAGAGGGACGGGAAGACCCTCATGATGAAGCATGAAACTATGGGAATCATAGTGTGTGAGGGGTATTTTAAAAACACATAGTGCTTTTCCTTTTCATCCACAAGGATCAGCAACACTCACTGTATTTACATTTCACTAAAATGAAAACAACAATGAAAAACAATTTGATAGAATCTCATTGATTGTAAACATCTCAAGGCACAACCAAGAGTTGGAACAGATTCGTTTTCTCTTTTGAAACTTAGATTGTTTTTCCAAATTCTATATTGAAAAGTAACAGCGGGCTCTAGGCATGTTTTTGATACAATAACTCAACCTATGTCATGAGAATTAATATATAAAGATGATGGTGAAGACATCACGGAAGAAAGACGCGTTAATTCAAAGTAAGTAACCAATACATGTGTTATTTCCACCCTACTCTGTGTCAAGGAGGCTTTCCATGGGCTTTGCAGTGTTTCTTTCCCACGCAGCAGCCATAGATTTTACTTAGTGATGTGGACC
This sequence comes from Lissotriton vulgaris, assembly GCF_964263255.1. Lineage (NCBI taxonomy): Eukaryota > Metazoa > Chordata > Amphibia > Caudata > Salamandridae > Lissotriton > Lissotriton vulgaris. Next base: position 443,754 of record NW_028247876.1, read on the forward strand.
CCGGGCAGCACCAAAACTTTAAACCTCCCCAGAGCAGGCACAATGAAGAGAAATGCTTTTTGCATTCTGCAGCACATATCGGAAGATAAAAACGCCTCTTAGAATTGTTTTTGTGCAGGGAGGTGCTGGGAGGCAAATTCCTCTTTCTATCTGTCCTGCATTCTGCAACACACATAGAAAGGGGGGGGGGCGCACCCACGTAATGCCCAAGGAATGCCAACTCAGGGCTGAGTAATACAATGCAGCGATGTGTGCTGTGTTTCACTACTCCTGATTTTTAAAGCCACTCAGAGCCACACAAAGTGGATTTGCATTGCTTTAAAAAAACTGACTTGGAGGTTTGCATCACACATGTGCAAACACAAGGAGATGATGGACGGAGTGCTGAAGCATTTCAGACACTCAACCCCAGTCACAGATCTGCGTTGAATCCATCATCATTCTTTAGCTCACTCCGCCATCTCAGTTCAGACCCAGCTATATGCAAATCAGTCTTACCCTGTGCCTCATGGGAACAGTACAGACTGAACTGCCAAGCCAGGTCTTCCCTGAACCGGAAACAAGCATCCTGGGACTGGTTTCGCGTCCCTGTAAAGAACTTGGGGGCATATCTACAAGGCCCCACGATAAATATCGCTAATCGCGCATGTGAGAAGTTAGCCTGGTATATAATGTCCCCTATTGTAGTGGGCACCTTCCACCAGTTCAAACGACCCTTATTGAAGGTAGGTTTTAAAGTCAACCTTATAGAAAGATATCCTAGTGGTAGCTGTGGAGAGCAGCCTTCAGGCTAAGACTTAGAGGCGAGTTAAGCAAGTTGTTTTACCAATTATAATCTCTTCAATGATCAAATGAAAGTGCACCACACAAGGTATATATCAAATATATATCTATTTATTCTAAACACAACCCCTCTGGACTCTTTATGTGGTCAGAGGTAAAAGTACAATACAGGGAACTCAATTAGCATACGATAAGTTGCACAGTATACATTATGCCCTAGGGATCTCACAAACCATATACTAAAATAGTGGTATAAAAACCACGTGAGTGTTAGAAAGCTGGCCTAAGGCCTGTGGAATCTCTGGGGCTGCCTAGAAGCATCAAAGGTTAGAATGTAGGAGGCCCACGGGAGTCGCGTGCAGTGTCTAAACAAAGCCACAGGTTACCATTGACTTTCTATGGAGAACTAACAAGTTACAGATTTAAAGATTAACCCTTTGACTGCGGGGGTAATTCCCCCGCTGTGCTGGGGGGCGGGGGGCACGCACAGCGCCCCAGTGCTGATGACGAGCCACGGTGCTCGTGTGCTCATGACGAGCTGAGCTTGTCATGGCCACACCCATTTCCTTAGAATGCTCAGCACAGCAGGGGGATTAGCCCCGCGTGCGAGCGTTCTAATGGCCATGATGAGTTCAGCTCATCATGAGCACATGAGCACCGTGGCTCATGATGAGCTGAGCTCGTCATGAGCATGGGAGGGGTTAAGGGTACTTCTAGATGAACTACGATGGAACTCTTTTAGACTAGGACACTTCGAGAGTCAAGATCAATAGGAGCACCGGAGTACTTGTGTTACCTCTGAGCTTTGGTGCAAAAGGTGCTCGAGCAGGGGCATCAAATACTCCAATGCACAACTTCGGGATACCTCAGGAAGTAGGTGCAATAGCAAGGATGCAAGATGTTCTGGAGTTCCGGTCCCACATCTCTCATGTCTGCCACAGGTCTCAGCTTTGCTAGGAGTGCAGGTCAGCATCAGAGATGTCTGGAAGTCCATGTCCTGTGTCGCAGATTCTTCGGGATCCGGCGGGAGCCTCGAAAATGCAGACCAGCAAAGATGCTGTTGGTGCCTGTGGACAGGGTGATCACTCTTTGACCACAAGGGAGATTTCTTCCATCTTCCAATCGAAATGCAATGACGAAAGTCCAGGAATCATGTATCAGAGTTTCATCCAGGGTATTCCTAGGGACTGGGGTTCTATACTTATAGCAAGTATAGGAGTTGGACTAACTCTAAGATCCCTCCTATGGGTGAACCTGGGGAGGGGGTGGTTACACCCCTTCCCCTTTGTCTAGTTTCACGCCAGGGCTGGGGCTGAGTTCCCCAGCAACCAGTTGGAACTGGGAAATGCATGGAGCACCTCGGGTGCCCCAGGCAGTGTCTGAAAAGCATTCACTGAATGCAATCCACCCTGCCCCAATATACTTAAGCCTATCTTGGGAGGTGCCAGCACCCCCCTGGACAGGAAATCTATTGTCCAGGCCTCCCCTGCCGGAGTTTCGTCCAGCAGCAGGAGGGTAGACTCGTGTCTGTGGTAGCAGCATCCATTTTGTGATGCTGGGGCTCTGTTTAACTTTAACCAGGTTTACCAGTAACTACATGTCTTCTCCCTCTAGAAGGGTAGAATGCTCCCCCAGCCACCAGAACTGGCGAGGGGGTAGTATTCCAAAGTGTTTGACACCTTACACGACATGTTTTGATAAAGCCAAACCGAAGTTAACATTAACCGCGAGGATTATAATTAGGGCTCCCCGTTTTATGGTATTTATTTTTTTCCCATTTCCGTCAGTATTTATCCATATTTATTTTTTGGGCATTTGTTCTGTATTTATCCACATTTCTTTTTGCCACAAGCAACTTGGTCAACAATATACATTCATTTGAAAATGTTGCCATTTGCAAAATGTCCCAAATAAGCTTAAATTTGCTATCACAAGCCATTTGTCTCAGAGCTTTGCAGTTTCTGTCGTCGGCAGAGTGCCACAACCCCCCGCCACTGAACACCATACTGCCCCACTAAGAGAAATACCACTGCCTTCAGCTGCAAACCAATTGTGCCCTGCTATAAACACCTGGAAGCAACTCAATTCAAATTATGCACTAGACTACAGTAATATGCTGCCTGAAAAAAGTAACAACATACTGGAAACAAGCATTTGCAATGCAATAGGTCTCGCATTTACGCGAGTTTAAGCTATTGGCATTGTAAATGACAATGTGATTTTTTTATGTTTCACAAACCAAAACATAAAAAAAGCAATGGTCATTTAAATTACCAAGAGCACAAGATCCCATAAAAGCGAGACCTGGTTGCATTACAAATGCTTTTTATGTCAAGTAATGCAGAGTGCCTCTACCATTCCAAGCGGATGACCAGTTAGCGCTGTGTATGGGCATGTGTGTGTGTTTGTATATATATGTGTGCATATGTATATATATATATATATATATATATATATATATATATATATATCCAAAACGGGTCCTCACCAAGGCACTCAAAGCTTCATTCAGCCGCGCTACCTCGAAGAAAAACAGCAGGACCAGGTATTCCGTGAGTTGGTATTTTTATTTGGCAACAAACGGCAGCATAACGTTTCGGCCTCTCACAGGCCTTGATCATATATATATATATATATATATATATATATATATATATATATATATATATATATATATACTCACGATTCAGCAGCGCTAGGAAGATGAATGTAAGCAAATAGCCCCTTCATTCGTGGGGGACCCTCTGAAATAACTTTCCTACTCAACTAAGTAACTTTTTGATATTGGGTTTGAATCCGACCATTTCTGTCTCCTCCTTTCATCATTCTAAGGTTGATAACCGGGTTAGGTGATAATAAGAACACTAATTATGAACGCACCGAAGGCAATTGACTTTACTCTGTGCGCTGTATAATTTATCGATTTAGCTGTGTGGATGGTTAGCTCCGTGCCACAATTTTCCACCAATGAGTTTCCAATGACCTCCTAGTTTTGTCAATGAACTAAATGTGGTGTTGCTCGGAAAAAATACCCTCGTGGACAGCTTCCCATCTTTAATGTCTGTTATATTTGGGACCCTTACACTGTTGTTGTTTGCTGCAAGGAACCAGTCCTTCTTCCCCACGGAGAATGATGTGCAAAGCGCCACTGGAGTTAACCCAGTTTCCCCAAAAATAAATATGTACACATAGCCACGACAACCCCTGTCGATCATCTGAAAATGACATGTTGCAAATCCGTCGACAGCCACGCCTCTCCTGTGGGTTTAAATTGCCCCTCACTGGTTGAAAATCTCCTCTGCCCCCAACAGAGGCTTGGCACTGAGGGGCACCGGGCGAGCAAGTGCCTGCGTGTTCAGCTGCAGCCTGTTAAGAGCCCTGGTAATTGTGGCAGGGGAGAGGGGAATTCCGCTCCTCTTTCCCTCCTCTGTCTTCTGCAGCGAAACAGGAGGAAAAATAGAGCAATAACTTGATGTAAAGGCTGCCACAGAGAAATCAAATCTTGCAGCAATTAGTGCAATCTTAGGAGGTAAAGAGCTTCTCGGTGTTGAACAGTAAATGGAGCCTTAGCAAGTGTGGGAACTGATAAAAGTATGCAGGTTTTCAAACAGCAGGTTAACCAGCGGTACCCCTCCAGCCCCCACCCCGAGTTCTTTCCATAACATGCTGCAGACATCTTAGACAGCGCGGGCAAAGGGGGAGCCCCGGGGAGTAGACACCTAAGGAGGGTGATCGATTGGGGAAAAGGACACAAGAGCGAGAAATGTTCAGAGTGGGAAATATAGAAACAAGCACTGCTGAAGCAGTTTGCAGCGTGGGCAATCGGCAGAGTGAAGAGGCAGGGGATAAGGGGTGAAAATAAAACAAAGCCTTATTAACAAGTAAATGGACTTTCAAAGACCTGAGAAAGTACTCGGGTGAGGCTGTGTGCGCGCCCAAGCTGTCCCAGCCAGGCTGACACCTTTTAACCCTCCAAGGAGGGGGGAGACACCAGATGGTATTGATGTCAATGACAAAATATACTAGTATTTTCCCGTTTTTAAATATAAATACAGATAAAGGAAAACTTGTTTTACGTCTATATTTATATTTAAAAATCCGTTTAAACGGAAAACCATGAGCCCTAATTATAATGCACTTAAGAGTATATGGTATGGCTTTATCATAGAACAGCTATAAGGAGATGGTTCCGAAAGCTGCAGAGGGGCTCAGCTCATGCTAGGGCACCTTCTCACACAAAACCAGGCCTCCAGGATTGTCAAGGCCTGCCATAGGAGTGACTTATAGGTTAATATGTGTCTATATTTATATATATATAGATATAGGTATACTGATCCCGATTCACAGAACTAACTTAAGACAAAATCCTAAACTTACTACTTTTGGTATTCACAGAAGTTAGGATTTTGTCTTACGTTTGTCTTAAGACAGACTTAAGACAGACTTAAGTTAGAAATCTGTCTTAAGTCTGTCTTAAGTTTGTCTTAAGACAAACTTAAGACAAAATCCTAACTTCTGTGAATATCAAAAGTAGTAAATTTAGGATTTTGTCTTAAGTTAGTCCTGTAAATCAGCCCCACTATATCTAAGTAAGGGGTGATTACACCACCTTACCCAGGCTGCAAGTACTGTGGTGTCAGTTTGGAAGGGTAACCAGGGGTGGCACAAAACATGCTGCAGCCCCTGGTAGGCCTAGGGTGCACCTATGCCCTGGGTACCTAAGGTATCACATACAGGGGCCCACAAGGGTGACCCAGTAACCAATCTGGTATGTACCTAAAGTACAAGGAGTCAATTTTACAGAGAAAGCAGATAGACTGCGGCCCTGAATAGCAGGGTCCCAGTCCAACTAAGTTGAAAACCAGCAAAACACCAGGCAAAAAGTGGGGGTAAACATATAGTCAGATTTCCACCTTCCTACAGCGCTTAGAGCTATTGAAGTTAACGCCGGCTATCACTTGATATTATCGCTGAGATAGCGCGTTATCAACAACGGCTATCTCCAAAGCGATAAAATATCCAGCAATATTGGCGAAATGCTTCAACATCGCTGATAACCCACCGATAACATGTCAGCGATAGGGTAGTCCTTGTTGATATGCCATGGGGGATTCAGCATGATAATCCATTCCCCATAGGGCAATATGGGTAAGTCAGCAACTAACCTGGCGTGAGGAACCAGTGTTAATCGCTGATGTTCTGACATGTTGTGAATGACATAAACACCTGCCTGTCATGCAGCTCTGTGGCACTTACTGGAGGTACCTGGTGGGCTAGTTGGACCCTAGGGGGCCTCAGGATTCAAGAGGACTTAATACCCCAACTTAAAACACACAACGGGGTGCGTTTGCACAGTGGTGAAGGAAGGGGCGTGGCCTGAAGTGACATGTGTGCAAACAAGTCCTGTGGCACGTTTTAAGTTGGGGATTTAATTCCCCTTCACTTCTGAGTGCCCCTGGGGCCAACTAGCCCACCAGGTATCTCCAGTAAGTGCCAGCGGCCTACGTTGCAGAGAGGTGTAAAAAGGAGAATGGCCTGGACCACCTCTCTGCAACGCAGCCCTGTGGCGCATATTGGAGGTACCTGGTGGGCTAGTTGGCCCCCAGGGACCCTTATGATTGAAGGGTAAGTAATTCCTCAACTTAAAACACCCGTAGCGTGTTTTAAGATGTAGTTTTAATCCCCCTGCCCTATTATGTACGAGGGCCTTACAGAGGAGGTCATTCTAATCACAGGGGTGCCCCAACGCATAATGTTCCCTAGTGTATGTAGGTGTTTTCACTGTATTACAAGTGTCTTTTAGCATAGCACTGGCGCTGGGCCTGGTTAGTCAGAGTCCGTTACCACCAGTACCCATCTGAAAAAGTTGTGGGCACAGGATGATTTTGCAGCAAGGCCTCTTTCTGCTTCTCCGTTGGTTCTCTCTGCACGTGTCTTGCTTCTTCCTGCACTTTTCTTCATCTTAGTGGACTTCTGTTGCTTCTTTCTGCATTTCATTTGCTTCTTTCGGTGCATTTTTTCTTTTTTCCTCACATGTCCTACCAGGGCCCGACTGTGAACCACAACAGGCCCTGGCAAAGAGCTCGGCTGGCCCCCCTCCCCACTCAGGGGCAAGTTGGAGGTGCCACCGAGCTCTTTGCGGGTTTTCAGCCGATTTTGGTACAGGGCAGATTTTGGCACTGTAACAAAAACGGCCTCCAAGGGCCCAAAACCGGCTCCCACCCGTGCGGCGCACCGGGGGATTGCCCAGTGCCCGCTATGGCCAGTCCGGCCCTGTGTCCTACCTCTGTAGGCATAGTGAGAATCTAGCATTTGTGAGAAGTTGGCCTGATATGTGGTGTTTCCAATTCTGGAACCGCCTTGTATCAGTCCAAACAATCCCTTATGGTGTCTGGTTGTAAGTCAACCTTTTTAGACAAGCTATCCTAGGGGTAGCATGGACTAAGCAGCCTTAAAGGCTTAACTTAAGAGGTCGTGTTAAGCGAGCTGTTTTACCACATACAATCCTGTAATACCAAATGAAAGGACACCACACAAGTATATATTATAAAAATATATGTGTTTATTTCTAAATTAATCCCCAGTACTCTTTATGAGCAAAGGGGCACAAGCGTTAAATCAAAAGCACAGTATAACATACAAAGTTGCACAATTATGGATGAGGGCCGGTGGCCACTCAAACCATATACTAAAAAAATGGTATAAGAGATACCAATTGAACAGTGGTTAGGCCTACGGCCTAAAGAATCGCTGGGAGCAGTCAGGACTAGCAATGCTGAAGTCGGGAGAAACCCGCGGGATTCGGGTGCAGCACGTAAAGTGCGGCTTGCACCAATGCAATGTCAATGGTGCGTAAAAGTTACACAAATAGAGTTTAAAGATACTTCCGCTGAACCTAGAGGAACAAAACTTAAGACACAGACCCTAGAGGTGTGTACCAGTGTAGGGACACCGGCGTTGCAATGTTACCTCACCCACAGGAAGTGGGTGCACAGGGTCGAAGAGGCGTCGGGTTTTGACACGCAGGTTCTTGGTGCTTGGAGCTGGAGAAGCTGCAGGCGATGGGAAGCAGAAATGTCCGGTGTGATCCAAGGGTGGATCAAAGTCGAGATGAATCTGAAAGCAGAGAGGACAGAGTCTGGGTCACTCAGCAGTGACCAGGGTGGAACCAGGACGGAACCAGGCAATGTCGGGCGCAATCAGATGGTTTTAGAGAGGCTTCTCTCCACTGTCACGTGGGCTCTGGGGCATCTGCGACGTCCAGGAGCAGGTCACAATCTGTACCACGCAGGCTCTCGCCGTCAGCACCGTCGGCTTCAAGATTGCAGCAAACAGCACTTGGCAAAAGCAATCCACGCGGAACTGGGAGATTTCTTCTGACTTGGACCAGGAGGGTCAGAGTGGGGGTTCCTTTTTACAGGAGCTGGTGCAAATCTGGAGCAACCAGAAAAGCGAGTCGTATTCAAGTTTTCGTCGGCACAGGGGCCACAAGCCAGCTGGCAAGTGACCAAGCCAACGCGTCAAGCCAACACAAGCAGAAGGGCCCCACGCAGCACTCGTCAAGTGTGGAGGGGGTAGCTTTGGTGCAAGTGTAGCTCAGGGTTGGGGCTTCTCAAACCCCGGTGCACAGCTTCGAGGGTCACTCGTGGGCTGCATGGTCAGCGTCTCGTGGCCTTTTCAAGATGGCGTGCCCCACGCTTCCGGTCACCTCCATGGGTCTCAGCTCTGCAGGGACTGTGGATCGGGCTGGGGGAAAGCAGGCAAGCTTGATCTCGTTGATCTCTGTCGCTCGAGTTCCGGCGGGAACTGCAACAAAGCAAGGGTCAAGGTGCTGGTTGGTACCTGTTTGCACAGGGTGGTCACTCCTTGACCATGTTGCGTGTTTATCTAGGTTCCTGATCAATACTGTGACCTTATGCCCCTATTCGGCTATAAATCCATTTATTCCCTCTATTGGCATAACCGTTCAAGTGCGATATTCAGAAAGTCATCTCTGGCCTCACACGAACAGAGCCACATTCCAGAATAGTTCTCTGCCACTTCCTTTGCAACCAATTAGTGCAATGACAGAGCAGAAGTCACTATCTGATATTCCTAGATTAACACTCCAAGTTCTTCAACAAGATAAAAACTCAGCAAACCTGGAAATCCCCGCTTGCTGTGTTTTGATTAGTAATGGAACTCTAATGAGCAACTGATAGCTATCACTTTCTAGTGACATCTTTAATTGACGTCTTCTGTTCAGCAAACTTGCGTCAAACCAGGCACCTGTCAGGTATAAATACTACCAACGTTGCCTTAAGCAATTGCTGGTGTCCCATTGCTGTTGTATGCTGTATGCAGTACGCTGATGCTGCTGCCCCGCTGCTGTTGGTGAAGCTACTGATACCATTATCGCTGCTAAAGCGCGAACGATGGTGTGGTGAGCTTAGGAGCTGAACAGCCGTCCCTCTGCGAAGAGCCCAGCAGATGCCAAGCTGCCCGCGGACGCTGTCCCCCGCCTCCTCCTCCCGACGCGCTGAAGAGAGACGCTGCCTTTCTCCGGCTGAGAAATCCAGCTCCAGCGTTTCTGGTATACCCTCGCGGGTGACTGGGATATCGAGTTCCCCCTGAAGGAGATACCAGACCTCCATCATTCTATTCAGAGGTATGGTGTTGACTAAACCCTTAGATGAGAATTCTTGAAGCAAACCTTGGCAAAACCAACTTAACTTAAAGCTACTTACTTACTCCTCTTCCACGTGTTAGGCTTAGGTCAGGCACACCGGGGTAGGCTTAGTTAGAAGCACCAGTTGAGTATGTTAGCCTAATGTATATATGACTGTATATATGTTTTATTACTTTTAAACCATTGTATGGCCAAGAAACCATATCAATGCTTTTACAGTATTATTTCGCAATACTTATCTTACTGTACGTACTTTTATCATAACAAGTCTTGCAATTGTGGCAATACATTTCTCTTGTATGAGAAGAAAGACTGTTCAATAAATGTTAACCCTTTATTGACAAACGCCCGTCTCTCTATTCTCTACATATCGTGAAAGTAAACTGCACTAACCTGACTGAGTGAAATACCTGTCTATTGTTTCACACGACCCTAGAGATTGACTCTTGATCTGAGGAGCAAAGTTGTCATGTTGCACGGTTGTTGGAAAACTGAATTCCTTCTTGTCTGTGCCAGGGAAGCTGATCACTTCCTATGCAGAGAAGAAAGTTTCCAGTGACCTCTGAGCTAGTTGGTAACAAACCCAATTAAGTTTAGCATAGTCAGTGGAGGCCTGGAATATCCGCAGTTCCACGTCGATACTACTGTTTATGTTATTCCAATGCGCAGGGCCTAGTGGGAAACTAGGAACTACACTACAACCACAAGGGAGATTCTTCAGTCTTCTACGTTGAGTAGGATGTCGAAGGGTCCAGAATTTGTTTCTTATTTTTCTTCAGGATGATCTGAGTTGCATTGGCACTGCTCCCACTCTTATTTGAATCTGGTGGGCTGGACATCCTGCTAGGTCCCCTTTCCTTTGATCCAGGCCTCGCTGGGACTGGGGCTGGTGTGCCCCAGAACCGGTTTGGCCGGATTATGCAAGGGGCAGCCTTGTGCTCCCCAGGCAGTGTCTGGTTTCTTTGAAACCTCCCTGCTACAATCCACTATCTCCTGTCTGGGGTGGTTTGACACCGCCCTGCGACAGGAAACCCTTTGTTCAGGCCACCATTTGCTGAGTTTCGGTCAGCAGCAGGAAGCCAGACCCGTGTCTGTGGCACAGGCATCCATTTTGTGGATCTGAGGCTCATTTTAAATCAACTGCGTTTCAGTAAAGTAACATGTCTTCTCCCTCTAGAAGGGTGGAATGCTACCCCCGTCGCCAGGACTGGCGAGGGGGTAGTATTCCAATTCGTATGACACCTTACACGACATGTTTTGATAAAGCCAAACCAAAGTTGCTATATAACCGCGAGGATTATAAGGCACTTAAGAGTATATGGTATGGCATTATCCCGGATCAGCTTAGGGAGTTGTTCCCGACAGCTGCAGACAGGCTCAGCTCATGCCAGAGCTCCATCTCACATAAAACCACGCACTCTGCCTCCAGGATTGATAAGGCCTTCAATAGGGGTGACTCACAGGTTTATATGTGTCCAGATATAGGTTTAGATATAGGTATACTATATCTAAGCAAGGGGTGATTACACCCACTTGCCCCAGCTGAGTGATCAGCCAGTTGTGTCAATTTAAGAACCACCAGGGGTGGCAAAAGCTATGCTTCAGCCCCTGGTAGGCCTTGGTGGCACCTATGCCCTGAGCACCTATAGTGCATGGTACAGGGGCTGATAAGGAGTCCATTTCCAATTGGGTTATGTACCTATAGCACATGTATTACAAATTTAGAGAGAGAACAGCAGGCTGGGGGTCTGATTAGCAGGCCCACAGCCTCAGTAAGTCAAAAACCAGTGAAGCAAAAAGCAAAAAATTGGGGTGACCATATGTGAGAAGTTGGCCTGGTATATAATGCTCACTAATTCTAGTGATCACTTTGTACCATGCCAAGCAACCCTTATGATGATGGTTGTAATTCAACCTTGTAGACCAGTTATCCTAGTGGTAACGTGGACAAAGCAGTCTTAGGCTAAACTCTGAAAGGCATGTGAAGCCAGCTGTTATACCATACACAACCCCCTTGAATACCAAATGAAAGGGACACCACACAGATATATATTGAAAATATATATTGATTTATTAACTATAAAATCCCCTGGACTCTTTATGAGCACAGAAGCACAAGCGTTAAATCACAAGACAGTTTAAAATACACAAAAGTTGCACAATATGGATGAGCCCTAGGGGCCACCTAAACCATATACTAAATAAGTGGTATAAGGGATACCAGGAGGAAAGTGAAGAGGCCTAGGGCCTTGGGAATCGCTGGAGCTATTCGAGACTGGAGTTAACTAAGTCGGGAGAGGCCCACGGGACTCGGGTGCAGTGTTCAAAGTGCACGCACTTTACAATACAAAGTCTATGGTGCGTAAAATGCACAAAGTTAGAAAGTTAGGAACCTTCCGAGTGACCTACGGAGCTGAAACTTAAAACACAGGCCCTTGGGATGTGTACCAGTGCAGGAGCACCGGCGGAGCTGAGTTACCTCACCCACAGGAAGCGGGTGCACAGGGTCGAAGATGTGTCGGGTTTCGTCACGCTGGTCGATGGTGCTTGGAGCTGAAGATGCTGCAGGCGGCTCGATGAGAAGAGTTCCGGTGGATCCAAGGGTGGATCTGAAGAGTTGAAGACCTGAAAGCAGAGGGGACAGTGTTCAAAGTCACTAGCCAGTGACTACCGTGGAACCAGAGTGGAACCAGGCGATGTCGGGTGCAAACAGGCGTTGTCGGGTAGCTTCTTTCTGCAGCCACGTGGATACCCGGGGTCGAGGACGTCCAGGAGTCGGTCACGAGCTGTCCCACGTAGGCTTCTCGCTGTTGGCGGTGTCGGCGACCTGATCGGGGCAAACAGGCCTTGGCAAGTGCAAGCCACGCAGAAGTTGAAAGATGCTGTTCACTCGGACCAGCAAGGTCAGAGCGGGTGCTCCTTTTTACAGGAGCTTGGGTAGGTCTGGAGCAACCAGACCTGCTGTTTAAATCTTCGGGTTCGTCGCCAAGATGGCCGCTGGCCGCGTGGCTAGTGGCCGGGATGGCGCGTCGAGTGGCACAGTGCAAAAGGGCCCCACGCAGATCGTGGAGATGCTGGGGGGCTGATCTTCGGTGCAAGGGCTGCTCGGTGGTGGGGGTTCTCAGTCCCCAAAGCACAACGTCGAGGATGCCTCAGAAGCTGCGCAGTCAGCTTTACGAGTGTCTTCCAAGAGGTCCGGTCCCACGTCACTCGGTGCCTCCACGGGTCCCTTCTTTGTAGGGACTGTGGATCGGGCTCTGAGAGGTCTGGGAATCTGGTTCTTGTCGGGCTCTGGGCTCGGGCTCCGGCGGGAGGCGGCGGCAAAGCAGACGTCGAGTTGCTGGTTGGTGCCTGTGTTCACAGGGTGGTCACTCCTTGGCCACAAGGGAGATTCTTCTTCAGTCTTCTGTGCAGCAGAATGTCGAAGTCCAGTCTTCTTCTTAGTTTTAAGTTGATTTCGGGATGATCTGCTGTGCAATGGCACTGCTCCCCCTCTTATTCCAATCTAGGGGGTGGATCACCTACTAGGTCCCTCCTCTGGGAGGAACCAGGAAGGGGGGCGGTTACACCCCCTGTCCTTTGTCCAGCTCCGCGCCAGGACTGGGGCTGGAAGGCCCCAGAACCGGTTTGGGCTGGCCTATGCACGGGGACACCTTGTGTGCCCCGGGCATGTCTGATTCTATTCAGCCCTGTCCTACCCAATACACAAAATCCTGTCTGGGGTGGTGCTCGCACCTCCCAAGGCAGGAAACCCTTTGTCCAGGCCACCATCTGCCGAGTTTCGGTCAGCAGCAGGAGGCCAGACTTGTGTCTGTGGTGGCAGCGTCCATTTTGTGAAGCTGAGGCTCTGTTTAACTTTAACCGGGGTTGAAGTTACACACATGTCGTATCCCTCTAGAAGGGTGGAATGCTATCCCCGTCGCCAGAATTGGCGAGGGGATAGTATTCCAATTCGTATGACACCTTACTCGACATGTTTTGATAAAGCCAAACCAAAGATAGCATTTAACCGCGAGGATTATAATGCACTTAAGAGTATATGGTATGGCAATATCCCGGAACAGCTTAGGGAGTGGTTCCCGACAGCTGCAGACAGGCTCAGCTCATGCCAGAGCACCATCTCACATATTTCCAAGCACTCTGCCTCCAGGATTGATGAGGCCTTCCATAGGAGTGGCTGATAGGAACATATGTGTCCAGTTTAGGGTTAGGCACAGACATACTGTACCTAAGTAAGAGGTGGTTACACCGACTTACCCCAGCTGAGTGATCAGCCAGTTGTGTCAAATATGGGGGCCAAGCCAGGGGTGGCACAATACGTGCTGCAGCCCCTGGTAGGCCTTGGATACACCTATGCCCTGGGCACCTAGGGTGCACTATTACAGGGGCTCATAAGGTGAACCAGTTCCAATTCGTAATGCACCTAGAGTGCATTGGCAGTAATTTAGAGAGAGAACAGCAGGCTGTGGGTCTGATTAGCAGGCCCACAGCCACATTAAGTCAGAAACCAGTGAAGCAAAAAGCAAAAATTTGGGGTGACCATAGGATAGCAGACCCTACTCTCCTACATAACCCCCCCCCAAACGCAGGGACATTAGACTAACCTTGACCAGTTGTGTCTTCATGTTCTAAGTGGAAGTACCTGGAGAGACCATCTGCGTTGCCATGGTCAGTCCCTGGGCGGTGCTCCACTGTAAAGTCCATCCCCTGTAGGGAAATGGACCACCTGAGTAGTTTGGGGTTTTCACCCTTCATCTGATTAAGCCATAGGAGGGGCTTATGGTCGGTCTGAATCTTGAAGTGAGTGCCAAATAAGTATGGTCTCAACTTCTTCAGGGCCCACACCACAGCAAAGGCCTCCCTCTCTATAGCTGACCAACGTTTCTCTCTGGGGGTCAGCCTTCTGCTAATGAAAGCAATGGGCTGGTCCTGGCCATCTACATTAAGCTGTGAAAGCACTGCTCCCACTCCCAACTCAGAAGCATCTGTTTGGACAATGAACTCTCTTGAGTAGTCAGGACTCTTCAGGATAGGTGCAGAGCACATGGCCTTCTTCAGGTCATCAAATGCCTTTTGACAGATTTCTGTCCACTGAACCTTTTTGGGCATCTTCTTGGATGTCAGATCATTAAGAGGAGTCACAATGGACCCATAGTTCTTAACAAACTTCCTGTAGTACCCAGTCAGGCCCAAGAAAGCTCTGACCTGAGTCTGGGTAGTTGGAGGGGACCAGTCCTTGATGGTCTGGATCTTACTCTCCAGTGGTTGAACTTGGCCTCCACCTACAAGGTGGCCCAGGTATACAACCTTGCTCTGCCCTATCTGGCACTTTGTTGCCTTGATAGTGAGGCCTGCCTTCTGCAAAGCCTCAAGCACTTCCTTCAGGTGGATCAGGTGATCCTCCCAGGTGGAGCTAAAGACAGCAATATCGTCCAGATAAGCTGCACAAAAGTCATCCAACCCAGTGAGGACTTGGTTCACCAACCTTTGGAAGGTGGCAGGTGCATTTTTCAAACCAAAGGGCATCACCACAAACTGATAATGCCCACTAGGGGTAGAAAATGCTGTCTTGGCTTTAGACTCCTCAGCTAACCTGATTTGCCAGTAGCCAGCTGTTAAGTCAAATGTGCTCAAATATTTGGCAGAAGCCAACTTGTCAATGAGCTCATCTGCCCTTGGAATAGGGTGTGCATCTGTCCTGGTGACAGCATTGAGTCCTCTGTAATCCACACAGAACCTCATCTCTCTCTTGCCATCTTTGGTGTGAGGTTTGGGGACCAGAACCACTGGGCTAGCCCAGGGGCTCTCTGAAGGCTCAATGACACCTAATTCCAGCATCTTTTGCACCTCAGTCTTTATACAGTCCCTGACGTGGTCAGGTTGCCTGTAAATTTTGCTTTTTACAGGAAGACTGTCACCAGTGTCCACCACATGTGTACACCAGTTAGTCTGACTGGGTGTCAATGAGAACATATGCCTGTATGCCTGTAGAACTTGTCTGCAGTCATGTTGCTGATGTTCAGTGAGGCTGCCACCTAAGGCCACACCATCAACTGAGCCATCCTCAGGGTTCTGAGTGAGCAGGTCTGGGAGAGGGTCACTCTCTTCCTCCTGTCCCTCATCTGTAGCCATGAGCAAGCCCATGTCTGCCCTGCTGACATATGCCTTCAATCTGTTCACATGGAGCACCCTGTGGGGGCTCCTGGGAGTTCCTAGGTCCACCAAGTAGGTAACCTCTCCCTTCTTTTCCAGAATTGTATGGGGTCCAGACCACTTGTCTTGGAGTGCTGCTGGGGCCACTGGCTCCAACACCCATACCTTCTGTCCAGGCTGAAATTCAACAAGGACAGCCTTTTGGTCATGCCAAGCTTTTTGTAATTCTTGGCTAGCCTCAAGGTTTTTGGATGCCTTTTCCATGTACTCTGCCATCCTGGAGCGGAGACCAAGTACATAGTCCACTATGTCCTGTTTAGGCTTTTTGAGAGGTAACTCCCATCCTTCCTTCACAAGACACAGGGGTCCTCTTACAGGGTGCCCAAACAACAATTCAAAGGGGCTGAAGCCAACCCCCTTTTGAGGGACCTCTCTGTAAGCGAACAAAAGGCAGGGCAGAAGGATGTCCCATCTTCGCCTGAGCTTTTCAGGTAATCCTTTAATCATGCCCTTTAGGGTCTTGTTAAATCTCTCAACAAGCCCATTGCATTGTGGGTGATAAGGAGTGGTGAACTTGTAGTTTACACCACATTCCTTCCACATAGCTGTCAAATATCCAGACATGAAGTTGGTACCTCTATCTGATATTACCTCCTTAGGAAACCCCACTCTGGAGAAAACTCCAAGTAAGGCCCTGGCCACAACAGGAGCTGTTGTGGTCCTAAGGGGAATTGCCTCTGGGTACCTGGTGGCATGATCCACTACCACCAGTATGAATCTGTGCCCAGATGCTGTAGGGGGATCCATTGGACCAACAATATCAATCCCCACTCTTTCAAAGGGAACCCCCACCACAGGTAGTGGTATCAGGGGGGCCTTTGTTGTTCCACCTGCTTTACCACTGGCTTGGCAGGTTTCACAGGAGCGACAAAACTCCTTGGTGTCTTCAGACATGTGAGGCCAGTGAAAGTGAGGGACAAGCCTGTCCCAAGTCTTGTTCTGGCCTAGGTGTCCTGCTAAAGGAATATCATGGGCCAAGGTGAGTAGGAAGCCCCTAAATTGCAGAGGTATAACCAACCTCCTGGTAGCACCAGGCTTGGGGTCTCTAGCCTCTGAATAAAGGAGTCCATCGTCCCAATATACTTTATGGGCACCTTGAGCATTCCCAGCAGCCTCAGCAGCAGCCTGCTGTCTGAGGGGTTCAAGAGAAGGACAGGTTAACTGAGCCTGCCCCAAGTCTGCCCTAGAAGGTCCCCCTGTCCCCAGAAACTCAACCTGATCAGGTTCAAGTTCTTCAGGGACAGTTCCTTCAGGGGTCTCAAGATCAGTTTCCTGTGAAGCCTGATCCTCACTTGTAGGCAGTTGGGAAGGCGCAGCCTTAACCCTCCTGTTCTTCTTCTTGGGAGGTACTTGGTCCATTGTTCCAGGATCCAAGACCTGAGGTTCAGAGAGGCACTTTTTGGCCTGTGACCTGGTCACAGCAAGGACATGTGATGATATCCCTAACATCTCTGCATGAGTCCTGTACTCAACTTCTGACCATAGAGAGTTCTCCAGGTCATTGCCCAACAAACATTCTACTGGGAGATCAGCACTAACCACAACTTTCTTTAGGCCAGTTACCCCTCCCCAGGAAAAGTTAACAAGTGCCACACTATGTGTAGTAGTGACATTGCTGGCATTGGTCACCAGGTAATCATCGCCTGGCATGTATTGTCCAGGGTCCACAAAGTTAGGTGTCACCATAGTGACACTGGCACATGTGTCCCTGTAAGCTTGAGCCACTTTGTTGTTAATCAAAGGTGTCTGTCTGTATTTGCCCAGGTTACTGGGGCTTATGTCAGGGGTCAAATCTATGTCCCCTTCACAAACCAGAACAGCCTGTGTAAGAGTTCTGACTAGGTCAGAATCTCCTTCAGTTCCCAAAGTGATTCCCACTAAACCCTTGGCTTGAGGACCAACACTGCTAACTGTACTAGTGGGTGCAGGTGCCTTAGGGGCTGCAGTGCTGGGGGCTCCACCCTTTTTACACTCACTTGTCCAGTGAGAGGTGTTCTTACAAGTTTTACACCAGGGTTTCTTCTGACCTTCTTTCTTCTTCTTCTTGGAAGTTTGGGACCCACCCTCTGTCTCAGTTTGGGGCCCTGTTGAAGACTTCTGGTCTTTAGTTTTCTGCTCCCCACCCTTCTGGTCTGTTTTCTTCTGGTCACCACCCTGGTTCTGGTTCTGGTTCTTTTGCTTAACTCTGGTTCTTACCCATTTATCTGCCCTCTTTCCCAATTCTTGGGGAGAGGTCAGATCTGAGTCAACCAAATGTTGATGCAACTGCTGGTTCTGACAATTATTTAAAATTTGTTCTCTCATCAGCAAATTATACAATCCTTCATAGTCTGTAACCTTGCTTCCCAGCAACCATCCCTCCAGAGCCTTAGTGGCACACTCAACAAATTCAGACCAGTCCTGAGTCTGTGTCTTCTGGGTATCTCTGAACATTAACCTGTACTGTTCAGTGGTTAAGCCTAACCCATCAATCAGAGCACTCTTCAGGACCAGGTAGTTTCTAGAATCCCCATCACTAACTGTGAGGAGTCTGTCTCGGCCTCTACCTTCAAAGGAGAGCCACAAGATTGCTGCCCACTGCTCCTGAGGGATCTGCTGTACTCTGCAGGCTCTCTCCATTGCAGTAATCCATTTATGGATGTCATCCCCAGCTTTGTAGGGGGGCACAATCTTACTCAGGTTTCTATTATCAAAAGACCTGTCTTTATCCTTGTGGATATTGCTGCCACCAGTGGGTTCTATTACCCTACTCTCTCTAGGCTGTCTTGCTCTAGCAAGTTTCTCCTTAGCCAGGGCAACCTCTAATTCTTGCCTCTGGATCCTAAGCTCAGCCTCTCTCATCTTGGCCTCATGTTCCCTTCTCTGAGGGCTAGTCATCTCCTTTCTGGAGTGACCATGAGAGCCTCTAGAGACATGGGAGGTATTGGATTCACCTGAGTGATGCCTCCTCCTCCTATGGCTCTGGTTAAGTCCACCTGAGGGTCTGAATGGGTTGTTACCTGATTCATTCCCAAGTTGACTTAAGTTAGCCTGGTTCAGTCTACTGACCAGCACCTGACTATCTCTGTCATCATCTGACTCACTGCTCTCCACCTCCTCCCCCTCTTCTTCTTCCTCTTCCTCTACATCTACTTGAGGAGCTCCAGTGATGGAGGCATCCTCATCTACTAGGATGATAGGGGCAGGGGGGTCTACAGTGTCATCCTCTGAAGGATGGCCTCCTTCAGCATTCCCTGTGGGGTTTGCTTTAGAGGTCTTTAGAGCTTCAGACTGATCCAAAAGCTCTCTTAGGTGGTCTGCAGTAGGGGAAGGCCCTGTCTTCAGACCCCTTAAGACACAAAGCTGTCTTAATTCCTTAAAGGGAAAAATAGCAAACTGGGATGGTGCCCTTGGAGGGTCACTCTCAACAGGAGTAAGTCCACTGGACCCCTCTGTTCCAGACATTGCTCTAGTGTGGGTGGATGTGTTGCAATCTACCTACACTGGTGTTTACCTACTAAACCTATCTAGTAGTTGTAGCTAGGGTGTGCTACTCCCTTTGCTCTACAACAACTAAGTTCAGTAGAACTTAAGTATACTAGTCTTGTTTTATATGTACCTAGCAGGTACCTGTATGATCTTTCAAATGATAATCTCAAAGATTGTAATGGTAAAACAACAGCAAGCTCAGATCCCAATCCGCTGCTCACCAATGTGAGAAGTTGGCCTGGTATATAATGCTCACTAATTCTAGTGATCACTTTGTACCATGCCAAGCAACCCTTATGATGATGGTTGTAATTCAACCTTGTAGACCAGTTATCCTAGTGGTAACGTGGACAAAGCAGTCTTAGGCTAAACTCTGAAAGGCATGTGAAGCCAGCTGTTATACCATACACAACCCCCTTGAATACCAAATGAAAGGGACACCACACAGATATATATTGAAAATATATATTGATTTATTAACTATAAAATCCCCTGGACTCTTTATGAGCACAGAAGCACAAGCGTTAAATCACAAGACAGTTTAAAATACACAAAAGTTGCACAATATGGATGAGCCCTAGGGGCCACCTAAACCATATACTAAATAAGTGGTATAAGGGATACCAGGAGGAAAGTGAAGAGGCCTAGGGCCTTGGGAATCGCTGGAGCTATTCGAGACTGGAGTTAACTAAGTCGGGAGAGGCCCACGGGACTCGGGTGCAGTGTTCAAAGTGCACGCACTTTACAATACAAAGTCTATGGTGCGTAAAATGCACAAAGTTAGAAAGTTAGGAACCTTCCGAGTGACCTACGGAGCTGAAACTTAAAACACAGGCCCTTGGGATGTGTACCAGTGCAGGAGCACCGGCGGAGCTGAGTTACCTCACCCACAGGAAGCGGGTGCACAGGGTCGAAGATGTGTCGGGTTTCGTCACGCTGGTCGATGGTGCTTGGAGCTGAAGATGCTGCAGGCGGCTCGATGAGAAGAGTTCCGGTGGATCCAAGGGTGGATCTGAAGAGTTGAAGACCTGAAAGCAGAGGGGACAGTGTTCAAAGTCACTAGCCAGTGACTACCGTGGAACCAGAGTGGAACCAGGCGATGTCGGGTGCAAACAGGCGTTGTCGGGTAGCTTCTTTCTGCAGCCACGTGGATACCCGGGGTCGAGGACGTCCAGGAGTCGGTCACGAGCTGTCCCACGTAGGCTTCTCGCTGTTGGCGGTGTCGGCGACCTGATCGGGGCAAACAGGCCTTGGCAAGTGCAAGCCACGCAGAAGTTGAAAGATGCTGTTCACTCGGACCAGCAAGGTCAGAGCGGGTGCTCCTTTTTACAGGAGCTTGGGTAGGTCTGGAGCAACCAGACCTGCTGTTTAAATCTTCGGGTTCGTCGCCAAGATGGCCGCTGGCCGCGTGGCTAGTGGCCGGGATGGCGCGTCGAGTGGCACAGTGCAAAAGGGCCCCACGCAGATCGTGGAGATGCTGGGGGGCTGATCTTCGGTGCAAGGGCTGCTCGGTGGTGGGGGTTCTCAGTCCCCAAAGCACAACGTCGAGGATGCCTCAGAAGCTGCGCAGTCAGCTTTACGAGTGTCTTCCAAGAGGTCCGGTCCCACGTCACTCGGTGCCTCCACGGGTCCCTTCTTTGTAGGGACTGTGGATCGGGCTCTGAGAGGTCTGGGAATCTGGTTCTTGTCGGGCTCTGGGCTCGGGCTCCGGCGGGAGGCGGCGGCAAAGCAGACGTCGAGTTGCTGGTTGGTGCCTGTGTTCACAGGGTGGTCACTCCTTGGCCACAAGGGAGATTCTTCTTCAGTCTTCTGTGCAGCAGAATGTCGAAGTCCAGTCTTCTTCTTAGTTTTAAGTTGATTTCGGGATGATCTGCTGTGCAATGGCACTGCTCCCCCTCTTATTCCAATCTAGGGGGTGGATCACCTACTAGGTCCCTCCTCTGGGAGGAACCAGGAAGGGGGGCGGTTACACCCCCTGTCCTTTGTCCAGCTCCGCGCCAGGACTGGGGCTGGAAGGCCCCAGAACCGGTTTGGGCTGGCCTATGCACGGGGACACCTTGTGTGCCCCGGGCATGTCTGATTCTATTCAGCCCTGTCCTACCCAATACACAAAATCCTGTCTGGGGTGGTGCTCGCACCTCCCAAGGCAGGAAACCCTTTGTCCAGGCCACCATCTGCCGAGTTTCGGTCAGCAGCAGGAGGCCAGACTTGTGTCTGTGGTGGCAGCGTCCATTTTGTGAAGCTGAGGCTCTGTTTAACTTTAACCGGGGTTGAAGTTACACACATGTCGTATCCCTCTAGAAGGGTGGAATGCTATCCCCGTCGCCAGAATTGGCGAGGGGATAGTATTCCAATTCGTATGACACCTTACTCGACATGTTTTGATAAAGCCAAACCAAAGATAGCATTTAACCGCGAGGATTATAATGCACTTAAGAGTATATGGTATGGCAATATCCCGGAACAGCTTAGGGAGTGGTTCCCGACAGCTGCAGACAGGCTCAGCTCATGCCAGAGCACCATCTCACATATTTCCAAGCACTCTGCCTCCAGGATTGATGAGGCCTTCCATAGGAGTGGCTGATAGGAACATATGTGTCCAGTTTAGGGTTAGGCACAGACATACTGTACCTAAGTAAGAGGTGGTTACACCGACTTACCCCAGCTGAGTGATCAGCCAGTTGTGTCAAATATGGGGGCCAAGCCAGGGGTGGCACAATACGTGCTGCAGCCCCTGGTAGGCCTTGGATACACCTATGCCCTGGGCACCTAGGGTGCACTATTACAGGGGCTCATAAGGTGAACCAGTTCCAATTCGTAATGCACCTAGAGTGCATTGGCAGTAATTTAGAGAGAGAACAGCAGGCTGTGGGTCTGATTAGCAGGCCCACAGCCACATTAAGTCAGAAACCAGTGAAGCAAAAAGCAAAAATTTGGGGTGACCATAGGATAGCAGACCCTACTCTCCTACACCATAGGATAGCAGACCCTACTCTCCTACACAACCCCCCTAAACGCAGGGACATTAAACTTAACCTTGACCAGATAAGTCTTCATGTTCTAAGTGGAAGTACCTGGAGAGACCATCTGCATTGCCATGGTCAGTCCCTGGGCGGTGCTCCACTGTAAAGTCCATCCCCTGTAGGGAAATGGACCACCTGAGCAGTTTGGGATTTTCACCCTTCATCTGATTTAGCCACAAGAGGGGCTTATGGTCTGTCTGAATTAGGAAGTGAGTACCAAACAAGTATGGCCTCAGCTTCTTCAGGGCCCAAACCACAGCAAAGGCCTCCCTCTCAATAGCTGACCAACGTTTCTCCCTGGGGGTCAGCCTTCTGCTAATAAAAGCAATGGGCTGGTATTGACCATCTTGATTAAGTTGTGAAAGCACAGCTCCCACCCCCAACTTAGAAGCATCTGTCTGTACAATGAACTGTTTGGAGTAGTCAGGACTCTTCAGGATAGGTGCAGAGCACATGGCCTTCTTCAGGTCATCAAATGCCTTTTGACAGCTAACTGTCCACTGAACCTTTTTGGGCATCTTCTTGGATGTCAAATCATTCAATGGTGTCACAATGGACCCATAGTTCTTTACAAATTTTCTGTAATACCCAGTCAGGCCCAAGAAGGCTCTGACTTGTGTCTGGGTAGTTGGAGGAGGCCAGTCCTTTATGGTCTGGATCTTGCTCTCCAATGGTTGAACCTGACCCCCACCTACTAGGTGGCACAGGTACACAACCTTGCTCTGCCCTATCTGGCACTTGGTAGCCTTGATAGTCAGACCTGCCTTTTGCAGGGTCTCCAGAACCTTCTTCAGGTGGATCAGGTGATCCTCCCAGGTGGAGCTAAAGACAGCAATATCATCTAGATATGCTGCGCAAAAGTCATCCAACCCAGCAAGGACTTGATTCACCAACCTTTGAAAGGTGGCAGGTGCATTGTTCAAACCAAAGGGCATTACCACAAACTGATAATGACCACTACGGGTAGAGAATGCTGTTTTAGCTTTTGACTCTTCAGCTAGTCTGATTTGCCAGTAGCCAGCTGTCAAATCAAATGTGCTCAGAAACTTGGCAGAAGCCAATTTATCAATGAGCTCATCTGCTCTTGGAATGGGATGTGCATCTGTCCTAGTGACAGCATTGAGACCTCTGTAGTCCACACAAAACCTAATTTCTCTCTTTCCATCTTTGGTATGAGGTTTTGGCACAAGGACCACTGGGCTAGCCCAAGGGCTCTCTGATGGCTCAATCACTCCAAGCTCCAACATCTTTTGCACCTCAGCCTTTATACAATCCCTGACATGGTCAGGTTGCCTGTAGATCTTATTCTTCACAGGCAGACTGTCACCAGTGTCCACCTCATGGGTGCACCAATTAGTCTGGCTGGGTGTGAGTGAAAACATATGCCTGTGGGCCTGCAACACCAGTCTGCAGTCCACCTGTTGCTGCTCAGTGAGGCTGCCTGCCAAAGCTACTCCATCAATTAAACCATCATCAGGGTTCTGAGAAAGCAGGTCTGGGAGAGGGTCACTCTCTTCCTCCTGAGGGTCACTCTCTTCCTCCTGATCCCCATCTGTGGCCATGAGGAGACTCATGTCCTCCCTGTCAACAAATGCTTTCAAACGGTTTACATGGAGCACCCTGTGGGGGCTCCTAGGGGTGCCAAAGTCAACCACATAGGTGACTTCTCCCTTTTTCTCAATGATAGGGTAGGGTCCAGTCTATTTGTCCTGGAGAGCTGCCTTCCCCACTGGGTCCAACACCCACACCTTCTGCCCTGGCTGGAACTCAACCAGAACAGCCTTTTGGTCATGCCAAGCTTTCTGTAATTCTTGACTGGCCTCCAGGTTTTTGGATGCTCTCTCCATATACTCAGCCATCCGGGAGCGGAGACCAAGTACATAGTCCACAATATCTAGTTTAGGCTTTTTGAGAGGTAACTCCCATCCTTCCTTCACCAAACACAATGGACCCCTCACAGGGTGGCCAAACAAAAGTTCAAAAGGGCTGTAGCCAACCCCCTTCTGTGGGACCTCTCTGTAAGCAAAGACCAAGCAGGGTAAAAGGATGTCCCATTTCCGTCTAAGCTTCTCTGGTAAACCTTTTATCATTCCCTTTAGGGTCTTGTTGAACCTTTCAACAAGCCCATTGCACTGTGGATGGTAGGGTGTGGTAACATTATAGCTTACTTCACACTCTTTCCACATTGCTTTTAAGTATCCAGACATAAAGTTGGTACCTCTGTCTGAAAGAACCTCCTTTGGAAAGCCCACTCTTGAGAAAACTGCAATGAGGGCTTTTGCCACCACAGGTGCTGTGGTGGTCCTCAGGGGAATTGCCTCTGGGTACCTGGTGGCATGATCCACTACCACCAGTATAAATCTGTGCCCAGATGCTGTTTGAGAATCCATGGGACCCACAATATCTATTCCAACTCTTTCAAAGGGAACCCCCACCACAGGTAATGGTATCAGGGGGGCCTTTGTTGTGCCACCTGACTTACCATGGCTTGGCAAGTGACACAGGAGCGACAAAACTCCTTGACATTTTCTGACATGTGAGGCCAGTGAAAGTGTGGAACAAGCCTGTCCCAAGTCTTATTCTGGCCTAAGTGTCCTGCAAGGGGAATATCATGGGCCAAAGTGAAAAGGAAACCCCTAAACTTCAAAGGTATAACCAACCTCCTGATGGCACCAGGCTTGGGGTCTCTAGCCTCTGAATAAAGGAGTCCTTCATCCCAATAAACTTTATGGGCACCTTGAGCATTCCCTACAGCCTCAGCAGCAGCTTGCTGTCTGAGGGGTTCAAGTGAAGGGCAATCTAATTGGGCCTGCCCAAGGGCTGCCCTTGAGGGTCCCCCTGTCCCCAGAAACTCAACCTGGTCAGGTTCAAGCTCCTCAGAGACAGTCTCCTCTTGGACTGCAGAATCAGTTTCCTGTGAAACTTGATCCTCAACCTGGGGCAAGTGGGAAGGCACAGCCTTAACCCTCTTGCTCCTTCTCTTGGGTTATGGGTGGTCTAATGTTTCAAGATCCACCACTGGTTCAGGAAGGCACTTCTTAGCCTGAGACCTTGTCACTGCAAGGACATGAGCTGACATCCCTAGCATTTCTGCATGAGTCCTGTACTCCACTTCTGACCTAACTGAGCTTTCAAGATCATTGCCTAACAGACAGTCTACTGGGAAGTCTGCACTCACAACAACTTTCTTTAGGCCATTTACCCCTCCCCAGGAGAAGTTCACAGCAGCCACACTATGTGAAGTAGTGGAGTTGCTTGCATTGGTCACTAGGTAACTTTCACCTAGTACAATCTGACCAGGGTCCACAAAGTCTGGTGTCACCATAGTGACACTGGCACAAGTGTCCCTGTAGGCCTGAGCCAGTTTCTCATTGATTAAGGGAGTCTGCCTATATTTGCACAGGCTACTGGGGCTCACTGCAGTGGTCAAAGATAAGTCCACATCATATAGGAGAACTGCCTGTGTGGGGATTCTGACCAGGCTAGATTCCACCTCAGTACCCAGGGTTAACCCTACTATCCCTTTAGGTTGTGCACTACCACTGCTGACTGTACTAGGGGTTGCAGTTGCTTTAGGAGCTGCAGTGGCAGGAACTGGATTTTTCTTAGTGCATTCACTGCCCCAGTGTGAAACTGATTTGCAGGTATTACACCAAGGTTTCTTTGGGCCATCATTCTTCTTTATCTTTTTGTCATTTTGGGAACCACCCTCCTTATTACTAGTTTGGGGTCCTGAAGACTTCTGGTCCTTTTCTTTATCTTTCTGATTCCCACCCTTCCGGTCTGTTTTCTTCTGGTCACCATGGTTCTGGGGTTTCTGCTTAATCCTTGTTCTGACCCCTTTGTCTGCCTTCTTTCCCAATTCTTGGGGAGAGGTCAGATCAGAGTCAATAAGGTATTGATGCAACAGCTGGTTCTGACAGTTATTAAGGATCTGCTCTCTCATTATAAGATTGTACAATCCTGTATAGTCTGAGACTTTACTTCCCTACAGCCAACCCTCCAGAGCCTTAGTGGGACAATCTACAAAATCAGTCCAGTCCTGAGTCTGTGCTTTTTGGTGTCTCGGAACAACAACCTGTATTGCTCAGTTATTAGGCCAAACCCTTCAATAAGAGCACTCTTCAGGACAGAGTAGTTTTTGGCATCCTCAGGTCTGGCAGTGAGGAGCCTATCCCTCCATTTCTCAGAAAAGGAGTACCATAAAATTGCTGCCCACTGATCCTCAGGGACCTGCTGTACCATGCAGGCTCTCTCAAGAGCAGTCATCCATTTGTGGATGTCATCCCCTTCCTTGTAGGGGGGCACAATTTTTGTCAGGTTTCTATTATCATAGGTCCTGTCTTTTTCTTTAGGAACTTTGCTGCCACCAGTGGCATCTAAGCCACACAATTTTCTTTCTCTTGCTAAAGCAAGTTTAGCTTGAGCCAAGGCTATCTCTTCCCTCTCTATCTGGAGTTGGACAGCCCTCATCCTGGCCCTATGCTATTTCCTCTGGGGGGAAGTCATTCCCCTTTGAGATTCTCTTGAGACACTAGAAACATGAGAGTCCCCTGATGGAGATCTCACCCTCCTGTTGCCTGGGAGAATTAAGTTATGGGATCTGGGGAGGTGCTGGCCCTCTCCATTCCCATGTAGGTCTAGATTGGCCTGGTTAAGCCTGGCAATCTGTACCTGGGTCACCCTCTGATCCTGATCTTCAGGCTCTTCTATCTCTGAGCCTTCCTCTTCCTCTTCCTCCTCCTCTTCTTCTTCTGTAAGATCCTCATTCTCAGGGGAGTTCACCCCCTCACCTGAATCTAAGGGAGCCTGACTCACCTTATCTAAGTCATCCTTTTCCAGGATAGCTATCAGGGAAGGAATGGTAGGGCCTCTGCCCTTTTTTAGCCCCCTTGCTGTGCACAAGGCACCCAAGTCTTTGTGGCTAAGGTTGTCATATCTGGAAGTTGCCTTGGTAGGGTCAACTATTACAGGAGCAGAGCATGAGGCTCCACCTGTATCAGACATGACTGCTAGTGAGGTGTAAGTGATGCACTTACCTACACTGAGTGTTTTCCTACTGTACCTTGCTAGTGAGATGTAGTCAGGGTGTGCTAATCCCTTTAATCTACAACTACTAAGTTCAGTAGAACTTAATATGCTAAGCTTTTGATTTTATATGTACCTAAGGTACTTGATGTGATCTTTCAATTTGATATAAAGATTGCAATGGTAAAACAAACAGCAAGCTCAAATCCGCACCGCTGCGCACCAATGTGAGAAGTTGGCCTGATATGTGGTGTTTCCAATTCTGGAACCGCCTTGTATCAGTCCAAAAAATCCCTTATGGTGTCTGGTTGTAAGTCAACCTTGTTAGACAAGCTATCCTAGGGGTAGCATGGACTAAGCAGCCTTAAAGGCTTAACTTAAGAGGTTGTGTTAAGCGAGCTGTTTAACCACATACAATCCTGTAATACTAAATGAAAGGACACCACACAAGTATATATTATAAAAATATATGTGTT
This sequence comes from Lissotriton vulgaris, assembly GCF_964263255.1. Taxonomy (NCBI): domain Eukaryota; kingdom Metazoa; phylum Chordata; class Amphibia; order Caudata; family Salamandridae; genus Lissotriton; species Lissotriton vulgaris. The sequence continues at coordinate 471,413 of NW_028247876.1, forward strand.
TATTTCTAAATTAATCCCCAGTACTCTTTATGAGCAAAGGGGCACAAGCGTTAAATCAAAAGCACAGTATAACATACAAAGTTGCACAATTATGGATGAGGGCGGGTGGCCACTCAAACCATATACTAAAAAAATGTTATAAAAGATACCAATCGAACAGTGGTTAGGCTTAGGGCCTAGAGAATCGCTGGGAGCAGTCAGGACTAGCAATGCTGAAGTCGGGAGAAGCCCGCGGGATTCGGGTGCAGCACGTAAAGTGCGGCAAACACCAATGCAATGCCAAAGGTGTGTAAAAGTTACACAAAGTTAGTTTAAAGATACTTCCGCTGAACCTAGAGGAACAAAACTTAAGACACAGACCCTAGAGGTGTGTACCAGTGTAGGGACACCGGCATTGCAATGTTACCTCACCCACAGGAAGTGGGTGCACAGGGTCGAAGAGGCGTCGGGTTTTGACACGCAGGCTCTTGGTGCTTGGAGCTGGAGAAGCTGCAGGCGATGGGAAGCAGAAGGGTCCGGTGTGATCCAAGGGTGGATCGAAGTCAAGATGAATCTGAAAGCAGAGGGGACAGAGTCTGGGTCACTCAGCAGTGACCAGGGTTGAACCAGGACGAAACCAGGCAATGTCGGGCGCAATCAGATGGTTGTTGAGAGGCTTCTCTCCGCTGTCACGTGGGCTCTGGGGCATCTGCGATGTCCAGGAGCAGGTCACGATCTGTCCCACGCAGGCTCTCGCCATCAGCACTGTCGGCTTCAAGATTGCAGCAAACAGCACTTGGCAAAAGCAATCCACACGGAACTGGGAGATTGCTTCTCACTCGGACCAGGAGGGTCAGAGCGGGGGCTCCTTTTCACAGGAGCTGGTGCAAATCTGGAGCAACCAGAAAAGCGAGTCATATTCAAGTTTTCGTCGGCACAGGAGCCACAAGCCAGCTGGCAAGTGACCAGGCCAACGCATCCAGCCAACACAAGCAGAAGGGCCCCATGCAGCACTCGTCGAGTGTGGAGGGGGTAGCTTTGGTGCAAGTGTAGCTCAGGGTTGGGGCTTCTCAAACCCCGGTGCACAGCTTCGAGGGTCACTCGTGGGCTGCACGGTCAGCGTCTCTTGGCCTTTTTTAAGATGGCATGCCCCACGCTTCCGATTGCCTCCACGGGTCTCAGCTCTGCAGGGACTGTGGATCGGGCTGGAGGAAGGCAGGCAAGCTTGATCCCGTCGATCTCTGTTGCTCGAGTTCCGGCGGGAACTGCAACAAAGCAAGGGTCGAGGTGCTGGTTGGTACCTGTTTGCACAGGGTGGTCACTCGTTGACCACAAGGGAGATTCTGCAGTCTTCTACGTTGAGTAGGATGTCAAAGGGTCCAGAATTTGTTTCTTATGTTTCTTCAGGATGATCTGAGTTGCATTGGCACTGCTCCCACTCTTATTCGAATCTGGTGGGCTGGACATCCTGCTAGGTCCCCTCCTATGGGTGGGACCCAGGAAGGGGGTGGTTAAACCCCTTTACTTTGATCCAGGCCATGCTGGGACTGGGGCTGGTGTGCCCCAGAACCGGTTTGGCCGGATTATGCAAGGGGCAGCCTTGTGCTCCCCAGGCAGCGTCTGGTTTCTTTGAAACCTCCCTGCTACAATCCACTATCTCCTGTCTGCGGTGGTTTGACACCGCCCTGCGACAGGAAACCCTTTGTCCAGGCCACCATTTGCTGAGTTTCGGTCAGCAGCAGGAGGCCAGACCCGTGTCTGTGGCAGAGGCATCCATTTTGTGGATCTGAGGCTCATTTTAAATCAACTGCGTTTCAGTAAAGTAACATGTCTTCTCCCTCTAGAAGGGTGGAATGCTACCCCCGTCGCCAGGACTGGCGTGGGGGTAGTATTCCAATTCGTATGACATCTTACACAACATGTTTTGATAAAGCCAAACCAAAGTTGCTATATAACCGCGAGGATTATAAGGCACTTAAGAGTATATGGTATGGCATTATCCCGGATCAGCTTAGGGAGTTGTTCCCGACAGCTGCAGACAGGCTCAGCTCATGCCAGAGCTCCATCTCACATAAAACCACGCACTCTGCCTCCAGGATAGATAAGGCCTTCCATAGGAGTGACTCACAGGTTTATATGTGTCCAGATATAGGTTTAGATATAGGTATACTATATCTAAGCAAGGGGTGATTACACTCGCTTGCCCCAGCTGAGTGATCAGCCAGTTGTGTCAATTTAAGAACCAGCCAGGGGTGGTAAAAGCTATGCTTCAGCCCCTAGTAGGCCTTGGTGGCACCTATGCCCTGAGCACCTATAGTGCATGGTACAGGGGCTGACAAGGAGTCCATTTCCAATTGTGGTATGTACCTATAGCACATGTATTACAAATTTAGAGAGAGAGAACAGCAGGCTGGGGGTCTGTTTAGCAGGCCCACAGCCTCAGTAAGTCGAAAACCAGTGAAGCAAAAAGCAAAAAATTGGGGTGACCATAGGATAGCAGGCCCTACTCTCCTACACCTTTAAAATTCTCTTAAAAAACCATAGGTTTCAGGCACATTATAGTTAGAAATTAGCATTTAAAAAACCTTTGAAAATCACTGAAAAAACCATAGGTTTCAGGCACGTTATAGTTCAAAATTAGCATTTAAAAAACCTTAGAAATTCACTGAAAAAAACATAGGTTTTAGGGAAAGTTATAGTTAGTTGGACATTTCACTCGTGCAAAACCAGAGAAATTCTCCCGTAATAGTTAGTTCAGCTAACTATAACTCGCGCCCCCGCAATGCACTGCTGATAACGTCACATATTACATCACTCATGACATGGTCAGTGACATCACTGATGACATCTCAAATGACATCACTGATGACATCACTGATGACATCATCCAGTGACTGTGTGTTTCTGTAAAGTTTAAATATATATATAGGGAAAGGAGTGTTGAAGAATGAGTGGGTGTATAAGTGTCTGCATGGACGATTTAGTAGGTGCGTGACTAACTCTATAAGTGAGTGATTAAACGTATCTCACTGACTGCATGGGTTAGTGACTAAACTTTGTGAATATCTGTATCCGTCTGCCTGTTGGTGTGTAAGCGGCTGCATGGGTTTGCGAATAGGTACATGAGTGTCTATATGGGTTATTGATTTGTTGTTTGAGTATCTGTATAGGTGCCTGAGTGTTTGTGTGGGTGGAGTGTGTGTGACTCTGTGCATAGATGTGTGAGTGGGTGATTTACTGGGTGTATGTTTTCAAGAGTGCATCTGTGATGGTCTGTACGGGTGGGTGAGTGTGTGTATGGGTGTGTTAGTGAGTGAATGGATGTCTCAGTGGTACATGTGTGAGTAACTATATATGTGAAAAGCAGCATATATGTGTTTCGGAGTACATAAATGGCTATAAGTGAGAGTGGTGATTGTGGCTGTATAGATGAGTGTGTGCTTGTATCATTGATTGCATAAGAGTGTAAGAATGTGCTAGTATTTGTATGAGTAATTGAGCTGGTGTGTGTATAACTGTATAGGTGAGTAAATGGCAGTGTGATTAATTATTTGCTTGACTGAGTAGATGTGTGATTACCTCTATGGATGAGTGGGGGTGTGTGAGTGTCTACATAGGTGTATGAGTGCATATGATAGTCCTGTACTGAGTGACAATAAGTATGAGTGACTGTACAGGTGAGTGAGTGGATGTGTGTGTGTAAACCTAAGAATCAGTGAGCGGGTATGTAGTTATTGGTGTTGGAGTGTCTATGGTTTTGAATATATATGCAAAACTTTCAAAACTAGTGGGGCGCTCCGGTCAGCTCCTGTCTTGAAAGTTTGGGGGTGATTCGTCAAGCAGAGGCAAAGATAAAAGGCGGTCCCAAAATAAATTTTCTTCATGTTATTTTCCATAGGAAACTTTAGACAAAGCTACAGCCCGAATTTCTGAACGGAATTACACCGATGGCCATAATATCAAGAACGGGTGATAACATTATCGCCACTTTAGCTGCAGGAAACTGCTGGTAAAGTGGCTATAAGGGGCCTGATAATATGCCCTAGAGAATTCCAATAGAAGTCCAAGTTCTGGCACTTTCCTGCCACTAAAGCGGTTATAATGTTACGCCTGTTCTTGATAATATGGCCCCAAATTTGGCAAAAAGGTAACCCATGGTTCAGAAAGAGTCCTGTTTGTTAAATGGTGTAAATCCATTCAGTAGTTTTTGAGATATTAAAGGAAAAAAAAAAAATATATATATATATATATATATATATATATTACCTACTGGCTATCGCCAGTAGGTATATATAGTTAGGATTAATTCCCTATGGGATTTCTGAAAATTCTATGTCTAATAACTTTGGCGTTTGTGGACGGAATCGGCTGAAATTTTCAGGAAAATGGCACATTTTGTTTCTGAGCAGCCCCTGAAAATTTGGTGGGGTTTCGTCAAGGGGGGGCTGAGAAAAAAGGGGGGTCCCAAAACGCGTTTTTTACATTGAGTTTTCCATAGGGCGGTTGGACTCACTTTTAGCTCGAACGGCTGAATGGATTTGCACGAAACTTGGCAAAATTGTAGGGACTGTTAGCCCGATGTGCCTTTGCTAGGTCTCAATATATGTGCTTCAGTGGATTTTGAGAAATTAACGTTTAAATCAAGATATATATCTGTAACAGCGCTCCGGGCAGCGATCCGGTCCGCTTACTTTTCGCGTTTCGGAACTTTGCGCGCAGAAAGCTGATTGGCTCTCCGGTGTCTGTCAACATTCTAAACAGTCCGGAGCGGCCGCCATCTTGTCTCTCGGTAGGATCGAGAGAGAAGAAGAGGTGAAAAACGAAAGGGGAATTTAATGAAAGGGGGCAAGGTATCCCCCTCTTGACCCCCTAGGAATGTTGTTGGGGTTATTAAAGGGTCCCGTGGGGAAAAGAAAAAAAAAACTGATTTTTCACGGTAGAAGCGCTTCACGGGCCGCGAACTGGGCCGCAAACTGGTAGCGAAACGGGAATTCGCCATTTTGTGCTTCGTTAATTAAATTACTAGGTATAAGGGGGTGCGGGAGACGTATCCTAATCCCCTATGTTTCCTGAGGGTGGCTGAGGAGGCTGATATATGTTGATACATCTCTTCCAGCGGCTGTGCGTGAGCTTTTTTTTTTTTTGCTGCGTGACAGTCCGGAGCGGCCGCCATCTTGTCTCTCGGTAGGATCGAGAGAGAAGAAGAGGTGAAAAACTAAGGGGGAATTTAATGAAAGGGGGCAAGGTATCCCCCTCTTGACCCCCTAGGAATGTTGTTGGGGTTATTAAAGGGTCCCGTGGGGAAAAGAAAAAAAAAATGATTTTTCACGGTAGAAGCGCTTCACGGGCCGCGAACTGGGCCGCAAACTGGTAGCGAAACGGGAATTCGCCATTTTGTGCTTCGTTAATTAAATTACTAGGTATAAGGGGGTGCGGGAGACGTATCCTAATCCCCTATGTTTCCTGAGGGTGGCTGAGGAGGCTGATATATGTTGATACATCTCTTCCAGCGGCTGCGCCATCTTGCCTTTTTTCCAATGCCACAATTTTGTCGTGCACGGCAGCCATTTTAGATGCCAGGCTGGTCCCAGGCTATCACCTACCCCTGCGGATGTAGTTTATGGCCCCAGCTGTAGAGAATTCAGACATGCCAACCCTCCCGATTCAGGCGTGTGACTACTGATTTCAGTGCTAGTCTCCCGCCTCCCGATTTCTGCAAGCAAAAACCCGGGGGCATATTACGAACAACTAGCGATAATTTTTGTCTCTAACTTGTTTAGAGACAAAAATTATCACCGCACATCGGCGATTTTTATCGCAGATAAACCTTGCTATTATCGCAGAAAAGTCAGTGATATTCATGTATTATCGAGCAAATGCTCTTAGCCATGTTATCCACCTCCCATTGGATAACATGGCTAAGAACTGCTCAGGGCAGGTGTTAGATTTTGGAGATATTCGCGCTTAGCGCGAATATCTCCAAAAGTTGGTAATAGAAGATAGCGATGTTAGGGACTGTTTCCAGTCGCTAACATCTTGGCACGCCACTTTGCATGTCATTAGTGATAAGTATCACTGACATGCAAAGCGGGGCCCAAGATGGTCGCTATCTCCTTTTAGCTGTCACTAACTGGTGTTAGCGACAGCTTGGTAATAGGGAGATAATTTTATCTCAGCTTTCATGGCTTTTAAAGCCAAAAAAGCGGAGATAAACCCCCTTGATAATATGCCCCACGATTCCTTGGGGGTTTCAGCTGACAGGGCTTGGTATTGTGTTACATGGTAATTTTTCCAGGAAACGTCAGAGGGTCGATGCAGGGGTTCTAGAAGAGGTGATAAACCATTTAAGCCTCATGAACAAGCGCATGGTCTTTTAAAGATTTGTGAAGTACTCGGGGCGGCGGTGTGTGTGTGCCCTCTTTCAGGAGCGGGCGGGGGGGCACTGCCAGCAACTTGCCAGGTCAGGTAGTGTTCAACACGTGCATCATCCTTTCTCTGCCTGCTATTGCGCTCCATGCTTCGGAAAGGTAAGAAAAAGAACGTGCATTTGAGTTTGAAATGTCCGATCCTGCAGCAGCACACTTCCAAAGCCCACACATGACAATAACCCGATTCAAGGCCCCATTCACCCGTTTTTAAAAAAATAGATAACACTCCAACAAAGTAAGATTATAAAACTTTATTAACTATTAACTATAACGAACGGAACAAAAACTAAAAACATTTAAACATTTTTCAACACAAAAAGCAACAATGGTTAGAAGCTGTCTTTTGTGCGAATAGTCCCAAGGCAGCACAACGTGCAGAGTTCTGGACGGCACCCAGGTGATGTCGCCTGGGTGCCGCACTGGTTTTGGGATCCTACAATGCAGCACAGAAAAACAGCGTGGGGCGTCCCGGGTGGTGCGGGGGGAGGCCTCGTCAGTAGCGGTCTGTTGTGCGAATAGTCCCAAGGCAGCAGAACGCGTTGAGATGTTGATGGGACTGTGTCCAGTGTCACATGGCTGACACAACATGTACGACAGGCACCCAGGTGATGTCCAGTAAACTGCCGCACTGGTTTTGGTATCCTACAATGCTGCTCCGAAAATTGGCGTGCGGCGGCCCGGGGGTGGGGGAGGCGGCGTGAACGGGCCTCCCCAGGTGGCGGCCATCTAGCTGAGTTGCGCCCGCTCTTGCGGCTACAGCGTCTCGCTCACCATGTTGTTGAGTTGCTCCCACTCTTGCAGTGCAGCGATAGGCGGCTGCCACATGGCTCTTAAAATGGCGGACGGCTCCTCGGTTTTGGGCCTGGTCCACTGAAATGGCCCTGGGACACCTTGGAACTCGGACGCTTGCCTGCTAGGGCTTGGGCTCCATTCTCGAAAAGCGTCCCCTCAGCCGTGAAGACTCTACAAAAGTCTTGGGGGCCCCCGACTCCCGCAGGCTTCCGGTGGGGAGCGGCTGCCATGATTGCTCGCGGAATGACCACGACGGAGCCACGAGATGGTGGTGCTCTCATGCTGACGCCAGCTTCAGTCTGAATGATCCAGAAACAAGGTGGGGCTTTCATCGTTTGGGAAAAAAAAATGTTCTAAACCAATGAAAAGTGTTATTTTTAGGTCATATGACCAAGCCTTCCATCTTTAGGAAACCAAAAGTAAAATGAACCAATGAAAAGTTTTATAAACAAGTCACATGACCTGTTATGCGGCATAGGGCTACAAAAAGCGTAGAAAATCCGTTGGCACGTGAGGCGGCGTCAGTAGCGGACCGATATGCGAATAGGCCGAAGGCAGCACAACGCGCCGAGATCCGGATGGCACCGAGGTGGTGTCCAGCAAATTGCCGCACTGGTGTGGCCATCCTACAATGCTGCGCCGAAAGACGGCGTGTCCAGCTGAGTTGCGGTCACTGTTGCGGTACAGTGACTCGAACGCGCCGAGATCCGGATGGCACCGAGGTGGTGTCCAGCAAATTGCTGCACTGGTGTGGCCATCCTACAATGCTGCGCCGAAAGACGGCGTGTCCAGCTGAATTGCGGTCACTGTTGCGGTACAGTGACTCGAACGCGCCGAGATCCGGATGGCACCGAGGTGGTGTCCAGCAAATTGCCGCACTGGTGTGGCCATCCTACAATGCTGCGCCGAAAGACGGCGTGTCCAGCTGAGTTGCGGTCACTGTTGCGGTACAGTGAGTCGAACGCGCCGAGATCTGGATGGCCCCGATGTTGTGTCCAGCAAGTTGCCGCACTGGTGTGGCCATCCTACAATGCTGCGCCGAAAGTCGGCGTGGGGTGCCCCGTTGGCTTATGAGGTGATGTCAGTAGTGGACCGATGTGTGAATAGGTCGGAACCAGCACAAGGCGCCAAGATCCGAATGGCAAGTCCTGGATGTTGAGTGCCTCAGTTGAGAGTTCTGACCAGTGCTTGTAAGACTGTCTGAAGCTTATTTGCACCTGCTGCAGCTTCACTATTGCCCTGGTGTGGCCAAAGGTCGCACATGACATGGGAGGCCGGCTCCCGAGGTCCGGCGGAACTTTTTTCCTTTTCCTTTCTGCTTCTTTTCCTACAATCCGTTTCATCTGAAGACACGACCAGGTCCCTAAATGTGTGCAGGGGGACGCTATTGATTGAATGAAAATGGCGGCTTGACACAAAGCTGACTCAAGCGTTACTGTTGATGCTATACAGACAAAAATTGGTTTTCAGTTTGTACATTCTTCAGGTTTTTTTTTCCATCCAAGTCTGATTGAGAGTTTGTAGAAAAATGGCTTCAGATTTTCCACATACTACTCTTCAACATTCTTCCTAAATGTAACAATGTGAAACTCACTAGGAGAACGGCTGTTTCTGTTTCCTTTCAAAATGCTGCCAACAATATTTTCTGAATGGAAGACACCATCTTGTAGCATAAAGGGCCGAAAGGGGTTCTGGTCTGGCCGATGGTTGGTGGAGACATTTTGACTATATCTTGGACCTGCCCGGCCTCGCCCAAAATGGCGCCGGTATAAATGGGACTCGTAAATCCTTGCCCGCAAATGTATATCTAGAAAATGTTATTGTAAGTGGCCCTGTCCTATTTTAATTACAAAATGTATGTCCACCGATTCCGCAACTGTTAGACACCTTAGTTCTTGCAACCTAATGGCCCGCTCGTTACGTTCCTCTACAGTGTAAATGTCTCCTCATCATATACGATTTCAGTTTGCTCCGTGGCCGGCCCACGTGGTTATAGGCCCGTATTTGTATACTGACATTTTCACAATAAAGGTTTTTAAAACAAAACACGGTAGTAGTATTTACATTGGTAAAGTTTTTACTTTTAGTCACTGTTTTCGAATCAGTAAAAGGCAAGTGAAATAAAGCAGTCCAATTACATGACGGATAAAAGGTATAATATGTAGGAACGCAGTAAAGATAAATGGTCAAGGGCAGTTGTGTTTTTCATGTCTGCAACATAAAGTGATCGATAAGAATCTGATAATCAGGCGTATCGGCGACTAAGACAGCAGGCCGAATCTCTTTTACTCAACGGCTCCGTCATGGAAGGAAGAAACGCCCTTTTTCTCGAAAAAGGAATATATTTTACTTGCAAGACAGTTGTAAATTTTCCGGGAAAGTACATTAGCCTGGAATATTATAACATATGTTTGAAAAAAAAATATTGTTCGAAAACAATAAAAAGCGTAATTTTTAGGTCATATGACCAAGCTTTTCATCATTAAATTAACAAAAGTAAAATGAACCAATGAAAAGTTTTATTAACAAGTCACATGACCTGTTATGGTTACGTTACGCGCTGCGCGCCGCGCCTCGGATCACTTCCGGGTGCGCTAACGCGGCGTGTCATATAACGCATTACGCGACAACGTAGGTCAAGAATATAGTCAAAATGTCTCCACCAACCAGCGTTCAGAACACAACCCCTTTCAGCAGTCCAAAAAGTTCTGTTAAATGACAACAGAGGGGACAGGCAACAAGAACCATCAGTCAAAGAGGGGAGGGCAAGTTCTTCTCTTCCGGGTCATGTTGGGGCGCTACCGGAACTGATCGAATTGGTAGTCTACAGTGTTTCTGGATGTTTCAGACTAAAGCTGGCGTCAGCATGAGACCACTACCATCTCGTAGCTCCGTCGTGGCCATTCCACGAGCAATCATGGCAGCCGCTCCCCACCAGAAGCCTGCGGGAGTCAGAGGCCCCCAAGACTTTTGTAGAATCTTCACGGCTGAGGGGACGCTTTTCGAGAATGGGACCCAAGCCCTATCAGGGAAGCGTCCGAGTTCCAAGGTGTCCCAGGGCCATTTTAGTGGACCAGGCCCAAAACCGAAGAGCCGGCCGCCATTTTGAGAGTCCTGTGGCAGGCGCCTATCGCTGCACCGCAAGAGCGGGAGCAACTCAACTACATGATGAGCGAGACACTGTAGTCGCAAGAGCGGGCGGTAAACAGCTGAATGGCGGAAGAGGCACAGTGTAGCAAAAGCGGGCGGAATGGCAACTAAAACGGTAAAGGGGCGCCCCACTACAGCTTGTCTTCAGGTCAAACGGATTGTGGGACAAGGTCCAGAATTGAAGAGTCATCAAAAGGCAAAAAGTTCCGCCGGACCCCGGGAGCCGGCCGCCTATGTCGGGGGCGATCTCAGGCTACACCAGTGCTATAAGACTTGGGGAGGGTGTCGGAGCCAAGCGTCTTCTCCGAGTCCATGGCCATCACACTGCCCCTCAGGGGCCTCCGTCAAGCTGTTTAGGAAGCTAACATATCACATTGTTTTCTAATGCAGTCAGGTCCACAAACGACACTCACTTACTTTGAGAATAGTGAAGCTGCAGTAGGTGGAAATAAGCTTCAGACAGTGTTACAAGCACTGCTCAGAACTCTTAACTATGGCACCCAACATCCAGAACTTATGCTATTTGAGAATGGCAGTGACATCGAAGCATCTCAGGGACCAAAACCATTAACGTACTTTCACGTATGAAAATCTTACTTGGGGAGGGGGCAGGAGCGAAGCGCCCCCTCCCAGTCAGCGCCACCACACCGTATGTTGAAAATTTGAAGCCATCGTTCTACAAAGTCAACCAAACTTGGATTGAAAAATCTAGAAAAATGTACAAACTGAAAACCAGTTTTGGTCTGCATAGCATCAGTAGCAACGCTTGAGTCAGCTTTGTGTCAAGCCGCCATTTTGATTCAACAAAGCACAGGCATTGAAAAAGGCTCAAATTCAGAACTCTAAACTATGGCACCCAACATCCAGGAGCTTGCCATCCGGATCTTGGAGCCTTGTGCTGCTTTCGATCTATTCACACATCGGTCCACTACTGACATCATCTTATAAACCAACGTTATGTAAATAGTTTTTTAATAAAATGTTTTACCCTGTTTCTTTGCTGGTGTGTTGTCTATATTTTTAATATTTGCATAGGGTTTGTCGTTATTTTGTGCGGGATGGGTGATGGAGCCGAGCTGTCTTGCAGCCCTCATGGTGTGGAGCTCAGTTCATCTCACTATTTTCGTATTTCTCATGAAGGGTTGTTCCTAATATTTCTATTTTAGCGAGGTCAAAAAGAGATCCAATTAGTGGCCTACTGATTTTGCTCGATTACTTTTATTTTTTTTACACGATTTTTCACTATCTGCAAAGACTAAATAGAGTATTGCGACTTTGTGCTTGTTTGTAAATAGAGAATGATCCAAAGAGAACCAATTCTAAAACAGTAAATGCTTGGACAACAATCAATCAAATGGAGAGACAAGCAGGCACGACGGATTACACCGGGGGCAAAGGCTTGCGTTAACTACCGTTCACTATCTGCAAAGAGAGAGTACTACTAAGACAAAAGAGGGGAGGGGGGGGGGTGCAGCGTTCAAAGCACATCAGCGTGCATAAATACGAAAATGTTTTTATCTATCACGTACTTGACATTTTAAAGCTTTTCATATTTGCTATTAAAAAACCAATGAAATTCACAGAAAAAACCATAGGTTATAGTGGATATATAGTTAGGAATTTGCATTTACAAAACCTTGAAAATTCAATGAAAAAACCATTGGTTTTAGGCCATATATAGTTAGGGATTTGCATTTACAAAACCTTATTTTACTCGCATAAAACCATGAAATTCCATATATAGTTATAAGCGCTAACTATATATCGCGCACCCGCAATCCACTGCTGATGATGTCACATATTACATCATTCATGACATGGTTAGTGACATCACTGATGACATCACTGATGACATCTCAAATGACATCACTGATGACATCACTGAAAACATCTCATTTGACATGACTGATAACATCACTGATGATATCATTCATGTGATAATACGATGAACCTCTTCAGACTCTAATATAACCTTAGATACAATCAGTGTAAACAGACACTCACAGACTGTCACTCATCCATGGAGTTACTCACACACCTAGTCAGTCATGCAAAGAATCAATCACACCTCCATTTCCTCAACTATACAGTTATACAAACTTTACTTATTCAAACATATACTAACACATATTTACTCGATTATACAATCCCTGATACAAGTTCACAATGATCCATACAGCCACTCACACATTCACTGGCTCTTATGCACAGTTATTTATATATGTCAACTCTCACATGTACTGTGTTTTACATATGTACTTACTTTGACATGTAGCACTGAGATATCCATTCACTCACCAATGCACTCATGCACACAGTCAACCGCCCATACAGCTGTTTCCACATGCACTTTTGAAACCATACATCTAGTGAATCAACTGCTCACACATCTATGCACAGAGTCATACACCTCCCAGCCACCTACAGACACACTCAGTATCCCATACAAATACTTGGGCAACCAATCAATAACCCATATAGTTACTCATATAGCTACTTATCAACACATGCAACAGTTTACAGAACAACAGACATAATGATGCACAAATTAAGACAGTTTAGTCACTAACCCATGCACTCAGTGAGACACATTTAATCACTCACTCATACAGTCAGTCATGCACCTACTAAATCCTTCATCCAGACACTTATATATCCACTCATTCTTCAATATGTAAGAGATATTTTAACTTTACAGAAACATACAGTCACTGCATGTTGTCATCAGTGATGTCATCAGTGATGTCATTTGAGATGTCATCAGTGATGTCATCAGTGATGTCACTAACCATGTCATGAATGATGTAATATGTGACATCATCAGCAGTGGATTGCGGGTGCGCGATATATAGTTAGCGCTTATAACTATATATGGAATTTCAATGGTTTTATGCGAGTAAAATAAGGTTTTGTAAATGCAAATCCCTAACTATATATGGCCTAAAACCAATGGTTTTTTCATTGAATTTTCAAGGTTTTGTAAATGCAAATTCCTAACTATATATCCACTATAACCTATGGTTTTTTCTGTGAATATATATATATATATATATATTCACTGAAAAAACCTATGGTTTTTTCTGTGAATATATATATATATATATATATATATATATATATATATATATATATATATATATATATATATATATATATATATATTCACTGAAAAAACCATAGGTTATAGACCATATATAGTTAGGAATTCGCATTTACAAAACCTTATTTTACTCACACAAAACCATTGAAATTCCATATATAGTTAGTTGCACTAACTATATATCGCGCACCCGCAATCCACTGCTGATGATGTCACATATTACATCATTCATGACATGGTCAGTGACATCACTGATGACATCACTGATGACATCTCAAATGACATCACTGACGACATCTCATTTGACATTACTGATCACATCACTGATGATATCATTCATGTGATAATACGATTAACCTCTTCAGACTCTAATATAACCTTAGATACAATCAGTGTAAACAGACACTCACAGACTGTCACTCATCCATGGAGTTACTCACACACCTAGTCAGTCATGCAAAGAATCAATCACACCTCCATTTCCTCAACTATACAGTTATACAAACTTTACTTATTCAAACATATACTAACACATATTTACTCTCTTATACAATCCCTGATACAAGTTCACAATGATCCATACAGCCACTCACACATTCACTGGCTCTTATGCACAGTTATTTATATATGTCAACTCTCACATGTACTGTGTTTTACATATGTACTTACTTTGACATGTAGCACTGAGATATCCATTCACTCACCAATACACTCATGCACACAGTCAACCGCCCATACAGCTGTTTCCACATGCACTTTTGAAACCATACATCTAGTGAATCAACTGCTCACACATCTATGCACAGAGTCATACACCTCCCAGCCACCCACACACACACTCAGTCTCCCATACAAATACTTGGGCAACCAATCAATAACCCATATAGTTACTCATATAGCTACTTATCAACACATGCAACAGTTTACAGAACAACAGACATAATGATGCACAAATTAAGACAGTTTAGTCACTAACCCATGCACTCAGTGAGACACATTTAATCACTCACTCATACAGTCAGTCATGCACCTACTAAATCCTTCATCCAGACACTTATACATCCACTCATTCTTCAATATGTAAGACATATTTTAACTTTACAGAAACATACAGTCACTGGATGTTGTCATCAGTGATGTCATCAGTGATGTCATTTGAGATGTCATCAGTGATGTCACTGACCATGTCATGAATGATGTAATATGTGACATCATCAGCAGTGGATTGCGGGTGCGCGATATATAGTTAGTGCAACTAACTATATATGGAATTTCAATGGTTTTGTGTGAGTAAAATAAGGTTTTGTAAATGCGAATTCCTAACTATATATGGTCTATAACCTATGGTTTTTTCAGTGAATTTTCAAGGTTTTGTAAATGCTAATTCCTAACTATATATGGTCTATAACCTATGGTTTTTTCAGTGAATTTTCAAGGTTTTGTAAATGCTAATTCCTAACTATATATGGTCTATAGCCTATGGTTTTTTCAGAGAATATATATATATATACATACATATATAAACATATACCATCTGTATATCTATATAAATACAAACATAAATGCATGCATACATATACTTATATGCATACAGATGCATGTTATTTACATGAAAGTTGAAAAAACACTAATAAAAGCAAAGCTAAAAAGCCACCTCATTACAAACAGAATGGCTTTAACTTAAACGAGGGCGAGATCTATTGCATTTTCAATGCTTGTTTACTTTGGTTCCATCAAGAAGGCATTCAGATGTGTCACACATTTGCCATAAATTCTGAATGTTAGCACTCTAGTTGCACATTAGATCACTGTAGTAAAGCTACTGCTCACCAGGGACGTCTGCTGCTGGTATTCAAAGTGCATGTTTCAGTCTGCATGTCACAATTTTTTTAATGAAATAGAAGAGGATTTGAGAAGTCACTCAAAATGATCCCTAATTTTTCTTTCTGAAGCACTAATCATACTTTCTATGGCAAAATTAACCCCCTCATGTTGTTCCTTTTTAAATTGAGTGTTTTCAGACTTACCACTTCATTCCAATCAAGATGGCTTCTGGTGTGCCATACTTTTGTCATAAGTAAGACTGTTAGCGCTCTAGTTGTTCTTTAGAACACTCTGGGACATTCTGTCATTGGGCTATACTTGGGGTACATCTGGGTGATATTTGGGCTGCATTTAGGCTCTTTTGCCTCTGGTGGCCATCTTGGGAGACTGTATGTCAGAATTTTTTAATGAAATTGAAGAGGGTTTGAGAAGTCACTCAAAATGTGCCCTAATTTTTCTTTCTGCAGCACTAATCATAATTCATATGGCAAAATATACCCCCTCATTTTGTTCCTTTTTAACTTAAATGTTTTAAGAGTTACCACTTTATTCCAATCAAGATGGCTTCAGGTGTGCCATACCTTTGTAATAAGTAGGACTGTTAGCGCTCTAGTTGTTCTTTAGAACACTCTGGGACATTCTGTCATTGGGCTATACTTGGGCTACATCTGGGTGATATTTGGGCTACATTTGGGCTCTTTTGTCTCTGGTGGCCATTTTGGGAGACTGCATGTCAGAATTTTTTAATGAAATAGAAGAGGATTTGAAAAGTCACTCAAAATGTGCCCTAATTTTTCTTTCTGCAGCACTAATAATACCTTCTATTGCATAATATACCCCCTCATTTTGTTCCTTTTTAAATTAAATGTTTTAAGAGTTACCACTTTATTCCCATCACGAAGGCTCCAGGTGTGCTATACCTTTGTAATAAGTAGGACTGTTAGCGCTCTAGTTGTTCTTTAGAACACTCTGGGACATTTTGTCATTGGGCAATACTTGGGCTACATCTGGGTGATATTTGGGCTACATTTGGGCTCTTTTGTCTCTGGTGGCCATTTTGGGAGACTGCATGTCAGAATGTTTTAATGAAATAGAAAAGGATTTGAGAAGTCACTCAAAATGTGCCCTAATTTTTCATTCTGCAGCACTAATCATACTTTCTATGGCAAAATATACCCCCTCATGTTGTTTCTTTTTAAATTAAATGTTTTAAGAGTTACCACTTTATTCCAATCAAGATGGCTTCAGGTGTGCCATACCTTTGTAATAAGTAGGACTGTTAGCGCTCTAGTTGTTCTTTAGAACACTCTGGGACATTCTGTCATTGGGCTATACTTGGGCTACATCTGGGTGATATTTGGGCTACATTTGGGCTCTTTTGTCTCTGGTGGCCATTTTGGGAGACTGCATGTCAGAATGTTTTAATGAAATAGAAAAGGATTTGAGAAGTCACTCAAAATGTGCCCTAATTTTTCATTCTGCAGCAGCAATCATACTTTCTATGCCAAAATATACCCCCTCATGTTGTTTCTTTTTAAATTAAATGTTTTAAGAGTTACCACTTTATACCTATCAAGATGGCTTTAGGTGTGCCATACCTTTGTAATAAGTAGGACTGTTAGCACTCTAGTTGTTCTTTAGAACACTCTAGGAGGCTGCAGTAGAACACAAAGGAATCAACTGACAGTCTCTGTCCTTGTTGGATGTACATGTTTTACTGAGAATGTCAGACTTCATTTTCACATGACTGCGAAAGATAATGTGAATTTACAGAAAATATGCTTTCAGTTTAGCTTATAGATCCCCTTCCAAACCACTGTGGGAAAATCATGAGATATTAGTTTTCTTTCAAACAATATTCATGATATCACAGCAGAAGGTTTTTTCACATGGTAAAATCACCTTAGAACCCACCACAATTCCTAAAACGAGTATGGTACCATCAACAAATGATTTATAATGTAACTAAAGTCCTAAAACCCTCTATTAACTACAATGCTTTTTAATGAGGTGCTATCATGTATATTGGTCCCAAGATGGCTGCCAACAATTCTTGGATGAAGTGCTGACAGCCAATCAGATCAGATGTGTGGTTAGGCTCCGCCCAGATATATATCTTTTTTTGAACCTAAATTACTCAAAATCCACTGGAGCACATATATTGAGACCTAGCAAAGACACATCGGGCTAACAGTCCCTACAATTTTGCCAAGTTTCGTGCAAATCCATTCAGCCGTTCGAGCTAAAAGTGAGGCCAACCGCCCTATGGAAATTAACATGGGAAAAACGCGTTTTGGGACCCCCCTTTTTTCTCGGCCCCCCTTGATGAAACCCCCCCAAATTGTCAGGGGCTGCTCAGAAACAAAATGTTCCATTTTCCTGAAAATTTCAGCCAATTCCGTCCACAAACGCCAAAGTTATTAGACATAGAATTTTCAAAAATCCCATAGAGAAAAAATCCTAACTATATATACCTACTGGCGACCGCCAGTAGGTAATTACCTACTGGCGGTCGCCAGTAGGTATATATAGTTAGGATTTTTTCCCTATGGGATTTCTGAAAATTCTATGCCTAATAACTTTTGCGTTTGTGGACGGAATTGACTGAAATTTTCAGGAAAATGGCACATTTTGTTTCTGAGCAGCCCTTGAAAATTTGGGGGGGTTTTGTGGAGGGGGGGCCGAGAAAAAAGGGGGGTCCCAAAACGCCTTTTTCCCATGTTAATTTCCATAGGGCGGTTGGACTCACTTTTAGCTCGAACGGCTGAATGGATTTGCACGAAACTTGGCAAAATTGTAGGGACTGTTAGCCCGATGTGCCTTTGCTAGGTCTCAATATATGTGCTTCAGTGGATTTTGAGAAATTAACGTTTAAATCAAGATATATATCTGTAACAGCGCTCCGGGCAGCGATCCGGTTCGCGAACTTTTCGCGTATCGGAACTTTGCGATGCGAAGCTGATTGGCCCTCCGGTGTCTGTCAACATTCTAAACAGTCCGGAGCGGCCGCCATCTTGTCTCTCGGTAGGATCGAGAGACAAGAGGAGGCCAAAACAAAGGGGGAAATTACCATAAGGGGGCATAGTAGATCCTCGTTGACCCCCTAGGTTTTATGTGGAGGTTTTAAAAGGGCCTAGGAGGGTCCAAAAAAAAAAAAAAAAAAATTTTTTTTTTGCGTGGTAAGCGCCAAGTTCGCGAACCAGAAAGCGTTCTGGGCAGCGAACTTTATGGATAAAAGAATGAAAGACTTTTCTAATACTGTATGTTAATTATTTGTTGGTTTTGTTGATTATTTTTTAATTTTTTTATTTTTTAAGCAATTATTTATTATTGTGATTGTGTTTCAAAATTTAATAACATTTCTAACATTTAACTAGTTTATGAATTACATATAAAAATGATTAAAGACTCAAACAATTTTTTAATATTACATACAATTTTATTTTTCGGATTGTTTTTCAAAATTTAATACAACGTCTAGCATTTCACTGTCTGATATGTGTTCTTGTTCAGTGAACATAAGTTCCAACATTTGACCGTCATCATAATAAAGTAAATGATCCACAGATTCTACACATTGAACTAATTCATGGTCCCGTGATTCATCCATGAAATCTGAGTCATCATTGTCCTCATTAACTTTTTCTGTGTTGTTCTCCAGAACAATTTCGAAGGAAACATTCTGCTCACCTTCCATTTTATTGCTGTAATTTGCATAAAAAATAAATATATCAGTAGAGATAGGGCACTGTTGGGTTTAAGTTCAGACAGGCACTTGTGAGTTTATAACAGAGAAGTAATCTATGGGCACTGTATGGTTTCAGGCGTGAAGTAGTACTATTAAAAAGTGCCTGTGAAGAAGCCTAAGTAAATTCATAATTATACCACGGAAACCTAAATCAGTCCATAATTATAATAAAGAAGCCTTTCTCAATGTCTAACTCTTACAGAGGGATAGTATATAACTATCTGAAAAAGTTTACCATATTTACTTATAGTGCACAATATACTTCAGTTTTAAAAATAACAACTTACCTTTAGAAACAAGTTGATGTTATTAGTGATATTCTAAATGATATATACAACAACAAGTAGTAGTCAAAATGGCTGTGTTTCCTTCTCTTCCTTTATATATATTCAGGTATATAACCAATCAAATGTCAGGTAATAAAAGTAGAAAATGAAAGTAACATTTTCATTGGTTGTCAATTCCAACACTTCAGATGTGTTTTGTGAAGTAATTTACCTCACGGTACTTGGAGAGGTCTACAGGCTAAATGGCTAAATGAAATTTCAATGAAATTTGTGAGAATGGAAGGGATTGTTATGTAGTATGAGCTAATCTATATTTGGTGAGAGTGTCTCTAGTCGTTTTTCTGTAAATTACTTTCCCACCTTTTTTTTTGGACCGCTTTCCGGGAAGCGGCCCGGTTCGCGAACCTTAAGCGTCACGGGAGTCCACCATTTTGTGTTTCGGGCGCATTAAGATACAAGATGGAGGGCAAATAATGTTTAGAATGGGTAGAAGGGGTCATGGTAGACTTATCTTGACCCTCTAGGTTTTCTGAGGGTGGCTGAGGAGGCTTATATGTGCGGAAAAAAACATTTTTTTAAAAAATTCCGCGAGGTTAGCTTTCGGTTCGCGAACCGGGTAGCGCCCCGGGGAGCGAATTTTGTGGAAAAATAATGAAAAAAATTAGAAAAAAATAATAATTGTGAGTGATCAGATGAAGGGTAGCTCTGAGAAGAGCTTTTGGGTTTATGGTACATTTAGGTACTTATAAGTAGGTACCAATGCACAGTCTTAAATTCAGAATGAAAATTCTGTTGCCCTCATCTGAGAAGTGAACTCCATCTCCTCTGTAGATATCTTGCATGTAGTAACGCAAGTTATTGTTGTACAGAGAGCCCATTCCATGGTCTCTCATGAAAGCTGAAACAGATTTGTTTACATGCTTCCTCGCTTTCTCAATTTGTGGACAAAATTGGTTGGACCACTTCCATTTCTGTCTTTGGCATATATTGGAATATACCAAGGCAGTTTGAGGAAAAAGTGCCATTAATTGCTCAAAGGTGTCCTTTAAAAGCATTTCCAGACCTACCCCTGTCAAAGTGCCCAAATCATTACCTCCACAGTGCACAATTAACAGGTCAGGTTTTGGCAAATGCATAAAGGTTTTCACCAATGGTATCAATTGGTGACATTTTAATCCTCTTTGGCCCAACCACTTAATTTCCACATCTTGTAAATTGAGGTTAGGTAAATTTCTGTTCTCAGCATACCTTTGAGCCCAGTGGATGTAACTATGTCCAACAATCCAGACCTTAAACATGGTGGGAGAAGGTTGTTCTGCAGTCAGATGAAGTGTGGTAATGAAAGGGCAGTTGAAACAGTAGGAGTTTCTAAAGAAAAAAAACTGTGGATTTACAATGCTAATGATTCATTAGCAGTGATTGGTGCATTTCCATTTCTGAAAACAGAAAGTTAGGGTGCATGGATGAGTTCTTTGAAACATGTCATTTGAATGGTCAAGGAAGAAACATTTAATGAAAGATTGCACTGGATACGCAGGTGCACTGAGAGTTCACAGTTCAATTGAAACATTGTTGTGTGAATTTGCAAACATGAGAGGTCTTCCAGGAGGTGGTTGCTATGGAAACAAGGCAGATAGGGCAGAGGGGGGAAGGGTTTTGATTTGAAAAAAGTGAGGGAAGAGGTATGATTGGCTAATATGAGAGATATGTGAAATGAATATCTGTATTTCTGTGCTTTCAATAGCTGCAGCCTTTGGAGTGCATCCTTTTTCTTCTGCTGAAGACAATTTGGTGTATTTCTGAGACTGTTTTCAAAACTCAAAAAATATTTGCTAAGGTGAGAAAAGATTTATTTAATTTAGATAGAGAATAGTATGATTTAAGGAGAAAATGATGAAGAAAGCTGTGTTTTTAAAATGTGGTTTTGTCTCTAGTGATATAGTAATAGAATTAGTTTCATAGAGAAATTGTAATTGCATATTTGGTGTAACATTCTGGCATGCAGTAACACAAGATATTGTGATACATGGAGCCCATTCCATGGTCTGTTATGTAAGCTGAAACAGATATGTTGCTTTTAAAAACGATTTAAGAAATCAATTACATTTCTGGATATGTACTGCTAGAGCTTCATAGGTTGTTTTGAGCCATATTTATAAGGTATTTGAGTGTCTAAGATGTTATGTTTTCCTTTTAAAATGTAAAGTGTTCCTCATGGGGCAAGTGTCTTGTAAATACGCTCCCACTTGTGCTTGGCAAATTTAGATTTTGATTATGGGAGTTACCTAGCCATGTTAATAGTGTCCCAAAAATGGTGCTAGGGAATTGCAGAAAACACTTTCATGTGTCTCAAGGACATTTTTAGTCATTTCTTCATGAATGCAGGTATACAATTGATTTATATGCTGTGTTTAAAAACGAATTTTGAAATGAATTAAATTTCAGGATATGTACTGTTAGAGCTTCATAGGTTGTTTGGGGTCATATTTAGAAGGCATTTTAGTGTCTTTGATGTTATTTTTCCCTTTTTAAATGGAAAGCGTTCCTCATGGGGCCCTGAGCAGTTCTTAGCCATGTTATTTAATAGGAAGTGGATAACATGGCTAAGAGCATTTGCTGGAAAATGCATGAATATCGCTGACTTTTCTGCGATGTTATGTTTACCTTTTAAAATGTAAAGTGTTCCTCATGGGGCAAGTGTCTTGTAAATACGCTCCCACTTGTGCTTGGCAAATTTAGATTTTGATTATGGGAGTTACCTAGCCATGTTAATAGTGTCCCAAAAATGGTGCTAGGGCATTCCAGAAAACACTTTCATGTGTGTCAAGGACATTTTTAGTCATTTCTTCATGAATGCAGGTATACAATTGATTTATATGTTGTGTTTAAAAACGAATTTTGAAATCAATTAAATTTCAGGATATGTACTGTTAGAGCTTCATAGGTTGTTTGGGGTCATATTTAGAAGGCATTTTAGTGTCTTTGATGTTATTTTTCCCTTTTTAAATGGAAAGCGTTCCTCATGGGGCCCTGAGCAGTTCTTAGCCATGTTATTTAATAGGAAGTGGATAACATGGCTAAGAGCATTTGCTGGAAAATGCATGAATATCGCTGATTTTTCTGCTATATTCATGCATTGCGGCCGTTTTTTTTCACATTGCTTCATAGGTTGTTTGGGGTCATATTTAGAAGGCATTTTAGTGTCTTTGATGTTATTTTTCCCTTTTTAAATGGAAAGCGTTCCTCATGGGGCCCTGAGCAGTTCTTAGCCATGTTATTTAATAGGAAGTGGATAACATGGCTAAGAGCATTTGCTGGAAAATGCATGAATATCGCTGATTTTTCTGCTATATTCATGCATTGCGGCCGTTTTTTTTCACATTGCTTCATAGGTTGTTTGGGTTCATATTTAGAAGGCATTTTAGTGTCTTTGATGTTATTTTTCCCTTTTTAAATGGAAAGCGTTCCTCATGGGGCCCTGAGCAGTTCTTAGCCATGCTATTTAATAGGAAGTGGATAACATGGCTAAGAGCATTTGCTGGAAAATGCATGAATATCGCTGATTTTTCTGCGATATTCATGCATTGCGGCCGTTTTTTTTCACATTTGCAAGCACTTCTTAGCCATGTTATCCAATGGGAGGTGGATAACATGGCTAAGAGCATTTGCTTCAAAGGTTGTTTGGGGTTATACACCATTTTTGGGAAATTATTAACATGCCTATCTAACTCCCATAATCAAAATCTAAATTTGCCAACCGCAGGTGGGAGCGTATTTACAATAAATTTGCACCATGAAGAACGTAAAATAGCATACTAGATATTCAAATGCCTTATAAATATGACCCAAAACATCTTATGAAGCACTAGTAGTGCATATTTCCAGAAATGTATTGGTTTTCATTTAATGATTTACTTCATTGGTAGGCCTTCACATGTTTTTTTACCTTGGTTTTTTTCAGTGAAAATCTTATCTGCAACCATGTGTTGGCCTCACCTCAAATAAACAAAACAGGTGATGGACTGAATGTGGATCAATGACACACATTTACCCCAGTCTAAAGATCAGGGCCTAAACAAATCTTTAGATAGGCTACATCTTATCGTCATCCTGAATTAATGATTTAAAATATTAGGGAGTGATTTATGAGTGTTGTATGCCTGTTTTGTACCATTGAGTGTCATTTTTGTGATGCAGTGCTGGTGGAAAATATTTGCTATGTTAAATAATTAGTACGGCATTAAGTTTTAGATGACTGTTATTTATTTACTGTTTGGTAATAGTGGTTAATAACATTTTATATTATATTTTTCCACAGATTCAACTGCAGATTCTTTCATAGTTTGGAAAATGCCTTCCAAAAGTAGAATACGAAAGGCTAGAAAACGTCAAAGACAGCAGGATGATGTTTTATTGCAGCAGTCCTCTTCCCCAAATACTTGTCAAAACACCAAGAAAGGTCCGGGTAAGAGCACGAAATCATTCTTAAGAAATATTTGTAGTAAAAAAAGTTTTGCTCAAAAAAATGTTTCAGTTCACAAAAAGAAAAGTAATTTAAATGGAAAGGAGAGACCCATCACAAATGTTACTGGTAGAGGAAGAGATAACTCTGTGCATGATAGTAGAAGGAAACAACAGTTTAGGGACATTCGAAATCGAATGTTCCGTAATAGGATATTAGTTAATTTATTGAAAAATATTAAAAAGAAAGGCCAACAGAAAGCGGCATTTTATAAGAAGAAGAAAAATGTAGAGAAAATTATTGATCATGCTTTTGAAATTAAGCGAAAGTTGTTTATTTTGGTAATCAATAGAATTAGGAAACTAAGCAAGGTAATTTCTGATTTCAAAACAAAAAGTAGATGGAAGAGAGTAGTAAATCGTACTAACTTTTGTGAAGTTTTTTCCGGAGAATGGATGCATAGTTCAAGTTCTGAGGCATTTTTTAATGAGGAGACTTATTTTCAGGATAATGATTTGGTGCATGCAGTTGACATCAGTGGTCGAGCTTATGAAGTGAAGGATGGTTGTCCAGTTGAAAAAGAACAACTTGTGACAACAGAGACAGAAGAGGCGCTAAGTGATGAGGTTTTAGGAAGACGTCCTAAGGGTCCTGTGTACATTTGGAAGTGTAGTTCTATTTGCAGTGTGCGACAGGTTTCCATCAATTTGCTTTGTGATTTTATACGGACATTTAATAAGAAAAGTTTGAAGCAGAAAATGAAGTTGTTGCAAGATTTAGATCCTTGCAGAGTGAGACAAATGACAGGTTTGCGTGGTCATTCACTGGCTTGTCTTTCCAGGAGAGTATGCCAGAGTGTTTTTCATCATTTCAGGATGCTAGCAGTGCATCATAATAAAGTGAGAAAATTAGTGAGAATGTTGTATTATGCAAAGAGTCCAGCAATTATGCTTAAACAATTATGTGCTGCTCTTTTGCATGGTTCTGAAATAGATGTGAAGAATATTTGTGAAGAAATTGAGTTTTGTTACTTTGGTAGTAAAGATGAGAATGTTCAAATTGACCCTGAAGTAGAGGGTAATGTGGAAGATAATGTACAGGTTTCCAGTACAGATAATTTTCAGAAGGAAATTGCCACGTTTCAGATGAAATCAAGTGAGAGGCCTAATTTCACTTGTGTATGTTGTCGACGCACTTATTATAAGAATCAGACTAAGGTAGTGGATTTATATGCAAAAAGTGAAAGGGAAAATAATAGTGAATGGAAGGATTTTGCCACATACTTGATGGTAGAAAATTATTTTGATTTGGGATCGGATCAACGTGTGTGTACTTATTGTTGTAATAAATTAAACCAAAACCAGATGCCTGCTAGGGCAGTTCATAATAATCTGGAATTGGTTGAGATTCCTTCTGAATTGAAGGATTTAAATACTTATGAATCTATTTTGATTCAAAGTATCCATCCCTTTCAGGCTATTGTAAGAATGGAGCCAAAGACAGGGAAGTTGCCTCCAGCAGATTTACAGAGAGGATTAAAGGGAAGAGTTGTTTATTTGCCTCTAGATTTGAAGAAAAACATTAACACAATTGGAATAGAAAAAGTGGAAGAGGAACCTCTGGTTATCTTGGTTAATGGGGTTCCGACAAAGAATAAGAAAATATGGCAAGATTTAGTGGATGTTAGGAAAGTCAAAAAGGCAACAGTGTATTTGAAGAAAAATAATAAGTACTATAAGAATGTATATGTTGCAGAAGAGGAAGTAAGTGATGAAGAGGATAGCGATTTGTGTGCTGGCCAAATTGAGAAAGTAGAGGCCTCTAAAAGTGAAGAAATATATGAACATTATAGTGTTCATCCTTTGCATTCCAAGGAAGTCATGGGGAATGCTATTGAGTTGTTTCAAATGAAACAAGCCAAAGGGAGTCCCATTAGTGTTTGGGAGGAAAGTTTGGAAGCTCGGTGTTTCCCACAGCTATTTCCCACAGGTCAAGGAGGAAGATATGATGAGCGACCTCATCAAATTCCTGCGTCTGAATACCGGACTTTACGATTGTATGCAGAAGATCCTAGGTTTCGGCAATGCATTCCCTATTTGTTTCATCTCCTGTTTGAAAGCGATCTGTCTGGACTGTCATATGCAGTGAACCACATCTTAAAAAGTGGTATACAGATGCGAAACATCTCGGCAAGTGACTTTATGCATAAAGTCAATGTCCAAGACAGTATTTTGGATTCTCACTTAATTAATCTCATGGCGTGTCAGCGTGGTACTAATGAGTACTGGTACCGTCGTCATGGTGATTTAAAATGTATGCTGAGGAACTTAGGAACTCCAACATGGTTCCTCACTCTCAGCTGTGCCGAGTATGGCTGGGAA
Source organism: Lissotriton vulgaris (assembly GCF_964263255.1). Taxonomy (NCBI): domain Eukaryota; kingdom Metazoa; phylum Chordata; class Amphibia; order Caudata; family Salamandridae; genus Lissotriton; species Lissotriton vulgaris. The sequence goes on from NW_028247876.1 coordinate 497,564, forward strand.
GACTTACTTGAATTTCTACGAGAGGCAAATGGAAATATTGAAAACATTGAATTCAAGACACCTGGAGAACTGTGTTCTTTGGATCCAGTGAATGTATGCAGGTACTTCAATCATAGATTTGAAGCTATGATGTCTTTCATCACAAATAAAAAGAATCCACCTCTTGGAGAGGTGTTGGATTTCTTCTGGAGAAAGGAGTACCAAGCAAGAGGTGCCCCTCATATACATATGTTGCTGTGGATCAAGGATGCACCTAAATTTGGAACAGATCCGGATGACTTAGTGATGAATTTCATCGAACAGTATTCTACGTGTGCTGTTCCAAACGCAACGGAGAAGAAAAGTCTAAGAGAACAAGTTCTACGTTTCCAAAGCCATCGTTGTGGAAAGTACTGTCGTCGTAAATTCAGAAACAAGGACAAGTTCTACACCAAATGTCGTTTCAACTTTCCACGACCGGTGATTTCTAAAGGAAGAGTGAACAGTTTGATGTCTTCGCTGCGACATAATGTGACGAGGAAATCACCCAAGAATACATACAATTTGAAAAGGAATGAAGAGTCCAAGTACATCAATGACTACAACCCAGTGATTTTGTCCATGTGGAATGCCAACATGGATATACAGTTTGTGGCTGACAACTGTATGGCTGTGGCTCGGTATGTGACATCTTATATCACCAAAAAAGAAAAGACCGAACTGAAGGATATGTGGGAGGACATTTCCCATGAAAAGAGCCTCAGCAAGAAGTTGTACAGTTTCAGTCTGAAGATGTTGTCGCATCGAGAAATCGGAGCTTACGAATGTTCTGATCGATTGTCTTCAGCAAGTCTCTATGCCAAATCCAGGAGTCTCGTTTGGGCGAGTCTTGGTCTTGCTGCAACGCGAAATCGAGTTCTAAAACCTGTCCGGGAAATTGAGTATTTGGCAGAAAAGGAACCAAACAGTACCGACATTTTGAAGACCAACATGTTGGATACATATTATCCAAATCGAAGCAGTCACCTTGAGAATGTTTGTTTATATGAGGTTCTCCAAAATTATATATTCAAGAGGAACATCAAAGAAGATATTGAGAAAGGAGTGTATGCTGTAATTGGAAGTGAGGGATGCCTGGTCAAGCAAAGAAAATGCCAATTAGTAAACCATCGAAAATTGAGTGGTGAATCTCCAGAAAAAAAGGAGTTTTTCTATTTAGCACTTTTGCAACTTTTCAAGCCTTGGCGTGCAGAAGAGGAACTGCTTGGAGATTTCCTCTGTTACGAAGACTCTTTCAATGCAGCCAAAGAGTCCATAGAATGTCCTGCTTTTTCTAAATATCAAGAAATGCTAACTTTGGAAATCGAGCAGGAAGCAACGATTGCAGCCGAGATTGCCAGAGACAGTTCTCAGGACAGTCAGAGTTCTGTTTCATTGAGTCAAGATCCACTTGGAGGACCTATTATCGAAAATGAAGCTGCCACTGCTATGAATGAAGTAGAAAGAGCCATGGCACATGCTCAGGAGGATTCAGTTAACTTAGAAGACTTGGAAAAACAACTCAACGTTGAGCAGAGGAAAATATATGATGAAGTTACCAAGGAAATTGAGCACGGATTAAGTCATGAGAAGAACAAGTGCTCATGTACATCGTTGAAGCCTGTCCGACTGTACGTGAGTGGAGAAGCGGGAACTGGAAAAAGTTTCCTCATTAAAGCAATCTCTTGTTATTTGCAGGAAAGGACTGAGTCATCGCTGTCTTGTGTTGTCACCGCTCCTACTGGACTGGCAGCACATAACATTAAAGGTATTACTTTGCATCGTCTACTGATGCTGCCGGTGGAGCATGACAACAAATTACAATACAACAAGTTATTTGGAGATGCTTGCTGTGAAGTTTCAAGAGTCTTGAGGAAAATGAAACTACTTATCATTGACGAAGTAAGCATGGTTTCCAATGTCATGCTTGCCTTTGTGCATTTGAGAATGCAAGAAGTACTTAAAACTGATTATGATGTCTTATTTGGTGGGAAACACATCATTGTTTTCGGAGATCTTCTGCAGCTGACACCAGTAAAAGGTCAACCTGTGTTCAAAATACTCACGCATGAAGATACCAGGAAGTGCCTAGGGAGCATTGGCAACGTCAATATATGGTTAAACTTCAATTATGCAGAACTGCATCAAAATATGCGTCAGGCAAAGGATGAAGATTACAAGAATATTCTACAAGATATTAGAATTGGAAAAGTGACCGAGCATGGGAAAGAAGCTTTAAATGCACGATTACTGTCAAATTTATATCCCAAACAAGAGATTGTGCCTGAGAATATTTTTCAGAAAATTACTGAGAAGAAATCCGGGATATGTCTCATGCCAACTCTTGCAGAATGTGCCATCTTCAACAACAAAATGTTGAATTTAGAAAAGCAAGAGATTGTGAAACTTGAAGCTATCGACAAATTAGAGCATATGGGATCAACAATTATTTTGTCAGACAATTTGAAATCAAAATTGGATTCATTAGAGAAGACTATATCTAAGACAGCGGGTTTTGAAAAGACTTTGAATGTGTGTTTAAATTGCCGAATCATTTTGAGAAGGAATTTACATGTAGAAAGAGGTCTGGTAAATGGATCAATGGGTAATGTTGTTGATTTTGAGAAATACAAAAATAGAGATGGAATAGAATTTTTAAGAATTAAATTTGATGGCATTGAGGAAGTACAGCAAATTGGTCGTTGTTCTGCTAGGTTTTTGCTTGTTAAAGACTTATATGTTCGCCGTAAACAGTTTCCTGTTTGCTTGGCATATGCGGTGACAATCCATAAATCGCAAGGTTTAAGTGTAGACTGTGCATTGGTGAATATTGGCAGTTCTGTGTTCAAGGAGGGTATGGCATATGTGGCATTGTCACGAGTTAGAACTTTATCGGGATTGTACTTGATTGACTGTGATGTCACAAACATTTGTGCGGATCTAGATTGTGTTAAGGAATACAATAGGTTAAGAAGAGAGTATGCGCCACATTTGCCTCAATATCCTTTGTTTGAGAAACGTGTGGTAGGCCAGAAACGTAGAAATATCAGTAATAGTAGGGAGGTTGTTGCAAAAAGACTAAAAGTCAATGAACCGAAAGTTGTTAGCAGAAAGAAAGTGGATTCTGTTGAAGATGTTGTTGGTTTTCAATTTGAAAACAGTTCTGGTGTCAACTGCTATGCAAATGTAGTTGTTAATGTTCTCTTTTCACTAGAGAGTTTAAAAGAACAGATTGTGTTCAATTCAGAACAAAGTTTATGCTGCTTGTTGAATTCTGTGTTAGAGAAATGTAGCACTGATCGAACAAAAGTAGAAAGTGTGTCTGAAGTTCGTTATCTGTTAGATGAATGTTCAGGTCAAACAGACTTCTCTGAAAATAATCAGCAAGATTGTCAGGAGTTTTTAATGTATATGCTTGATGTATTGCAAGATGAGGGTGTAGATGTAGATCACCTGTTTGGGCTTTCTTATCAATGGCAGCATGACTGCGAGAACTGTATGGTATCAAGTACTACTAGTGTAGACTCAGAAAGATTTATATATTTAACTTTGCCAGACAGTAAATCAGTGTCCTTTAATAAGCTAGTAAATGCAGCTGATCACAACATGGAGTGTAGCCAATGTAAATGTGATATGATGTCAACATTATTTATACGTAGATATAGCCAGTATGTCATTTTAATGATCCAACGTTGTAGGCCTGATGGATCAAAATTGTCAACTTTAATAAAAAATTTTGTGGCTTCTCAGCTGTCAATATCAGGGAGGACTTTTGTTACTGTAGCAATTATCTATCACGATGGTCCATCAACAACATCAGGACATTATACAGCTTACTTAAAGTCTGGAAACGGCTGGTCATTCTGTAATGATTCCGTTGTAACTTTCAAAAAAAAATTGCCGTTTGACCTTAAAAATTCTTACCTGGTGTTTTTAAAACCAAAATTTTAAGTAGAGGGAATGTAAGTCTGCAATGCTGTCTAGATTAAAAATCCAACTATATAAACCTGATGCAAGTAAGTCTGCTTCATAGTAAGCAGTATCAGTGTCATAGGAAAAGGAGAACATGAGTGACAAAGAAGAGTAAGATATTAGTAGTCCAGGATTGTGAAAATAATCTCAAATATTTTATTTTTGAAAGTTGCGAAAATAGAAAATGTCGGGATTTGATTGGAAGAATTACAAGACTTGCGAATCGCGGCAACATGATTTGGCCTAGTGGAAACATGTGATATAATGAGAGAAGTTTTTTTTCTATGTAACATATTTTACGTATCGATGGAGGTTTTCTTTCAGAAAGTGGCGGGCTGAAAATATTTATAGCACAACAGAGTGGATGCTGTTTATAGGAGATCGTTCGACGTCATTGAAAGTAAGTTAATTTTAAGGAGTTTTGAAATCAGATTTCTTAGGTTGTATGGGTTTTTTAAACACAGTCATTTTGATTGTGGTTTTTTTTCCCCGCTGTTACATGATGAATACCTTCAAGTCACTGATTTAAGTGAAATTTGATACATTCTGAGAACAGCAAAAATAAACCATTTAACATGTATAATTAATGTTATGCTTTTTGTCCTTATGATATACATTTAGAAATGTGAGGTACATATGGGTAAGCTGAGTTCTGTAAATATCAATTTTAATGCTTACAGTGCTGTACTTCTGGGTAGTGTTTTTTTTAAAAAAAGAAAAGAGGCCTCACCTCAAAGAAAGCTCTTGAAAGCACACATCTTATTTGCATCCTAAAACAATCATTTAAAATGTTAGACACAATTTTATGATGGCTTTACATCTTTTTTGCGCTGCTATTGCATCACTATTGTGAGACATTAGCAGTGCAAAAAAAACACCATGTTCCAAAATAGGCCTCAGTTCATCAACATCAAGATACAGTTTCTTTAAAATATATATCTTTAGGATTGTGTAGGGGACGTAGAGAAGCAGAGACTTCTGTAAATGTCAAAGTTGTTGAAAAACTGTTTGTTTTTGAACCTTTTCCCTTGTCTTTTCTAATTTTTAAATACATGTTTTAATATTTTTGGAAATGTTTGTTCTCTGTTTTACAGATTGAAAGTATGAAAAAATATTTTAAAAAGGTAACAAGAATTATAAGGTAAATGTTTTCTACTCTTTTTACCCGCAATGCACTGCTGATGATGTCACTGACACTATCTCTCATTTACTCTCTATAGCTGTCTTTCTTTTTACATTATTCTCTGTTTACTTCCCTTATACTAACTCTTCTTTTTTTAAAAAAAATATTTTTTTTGGTTCGCTTCCAGTTCGCGAACCGGTCAGCGAACTTGAAGCGAACCAAAAGAAATAGAGCTTGCCAGAGTGATAAACATTCTAGCAATTTTGTTTGAAAGGGGAGGTAGTTCTGAAAAGAACTGTTTTTTTTTGTTTTTGTTGTTTTATTTATTTATTTTTTTTTTCTGAACATTTTTTGATTTTTTTGTATTTTTAGAACTGTTTTATGTTTTTTTTGTGTTTTTTATGGAGGGGAAACAACAAAAAACAGGCATTGAAAACGGCTCAACAGGAGCAAAAAAAAAATTACTTCTTGGGTGCATTAGGGCATTTATGGTTTTCGAACGCCATATTAATCAGGTTGACGCTCATGTTGCCATACGACAGCATAGCACCACAGTATATACAAGTAAACTTGATATGTTGGAAATTTGGTTGAATGTTTGGCACAGTTTCCTGTGCCTCTCTTCCTGTCAAAGACATTGTGGAGGTAGATCTGGCCACAGGAGTTGTCGGGGGATTGTCTTGTAGATCCCTTAACTCAGCCCGGCTGTAGTTTAAGGGATGCCACCTGCTCATGTGTCGATGCATCGTATAGTTGCCCATACTGTATTTCTTCTCTGTGCCTCTAGACAATCTGTAATCACAGATGAGGCAGGTGGCATATTTAGCATTCACCTTCTTTGATCCAGGAGGGATGGAGAAAAACTGCCAGATGAAACTTGTTTTTCTCTTTGAAACACGGGGCAACTCTTGGATAAATTGTGGTTGCTCTGTATCCTCTTCTTCTTCTTCCTCCTCTTCCTCCTCTCTGTTAGAGATACATTGACTAGGTGGTCCTCTCTTCTTATGAGGAGGTTGAGGTGGTGGTGGGGGTCCACCAGCTGCAGCAAGTACAGAAGCCATTGCTCAATTGTAAGTAAATGGTCTTTCTCTCACCAAGATGAAAGTCAGAGTGAGGAAATAAGGAGGGGTTTACATGATTTGGGAAAAGCAAAAGTTCTGAACCAATGAAAAGTGTTATTTTTAGGTCACATGACCTAGTCATACATCATTTGGAAACCAAAAGTGAAATGAACCAATCAAAAGTTTGATAAACAAGTCACATGACCTGTTCCGCTTACGTTACGCGGCGCGCGCCGCGTCCCGGATCGCTTCCGGTTCGCGGTCCGGAGCACTTCCGGGAGCGCTAACGCGGCGCGTCATTAGACGCATTACGCGACAACGTGATACGTCGCGCTTCCGCGACGCGTCACAGTTCCGCTAACGTAACGTTGACCGGTTCGCGGACTAGATCGCGGCATCAAGATGAGCTAACGGAAAGCTTCCCGGTTCGCGAACCGAAAGCGAAGAAAAAAAATATTTAAAAAAAAATTATCAATAAACATCTAAATATATTTTGGGATTTAAAGAAGAATACATTTTACAGCTACAGATGTTAGCTTTTAAAAAACCAATGAAATTCACAGAAAAAACCATAGGTTATAGACCATATATAGTTAGGAATTTGCATTTACAAAACCTTGAAAATTCACTGAAAAAACCATAGGTTATAGACCATATATAGTTAGGGATTTGCATTTACAAAACCTTATTTTACTCGCATAAAACCATTGAAATTCCATATATAGTTAGTTGCGCTAACTATATATCGCGCACCCGCAATCCACTGCTGATGATGTCACATATTACATCATTCATGACATGGTCAGTGACATCACTGATGACATCACTGATGACAACATCCAGTGACTGTATGTTTCTGTAAAGTGTAAATATGTCTTATATATTGAAGAATGAGTGGATGTATAAGTGTCTGGATGAAGGATTTAGTAGGTGCATGACTGACTGTATGAGTGAGTGATTAAATGTGTCTCACTGAGTGCATGGGTTAGTGACTAAACTGTCTTAATTTGTGCATCATTATGTCTGTTGTTCTGTAAACTGTTGCATGTGTTGATAAGTAGCTATATGAGTAACTATATGGGTTATTGATTGGTTGCCCAAGTATTTGTATGGGAGACTGAGTGTGTGTGTGGGTGGCTGGGAGGTGTATGACTCTGTGCATAGATGTGTGAGCAGTTGATTCACTAGATGTATGGTTTCAAAAGTGCATGTGGAAACAGCTGTATGGGCGGTTGACTGTGTGCATGAGTGTATTGGTGAGTGAATGGATATCTCAGTGCTACATGTCAAAGTAAGTACATATGTAAAACACAGTACATGTGAGAGTTGACATATATAAATAACTGTGCATAAGAGCCAGTGAATGTGTGAGTGGCTGTATGGATCATTGTGAACTTGTATCAGGGATTGTATAAGAGAGTAAATATGTGTTAGTATATGTTTGAATAAGTAAAGTTTGTATAACTGTATAGTTGAGGAAATGGACGTGTGATTGATTCTTTGCATGACTGACTAGGTGTGTGAGTAGCTCCATGGATGAGTGACAGTCTGTGAGTGTCTGTTTACACTGATTGTATCTAAGGTTATATTAGAGTCTGAAGAGGTTCATCGTATTATCACATGAATGATATCATCAGTGATGTGATCAGTAATGTCAAATGAGATGTCATCAGTGATGTAATTTAAGATGTCATCAGTGATGTAATTTGAGATGTCATCAGTGATGTCATCAGTGATGTCATTTGAGATGTCATCAGTGATGTCATCAGTGATGTCACTGACCATGTCATGAATGATGTAATATGTGACATCATCAGCAGTGGATTGCGGGTGCGCGATATATAGTTAGCGCAACTAACTATATATGGAATTTCAATGGTTTTATGCGAGTAAAATAAGGTTTTGTAAATGCAAATCCCTAACTATATATGGTCTATAACCTATGGTTTTTTCAGTGAATTTTCAAGGTTTTGTAAATGCAAATTCCTAACTATATATGGTCTATAACCTATGGTTTTTTCTGTGAATATATATATATATATATATATATATATATATATATCCAAGCTCTCTGCTCCAAATTGCGGGGCACTCTCGCAGCGGGTGCAAGTCAAAGAGCGTCAGAGCTTCGCGCTTGAAACATGAAAGCTCTCTCCCTCCCGGTCCCGGGTGGAAAATAACGACAGCACTCGTGGGAATTTCGTTGTTAGCAGTCTTTACTCGCACAACAGACGCGTTTCGGAAGCAACGCTCCCTTCCTCAATGTTTACACCGTAATGCGCGATCTGGCGCCATTTTATTTCAACATTACAGACAACACGTGTTGGTAGGTGTAGAGAGAGGACTGACGCAAGAGCGCCATCTTGCTAGTACAAACAATCCCTGTATTAGCATGAATGAAATTAAATACCACATTGTTTTTGTGAGTGTTAAATTAAACATTTATAAACTCCTAATGTATTGTAATGAGGAATTTGCAACATAATTATGCCGTGGATCGGCAAGTAACCCTCTCCTTCGTACAGTGGGTAATGGACAATAATCTCGCCGTGGATCGGCTTGTGGCAACTCGAGGGTTGCCTTTTAAATTTCCATTAACCCAGTGTCCAAATTCAATCCCCCACAGTGTTGAAAGTTGATTAACAAAAAATATTAGAAAAGTTGCCAAGAATAAAACCATAATCCAGAAGTTACCAAGAATACTAAACAATTATCAAATGTGTGGTGCCATGATAGTGAAAAAGCTCTTAATTCATCCCAAAGCACACTTATTCACAGAAGAACACAAATTGTGGAAACTAGAGTCCTTAAGCTGTAATAACATCAAGATAGTCCCCACTTCAGATACTGCAATATTGGCATTTTAGCTCCCTAAATGCACAGTAAGTTCCTCCCCACTGTTGAGTCCCAAGGGGGCCTTTGTCTGGCAGTCTATAATGTAACGGGATTCTAACCTACGGAGTTTCTGTAGTTTATCCCCACCCCTTATGTTTTCAGAGATTGCATCCAAGCAAAAGTATTGTAACAGATTCCGGTCGCCCTTATGTTTAATTGAAAAGTGTCTTGCGACCGGGTATGTAAAGTCTCTGTTGACTATGGCTCGCATATGTTCTAGGATGCGCAATTTCACGGGGTTAATGGTACTGCCTATGTATCTAAGCCCACAAGGGCAGAGGAGGCAATAGACTGCAAATGGGGAGGTGCAGGTAAGGAATTGATTGATCTTCTTTTTCTTTTTGCAACCCACAAGTTCGTAAGAAAGAACCCTTTTACTATTGGCACAGGCCTTGCAACGACCACAAGGGAAAAACCCTTTTGCATCTCTCAATTTCCCTGTACGTGTGGGGATTGGTGACAAATGACTGTGTACCAAGGTATCCCTCAGCGAACGTGCCCTTCTAAAAGTAATTAAGGGATTTATAGGGATATCATTCCCAATGATATTGTCTTTCTGCAATATATGCCAATGCCTTTTCAGGATGTTTCTCAATTGTCGCAGGTGGCAGAGGAAGAGGAAGAGCGACGGATGCGGCGCCCCGTGCGCGCAGGACGCGACCCAAAAGGGGATCCAGATGGTAGACTCTGAGACCACAAAGGATAATCTCACTATCATCAATCTTTCAGAAAGGGTACTTTCACCATCAGAGGAATCAGTCCTCAAATTGGGACTAACCTTTTGCCCGGACAGTAACCTCGAATATACACAGACTAGGATCGACCTATTTCAATTCATCAGAAGACTTCGCCTGCACAAATTCTTCAAAACCAAACCAACAATGGATGAAGCTAAGATGCCAATATTGCAAATTATGTGCGGGAGGGCACTCGGCTCTCCTGCAGCCCCGGGGACTGCCACCCCCGGGGCTATGTAAATTATGTGCAGGAGGGCACTCGGCTCTCCTGCAGCCCTTGGGACTGCCACCCCCGGGGCTATGTAAATTATGTGCGGGAGGGCACTCGGCTCTCCTGCAGCCCCAGGGACCGCCACCCCCGGGGCTATGTAAATTATGTGCGGGAGGGCACTCGGCTCTCCTGCAGCCCCAGGGACCGCCACCCCAGGGGCTATGTAAATTATGTGCGGGAGGGCACTCGGCTCTCCTGCAGCCCCGGGGACCGCCACCCCCGGGGCTATGTAAATTATGTGCAGGAGGGCACTCGGCTCTCCTGCAGCCCCGGGGACCGCCACCCCCGGGGCTATGTAAATTATGTGCGGGAGGGCACTCGGCTCTCCTGCAGCCCCAGGGACCGCCACCCCCGGGGCTTGTTTTTTATTAATCTGTGTGGGGGCCTCCAAGGCCACCCCAAGCCCTGCAGTCCGCCACCACCTGGGGCTTTTCTTAAATATTCGCAGGACACACAGACCCCCACTGCCCCAGGTACTGCCACTTCCAGGGCTTGTATTTATTATAAAAATAAACCCACACGCCCGGTTACCACCACCTTCCGGGGCACTAATAATGTAAGTGTGGGGGTCCATTATGTACCCCCAAGCCCCGGGGACCACCACCTCCCTGGGGCTTTGAATAGTAGGTAGAGGGGCATGAGGCCCCCCCTCCTAGACCCCTTGATGGCCCTGGGGACCCCCCCCAGCTCCTGCAGTGTCCCGGGGTGCCCAAACCGACACATTACTGTTTGCTATGACAGGGCGGGAGCCGTGCGGCTTCCGCCCTGTCATAGCAAACTTTGCTTTGGATTTTGGAAGCGAGAGCAGGTTTCCTGCTCTTGCTTCCAAAATCCAAAGCAAATTGCTTTCCCATACTGGGAGTTGCATGTTAGCAGCTCCCCGTTTGGAAAAGCAATGCCGGAGGCGGGGAGCCGGCGGGACCGTGGGAGATTTGGGGGTCCCCCCCAATGTTCCGAATAGACAGGCCAGGCCCTTTAAAAATAAAAAAATGCACGGCAGGCCGGCCCTGGTGAATGGGTTGCCCGGGGCCATAATTGGCCTGAGGAGGGGGGCCACGCTGCCCCCTTCCCTACAAAAAAGTATAAATAAACAGGGTGTCCAGGCCCTGGGGATAGGGTCCCTGGAGACATAATTGGCTTTGTTTTTCTAAAAGGGGGTAGGCCCTGGGGGATGGGGTCCCCCTTCTAAAAAATAAAAAGACAGTATCGCGCCAGAGGCCCTGCCCCCTCCCAGCAACACTTTGCAAATGCTCTCTGTGGCGCGACCCTAAGGGTCAACTAGACCACCAGGTGCCCCCAGGAAGCACCACAGGACTGTTTTGCAGAAGGGTGTTCCAAGGCCACGCCCCTTTTTACACCACTCTGCAATGCAGCTCTTTGGCGCTTACTTTAGGTAGGTGGTGGCCTAGTTGGACCCCAGGGACCCTCAGGACTCAAAGAGGTTTAATCCCCCAAATTTCAATGCACCAGGGGGCACGTTTGCACCGTGGTGCAGGGAGGGGGCATGGCATGATTTGACAAGTGTGCTAAGCACCCTGTGGCACGTTTTAAGTTGGGGGATTAAGCCCCTTTCAATACTGAGGGTCCCTGGGGGCCAACTAGCTCACCAGGTACCTCCAGTGTGCGCCACAGGGCTGCCTTACACAGGAGTGGTCCGAGGCCACGCCCCTTTTTACACATACAGGTTTAATGTATGCAGGGTGGGCGTTCCATCGCAAGGAAGCCCTGTAAAAGTGACAAAGTGAAATCTACGCTGCGTCCAGAGGTTCTCTTATGAGTGGACAGGGTTTTATCCAGCAATTCCAAGGTGGTCTTCTAGGGGGTAAAGTGTCGAACAGCCTTAGGTTTATCAGGGAGGAGTTTACGACATATCCAAATACGCACAATAGTCAATAAATGATTCATACAACTCAATAAGGAGATCCACACCAATTTAAAAAAATAACAGGTGCCTTTATATATTTTTCGGCACCAGAATCAGTACAATGAGGTAAGTACATTTTTCAATAGAAATACTTTTGTATTTAAAAAGTTGATATAGTGCAATTTCCAGAAGATGCAATGTCATCCAATGGGATGAAGGACAAGTACGGCATTCAGGTACAGTAAAGTGACTAACATTAGAGAGTTCATGAGGGGTGAGAAAACCATAGTGGACTCTGTTTCACGAGGGTTGGCAGAACACACTAACCCCTTTGGCCTTCTTCAACTCGGGCTTGGAGCAATTTGCGCAGTGGTGTCCTTTGGCATAGGGTTTTTGCGATCTCTGAGTCCTCTCAGTTCTTTCTGGGTGTCTGCAGGATGCAGGGAAGGTTTGCTGCTTCTCAGGAGGTCTTGGTTCCGTGATGAAGTACTGACAGGTCTCCCAGGTTTTGGAGACACAGCAGCTGCAGGACAAGTCGGCTTTTGCCACAGTTCTCTAAGTCAGCAGGCAGGCCAGTAGGGTTGTCACCCAGTCAGTTGTTGAATCTTCAGTTCTTCCTCTTTGCAACTCTTAACGCCCATCTTCTTTCAAGTCGGTAGGATCGGATTATCTGGTGCCAGGGGCTCCTGATAATCAGATGTTAAGGGAATGTTAAGGGAGTGTAAGGTAGTAGCTGATGGGCTACTGCCCGTTGGGGGACTACCCCCCCCCCCCGATTAAGACCACATCTTGAGGGAAGTGGGCATAACCGTGTCCCAGAGTTCCTATGTTTGCCTACACTAAGATTGTCAGGAACCTAAGAAGGTTGGCAGTTTTTTGTTCCTCAGGAGCAGTACCCAAAAGCCCACCTTCCAGCAGCTTCGACTCTGCACAATAAGTTACACAGAGGATCAAAGTGGCTAGACGAGGGGAGGTAAGGGAGGGTACTGAGGGGAGGGAGATCTGGAACAAGAAGAAATAAACAACTGGAACACGTGAGTATTGATCCACTGAAGAAATCACCTTTGAACTCACGATACAGGATTCCTGATACCTAAAGGAAAAACTAGTTAGTTATGATTCACATACCAAAGTTATATCCACTTTGAATGTAGTTAGTTATGATTAACATACAAAGTTCTATCCACTTTGAATGACTATACTTAGCAGAAAGGTATGTAGCTATTTGACTGGCTGAGTGTAAGAGATTGGATTGTTCTCTTAATCTAGTTCCTAAATATTATTCAACTATCACTTATAACAAAGGCGCTTTTCTAGATCTCAAATCGCAATGACAACATACATAGATTGTTCCGTTCAGCAATAAGAATTGTTTCAAAGAAGAATCAATGGTAATATTAGCACTGGGCACTCAGAAACTTTGATTGTGTCATTAAAAGTAAATCGCTTAAAAGGAGCTGCTTAGTGGTGCAAAGAGTGGCTAAGAAGACGAAATGGTTAAATGTCGAAGCTTTCAGTTGAAAGACTTCTGTTTGGAGGAGGCGCGTTTGACTGCCGCACCAAAACACGCAAAGTGAAGGTCTCAAACAAAGGCCGCACCAAGACACGCAATTCAAAGGCTCCTTCCAAGATGCGGTACAGAAATAACTGGATGGATCCTACGTGAGGTTTCTTCTTACGAATCTCAGTAGTAGGATACCACCATTGAACAGGAACTGCAACTGAAGGCTTCAACGGCAGACCGGAATCTCAGGAAGCGGACCGGGGCATCGATACTCCTAAGCAAACTCTCCAGAATAATCTGCATGGTTCCTAGGGAGTGGCTCCATTTATAATCCCTGGATCTGATCTACAGTGGCTGCGAAGGTACAAAAAGACCTCAAGCAGCATCAAGCAAAAACAAACAAGCATTGACACTTAAAGATACATCAATAAGCATTGGCACCTGTACATCTGGAGAACCTGACCTTACGGGCCAGGCGGCGCAGGGCACGCCTAAGATCTCCGGGTTCACCTGCTTTGGCAGACAGACGAGACACGTGACACTCTGTTAGCCGTAGAAAAGCAGATTTATTAGCTGCAGCTAAGCACAGTGGTCCTTTAAGTACACCAACGGGTATGTTATCAGGAAACTGCCACTTCCTTCCGTGGCGCACAAACTATTCTAGTACACAAGTTTACAATGCCAACTCCCAAAACATACAAAACTGACGAATAGGAATAGTTCAAAAACAAGTTATCAAATGTCTAAAACACACCCTCCTTTTAGACCCTGTGTGCTCTCCTCCCTTCAGGTTAATCAACACTAGTGCCCGTAATTCAATTTGCAGGTGGTAGAACATGTTGAATGCTTTAAAGGACAGTCTGTGTAACAAGAGAACACACAAAGAGAATAGCGAAGGCCAGTTAAAGAAGATAAAGTCAAGGAGAATGGTGGGACCCAAACAGTGGAGTAAGACATGGATTAATCAGTCTAGACATGGATTTACGAAACTCGGAAGACCCTGATATTGGTTTCATAAACATAGGCAGAAGTTATTCTTTAACAGGAACGCAATGTTTTTGCAAAAGCAAAAAACATCGCGTTCACCACGTCCGCCGTGCTGCCTGAGTGAAGCAACACAAAATGGCGATTAAATACAAAATGGCGCTGGATACGAAGCGAAGTCGAAAACCACGTAACCTCAAACCCTCCTTTTGCCATACTCAGGCAAAGCACAAAAGACTCATGTTAGTCTGAATCGATATCGATGGTCATGAGGTCATTGAGGTGTTGCTGCAACATCATTCTGATGTTCTCTGTTTCCTGTGTTACCGGCTTAGAAATGCACACAGTGGCACAAAGTCCGCAAATAGCTGGACCGCACTGTAAACAGAGACAACAGGAAATTATGATTGCCAGAATCGCTCCAAGGAAAGTTAACACCTTCCATCCCCATGTGGACAGTAGTCCCCAAAACCATCCCATCACAGACCAATCTCCAGTGTCCTGATGAATGGACTCGGAGATGACATGTAGCTTAGAGATGCCTTGGTATACTGTAGGGGCATTATCTGGAACATAAACGCAGAAACTGGACCCAATCAGTTTACAGACTCTGCCTCTATCTGCCAGGACAATGTCTAGAACCATTCGGTTCTGCAAAGTCATAAGGCGATCCGCCTGAAGTTCAGCTGTCAAATTATTCAATGATCCAGAAGTTATATTTATGGTAGCATCGACCACACAAACTAGGCGTCTGATGTTTCTACTATTTTCCATTGGACCCCAAAAAGGAAGAATTCCTTTCAGGAAATCTCCTCCCTCTTGTCCAGCCGTGTCTTCCGCATCAATAACCCCTCTAACCAATCTCTTTCTATGGTGATCTGCAGGAGCAGCATATGTCGGAGGGATAAGGAAAGCTTTATAACATGTTCCCGAGAAATGTGTGGGAAGCCATGTATAAGCTTTATCATGACAGATAAAGTATGTGCCTTGTGATGGAACTAACGGTGAAGGAGTCAAGGGTGTATAGACGTATATGTGAGAACAATTACTCCTTTCTTGCTTAACTTTGGTATTCTGACCATTTATTTGCAAACACAGATTACCTCTCTAGGGTAAAACCCAAATTGGTGCAGATTTCTTCTGTTTAATCTTATCAGTGAGACTAGTGACATTCCGGGTCACGTTCCATCCATCATATGTTCTCTTTTCGGATATCGGAGTAAATTCTGGTATGCATTAGTAAACATAGCCAGATAAGCCCAGGCAGAACCTTCATACGTAAATGGAAGAACCAAATACGGCATCCCTCTCTTTGTATTATGTGGTATGAGCCCACAAACCCAACAATCAGTAGTATTCACAACCAATTGATGTTGATGCAAGAGTTGGATAAATGAATTGTTAAAATACTCCATTCCTCTCATCTGCTCATGGTCTGGGAGTGCATAAAATTTATGTGGAGAAATAGTAGTAGAGGGAATCAAAGAAGTAGAAGTAAGGACTGATGTTGGCTGCATACTGTGTACAATCCATCCTACACATGCTAATAAACTGCATAAACATACTGAAATACATAATGCTACGCCACAACGACTGAATAATAATTTCTTGTAATGATTTATTTTCATAATTTTGATATCATTCTCTTTTCCTGCGCTATCCATTACTCTAAAGGCGTTGCTCACGATAATCTTCCTTAATCACTTAGCTGTGGTTGATAGCTATCCTATGACACTGCAAGTCCTGTTGACCTAGTCACTATTCAGGTCACAGCCAAAGACTCCTACCGTGACCCTGCAACTTGATGGATAGTGGAAAAGGAATCTTTCACTTCTTAACACAAGACAAGAATTATGAAGCACAACTTTAATTGTTCTTAGGCAACCTTTCTTTCAGGTTGTATTGTGTCTTGCCAGGTATCCTCTTGTCTTTAAATTAAGTTTCTGGATCCAATGTGTTTAATCGTAGGTGTGGAGGTACAGCTTCCTGCAAAACGTCGTCGTCCTCTTTCTCGGAACTAGTCCAATCCAGGCGAGCATTGCTGAAAGGTACGAATCTAGGTACCTTTTCGCACTCACTGTCACCTACACCTTCTCGGACCCACTGGTCGTAAGGTAAAGGCAACGGTACCCGCTTACAGTGCACGCCGTGGATCCAGTTTTGTTTGCCGACGACCTTCACTGCTGTATGGGTGGTGAGTAGGACTTGTCTCGGCGGCCCCCAACGAGGTTCCAGATTTTTCTTCCTCTGGAAGTTTTTCAGACACACCCAGTCACCGGGTTGGATGGAGTGTCCTGAATCTGAGGAGGCCTCCGGCTAAGCGTTTTCGACCTGTTGACGAATAACACGCAATTTAGTGGTGAGATCGTACAAATAGTCAACCTAAAATGGATACGGAATGTCTGAGTACTTTTTGGGGCGAGGGACTCCCCAAACATTAGCAGGGCGCCCGAAAACAATCTCCTATGGGCTAAGCCCCAAACGAGAATGGACAGTCATTCTTGTTGAGAGAAGTGCCAAGGGCAAAGCGTCAGGCCAGGAAAGCCCTGTACTAGTCTGAATCTTTGCTAACTTAAGTTTGAGAGTGCCATTATAACACTCTACCAATCCTGCTGACTGAGGATGGTTTGCCCCATGAAATTTCTGTCTAATACCAAGACCCACACATACTTTCTGCATGATCTGACCTACAAATTCACTCCCATTGTCACTCCAGACAATGCGCGGCTAACCAAACCTCAGGAAAAACTCCTTTAAAAGGATTTTGGCAGTAGACAAAGCAGTATTGTCCTTTGGGGGTAGGCCTCTATCCATCTGGAAAAGGCACAAACCACCACCAGGACATACTTAAGATTATTGAAGCGCTCCATATGGATGTAGTCTATTTGTAGTACCTCAAAAGGATACGTAGGGGGAGCAAAGTGACCTTCTTGAGTTGGAGTTCCCTTTCCTGGATTATGCATCAAGCAAACAATACAATGTTTCACTACATTTTCTGCACATTTAGGAATATTTTCATTTTGCCATACTGGAGCTAGGAGTTTACATATACCCCTTGCATTAATATGGGCTGGTCCATGAGCTATAGTGACCACAGGTAATACATACGCAGCTGGTAACAACCATCGCTGATGCTCTGACAATTCCGTCCAACATCCATTCGTATCCAACATTCCCATACTTTCTTTCCACTTACTCAATTCTTTCTCAGTTGCTTCTTTCTCAATAATTTTCACGCTTTCTACTGTATCCTCACACATACCAGCCTCTCGGACCCAATTTGCCGGTCCTGCAATATACATTCGACCCTCAACATTCCGTGCCGTTTCTTTCGCTATTTCATCCGCAAATGCATTTTCCCAACCTACGTCATCAGTAATCTTTTGATGCGCACTACACTTCACAATCTCTATTTGGGTGGGCAAGGTAAGTGATTCAAGAAGATCACTCACCAACTGACCATGCTGTATTTTAGTGCCATGGGAGGTAAAGAATCCTCTCTCTCTCCACAAACGGGCAAAACTATGGGCAACACCAAACGCGTCTTGGCTATCTGTATAAACAGTCACTCTTTTCCCTTTCGCCAACACACATGCTCTTGTCAATGCAATTAACTCTGCAGCTTGCGCTGAATTCTGTGAAATGCGTGCAGTTTCCACTATCACATGTAAAGTTGTAACAGCGTAAGCAGCTGTCGTCTCGCCATTAGGAAGCTTAAAGCAAGACCCATCTACCCACATGATCCCATCCGGATCCGTAAGTGGTGTATCTTTCAAATCAACTTGACCTTTAGTTTCTTCTTCTGTACGAAGAAAACAATCCTGCTGGTCTTGTACATTTTTCCCATCCAAAATAGGCAATAATGTTGCTGGATTCAGAACATTAAATCTCCTGATATGTATATGACTTGCTAACTACTTCAATTCATATCCTGACAAGAGAGCACTCGTTAAGTGCTGGGTTTTTGTCCTGTTCAAGAGAGTATCTACTGCATATGGCACCATAACATTAAGAGTATGATCCAACACCAATCCAGCAGATTGACTAATAGAAATCGCTGCTGCCGCTGTTGCTCTAAGGCAGCTATGTAATGCTTTAGCAACTGGATCTAACATTGCCGAAAAATAGGCACATGGCCTTTGTTTCCCTCCAAATTGCTGTGTCAGAACTGATAATGCACAACCTTCCTTCTCATGAACATAAAGTGTAAAGGGTTTACTGTAATCTGGAGTACCCAACACAGAGCCGAACACAAAGCAGTACGTAAATCAGAAAAACTATTTTGACATTCATCAGTCAAAGGAAACAGTTGGGGCGTATCTTTCAGAGTGAGTGCCAACAAAGGTTTCGCCAGTAGGGAGAAGTTCAGAATCCATTGTCTACAATAAGAGGTAATGCCTAAGAAAGCACGCACCTCTCTTTGTATGGATGGTACAGACATTTGCCCAATTGCTTGAATACGTTCTGGGGTCAATCGCCTTCCCTCCTTCGACAAGAGATGACCTAAGTATGTAACTTCTTGTTTGCAATATTGTAACTTAGAGAGCGATACTTTGTGGTGCAGATCAGACAAATGTCGCAGAAGTGACACAGTCGCATTTTTGCAAACATCTTCAGAGTCAGTAGCCACCAATAAATCATCCACATATTGGATAAGAGTAGCACCAGACGGCAAAGAAAAGGTGTCAAGCTGAGACTTCAAGGCTTGACTATAGATGTAGGGACTCTCACAATAGCCCTGAGGTGCACACTTACATCAAAAGCTTCGGCCTCCAAGAGAAAAAACAAAGAGATCCCTACTTTCCTCAGCAATGGGAATGCTAAAGAAAGCATTTTTGAGATCAATGACCGAAAACCAAGCTGCCGAAGCAGGAATCATAGTAAGCAAGACAGTGATATCTGGGACAACAGGAAACTTGAGGTTCTGAAAATTACGAATTTGTTCGTACTCAGCCTCCATTATGTGATTGCCGCCATTTTGTGTTGCCCTCACTCAGGCAGCTCGGCGAACGCGATGCTTTTGTCGTTTCTGCCTGTGCGTGTCAGGTTGCTTCTCTGCTTATGTTTACTAACGAGTGTCATGGTCTGGCCGAGTACACTAATACCTGTCTGAGCTGATTAATCCCCGTCCGGACTACATGTTGGTTCACACCATTGTTTCCTTTAAGTTATCTTATCTACTATCCTTCGCTACATGTCTCCTGCATTCTCCTGTTTCACGACTGTCCTTCTACGACACACAGCTGTGTTTTCTCTGCTTGTAAACCGAAAATTGTGGATTCATTTTGTAATTTACTTAACGGGTCGAGTAACAACGGAACAGGGAATTTGAGTTGCCTTAGTCTTAAAACATTGTCTATAACGTTTGCCTATAGCTCATGCTCTTGTGTGATTGCCTGTTTGCATTGTATTGTATTGTATATAAACCTGTGCGCCACGGAGTTAAGTGGCAGTCTCTTTTGAACCTCGTTGCATTGACGACTTCTAAGACCGCTGTACTAGCTGCAGCTAATTAATACCATCTTCTACGCCAGACGAAGAGTCTGTGTCTCTGTATTTGATAAGGCAGGTGAACTTCGGAGATTTAGGTGTACCCTGCGCCGCCGGGCCTTAAGGCTGCGGTTCTCCAACCTGAGGAACAACAATTTTGTTTACCTCCCGGAGGTCTATCACAAAACGGTACACAGGTGGCTGAGAAGGATCAGTACGCTTCAAAACAAGCAGAACAGGACTGTTACAAACATTTCATCTGGTCTCCTCGACCACACCCTTCTCAACCAGGTCATGAACAACAGCCAACGGCGCTCTCTCACCATCGTTAGATATTTTATATTGTGGAATGCATGGTAACTTAACATCAGGCTTCACAGTGATCACATAGGGTGAAATTTGAAGCAAACAAACATCATTCGGACCCATAGCCCAAAGCGTAGCAGAGAGCGAACGTAGTTCGAGCAGCAGTTGGTCTTTAGATACATACATAGGAGAAGTAAATTTAGCACCTAAAGTAAGATGTACACTAGATGGTGAGCAATACCATGTGGCATGCAGATGTTTCAATAAATCCAAACCCAATAAATTTTCTCCACAACCCGTCGTCAAAAGAAGTGGAGCTTCTAAATCGTACGGACCAATGGAAATAGGCAAAGGACAAGAAACAGGGTTGCTAACTGGGGCGCCAGAGAATCCTACCAAAACATTTGTTAAGCCAGACAAAGGTGCCCCAGGGAGGTTAGAGTGCATAATAGAACTTCTCATTGCACCAGTATCCAAAAGAAATGGTTCTATAACACCAAATAATACAACATTAACATAAGGTCCATCCTGATCCACTGGAACTGATACGACTCCCTTACTCTGTCTGTGGCTGTCCTAGCAAGTGAGGAAATCAGCATTCTCACCATCTGCGGAATGATCATCATTGCAATACTGTGCAGACTGAGAATTCCGCTGGTCAAAATAATTCGTTGAGTCTTGAGGGGGAGAGGGACGTCGTTCCTGAGACGACACAACACGCCCTCTATCTCTGGACACTGACCGAGAATCTCCACGACCTCGTGGCTGTGACCCTCCATAACGCTGCAACAGAATTGGGCAACTAATCTTAAAATGTCCTTCCTCTTTATAGTAAGCACATTGATTAGGACCCAATGGAAATCGCGGAGCTGGAGACTCAGGTTTTTGCAACAGCTTCTGAAACTGTGGGGGCTGTTGAAATTGGGCCTGAGTAGAACAAGGAGGATAAGCCTGTTGCAGAAGAACCTTCGTTTTTAATTCTTTAGTTTTCTTCTCCGCTTTCTCCTTGTCTTCCTTATCCCTATTCTCATAATAATGAGCAGTAGCCAATATCTGGGCAGGTGAGGAAACAGCCCATGCACTCTCAGATTGTTTCAATTTTTGCGATAGTTCTGGAAGTAAATTAAAAACAAATTTATCGACAAATAATCGCTGTCCACCTTCAGTACTCATATCTTGACCACTATGGTCGATGAAAGTCTCTTCAAAACGAGTAAAGAAATCAGAGACACTTTCATCGACTTTTTGTTTGCACTCTGCTGACTTATCCCAGTTAACGCTTACAGCAGGCATCATCATTTTCATGAGATCTATTATTCTACCAGGCAACTCCGTAATCAAATCATCAGGTTTGGCACCACCTACTTGTGCTGTATCTGCGGCCGCAATAGCAGCCCAATTACCACCTAAAGCTTGATCATGGTCTTGTCTACGAATTTTAGCCCATAGAGCTTTTGGGACTACATTTCCCATAAGCAAATCAATATCCGCCAAATTCATAATACACGCGTTAACAGTCTGGGACAATTCTTTATAATACCCAGCAGGATTCTTACGAGGGTCCGGTAAGGACTGCTTAAGTGCCAACACTTCAGATCTTTTCCAAGGATCATGTACCTATATGCGCTGAAAATGAGCGGGGACAGCTGGATTAGCGTTTACGTCCGCCTCTCTCCATATTGGAGGAACTTCCCGCATAGGATATTGTGCCATTTTACGACGAACCACAGGATCAGGCTCAAGAGAAGTTTGAGAAAAGAAGGAAGATTGTAAAGTAACAAGCTTCTGAACAGCAGATTCTACATCAGGACCTACAATAAGTCCCTTATCAAATTGATCCCGTATCTCGAATAAACTCTGAGGAGGTGAATCCAAGTCCATATCTTCTCACCCTTTGATAAGAGTGTTGCACATAATATTAAAGACATACCTCTGTGTAGGCGCATTCCAATGCAGAAATGTGTCTAAAATATCACGCACACTATACTGTATACTACTTGTAATCCAATTACGAGCAAGAGAATCTAACTTAGTCCGTTCTTCCAAATCTGGGATTTGACTACAAGATTGTCTTCGAGATGAAGCAGGAGAAAAGAAAAGAGATCCGAGAAAAGGTGACAAAAGACCAGAAACAGTTTCAACTAAACGATGTCGAGCTGTAGGGGAATCTGACAATGAAACAGGAGACAACGGGCCCGATTCACAGAACTAACTATAGACACAATCCTAAATTACTACTTTTGGTATTCACAGAAGTTAGGATTTTATCTTACGTTTGTCTTAAGTTTGTCTTAAGACAGGCTTAAGACAGACTTAAGACAGACTTACAACAGACTTAAGACAGAATCCTAACTTAAGTCTGTCTTATGTCTGTCTTAAGACAAAATCCTAACTTCTGTGAATACCAAAAGTAGTAAGTTTGGGATTTTGCCTTAAGTTAGTTCTGTGAATCGGGCCCGTAGTATTCTGTACAGCGGGAGAAGAACCAGTAGCAACAGAGGGTAAAGGAAACTGAGGCACAGGAGTTTGGGGTACAGAAGTCAGTGGCAAAGGGGGTGGAGGTGGAATCACAGGAAGAGGCAACTGTGCAGGAACCAGAACAGCTGGATTAACTACAGGTTGCAATGGAGGTGCATTAGCGCCTAACACATAAGGTGGAGGTAACGTCAATAGATGGGACACGAAAGAATCTTCGTCAGGACCCTTACTCTTTGAAGCAGTAGGTAGTACGGGATAACATCTGTCTATTGCCATACGATGCTGTCTCTCCAAAACCTCAACCATATGATGAGCCTCGTCATCTTTAAACTGTTGGGCAGCCTGTAAAATCATCTTATCCTGCTCTTTCTTATCTTTCTTCATTTGCTTAATTTCTTTCTGTTTAGATTCTTTACGCCAGAGGCGGAAAGAGTCAAACATTGGCGGCCGGGCTTTTCTCTTAAATAGAATTGTTTCCAAATTGTCTAATATAGCAGGCTCAAATGTACCATTTTGTGGCCACCGTAGAACACCATCCTTTTTAGTACACCGAATCCATGTTTCAGTAAAAATAATAGGACCTAAACCATGTTTTGAATAGAGCTCATAAGTGGGAGTTCCAACCGGAGGAATCGGACACAAATCCTCTAGCCGGTAATCCCTAGTACAACCAAAACAACAAAATTTCCTAAACTTACTAAATCCAGGAATTTCGTAATGAACTGGACTACTTAAAAACGTCAAGGGATTTTAGACAATATAGTCACAGTACAAACGTACTTACCCCTTGGCATCGGTTGGTGCACTAATCGAATAACAAAAAACAAAAACAAAAATGTGGGTGCTACCTACGAAAACTTAACTAAATGTTTTCTCACGCCAACAGATGTCCATCTAACGTTTCGCGATACTAGTCATCACCAGGGGCCAAAGCAGGGCGACAGTCAGGGCAGCAGTCGTCAGCAGCCGTCGGGAAGGAGTAGCGGCGCCTCAAAAGACCTTCAGTCTACTTCGACATACAGGGGTCGCTCACGTGGTTCGCGAAATCCTCCCAAATTTTCATGCGTAGCTCCTCATGACCTTGGGCAAAACTACTACTGCTGAAGTCGCCCACACGTTGGGCCGCCAATTGGAGAACCTGACCTTACGGGCCAGGCGGCGCAGGGCACGCCTAAGATCTCCGGGTTCACGTGCTTTGGCAGACAGAGACACGTGGCACTCTGATAGGCGTAGAAAAGCAGATTTATTAGCTGCAGCTAAGCACAGTGGTCCTGTAAGTACACCAATGGGTATGTTATCAGGAGACTGCCACTTCATTCCGTGGCGCACAAACTATTATAGTACACAAGTTTACAATGCCAACCCCCAAAACATACAAAACTGACGAATAGGAACAGTTCGAAAACAAGTTATCAAATGTCTAAAACACACCCTCCTTTTAGACCCTGTGTGCTCTCCTCCCTTCAGGTTAATCAACACTAGTGCCCGTAATTCAATTTGCAGGTGGTAGAATAGCAAAGGCCAGTTAAACAAGATAAAGTCAAGAAGAATGGTGGGACCCAAACAGTGGAGTAAGACATGGATTAATCAGTCTAGACATGGATTTACGAAACTCGGGAGACCCTGACATCAGTTTCATAAACAAAGGCAGAAGTTATTCTTTAACAGGAAGGACACGTAGCAGCTGCAAAAGCAAAAACATCGCGTTCACCACGTCCGCCGTGCTGCCTGAGTGAGGCAACACAAAATGGCGATTAAATACAAAATGGCGGCTGGATACGAAACGAAGTCGAAAACCATGTAACCTCACATCAATAACCAGTGGTACCTGTAACCAAAATAACAATAAGCATTGGTAATTCAGGACACCAAGGCAAACTCAATACAAGGCATAAATAGGATCAAGGAAACTTTGTAGGAACAAGGACACTTTGTAAAATCCTGACAGTGCCCCTCAACAAAATTGGAACCACCCTTCTCCAAAGGACTTAAGTTACAGCTTCCGGGTAACGTGCATGAAATTGTTGCACTAAACGGGGAGCATGCACATTTTCTTGAGATACCCAAGAGTCTTCTTCAGGTCCAAAGCCTTTCCAGGACAAAATATACCATAAACTTGCTCTAACTCGTTTACTATCCTTGATACTGCAAACTTCAAACTCTTCTTGATTGTTTACAACTATTGCAGGTGGACATGGTCTTTTCTTTGCAGAAGCTGGTTTCAAAAGGGAGGTATGAAACACCGGATAGATTTTCATGGCCTTTGGAAGAAGATGTTTGTAAGTCACTGGGTTCACACATTGTTCAATTTTATAAGGCCCAATTATCTTTGGATGGAATTTATAGCGTCTCCTGAATTGGAAATTTTTGGTAGAGAGCCAAACCATATCTCCTGGCTGATATTCCGGAGCGTTTCGTCTTTTTCTGTCCACAGACTCTTTATAGGAAGCTTTGGCTTTCATTAAATTCCTTTGTAACGATTTAGTGATTTTCTTCATTTCTTGAAAGTGTGAATCCAAGGAAGGTATGTTGGTCTTTGGTTGAGTCAGCAGTAAAGGTGAGAAATGTGGGTGTCGACCATATACAGCAAAAAACTGTGACATTCCTATCGAAGAGTTTTGTAAGTTGTTATACGCGAATTCTGCTTCCCATAAAAAACTTGTCCAGGAACCTTGTTTCTTGAATAAATAACACCTTAAATATTGTTTCAGGACCTGATTGACCCGTTCTGTTTGTCCATCCGTTTCTGGATGGAAACTCGTGGAGGTGTTGCTTTTGATGTTCAAAGAGGCACACCAATTTTTCCATACTTGTGAAATGAATTGTGGTCCTCGGTCTGAGGTAATAGATCATGGTAAACCATGTAAACGTACTACATGTTGCAAAAGTAGTTGCACTAGTTGTGAAGCAGTGGGGAGTTTATTGCAAGCTACAAAGTGTGCCATTTTTGACAAACGATCTACTACTACAAATATAGTTGTCTTCCCCTGATCTTCCGGTAGATCAGTGATAAAATTCATTGCAATATCTTCCCAAACTTGAGTAGGAGTTGGAAAGGGAAGTAAAAGACCTTTTTTACTCCAATGTTTGCTCTTAGCCTGAGCACAAACATCACATAGTCGAATAAACGAAACTACATCTTTGTTCCAAGTTGGCCACCAAAAGTTTCTTTGCAATAACTCTTTAGTATTTGCAATTCCCGGATGACCAGCTAACTGTCTTGTATGGCACCACTGCAGAACTTGTGTTTGTAGACTTTTCGTGGGCACGTACAACAACTTTGAGTAGAAAGGTAGATTTTGGTGAATGGTCCTGTTTGGACCTTCTTGAACCCAAGACAAAAGTTTTGATATCGGCATGGCTTGTCTTATTTGTTGAAAAAAGATATCTGACATTGTGGCACCAATTATTTGATTGCTAGACAGCATATTCGTAGGTCTGGAATTGAGAAGTGATTCATCTTGTTTCATATCATACCGTGATACCGAATCAGCTTTATTGTTCTTGATTCCCGGTCAGAAAGTAATAATGAAATCAAATTCTGCAAAAAACAATGTCCAGCGAAGCTGTCTGGGGGTTAAAGCTTTTGCACATCATACAAATTGTAAGTTTCGATGGTCCGTATAGACAGTTATGGTATGTTTTGCTCCTAGCAAGTAATGGCGCCATTCTTTGATAGCGTATCGTATAGCTAAAAGTTCTTTTTCCGCTATTGTGTAATGAACTTCCGCAGGTAAAAATTTCCTCGAAAGAAAAGCAATTGGATGTAACTCATTGCTTTCTGTATCTTTCTGTGATAAAATAGCTCCAAAAGCGTAGTCTGAAGCATCAGCTTCAACTATGAAGGGTCTTTCTGTGTCTGGATGTCGCAAGACTGGTGCTTGTGTGAAAGTTATTTTGAGAGCCTGAAAAGATAGGTCAGCTTCAGAGGTCCAGATGAATTTCACATTCTTCCTTAGTAGTTGGGTTAAAGGAGTAGCTAAAGTTGAAATTTTTTTAATATATCGACGGTAAAAATTAGC
The DNA here is from genome assembly GCF_964263255.1 of Lissotriton vulgaris. Taxonomy (NCBI): domain Eukaryota; kingdom Metazoa; phylum Chordata; class Amphibia; order Caudata; family Salamandridae; genus Lissotriton; species Lissotriton vulgaris. The sequence goes on from NW_028247876.1 coordinate 524,289, forward strand.
AAATCCTAAAAACCGTTCGATGTCTTTTACAGAAGATGGATTAGGCCACTCCAAAACTGCTTGAATCTTTCTAGGAGCCATAGTTATACAAGATGGTGAAAGTATGAAACTTAAAAATTCAACTCTGGTTGTATGGAATTCACATTTAGACAGTTTACAAAATAAACCATGTGTTCGTAAGGTGGTTAAAATGGTTTTAACATGTTGAACATATTCCTCCGTGGAGGAAGAAAAAATTAGAAGATCTTCAATGTAAGCAATGACGAATCTGTCAAGATAATCCCTAAGGACATCGTTTATAAAAAACTGAAATGCGGCTGGGGCATTGCATAAGCCAAACGGCATTACACAATATTCGAACAAGCTGAAACAAGTTCGAAAAGCCGTCTTCCACTCGTCGCCGGGTCTTATGCGTACCAAGTGGTAGGCTCCTCGCAAATCAAGCTTATTATAGATGGTGGCTGATCGCACTTGATCTAGGAGAACTGGAATTAACGGTAATGGATACCAATTCTTGATGGTGATATTATTCAGCGCTCGGTAGTCAATGCAGGGGCGCAATTCTCCATTGCTTTTAGGCACAAAGAAAGGAGGCGAGGCAGCTGGAGACTTGGAGGGTCGAATAAAGCCATTTTTATTAAATTTGTCAAGATATTCTCGGAGATGTTGTTTTTCCTGTTCGGTTAAAGCATAAATCCTGCTGCAGGGTATCTTGGCTCCTGGTACTAAATCAATAGCACAGTCATAATCCCTATGAGGGGGTAGACTTTCAGCCTTTTGTTCACAGAAAACATCAGCGAAAGTACAATAGATGGATGGTAACTCAATATCCTGTTCGACTGCAGTGGATACAAAAAGAGCAGAAGCGCTATGCAAAAAGAACTTGGAGACTCTTTAGGTACATCGTTTGAACCAAAGCATTCCTGTTGACGCCAAAGAGAAGTAAATTCCACAGAGCGGTTTGCCCAGTCAATAGCAGGATTATGCAGTGTTAAAAAGGGTATGCCTAGAATCAATCCAAACTGTGGTGCATCAATGACATCGAATGATATATTTTCTTGATGTCTTTTGCCATTGGTATCACAAACCATAAGTAAAGTACTTGTGCTATGAGTAATCATTCCTGCTGTCAATTGTGTCCCATCTACAGTGTAAACCAGTTCAGGTTTAGGTTTTACTAAGGTTGGTATGTCTTTTTCTTTAGCAAAAGTAGTGTTAATAAAATTCCCAGTAGCACCTGAGTCTACCATAGCTGCTACCATCAAACGTTTCTGTTCAGATAACATGATCTGGATATTTAAAATCAAATGTGGTACGGTCAACTGCAGAGTGTTTGCTACTGACTGTTCAGGAGGAAAATGCAAACTCGAAATAGTCTCCTGATCCAATCTCGAGTTTCCTAGTTTTCCGACTTGTTTTCTGTTTTCTCACGGGGCCAGGAACCTTTTGGTTTAATAAGACAGTCTCTAACAAAATGGCCTTTCTTCCCACAATAAAGGCAAAGGCCATTCTTTTGTCGGATTTCTTTTTCCTCAGAAGTTAAAGGTTTCCTCAAGCTGCCAATTTCCATGGGTTCTCCACCTTCTTGAGAGGTCTGTTGCGATTTTTCCCTAGCCCTTGTGAAAATCCTGACATCTGTTTTTCTTTTATCTCCTTTGCGATCCGCGACCCGATGATCCATCGAAGACTAAGAGCAATTAAATCAGCACAAGACCGAGGTTGAGGATCGATTGGTGCAATCAGGTCTTTTAGCTCATATCTAAGGACCTGATAGTATAAGGCTGCCCTATTCTCCTCGGGTCACCCAGTTTCCGCTACTAGGTGATTAAATTGTGTGAGATATTGGACTAAATCCTTATTCACCTGCTTTAGTTGTAGCAGTTCCCTATCAGCTGACCCTGTGACGGTCCGTCTGTCAAAAATCTTTTCGAATTCACATTTGAAATTTCCCCAATTATAAAGCAAAGTATCATCTGATTGAACCAATGGAACTGCCCACATTGCTGCATCCCCACTCAAGTAAGAAATTAGAAAGGCTATGCGGGATTGAGCGTCAGGAAATGAAGTTGGTTTGACCATAAAATGTAACTCCACCTGAGTCAAAAAGGTCTGAAATGTATTAGTTTCCCCTCCGAATCTCTCAGGTGATGCCAAAGGAACAGGCGTGGGTACAGACATTGAAATTGATGAAGTGGACTCTGAAGCATTAGTTTGAGAAAGGCCTGTTGATGGGCCTGCATCCAAACGTGTTTGTAATTGAGTAACCTTACCAGCCAATGCTGCTGTTTCTTGCCGACTAGCAGCAAGCTCCTTTTGCAGATTACCTATCATAGCACAAAGATCATTCATGGTGGCCATCTTTTGTGTACTGCTCGGGAGGAACTAAATTCTTGGGCGGATTATTCTGTCAGGAACCTAATAAGGTTCACAGTTTTTTGTTCCTCAGGAGCAGTACCCAAAAGTCCACCTTCCAGCAGCTTTGACTCTGCACAATAAGTTCCGCAGTGGATCGAAGTGGCTAGACGAGGGGAGGTAAGGGAGGGTACTGCGAGGAGGGAGATCTGGGACGAGAAGAAATAAACAACTGGAACACATGAGTATTGATCCACTGAAGAAATCACCTTTGAACTCATGATACAGGATTCCTGATACCTAAAGTAAAAACTAGTTAGTTATGATTCACATACCAAAGTTCTATCCACTTTGAATGTAGTTAGTTATGATTAACATACAAAGTTCTATCCACTTTGAATGACTATGCTTAGCAGAAAGGGATGCAACTATTTGACTGGCTGAGTGTAAGAGATTGGATTGTTCTCCTAATAAAGTTCTGTAGTCTCCTAAATATTATTCAACTGTCACTTATAACAAAGGAGCTTTTCTAGATCTCAAATCGCAATGACAACATACATAGATTGTTTCGTTCAGCAATAAGAATTGTTTCAAATTAGAATCAATGGTAATATTAGCACTGGGCACTCAGAAACTTTGATTGTGTCATTAAAAGGAAATCGCTTAAAAGGAGCTGCTTAGTGGTGCAAAGAGCGGCTAAGAAGACGAAATGGTTAAATGTCGAACCTTTCAGCCGAAAGACTTCTGTTCGGAGGAGGCGCATTTGACTGCCACACCAAAACACGCAAAGTGAAGGTCTCAAACAAAGGCCGCACCAAGACACGCAATTCAAAGGCTCCTTCCAAGATGCGGTAAAGAAATAACTGGATGGATCCTACCTGAGGTTTCTTCTTAACGAATCTCAGTGGTAGGATACCACCATTGAACAGGAACTGCAACTGAAGGCTTCAACGAAAGTCCGGAATCTCAGGAAGCGGACCGGGGCATTGATACTCCTAAGCAAACTATCCAGAATAATCCGCAAGGTTCCTAGGGCGTGGCTCCATTTATAGTCCCAGGATCTGATCAACAGTGGCTGCGAATGGACAAAAAGACCTCAAGCAGCATCAAGCAAAAACAAACAAGCATTGGCACTTAAAGATACATCAATAAGCATTGGCTCCTGTACATAAATAAGCATTGGTACCTGTAACCAAAATAACAATAAGCATTGGTAGCTCAGGACACCAAGGCAAACACAATACAAGGCATAAATAGTATCAAGGACACTTTGTAGGAACAAGGACACTTTGTAAAATCCTGACAAAGATGGCCAAATCTGAAAAATCATGTCCACCTCATATTAGGCCACCTTAGGGATTTTACTAACCTGGGGGTTTGCAAGTCTACATGACTAGCTAATGTTCCCGCCTATTCAGTTGACAAAGTTATCTGGACAACAGTGGGAGGCTTCATCTCCTGCAAAACAAGCCAGATTTCAAATTTCAAATGTGGTATCTCATTTGAAGTTCATCTGTTTGGGAATGCTAATCATCAGTTCATCCTGTGGTAGGGGGTGTAAACACCCTTTCCCAAGCAAGCTTTATTTCTGAACTTCTGAGAGAAAAGGCTCTCACGCTTGAGGTCAGACACTCGTCTCTGGTGGCAGAAACAAGTCAGACAAAACACAAGTGGCTGGTAAGTTTTCAGGGGCACCTCTAAGGTGCCCTCTGGGTGCATGTATTAATAAATCCAACAATGGAATCAGAGTGGGTTTGTTAATACAAGATGTTTGATACCAAACATCCCTATTGTCAGGGAAGCCTTCGTGTAGCTGGGGAATTCCTTTTCACCAGTGTCCAGCACTTTCTAAATTGGCTTCCCTGATCACTTGCATTGACATTAATGAAACTGAACAGCAGAGGGACATATCTACGCTGAGGTTTTTAATCTGAATAGAAATAAAAGAATTTTGGACACTACTTGGAGCTTCTGAGCACTCTGTTTGGTGCACCATCCTTTGGTATATGAACTTTTACATCTGCTTTGCAGGGGGCTATTGGTGCGGCATACTCCGGACGTGTTGTGCAAAACTTATGGACTTATACCTTATACTTTGACATTCAAGTGCATAACCATGGTCAGCCGCCTGGTTCTTTTCAATTAAGCGGAGGGACATATCTGCTCATGCATGTATTATCTCACATGTAATAAAAAACAGTGTGCCTTAGGATTGAAAGGCCTGCTGTAGGGGTCATTTACAAATACTAAATGTAGTGTTAGGGGACATGGAACACACGGATGTGTGTCATGTTATGTTTTTCTTTTGTGTGTACCAAAACACGCAGCCTGTAAATGGTTGTCTGGCGTGTATTTGGTGATTGGTCCCTTAAGATGGCACCATTCGTGCTGCATTGCTGAGAAACTCTCCTTTCGTACCTCATGCCCTAGGTGTCTGGGGTACTATTGACTAGGGACTTACAGAGAGTACTGTACAGTTTTGGGAAAGAGATCTTGCACTGGGGACCTGATTAGCAGGGACCCACTGCACTTCAAGTCAAAATCAAATAGCAGGCAAACAGTGGGGATGGCCATGTCATCAAGGGGGTTTTCCTACATGGATAGGACTCAAGCTTATGTATAAAAATCCATGACGGGCTGAGAATCACTCTGGACTTGTTGCTATTGGCAGCTGTGCACATGTATTCCTTCACACTGAACATGGATCACCTGTTTACAGAAGTAATGTTACTCTGCTGCTGTGGCATCCCCTGCTTTGGAGAGAGGGGCTCTTAAAGATGGCACCTGTACTACTCCTCTCTTGAAAGGTGGGTGTCATTGCTGCCTGCTTCCCATGGTGCATCCCTATTGTGAGGGGTGTTTACAGTGCTCTTTCTCCTCCTCTGGTGTCTGTTAAGTAAGAGACTTGTACAGGTGCTGCTCATAGTGTCAATGTTCTGTGTGAGAGAAGCTTGCAGAAGCTGCTCAGAGTTTTGAGATACAGCTCATTCCTGTCCTCTTTTGCAGTGCTGGTGCACAATGGCTGCCATGGTGCAAGGATGTCTGTGTTGAAATCAAGTTGTTTTTGTAGAGGAAGAGACACCTTCCTTCACAAAAACCCTTACACCCCCCTTGGTGCGGCGCAGGCTTTTGACACAAACCCTAGTTTAAAGCATCTTGTAAATCTGGGAATTGTGGTGGGCGAGAGTGACCCGCTTGACCCAGGGTGGCTGATCCTGGGGGTGACTGGAGAAACGATGTGGCTGCAGTGGCCCAAGACCTGGCTGGCCCTTGCGGGTGGAGTAGCCAAGAGAAACATTGCACGAGCATGGGGAGCTGAGACAGCCCCTACTCTTACAGCCTGGAAAAGAGACCTGGACTGGTGTTGTGGGGTGGAGCGGGTTATCTACCAGAGTAAAGGGGCTGCCCTCATAAAGGGGAATAGATCTGGAGTGCATGGGCCGAATATAGAGAACTTTGAAGCGAGCCCTGTGAACTCATATGTGTTGATGTGGGAGACAGGATGCTAGGGATTGTGGTGGGGGAGTGTGGGTGTCTCATGGTGGGGATCGCCCACAGGATACATTTTAAGAACTGTGAACTTGTCTTGGCTGTCTCTCCCTAAATGCCACTTGTATATGGGTATTGAACTGAAGCCTGTTTATGTTTAATAAAAAGACTTAAAAACGTAATTCCCATGGCACGCCACCCCCTCACAGTGTCAGTCAAAGCAGTGACCTGTGCTGCGTTGCCTCACACCATATCTACGGGGTCATTTGCCACTGGAATGCCATTAAAGGGATGTTCTGGTGGTGCACTGTGCTTGCAATTAAGCCCCTAAGCGTGTCGGAAGACTTTATTGCTAAAACATGTAGACCCTCATTAAGAATTGAAAGTTTCTCGGAACACATCCACCACTGCTTTCAACACTTTTCAAAGGTTGCAACTATAAAAAAATATATCACATCGCTTGGTAACCCAAAGAAAAATTAAATTCCCCCTTTCCTTTTGTGAGATAACCAACCTCCCCAGCCAAAAGAATAACGCTCCACTGTTGTCAGGCGTTTGTGGCCTTTCCCCCTGTGCTGGGCCACAATTTGCTCCACAGTGCCAAAGTAGGCGGGCTTGCAGTGTGGTGCAACGGGTGCCTGGGATGCAGGCAGGATTGTTTTGATGTAGGAAGGGGCAAGAAAGAATCCCAAGAGGTGTTTTTCTCTTTCACCTGGAAAAAGGAAACAACAATAAGAAATGCACATATTTCTCCTTGTTACACCTGCTCTGGGGAGGAGTACGATGTTGGTGCTGCCCCAGGTTTACGTGATTAAGTAAATCTGTAGCAGCGTCAAAGTCCATGGGTGCTGCGTGGGGAAACCCACAGTAACGGCCATGGAAGGCCTCCTTGGTTCAGAGTAAGGCAAGGGAGCGGCCGTCACAGCTTCGTCTTACTCCAAAACTATGAGGCCACGTTAACCATGCAGAATCTTTGCATCGCCTCATAGATATGATTGAGAGGCCTGCATCACAGGAGCGTCAGAAAAGGGTGGCGTTAGCCTGTCATAAATAAGCCCCGTAGTATGAAGGACATCGCTAAGGAATTAATAAATAACTTGGTAGCGGGCTCGCTTTTCATTGTTGAAGTTATGAGAGGTAGACATGGGAGGTAAAAATGGTAAATGTAGTAATGCTTCCTTAGATCAGTGGGGCACAGACGGGTGACCAAGTTTTTGTATGCGTGGCCCCTGACAGAACCTTGCAGGGGGGCCCTATGGTCTCATTACACCACTGGATGCGTATTTTTCCCTTTCGATCTCGGGTGGCCAGGGTGGTAAATACGGTAATGCCTCCCTGGAAGCCTCCCTAGAAGGTCGGTGGTGAAGGGGACTATAAGAATACGGCTGATTAATGTTTATATCACCAGCATGTAACTAAGGAATAATGTAAAAAATAATATCTTGTTATGTTTCTCTTTTATCTTTGCAGCGAGTCGTGTTTTTGACCCAACAGTCTTCAGAGGTACATCTATAAGTTGTTTTGCATCCGTAAATATGAATCTTTATTCCCCTCCCTGCCAAGTACAGTTTGCACAAACATATGTAACTAGTGAGACTTGTTACCCAGAAGAGTTATATTACAAACTCCATGTCTAGAGAGATCAGTCTAAAGGCCAGAAGGGGGGTGGCATCTTTTTCACCATGGCAACCTAAAAAAGTGTTTTGACCTAATAACTAGTTATTTTGGCTTTTCTGTGCGCTGAAGAAAGAACGGCGGATAGACACCATCTCAGAATATGAGATCAGCTGAGACTGTGCGTGCAGCGGCTCAAGGCGGGTTCTTAGCCACTAAACACACGATCCCTCGCATGACAGTAACATGAGACTTGAGGTACAACTGCATGCACATAACCACACCAATCTGCTTCACATACACCTTAGTACAACGTGTCTCTGATGATAAAACAGACCTGTTTGTAGGTTTGTCCTGAAATTTAACATAAGTCTAACTCATGCGGTACTGGCGTTTGGATAGGAGAGCTACCGGCTGGACCCGGCGCCACTCAAGGGCAGTTGGTGGCAAATCACATTGGAGGGGTGCAAAAAATATAAGCATAACATATCCTCATATTAACCCCTCCCCTGCTGGTGACGGAACTGCTCCGTCATCAGCCGTGGTCGCGCTGTGCTGATGACGGAGCGGTTCCGTCACGGCCCACTCGGCACGCCTGCGCTGGACGTTCCATTGCGGGTGAGGGCCGTGACGGAACCACTCCGTCATGAGCACAGCGCGACCGCGGCTGGTGACGGAGCGGTTCCGTCACCAGCATGGGCACGCCGCGTGGCCCCCCGCCCCCTTAGCACTGCGGAGGAATAGCCGCTGCAGGGAAGGGGTTAATATACACAATAATATGCATACTATTATAAAGCATTTAAAAAATCACTTACCTTACACTGCCACTTGATATTCTGAAGCACGTCCTCCGAGCGCGAAGCAGACAAGCTACTCTCTCATCCAATCAAGACACTGTTCTCAAGCTGTTTAGCAGCATGAGTAAGGCATCTTGATTGGCTGGAGCAGGCTGGCTCCATGCTCCAAAAGGCACTGTAGGCCTGTGTCTGCTCTCCAACCCAACTATCCAAGACAGCCGGGTTGAAGATGTTTGAATTGCACATGTCAGTTTGGCCGTAGCAAGGTTGCCAGCCAAACCAACATGCTCCGTTCAAACTTACGTGGCCACTGCTCACTGCTGTCAATCAATGGCAGCAGTGGCACAATGGCCCGCTCTGCCACCGTACTCTCTTTGATTACAAAAGGCATCAAAAATAAAATGGCAATAAAATCATTTTATTACCATTTTATTTTTAACACTTTCTGCCCAAAGTGTGGGAGTGCAAAGATCCTCTGTTCCCACGAAGGAATCACTGCTGGTGCCTCTGCACTTTCCTCACCATTGATTGCTGCCCCTCTTTTACCACTGCACTTGTACAAGAGTGCGACCGGGTGGGACCCGTATTACTGCACTGGCTGCACCATTGAGACCTACACCTCTACTCATAATGCACGAGCGTAGCCAGCTGGGCCAGGTGCCACTGCACCTGTTGAATCATTGATAGGTATGCCTTTGCTCACACAGTACTAGTGCAGGCATGGCATCGCTGATCCGGCCCAGTGCCAATGCGCCTGCTGAATCATTGAAAGGTATGACTCTGCAAACACTGTACTAGTACAGGCGTGGCATCGCTGGTCTGGTCCGGTGCTACTGCACCTGCTGAACCATTGATAGGTGCGATGTCACTCACACTGTGCTAGTACAGGCGTGGCATCGCTGGTCCAGCCTGGGGTCACTGCCCCTGCTGTGCCATTGAGACCTACGCCTCTGCTCACACTGCATAAGTGTAGCCATCTGGGCCCGGTGCCACTGCACCTGCTGAATAATTGATAGATTTGCTGTCGCTCACACTGCACTAGTACAGGTGTGACTCGCTGGTCCGGCCCGGGGCCACTGCACCTACTGAATAACTGATACGTACGCTGTCGCTATTACTGCACTAGTACAAGTGGGATATCAATGGTCTGGCCCAGTGCTACTGCACCTACTGAATCATTGATAGGTACGCCTCGGCTCACAATGTACTAGTACAGGCGTGGTATCGCCGGTGCAGCCCGGTGCCCCTGCACCTGCTGAATCATTGATAGGTTCGCTGTCACTCACACTGTACTAGTACAGGCGTGGCATCGCCGGTCCGGCCTGGTGCCACTGCACCCTCTGAATCATTGATAGGTGCGCTGTTGCTCACAATGTACTAGTACAGGCGTGTAATCGCCGGTCCGGCCCGGTGCCACTGCACCCGCTGAATCATTGATAGGTACACCTCTCCTCACACTGTACTAGTACAGGCGTGGCATCGCCGGTGCAGCCCGGTGCCACTGCACCTGCTGAATCATTGATAGGTACGCCTTTGATCACACTGTACTGGCACAGGTGCGGCATCGCTGGTCAGGCCCGGTGCCACTGCACCCATTGCACTTTTGCTCTGCACTCATCTGAAGAGGTTTGTACGTCTCTCACACTTCAGATATTGAAGACAAGAGCTAATGTGGGATTCTCCAATGAGGGACTGGTCATTGTTAGAGGGTTTTAGAAACTTGATTACAAACCTCTTGTGCCACTGGTGTTACTTTTTCCCATAATAAAAGTGACGCATCGATGGTGCAAGGGGCTTGAAACTCAGCCGCTTAGTTTATAATGTCTTTTTCTCTGCCTGCAAATTTTGTGCATTATTAGAAAGTTTTTACATGGGTTGTGAGTGGCCTGATGATATTTTTTGTCTCCTCAGCGCCCCTGTCGGTGGATCCGAAGACTGCAGACAGGGCCCTCTTCATCAGCAGTAACGGGAAGGAAATCCACAACCTCGACCGCAGTCGCGGCCCTGACCGCTGTGCCCGTGGGTCCACAGGGGTCACATCTGGGAGGTGGTACTGGCTGGTGACCATAGAGGCGGCGGTGAGGATCAGGGAAGATAATGCGATGGCAGACCAGTGGAAGCTAGGGGTGGCCAGTGCAACAGCAAGCGATAGGATGATGTCCTTTTTTATCCCCAGTAATGGCTTCTGGCTCCTCACCCAGGAATTGTCTCTGTATAGTGTTGTCGATGAAACAGACAGAAAGCACTCTTTTTTAGGTGTGCTTTACCATGTGGGCATCTTCGTGGACTATGAGGAGGGGCTGGTGTCTTTCTACTACGGTGACATACACCGGCACCTCTACACCTACACCACCCCCTTTAAAGAGAAAATATATCCTTTTATCTGTCTAGGGTACGGAAAACGCGCTTATCTGCAGTAATCACACAAAGGCTAAACATGGGTATGTGATAAATTGTTTCTTTTTCCTTATATTTTCAAATCACGATAAAGTCAAAATACTTGAAGCTGATAAAAAGTGCAATTCTATGCAATAAAAACAAACAGCTTTATCTAAAAGCAAGTTAAACAAATGTGTCTTTCAATCTTTCTGAAAATTAGAGTGACCTGATTTCAACACAAACATCTCACTGAGATTAAAAGATGAAAGTGGGAGCCAAGGTCAGAGGTTGTCCCAACGCGAGTAAACTCGAGGGCTCCTCTGGAATATTTACCATCGGAGCCTTTGCCCAGCAGTAGTGACATAGAGAGTGTGTCCTGGGCCCAGGAGAAAGGAACCCTGAACACTGCTTGAACTGTGAAAAAGAGCAGAAACCAGGGTTTCTGTGCCCTGGTACCACTGCACCTGCTGCACCAATTGAAGCTAGACTAGACCCCCAAGCCAGTGTGTCCAGGGCCCAGGAGAAGGGAAGGAAATGGGGCCCCTGAACACTGTTTGAACTGTGAAATAGAGCAGTAACCAGGGATTCTGGGCCCCGGTGCCACTGCACCTGCTGCACCAATGGAAGCTAGACTGGACCCCCAAGCCAGTGTGTCCTGGGCCCAGGAGAAAGGAAGGAAATGGGGCCCCTGAACACTGTTTGGACTGTGAAATAGAGCAGTAACCAGGGATTCTGGGCCCCGGTGTCACTGCACCCGCTGCACCAATGGAAGCTAGACCCCCAAGCCAATGTGTGTCCTGGGCCCAGGAGAAAGGAAGGAAATGGGGCCCCTGAACACTGCTTGAACTGTGAAATAGAGCAGTAACCAGGGTTTCTGGGCCCTGGTGCCACTGCACCCGCTGCACCAATGGAAGCTAGACCCCCAAGCCAGTGTGTCCTGGGCCCAGGAGAAAGGAAGGAAATGGGGCCCCTGAACACTGCTTGAACTGTGAAATAGAGCAGTAACCAGGGCTTCTGGGCCCCGGTGCCACTGCACCCACTGCACCAATGGAAGCTAGACCCCCAATCCAGTGTGTCCTGGGCCCAGGAGAAAGGAAAAAAATGGGGCCCCTGAACACTGCTTGAACTGTGAAATAGAGCAGTAACCAGGGCTTCTGGGCCCTGGTGCCACTGCACCCGCTGCATCAATGGAAGCTAGACCCCCAAGCCAGTGTGTCCTGGGCCCAGGAGAAAGGAAGGAAATGGGGCCCCTGAACACTGTTTGAACTGTGAAATAGAGCAGTCACCAGGGATTCTGGGCCCCGGTGCCACTGCACCTGCTGCACCAATGGAAGCTAGACTAGACCCCCAAGCCAGTGGGTCCTGTGCCCAGGAGCAAGGAAGGAAATGGGGCCCCGGAACACTGCTTGAACTGTGAAATAGAGCAGTAACTAGAGCTTCTGGGCCCCGGTGCCACTGCACCTGCTGCACCAATGGAATGCCAGGGGGATACACAGACTCCAGACAAACTTTAATTTGTTGAAAAGGCCACTTTATTCTGAAGTAAGCAGAACTCACAGGGACACTCATTTGGAACCCTAATATTATCCGTTTTTTAAATATGTTATTTATTGCTTGAAATACAGTCCGTGAGATGTTTTTTCAAGCAGTCACCTCCGACTGCCTTGAATATTAAATCAGTTTCATTGCAAACTCAATGCCATAACTCATCATAGAACAATATTAATAATTTCACACACATTCATTAAAATAACAATCTGAATACAGTAGTCCTTTCCTCAATCTCTCCCAGAGGGAGGTCAAATTGCTAAGAATGCATCACAGTCAATAGAGTGGCATTAGCATTAGCAATGGCACTGGGATGTAATCGATGATCAATAAAGTGGCATAAGCAATGGCAATAGGATGTAAGGGGTGATCAATAAAGTGGCATTAGCAATGGCACTGGGATGTAACCTGTGATTAATAAAGTGGGTAAAAGCAATGGCACTGGGATATAACCGGTGATCAATAAAGGAAGGTATTAGCAATGGCACTGGGATGTAATCGTGATCAATAAAGTAGCATTGGCAATGGCACAGGGATGTAACCGGTGATCAATAAAGTGGCATTAGCAATGGCACTGGGATGATAAAGGGTGATCAATAAAGTAGCATTGGCAATGGCACAGGGATGTAACCGGTGATAAATAAAGAGGCATTAACAATGGCACTGGGATGTAACCGTGATCAATAAAGTAGCATTGGCAATGGCACAGGGATTTAACCGGTTATCAATACAGTGGCAATAGCAATGGCACTGGGATGTAATCGATGATCAATAAAGTGGCATTAGCAATGGCACTGGGATGTAACCAGTGAACAATACAGTGGCATTAGCAAAGGCACTGGGATTTAACCAGTGATCAATACGAAGGCACTAGCAATGGCACTGGGATGTAACTGGTGATCAATAAAGTGGGTATTAGCAATGGCACTGGGATGTAACCAGTGATCAATAAAGGGGCTATAAGCAATGGCACTGGGATGTGACCAGTGATCAATAAGTCGGTATTAGCATTGGCACTGGGATGTAACTGGTGATCAATAAAGTAGCATTAGCAATCGCACTTGGATGCAACTGATGATCAATAAAGTGGCATTAGCAATGGCACTGGGATGTTATCGGTTATCAATAAATTGGGTATCAGCAATTGCCAGTACACAGTGATGAAAAAGTTGGTATTAAAAATGGCACTGAGATGTAACCGGTGATCAATAAAGTAGCATTAGCAATGACACTGGGTTGTAACCGGAGATCAATTAAGTGGGCATTAGCAATGGCACTGTGATGTAACTGGCGATCAATAAAGTTGGTATTAGCAATGGCACTGCGAGATAACCGGTGATCAATTAATTGGGCATTAGCATTGGCACTGGAAAGTTAGGTGTGATCAATGAAGTGTGTATTAGCAATGGCACTGGGATGTAACCAGTGCAATAAAGTGGGTATTAGCATTGGCACTAGGATGTAACCGGTAATCAATAAAGTGGCATTAGCAATGACACTGAGATGTAACCGGTGATCACTAAAGTGGGCATTAGCAATGGCACTGGGATGTAACCGGTGATCAATAAAGTGGGCATTAGCAATGGCACTGGGATGTAACAGGTGATCACTAAAGTGGGTATTAGCAATGGCACTGGGATGTAACTGGTGATCAATAAAGTTGGTATTAGCAATGGCACTGAGAAGTAACCGGAGATCAATAAAGTGGGCATTAGCAATGGCACTGGGATGTAACTGGTGATCAATAAAGTTCGCAATAGCAATGGCACTGGGATGTAACCGTCGATCAATTAATTGGGCATTAGCAATGTCACTGGAAAGTTAGCCCTGATCAGTCAAGTGGGTATTAGCAATGGCACTGGGATGTAACCGGTAATCAATAAAGTGGCTTTAGCATTGGCACTGTGAAGTAACCGGTGATCAATAAAGTGGGTATTAGCAATGGCACTGGGATTTAACCAGTGATCAATAAAATGGCGATAGCAATGGTTCTGAGATGTAACTGGAGATCAATAAAGTGGCGTTAGCAATGGCACTGGGATGTAACCGGTGATCAATTTACTGACATTAGCAATGGCACTGGGATGTAACCAGTGATCAATTAGGTGATATTAGCAATAGCACTGGGATGTAACCGGACGTCAATAAAGTGTGTATGAGCAATATCACTGGGATGTAACCGTTGATCAATAAAGTGGGCATTAGCAATGGCCCTGGAATATAAACAGTGATCAATTACGTGGCATTAGCAATAGCACTGGGATGTAACCGGAGGTCAATAAAGTGGGTATTAGCAATGGCCCTGGGATATAACCAGTGATCAATTAAGTGGCATTAGCATAGGCACTGGGATGTAACCGGTGATCAATTAAGTGGCTATTAGCAATGGCACTGAGATGTAACCGGTGATCAATAAAGTGGGTATTGTGAATGGCACTGGGATGTAACCGGTGATCAATTAAGCGGCATTAGCAATGGCCCTGGGATATAACCAGTGATCAATTAAGTGGCATTAGCAATGGCACTGGGATGTAACCGGTGATCAATTAAGTGGCTATTAGCAATGGCACTGAGATGTAACCGGTGATCAATAAAGTTGGTATAAGCAATGGCACTGGGATATAACCAGTGATCAATTAAGTGGCATTAGCAATGGCACTGGGATGTAACTAGTGAACAATAAAGTGGCATTAGCAATGGCACAGGGATGCGACGGGTGATCAATAAAGTGGTATTAGCAATGGCACAGGGATGCAACGGGTGATCAATAAAGTGGGTATTAGCGATGGCACTGGGATGGAGCCGTTGATCAATAATCTAGCATTAGCATTAGCTCTGAGATGTAACAAGTAATAAATAAAATGAGTATTAGCAATGGAACTGGGATGTAACCAGTGATCAATAAAGTGGCATTAGCAATGGCACTGGGATGCAACCAGTGATCAATAAGTCGGTATTAGCAATTTGTAATTTGTAATTTGTAACTGGGTTTTGTATCGCGCCAACTCACCGACAGGTCTCAAAGCGCTACTGACCAAGTACAGCAACAAGAAACAAGAAGAAAGTATAGAAGTGTCTAGAGCTAATGATCGACTACTGGAAAGTGAATGGCACTGGCACTGGGATGTAACCCGTGATCAATAAAGCGGGTATTAGCAATGGCACTGAGATGAAGCTGGTGAGCAAAAAAATGGCTTTAGCAATGGACTGGGATGTAATCGTTGATCAATAAAGTAGCATTAGCAATAGCACTGGGATGTAACCAGTGGGTAATAAACTGGGTATTAGCAATGGCACTGGGATGTAACCGGTGATCAATTAAGTGGGCATTAGCAATGGCACTGGGATGTAACCGGTGATCAATTAAGTGGGCATTAGCAATGGCACTATGATGTAACCGGTGATCAATAAAGTGGCATTAGCAATGGCAATTCGATGTAACCGTTGATCAATAAACTTGTATTAGCAATGACACTGGGTTGTAACCGGAGAATAAAAAAGGGGGCATTAGCAATGGCACTGTGATGTAACTGGCGATCAATAAGGTTGGTATTAGCAATGGCACTGGGAGGTAACCGGTGATCAATTAATTGGGCATTAGCATTGGCACTGGGATGTAACTGGTAATCAATAAAGTGGCATTAGCAATGATACTGAGATGTAACGGGTGATCAATAAATTGGCATTAGCAATGGCACTTGGATGTAACAGGTGATCACTAAAGTGGGTATTAGCAATGGCACTGGGATGTAACCGGAGATCAATAAAGTGGGCATTAGCAATGGCACTGGGATGTAACTGGTGATCAATAAAGTTGGTATTAGCAATGGCACTGGGATGTAACCGTTGATCAATTAATTGGGCATTAGCAATGTCACTGGAAAGTTAGCCGTGATCAGTGAAGTGGGTATTAGCAATGGCACTGGGATGTAACCAGTAATCAATAACGTGGCTTTAGCATTGGCAATAGGATGTAACCGGTGATCACTAAAGTGGGTATTAGCATTGGCACTGGGATGTAACCGGTGATCAATAAAATGTCGATAGCAATGGCTCTGAGATGTAACTTGTGATCAATAACGTGGCATTAACAATGGCACTGGGATGTAACCAGTGATTAATAAAGTGGGCATTAGTAATCGCAGTGGTATGTAACCGGTAATTAATAAAAAGTGGCAATAGCAATGACACTGGGAAGTAACCAGTGATCAATAAACTGGTATTACTAATGGCACTGGGATTTAAACTGTGATCAATAAAGTGGCATTAGCAATGGCAATAGGATGTAACCGGTGATCAATTTACTGACATTAGCAATGGCACTGGGATGTAACCAGTGATCAATTAGGTGATATTAGCAATAGCACTGGGATGTAACCGGACGTCAATAAAGTGTGTATGAGCAATATCACTGGGATGTAACCGTTGATCAATAAAGTGGGCATTAGCAATGGCCCTGGAATATAAACAGTGATCAATTACGTGGCATTAGCAATAGCACTGGGATGTAACCGGAGGTCAATAAAGTGGGTATTAGCAATGGCCCTGGGATATAACCAGTGATCAATTAAGTGGCATTAGCATAGGCACTGGGATGTAACCGGTGATCAATTAAGTGGCTATTAGCAATGGCACTGAGATGTAACCGGTGATCAATAAAGTGGGTATTGTGAATGGCACTGGGATGTAACCGGTGATCAATTAAGTGGCATTAGCAATGGCCCTGGGATATAACCAGTGATCAATTAAGTGGCATTAGCAATGGCACTGGGATGTAACCGGAGGTCAATAAAGTGGGTATTAGCAATGGCCCTGGGATATAACCAGTGATCAATTAAGTGGCATTAGCATAAGCACTGGGATGTAACCGGTGATCAATTAAGTGGCTATTAGCAATGGCACTGAGATGTAACCGGTGATCAATAAAGTGGGTATTGTGAATGGCACTGGGATGTAACCGGTGATCAATTAAGTGGCATTAGCAATGGCCCTGGGATATAACCAGTGATCAATTAAGTGGCATTAGCAATGGCACTGGGATGTAACCGGTGATCAATTAAGTGGCTATTAGCAATGGCACTGAGATGTAACCGGTGATCAATAAAGTTGGTATAAGCAATGGCACTGGGATATAACCAGTGATCAATTAAGTGGCATTAGCAATGGCCCTGGGATATAACCAGTGAACAATAAAGTGGCATTAGCAATGGCACAGGGATGCGACGGGTGATCAATAAAGTGGTATTAGCAATGGCACAGGGATGCAACGGGTGATCAATAAAGTGGGTATTAGCGATGGCACTGGGATGGAGCCGTTGATCAATAATCTAGCATTAGCATTAGCTCTGAGATGTAACCAGTAATAAATAAAATGAGTATTAGCAATGGAACTGGGATGTAACCAGTGATCAATAAAGTGGCATTAGCAATGGCACTGGGATGCAACCAGTGATCAATAAGTCGGTATTAGCAATTTGTAATTTGTAATTTGTAACTGGGTTTTGTATCGCGCCAACTCACCGACAGGTCTCAAAGCGCTACTGACCAAGTACAGCAACAAGAAACAAGAAGAAAGTATAGAAGTGTCTAGAGCTAATGATCGACTACTGGAAAGTGAATGGCACTGGCACTGGGATGTAACCGGTGATCAATAATGTGGGTATTAGCAATGGCACTGAGATGAAGCTGGTGAGCAAAAAAATGGCTTTAGCAATGGACTGGGATGTAATCGTTGATCAATAAAGTAGCATTAGCAATAGCACTGGGATGTAACCAGTGGGTAATAAACTGGGTATTAGCAATGGCACTGGGATGTAACCGGTGATCAATTAAGTGGGCATTAGCAATGGCACTGGGATGTAACCGGTGATCAATTAAGTGGGCATTAGCAATGGCACTATGATGTAACCGGTGATCAATAAAGTGGCATTAGCAATGGCAATTGGATGTAACCGTTGATCAATAAACTGGTTTTAGCAATGACACTGGGTTGTAACCGGAGAATAAAAAAGGGGGCATTAGCAATGGCACTGTGATGTAACTGGCGATCAATAAGGTTGGTATTAGCAATGGCACTGGGAGGTAACCGGTGATCAATTAATTGGGCATTAGCATTGGCACTGGGATGTAACCGGTAATCAATAAAGTGGCATTAGCAATGATACTGAGATGTAACGGGTGATCAATAAATTGGCATTAGCAATGGCACTTGGATGTAACAGGTGATCACTAAAGTGGGTATTAGCAATGGCACTGGGATGTAACCGGAGATCAATAAAGTGGGCATTAGCAATGGCACTGGGATGTAACTGGTGATCAATAAAGTTGGTATTAGCAATGGCACTGGGATGTAACCGTTGATCAATTAATTGGGCATTAGCAATGTCACTGGAAAGTTAGCCGTGATCAGTGAAGTGGGTATTAGCAATGGCACTGGGATGTAACCAGTAATCAATAACGTGGCTTTAGCATTGGCAATAGGATGTAACCGGTGATCACTAAAGTGGGTATTAGCATTGGCACTGGGATGTAACCGGTGATCAATAAAATGGCGATAGCAATGGCTCTGAGATGTATCTTGTGATCAATAACGTGGCATTAACAGTGGCACTGGGATGTAACCAGTGATTAATAAAGTGGGCATTAGTAATCGCAGTGGTATGTAACCGGTAATTAATAAAAAGTGGCAATAGCAATGGCACTGGGAAGTAACCAGTGATCAATAAACTGGTATTACTAAGGGCACTGGGATTTAAACTGTGATCAATAAAGTGGCATTAGCAATGGCAATAGGATGTAACCGATGATCAATTTACTGACATTAGCAATGGCACTGGGATGTAACCAGTAATCATTTAGGTGATATTAATAAAGTGGGTATTACCAATGGTACTGGGATGAAACTGCTGATCAATAAAGTGGCATTAGCAATGGCACTGGGACGTAACCAGATATCAATAAAGTGGGCATTAGCAATGGCACTGGGATGTAACTGGTGATCAATAAAGTTGGCATTAGCAATGGCACTGGGATGTAACCGTCAATCAATTAATTGGGCATTAGCAATGTCACTGGAAAGTTAGCCGTGATCAGTGAAGTGGGTATTAGCAATGGCACTGGGATGTAACCGGTAATCAATAAAGTGGCTTTAGCATTGGCACTAGGATGTAACCAGTGATCAATAAAGTGGGTATTAGCAATGGCACTGGGATTTAACCAGTGATCAATAAAATGGCGATAGCAATGGTTCTGAGATGTAACTGGAGATCAAAAAAGTGGCATTAGCAATGGCACTAGTTCAAGTTCAAGAATTTGTATAGCGCACTACTCACCCAGAGGGTCTCAAGGCGCTTGGGGAGGGGGTTCATTATTTATCGAATATCCAGGTTTTAAGTTCTTTTCTGAAGGAGATGTGGTTTTGTGTGAGGTGGAGGTGAGTGGGGAGTGAGTTGCAGGACTTGGCCGCTAGGTAGGAGAAGGATCTACCTCCCATGGTGGACCTTTGTATACGTGGGACTGCGGCGAGGCCTTGATTGGAGGATCTTAGTTGGCGGTTGGGTGTATATAAGGATAGTCGAGTGTTGAGGCATTCGTGTCCTAGTTTGTAGAGGGCCTTGTGTGCGTGGGTGAGGAGACGGAATGTTATTCTCTTGTTGACGGGAAGCCAGTGGAGGTCTTTCAGGTGGCCGGTAATGCGATCTTGCCGAGGGATGTCCAGAATGAGTCTCGCTGATGCGTTTTGGATGTGTTGGAGTTTTTTCTGTAGTTTGGCTGTAATTCCGGCGTAGAGGGTGTTTCCGTAGTCTAGACGACTCGTAACCAGTGCGTGGGTGACAGTCTTTCTTGTCTCGGTGGGGGTCCAGTGGAAGATTTTTTTGAGCATATGAAGTACGTTGAAGCAGGAAGATGAGACGGTGTTGACTTGTCTGGTCATCGAGAGGGAGGAGTCTGAGATGAAGCCTAGGTTGCTTGCGTGGTCTGTGGGTACAGGTGCGGAGCCTAGGTCTGAAGGCCACCAAGAGTCATCCCAGGCAGAGGGGGATGATCCTAGGATGAGCACTTCCGTTTTGTCTGATTTAAGCTTTAGGCGGCTGTTTTTCATCCATATGGCTACTTCTTTCATGCCTTCGTGAAGATTGGTTTTGGCGGTGTTGGGGTCTTTGGTGAGGGAAAGGATCAGCTGGGTGTCGTCAGCGTAGGAGATGATGTTGAGGTTGTGTTGGCGCGCGATGGAGGCGAGTGGACTCATGTAGACGTTGAAGAGGGTGGGACTAAGTGAAGATCCTTGTGGTACTGGGCAGATGACTTCGGTGGCCTCTGATTTGAATGGGGGGAGGCGTACTCTCTGGGTTCTTCCGGCGAGGAACGAGATGATCCAGTCCAAGGCTTTGCCTTTTATGCCAATGTTGCTGAGGCGTTGTATGAGGGTGCTGTGACAGACAGTGTCGAAGGCGGCGGAGAGGTCGAGTAGAATGAGGGCCACTGTTTCTCCATTGTCCAGTAGTGTTCGGATGTCGTCTGTTGCTGCGATGAGGGCGGTTTCGGTGCTGTGTTTGGCTCGAAAGCTGGATTGTGATGGATCGAGGGAGTTGTTGGATTCCAGGAAGGTGGCGAGTTGGCTATTGACGGCTTTCTCAATGACTTTGGCCGGGAATGGGAGGAGGGATATGGGGCGGTAGTTTTTAAGTTCAGAGGGGTCTGCTGTGGGTTTTTTCAGGAGGGCTCTGACTTCGGCATGTTTCCAACTTTCTGGGAAGGTAGCAGAGTTGAAGGAGCAGTTGATGATGTCACGGAGATGGGGTGAGATGATGGAGACTGCTTTGTTGTAGATGTGGTGGGGACATGGGTCGGTTGGTGAGCCAGAGTGGATGGAATTCATTAGGCGGATGGTGTCTTCAGTGGTGATTGGGTTCCAGGCGTTGAGGTGATTGGAGGGCGGTTTAGGTTCTGAGGGCAGTGGAGAGGATTGTTCGTTGGAATTGTTTTCGAAGCTGTTATGTATGTCGGCAATTTTGTTGTAGAAGAAGGAGTATAACGAGTCGCAGAGGTCTTGGGAGGGAGTGATGTCGTTTGAGGCTGCGGTGGGGTTGGGGAATTCCTTGACGATGTTGAAGAGTTCCTTGCTGTTATGGGCGTTGTTGTCGAGTCGATCCTTGAATGCTGATTTCTTTGTGGATCGAATCAGCTGGTGGTGTATGTGGGTGGCTGACTTGAGGGAGGTCATGTTGTCGGTGGTTGGGTTTTTTCTCCATGTTTTCTCGAGAGTACGGCATAGCTTCTTGGATTTCTTGAGGTCATCGTTGAACCAGGGGGCCTTTTTGTTGTCTTGTTTGGTGTGGTGATTTTTCAAGGGTGCTAATTCGTCAGCGTTGTGAGTGATCCATTGTTTGAATTTGATGGCAGCTTGGTTTGGGTCCGATAAGAGGGTGGGTGGGTTTTGGTTGAGCGATGTGAGTAGTTGGTTTGTGGTGATTTTGTTCCATTTTCTCCGGGGGATAGGTTGTGGGGGGGTGTGGGTCGAGGTTGTTTTGTAGCTGAAGTGAACACAACATTGGTCCGTCCAGTGGAGAGCTGTGGTTTGATCGAAGGAGATGTGTTTGCTGGAGGTGAAGATTGAGTCGAGGTGTGTCCGGCTACATGGGTGGGGGTGTCAACAAGTTGTTTGAGGCCGAGATTGGCCAGTTTGTCCAGAAGGGTGGTGGTGTTGCTGCCGTTTTTCTTTTCCAGGTGGAAGTTGAGGTCTCCTAGTAGAATGTAGTTCTCGGAGGCGGGGGCATGAGGACTGAGGAAGTCAGTGACGTCTTCATTGAATTGTTTACGGGTTCCTGGTGGTCTGTAGATAAGGGTGCCTCTAAGTGTGGTTCTGGGGTTGGTGTGGATCTGGAAGTGGAGGTGTTCGGCGGTTGCAAGGTTATCGTCGGAGCTGGTCGTGATTCGGATGGTGTTCTTATGGACGATGGCGATGCCTCCTCCTGTTTGGACGGCGCGGTCTATCCGGATGATCTTGTAATTGTCAGGGATGGCAATGGCAATGTCGGGTGTTGATGATGCATTCATCCATGTTTCAGTAAGGAAGGCGATGTCCGGTGATGTGATGTCGAGTAGATCCCAGAGTTCATTGGCGTGTCTGTGGACCGAGCGGGTGTTCAGCAGAATGCACTTCAGGTGGTTGGAGTCGGAGTTGTGTTTGGGGTTAGTGGATGTGGTATGGGTCTTATCGCTGGTAAATTTGCAGGAGCGACAGGCGAAGGGGCCATGCGTGCGTCCCGGGGCAGCTACGTAGCATTGTGGTGTGTGTCCGGGGTTAAGGGCGAGGAGAGTTGCGGCGTTAAAAGTGAGGCGGGTGGGCAGGGTAAGGCGGGAACCAGGGGGTCTGGCCCAGGGCGCGGTCCAGGCGCGGACGGGCGTAGACGGGCTTACCTTTGGCGCACCTTCGGCGCGACTGGGGCGCGACCGCTGCGCGTGAACGCTGCGCGAAGGTCCATCTGACATAAGTGGATAGAGGTGGGCGGAGCGAGGGAGGATCTAGCTGGGAGGCGGGAGCGGGGTGGGGAGGCTGGCTGCAGGCACAACAAACAAAATGGCAACAATAGTACAAGTGAAACTGGGCGAGATTGGGGCACAGAGGTGGAATACGCTATGATCTCGGTACAATCTGGCAATATAAATGAAATTCACACGTTCCACAATGCGAAAGGAAACATACAAGTTACACAATGCGAGCGCAGTGAGGCAGGGAAGTGAAGTCAAAGTGCTACGATTTCCTGGCACCAAGCAAGCAATGGGGAGAGCGCTACGATACCCAGATATTTATCTGATTGCAGGCAGGCTGTGTGAGCAGTGCAGGACGAGCAGGGAGCGACTGCTTCTCACGGAGCAGCGAGAGAGGTCACAGCGCTATTTCCGGCGGGGCAGGCCTTTAAAGTCCGTGGGAGGGAGGATCAAGCTGGGAGGCGGGAGCGGGGTGGGGAGGCTGGCTGCAGGCACAACAAACAAAATGGCAACGATAGTACAAGTGAAACTGGGCGAGATTAGGGCACAGAGATGGAATACGCTATGATCTCGGTACAATCTGGCAATATAAATGAAATTCACACGTTCCACAATGCGAAAGAAAACACACAAGTTACACAATGTGAGCGCAGTGAGGCAGGGAAGTGAAGTCAAAATGCTACGATTTCCTGGCACCAAGCAAGCAATGGGGAGAGCGCTACGATACCCAGATATTTATCTGATTGCAGGCGGGCCGTGTGAGCAGTGCAGGATGAGCAGGGAGCGACCGCTTCACACGGAGCAGCGAGAGAGGGATGTGACCAGTGATCAATTAGGTGATATTAGCAATGGCACTGGCATGTAACCGGTGATCAATAAAGTGGGTATTACCAACGGTACTGGGATGAAACTGCTGATCAATAAAGTAGCATTAGCAATGGCACTGGGATTTAACCGGTGATCAATCAAGTGGGTATTAGAAATGGCCCTGGGATATAAACAGTGATCAATTAAGTGGCATTAGCAATGGCACTGGGATGTAACCGGAGGTCAATAAAGTGGGTATGAGCAATATCACTGGGATGTAACCGTTGATCAATAAAGTGGGCATTAGCAATGGCCCTGGGATATAAACAGTGATCAATTAAGTGGCATTAGCAATAGCACTGGGATGTAACCGGAGGTCAATAAAGTGGGTATTAGCAATGGCACTGGGATGTAAAAGGTGATCAATAAAGTGGGCATTAGCAATGGCCCTGGGATATAACCAGTGATCAATTAAGTGGCATTAGCAATGGCACTGGGATGTAACCGGTGATCAATTAAGTGGCTATTAGCAATGGCACTGAGATGTAACCGGTGACCAATAAAGTGGGTATTAGAAATGGAACTGGGATGTAACCGGTGATCGATAAAGTGGGTATAAGTAATGGCACTGGGATGTAATCGTTGATCAATAAAGTGGATATCAGCAATGGAACAGGATGTAACCGGTGATCAATAATGTGGGTATTAGCAATGGCACTGTGATGTAACCAGTGATTATTAAGTGGGCATTAGTAATGGCACTGGGATATAACCAGTGATCAATTAAGAGGCATTAGCAATGGCAATGGGATGTAACCGGTGATCAATAAAGTGGCATTAGCAATGGCACTGGGATGTAACTGGTGATCAATAAAGTGGGTGTTAGCTATAGCACTGAGATCACACCGTTAATAAATAAAGTGGGTATTAGCAATGGCACTGGGATGTAACTGGTGATCAATAAAGTGAGATTAGCAGTGACACTGGGATGTAACCGGTGATCAATAAACTGGCATTAGCAATGGCACTGGGATGTAACTAGTGAACAATAAAGTGGCATTAGCAATGGCACAGGAATGTAACGGGTGATCAATAAAGTGGTATTAGCAACGGTACTGGGATGTAAGGGGAGATTAATAAAGTGGGTATTAGCAATGGCACTGGGATGGAGCCATTGATCAATAATCTAGCATTAGCATTAGCTCTGGGATGTAACCAGTAATAAATAAAATGTGTATTAGCAATGGAACTGGGATGTAACCAGTGATCAATAAAGTGGCATTAGCAATGGCACTGGGATGTAACCAGTGATCAATAAGTCGGTATTAGCAATGGCACTGGGATGTAACTGGTGATCAATTAGGTGACATTAGCAATGGCACTGGCATGTAACCCGTGATCAATAAAGTGGGTATTAGCAATGGTACTGAAATGAAGCTAGTGAGGAAAAAAATGGCTTCAGCAATGGACTGGGATGTAATCGTTGATCAATAAAGTGGCATTAGCAATAGCACTGGGATGTAACCAGTGGTTAATAAACTGGGTATTAGCAATGGCACAGGGATGTAACCGGTGATCAATAAAGTGGCATTAGCAATGGCACTGGGATGTAACTGGTGATCAATAAAGTGGGTGTTAGCTATAGCACTGAGATCACACCGTTAATAAATAAAGTGGGTATTAGCAATGGCACTGGGATGTAACTGGTGATCAATAAAGTGAGATTAGCAGTGACACTGGGATGTAACCGGTGATCAATAAACTGGCATTAGCAATGGCACTGGGATGTAACTAGTGAACAATAAAGTGGCATTAGCAATGGCACAGGAATGTAACGGGTGATCAATAATGTGGTATTAGCAATGGTACTGGGATGTAAGGGGGAGATTAATAAAGTGGGTATTAGCAATGGCACTGGGATGGAGCCATTGATCAATAATCTAGCATTAGCATTAGCTCTGGGATGTAACCAGTAATAAATAAAATGAGTATTAGCAATGGCACTGGGATGTAACCAGTGATCAATAAGTCGGTATTAGCAATGGCATTGGGATGTAACTGGTGATCAATTAGGTGACATTAGCAATGGCACTGGCATGTAACCCGTGATCCATAAAGTGGGTATTAGCAATGGTACTGAAATGAAGCTAGTGAGGAAAAAAATGGCTTCAGCAGTGGACTGGGATGTAATCGTTGATCAATAAAGTGGCATTAGCAATAGCACTGGGATGTAACCGGTGATCAATTAAGTGGGCATTAGTAATGGCAATGGGAGGTAACGGGTGATAAATAAAGTGGCAAAAGCAATGGCACTGGAATGAAACGGGTGATCACTAAATTGGCATTAGCAATGGCACTGGGAGGTAACCAGTGATCAATAAAGTGGGCATTAGCATTGGCACTGGGATGTAAACGGATATCAATAAAGTTGCATTAAAAATGGCACTGAGATGAAACCGGTGATCAATAAACTGGTATTAGCAATATTAGCAATGTCAGTGGGATGTAACCGTGATCCATACATTGGGTATTAGCAATGGCACTGGGATGTGACCTGTGATTGATATGGTGGGCATTAGCATTGGCACTGGGATGTAACTGGTGATCAATAAAGTGGCATTTGCAATGGCACTGGGATGTAACCGGTGATCAATAAAGTGGGCATTAGAAATGGCACTGGGATGTAACTGGTGATCAATAAAGTGGCATTTGCAATGGCACTGGGATGTAACCGGTGATCAATAAAGTGGCATTATCAATGGCAATTGGATGTAACCGTTGATCAATAAACTGGTATTAGCAATGACACTGGGATGTAACCGGAAAATAAAAAAGGGGGCATTAGCAATGGCACTGGGAGGTAACCGGTGATCAATTAATTGGGCATTAGCATTGGCACTGGAAAGTTAGGTGTGATCAATAAAGTGTGTATTAGCAATGGCACTGGGATGTAACCAGTGAGCAATAAAGAGGGCATTATCAGTGGCACTGGGATGTAACCGGTGAACAATAAAGTGGTATTAGCAATGACACTGAGATGTAACCGGTGATCACTAAAGTGGGCATTAGCAATGGCACTGGGATGTAACCGGAGATCAATAAAGTGGGCCTAGCAATGGCACTGGGATGTAACCTGTGATCAATAAAGTGGGTATTAGCAATGGCACTGGGATGTAACCGGAGATCAATAAAGTGGGCATTAGAAATGGCACTGGGATGTAACTGGTGATCAATAAAGTTGGTATTAGCAATGGCACTGGGATGTAACCGTTGATCATTTAATTGGGCATTAGCAATGTCACTGGAAAGTTAGCCGTGACCAGTGAAGTGGGTATTAGCAATGGCACTGGGATGTAACCGGTAATCAATAAAGTGGCTTTAGCTTTGGCACTAGGATGTAACCGGTGATCACTAAAGTGGGTATTAGCAATGGCACTGGGATGTAACCGGTGATCAATAAAGTGGCATTAACAATGGCACTGGGATGTAACCAGTGATTAATAAAGTGGGCATTAGCAATGGCAGTGGTATGTAACCAGTAAATAATACAAATTGGCAATAGCAATGGCACCGGGAAGTAACCAGTGATCAATAAACTGGTATTACTAATGGCACTGGGATTTAAACTGTGATCAATAAAGTGGCATTAGCAATGGCAATTGGATGTAACCGGTGATCAATTTACTGACATTAGCAATGGCACTGGGATGTAACTAGTGATCATTAAGGTGATATTAGCAATGGCACTTGCATGTAACCGGTGATCAATAAAGTGTGTATTACCAATGGTAATGGGATGAAACTGCTGATCAATAAAGTGGCATTAGCAATGGGACTGGGATGTATGCGATGGTCATTAAAGTGGGTATGAGCAATATCACTGGGATTTAACCGTTGATCAATCAAGTGGCATTAGCAATGGCCCTGGGATATAACCAGTGATCAATTAAGTGGGCATTAGCAATGGCTCTGGGATGTAACCGGTGATCGATAAAGTGGGTATAAGCAATGGCACTGGGATGTAACCGTTGATCAATAAAGTGGATATTAGCAATGGCACTGGGATGTAACCGGTGATCAATAATGTGGGTATTAGCAATGGCACTGTGATGTAACCGGTGATTATTAAGTGGGCATTAGTAATGGCACTGGGATGTAACCAATGATCAATAAAGTGGGTATTATCAATTGCACTGGGATGTAACCAGTGATCAATAAAGTGGGCATTAGCAATGGCCCTGGGATATAACCAGTGATCAATTAAGTGGCATTAGCAATGGCACTGGGATGTAACCGGTGATCAATAAAGTGGCATTAGCAATGGCACTGGGATGTAACTGGTGATCAATAAAGTGGGTATTAGCAATAGCACTGAGATCACAACGGTAATAAATAAAGTGGGTATTAGCAATGGCACTGGGATGTTATGTTATGTTATGTTATTTGTACACTTCTATAGCGCACGGCCACTCCACTGGAGTATCCCGGCGCTTTGACGAAGACTCCCAACCGAAGATGGGGAAAAAAAACATAACACCAAAAGGGCATACAGACATAAAAACAGCCTCAAAGATTACGGGAAGAGCCAAGTCTTAAGGGCCTTGCGGAAAGACAGAAGACTGGAAGTCTGTCTTAAAGAGATTGGAAGATCATTCCATGCATGAGGGGCTAAGTGCCGAAAAGACCGTCCTCCTACTCTTGCCCGTTTGATAGTGGGAACACTCATTTTTGATAAGGATGAGGATCTAAGAGATCTGAGAGGGGTATACCAAGACAGTCGTTTGGAGATATATTTGGGGCCTATGCCATGCAAGGCCTTGAAAGTCGTGGTCAGTGTTTTAAATAAAATCCTTTTTGCAACTGGGAGCCAATGCAATGTTGCGAGAAGATCCGTGGCTCTGGCTTTCCTTGGAAGGCCAAAAATGGCTCGGGCTGCAGAATTCTGGGCGATTTGCAAACGCCTGACCAGATATTTGGGAAGTCCCAAAAACAGAATGTTTGCATAATCCAGCCTGGAGCAGATCAGTGCCTGGACAATAGTTTTTCTGTGCTGGATAGAGACTAGGGGGAGAAATTTGCGAAGCATCCGCAGGATGCCGAAACATTTCCCAGTGAGAGATGAAATATGTGGTCCGAAAGATAGCTTGTTGTCAATCACCACTCCCAGATTTTTTGCTTTCGCAGACGAGCTAGTGGGAGGAGACATGTCTTTCGGCCACCAGGTTTTCCAATCGGGTTCAGATGTACAGCCAAAGAAGAGCAACTCCGACTTGTCGGGGTTGCACTTCAGCCCATGGCATCCAAACCACTCAAAAATGGCACTCAAACATCCGTTGACCTGGACACCATCAAACTGACCATCCCTGTTACTTACAAAGAGGAGCTGGGTGTCATCAGCATAGCTGACAATCCGGGCGCCAAAAGACTCCGCCGTCACCGCCAGGGGGGCCATAAAGATGTTAAACAAGAGGGGGCTTAAGATGGAACCTTGCGGGACCCCCACTTCAAGCGGTGACATTTCAGCAGAGAAAGGTGGCGCCCAGATTGTCTGCCGGCGGTCGGCTAGGAAGGACTTGAGCCAGTTCCACACCGTTCCCCGCAGACCAAAATCCCAGAGTCTGGAGAGAAGAAGTGCGTGGGGAACGGTGTCGAAAGCCGCCGACAGATCCAGCATAATCAGTACCACTTTTTTACCAGCATCCAACTCCTCCCTGATGGCATCTGTGACTTCAAGGAGCGCGGTCTCCGTGCTGAAATTTGCACGGAAGCCGGATTGAGTACCATGCAACAGACCCCTTTCTTCGATAAAATTGGAAATAGATCTGTGAGCAAACCTTTCTGTCACTTTCGCCAGAGCAGGGAGTAAGGAGATGGGTCTGTAGTTTGCATGAACTGCAGGGTCGAGCGCCGTTTTTTTTATAAGTGGTAAGATCATGGCACTCTTCCAAGCTTTGGGAACTATCCCGGAAGAGAGTGACAGATTCAAGATGGGATTTATCAAGTCATTAAGAACAGGTGCCATATTTGCTAGACACTTGGCAGGGCAAGGATCATGTGGAGATCCGGATTTGAGACTTGTCAGAATAGCAAGAGAGCTCTCTAGATCTAATGGGGGAAAATTGGACAGAAAGGGGCCATGATCTGGCAGGGGACATCCCAGACTTGTCGTATGCTGCTGGAAAGTGGCCTGGAGGGAAGATTGAATAGAGGTAATTTTCTGTACAAAATAGACAGCTAATTCCTTCAACCAGGTTTCGGAGTGAACATGGGTCGGAGTGTAAGCAGAGGGAGAGGTGAAGTCTTTAACCACCCTAAAAATTTCCTTGCTAGAATGCGCCGCTTCATTGATTCTGGATTCCAGATAGGATTTTTTACCTTCCCAAATTAATTTATGGTAGGCCCGAGTCTGCGTCTTAAAATTTAACCTCTCAGAAAGATCATAGCCTCCATGCTCTTTCTGCTTTCTTGAGATCTTGTCGTGCTTTTTTTAGGTGAGGGGTAAACCAAGGAGCAGATGTTCTCTTGTCTGCAGAAGTATGTTTCTTGGCTGGAATCAAGCTCTCTAGACGGTCTGTGAACCAATTATGGAAGAGATCGATGTACTCCTCTACATTGTTAGAGGTGGGACACGGGAAGCTAGTTAGAACATTTGATAGCATCTCTCTAGTAAGAAGATGGAAAGGTTTGGAGAGAGGCTTTAGCGACCCTACTGGTTGGGACCGTGATGGAGCCATGACAGAGATGGAGAAAGTGATGAGAAAATGATCTGACCACAAAACTGGCATGGGAGGGTCGACACAGATAGGAACGGTAGAAAAAATCTGGTCAAGCGTGTGGCCTTTATTATGAGACGGTCCTGCCACATAAGGAGATAGGCCAAACACGGAAGTAATATCTAGCAGTTTTAGAGTGTCCGGATCTGAACTATTATCCATATGGATATTTAAGTCACCTAATAAAATGCAATGATTAGACCTAAGGCATGGTATTGATAGGGCTGCCTGTAGTTCTTCCAAAAACAGCCCCACCGATCCTGGTGATCTGTAGACCAGGATACCAGTACAGGCCTGGGAAGATGAGAGCTGGAGAGTAAAGCCTAATGCTTCGCAGCCCTGTATATTATCTACTGAGAACGTATGGCATACAATATTCTTCTTGACTATAATAGCCACTCCACCACCTCTACCGGATGACCTATCTTTCCTATAAATGTTATATTCAGAAGGTACGGCATTGGCCAAATCAGGAGAGGATGAATCGGACAGCCAAGTTTCCGTAAGGAACAGACAGGATATGTTAGAATCCTGTAACATATTCCAAATATCTAAAGAGTGGCCGGGTAGGGATCTGGTGTTCAGTAGTAAGCAGTTATGCTGAAAGGGTGGGCTGACCTGTTTAAAAGATTTCCGATCAGGGAGGCGCCAGCCACAAGTGCTACAGCCTTTCCTCAGAGCCCGCCTTCCCGGAAAAACATGATGGCAGCGACTACACGGGGGGCGTAAGGAGCGAAGCTGGGGGCTGGAATACGTAAGTGTACAGCGACACATAGAGCCACTAGCACAGAGAGCGAAAATATGCGTAAGACGTCCGGCCCCGTCCGCCTCCGTGCCGCTGACTGGCGCAGACTGGCTACTCTTCGCGCGCCGCTGCGCTAGTCTGTGGGGGGTCTTATAGATTAGGTGAGGGTGGAGACTAGTCCGCCGACCTCTCCAAAATGGCTGGCCCGGAATGGAACAGCCAGAAAACCAGGAAGTGATTTCGCTCCAAAGCTCCCTCCACGACAAACAGCACAGAAGCTGTGGTGGACCGGGGAAAGCGAGCAAACTGCAGGTATGGGCAGAACTGATGTTTTCAAAGCACAGTATTACGTATAAAGCACACAATAAATCACACTCGAAATTATTTAAAATTCTAAAAGGCTCAATTAAAAAGCTGGAAGTTATTTGTAGCAATTCTGGTGCGAGTTAGCGCTAGTAAAGGTGTAGCGCTAGCGCTGCAATCTTCGTTTTGTTAATGATTGCGCGCGAGAGACTCCCGCCCTCAAGTAGTCAGGGCGAGGGGGAGACTAGTCCGCCGACCTCTCCAAAATGGCTGGCCCGGAATGGAACAGCCAGAAAACCAGGAAGTGATTTCGCTCCAAAGCTCCCTCCACGACAAACAGCACAGAAGCTGTGGTGGACCGGGGAAAGCGAGCAAACTGCAGGTATGGGCAGAACTGATGTTTTCAAAGCACAGTATTACGTATAAAGCACACAATAAATCACACTCGAAATTATTTAAAATTCTAAAAGGCTCAATTAAAAATCTGGAAGTTATTTGTAGCAATTCTGGTGCGAGTTAGCGCTAGTAAAGGTGTAGCGCTAGCGCTGCAATCTTCGTTTTGTTAATGATTGCGCACGAGAGACTCCCGCCCTCAAGTAGTCAGGGCGAGGGGGAGACTAGTCCGCTGACCTCTCCAAAATGGCTGGCCCGGAATGGAACAGCCAGAAAACCAGGAAGTGATTTCGCTCCAAAGCTCCCTCCACGACAAACAGCACAGAAGCTGTGGTGGACCGGGGAAAGCGAGCAAACTGCAGGTATGGGCAGAACTGATGTTTTCAAAGCACAGTATTACGTATAAAGCACACAATAAATCACACTCGAAATTATTTAAAATTCTAAAAGGCTCAATTAAAAAGCTGGAAGTTATTTGTAGCAATTCTGGTGCGAGTTAGCGCTAGTAAAGGTGTAGCGCTAGCGCTGCAATCTTCGTTTTGTTAATGAATGAATGTAACTGGTGATCAATAAAGTGAGATTAGCAGTGGCACTGGGATGTAACCGGTGATCAATAAACTGGCATTAGCAATGGCACTGGGATGTAACTAGTGAACAATAAAGTGGCATTAGCAATGGCACAATGATGTAACGGGTGATCAATAAAGTGGTATTAGCAATCATTTCCTCTGATTTTAAATCTGCCGGCCACGTTTACCTGCACGCTGCCATTCCCACTTGCACTATAATTTGGTTAATCACCGCATTTCGCGGGTCCCTCGCCAGCGCCTCGACGGCGGCCATATTGAGTGTGGGGTGAGTCATAGCGCGGTCTAGTCCTCATTTAGGAGGCGCGACCAACATAAACTTAAACCTTGCTCTCCTCGTTTTCCGCCTGAAGGGATATTGCACTCACTCTGTTGTAGGACATGTTCTGTTTCTTTTAATCCCTCATTTATTGATCCTTTTAAACTATCCTCCCCTCAAACAAGGCCAGCTGCTTCCTTAAGATCTGGCTTTCTTATCAATGCGCGTTCACTCATTAAGCATAACGTGGCCTTTCACGAGTTTGTGGATGAACTACAGCCTGACTGGGTGTTTATTACGGAGACCTGGGCTTCTTATCCATGCCTCAAGATCGATTTGCAGCTCTGTATTTTTGTATCACATGTGCCCCATCAGCCTCTTTTACAGGGATTTTGATTTATAGGCATCCGGGTCCTTGATCTGGTTTTTCTTTGGACCTGTTGAGAATTCTTGAACCCTACTTTGGTAAGCCCTGCTTTACCATTCTAGGTGATCTTAATTTTCATCTTGATGAGGCCAACTCAAAAGATACGTTATCACTGGTTGAGTCACTTGGAGCCTGTGACTTTCTTCAACTTGTGAATAGTCCCACTCATAAGGCTGTTCATATACTTGACGGGGTATTTACTAATGACCTGAGACTCTCTACTGGCCCCCCCCTGCCGCTCGTATGGACAGACCACTTCGCAGTTCCGTTGGAATTTGCTCTTCCTGCCCCTTGTTCGGTCATCCAGGCTACCTCTTTACGCACTCCTAGGAGAAACTTTAGGAACATCACGGATGAGGCTCTTGCCCCTCTTGTCTCCTCTACTGAATCTCTCTCCCGAAAAAACGCAGTTGAGGCAGCACAAGATCTGATGGACTCTATTTCCAATGCTGTGGATAAACTTTCCCCCGCTTCTTTGCGCTATGTAGCCCAGCGGAAGCCTACTGCACTTTGGTTCTCTGACTAGCTGAGACTTCTGAGGCAGGGATGCAGGAGCACCGAGAGAAGTTGGAGGAAATCCTGGGACCTTAAAGATCGAGAGGCTCACAAGTCTGCATTGCGGGAGTATAAACAGAGAATGGTAATGGAGAAGCAGGAGTACTTTTCCAATCTTACCAGCTCTCTCACATCTTCCAGGGAGCTGTTTAAAATCGCGGATTCGTTATGCTCCCTTCAACTCCCAGATCCTGTAGTTAGTTCGCAGGAACTATGCAATAATATCCCAGACTTTTTCCATAAGAAGATCTTTGATATCCATGTCTCTCTGGAAGCCGACTGCCACTCTTTGGATCAGAATATCCTTCCTGTCATATCCAATCTTGACTCATTATGTAAAGATTCTCCCAAGTCTCTTATGGAGTTTCCTCCTCTCTCTCTGGAGGGATTGAATCTTTTATTGGACAGGACCAAATCCGCTTCCCCCATGGATCCTCTACCTCTTAAAAAGCTTAAAGAGTGTAGAAGTAGTCTTCTTCCTCCCATGCTCATGGCTATGAATAAATCTATTGCCCAGGGCTCTTTTCCAGCGGTATGGAAGAAGGCTATTGTAAAGCCTCTCCTCAAAAAACCGTCCCTCGACCCTGGCCTTCTTAAAAACGTTAGGCCTATCTCCCTTCTCCCTGCTCCAGCAAAAATATTGGAGGCGGATCTCAACCTCCACCTGTCCTCCTTTCTGGATGAGTCGGAATATCTAGACAATACGCAACACGGATTCCGAAAACACCACAGCACAGAGTCTGCTCTTACCCTTGTGGCCGACAACATCCGGCGCAAAGTGGACTCTGGCCAAACCACTATTCTGGTCCTGCTGGATCTCACGGCTGCATTCGACACCCTGTCTCCCGCCATCTTAACATCTCGGCTTAGGGAGACAGGGGTTACTGGATCAGCCCTGAGTCTTTTGAATTCTTTTCTTCTGGAAATGGAGCAGAGAGTAATGCTCGGGAACTACCTCTCCCCTGCCAAGTCCTTGCAATGTGGGGTGCCACAAGGGTCGGCATTGAGTCCGACCCTGTTTAACATCTACGTGGCCCCCCTTGCTAGACTAATAAAATCGCAGGGGATGGAGGTAGTGTCCTACGCCGATGACACCCAGATTATGGTGTCTCTGGCACATTCCCCTGTCACGACATCCGCCTCCAGCTTCAGGGTATGCATGCAGTATGTGGCAGACTGGATGACTATCAATTCCCTCAACCTTAACGGCGAAAAGACAGAGGTACTGGTCTTTGGAAAAGACCAGCATGTTTGGTCGAGCGAGTGGTGGCCTTCTTCTCTTGGCACCTGCCCCACTCCATCCCAATCTGCCTGAAATCTTGGTGTGATATTCGACACCTAACTCTCTCTGTCCCTACAAGTCAACAGGACCGTGGCCACATGCTGGGGTGTGATTAGGATTCTTAATAGAATCCGTGGCTATCTATCTCCCCATGCGCGCAAACAAGTTGCAGTCGCTCTTGTTGGCCCCAGGTTAGATTGATGAGTTTAGGCCTCAGCCAGGCCTGCAGATGCGAAAGGTTCGCTCTTCTGTACACAAGTAGTCCTCAGACTATATAAAAACTTGGCACGGAAACTAGAAATACAAAGACAAAGTTTAATAAACCTTTAAAGGTGGTACTACAGCCCACACAACTCCCTTCAGTATTGTACAAGGTAGCACAAAGAACACGGACACGCGGTCCCCTTTTATACACAAAAGAAGGGGCTCATAAGTGGGCGGTTACAGCAGAAGAACATGATTTACAACAAACACAAAACGGTGGAGGGGGACCTAGGGGAGATTTAAAGACCAAGCTCTGGGTACTATCCCCAACAGAACCAATACACAACAAAGGTACCAGAGGGTCTCAGGTGAATGTGCCCAAAAACACAGGAAACCAGACCAGAACTCACCCTTACAACCAGGTTATGTCACAGAGAGCTCTCCGTGGACGAGGACAAATACCCATCAGTCACCATTCGGATCCGCCCTTCATCATTTGGGATTTTATCCGTACCACCCGTCAGAGATTATTGGTACTCTCCTAGGAGGTCAACCTGGTGGTAGGGGGTATCCTCACTAGAGTAAAGAGACGACAGTGTGGTGTGCCACTCGATGTAGGTGAGTGGTAGAAAGGATGGGACTTGGGTGTGCAGTGCAAAAAAAGGTGTGAAGGAAAAAAAGCCAAAAGAAGTGGGTTTAAAATTGGTTAAGAATAAGCACCAAGCAAAGATTTATTCTAGTCGTGCTTACCATACCAATGTTAAAAACAGTGCGCCCGCTGACTGTCCAATTATGTGGACAGTCTCAGGACAATGTGGTCGACTAGTTTCAGCAATTCAAAGACTCATTTTGTCATTGCTTTCTTCAGGACCAAAAACTACGAATAAAAGCTACTACACCAAGTGAACAAATGAGGAAATATAAATTTTATGGTCAAGAAATGTTCCCTAACGTGTTCCCCACCGTCTCCATGTACGAGCTTAAAGTGCATGTAACTTCCCTCCTGTGCCAGCTATGAAGACGCAAATACATTTGCGTTTACCGTTAACATGTCCTCTTCCAGATCCACCATGAATGGGTCGGATATTCAGTTCCTAAGTATGCCTTGCCACCGTCTTTGTATGGTGCACTTTTTGTATTTCTGGCTCTGTGCGAGCTAGGCCCTGTTTTCTGTCATCGAGCCCCTTTTCAAAGTCATCTCTGCCTCCTGAAACTGCAACGTGGGATGCCCCCCCGTGAACTCTGTACTACTCCCTGCGAGGCGAGCGGAGCCAGGCTCGGCCTGCTTGACTGCCAAAGACAGTATTTTACCTTCACGTTATCAGTATAGCCAAGCTCAGCTTCCCGAAAACACATTCCAGTCCAGCCGAATAGATAAACAACCCCTCAGCTGCAGAGTAAAGGGCCCGGCCTTTCTGTCTCCATGCAAGTAATTCATAGCTCCCGTTACCATGGTAGGCCCATGGCCCCCTCGCTTTACCCACAGACACGTAGGCGCATATGCACGCATTCATAGTCAGTATAGGATAGCCTCTGCCCAAGAGACCTTTCCTTCTAGATAATATGGTTCCCAAACATCAGATATCAGATATGATATAGGAACGAGTTGATCTGACATGCCAGACTTCTGTCTCTTTCCTCTAGTGTAAATGTCAAGTCCTCTGCACCCTCCAGTTTCACGTCAATCACACATCATTCAGCTGCGCACGCATCCAGACCTTAGATTTCTGCTGACACTGCAAGATTCTGCTCTGTACCCACCCACTTGTGACACTTTCATGTGACGTTTCTAGAACACACCTCTGTATACGCCTAGTTCACGCCTTCTGATTACGTATTGCTAACACGTATGTGTTCTTATCTCGTTTCTCTCAGCTGTTACGCCTTCTGTATTGACTTCCATTCTGTGCATTATGTATAAAAGTCATGTATTGTCAATAAAAAATGCTCTATCCCTTCCTGAACCCCAGTGGTGTCAGGAATCCGATATCCGGTTCTAGAACCATTCCTTTAAGGAATAAAACCCCTAAGAACTCTAACACCACGGACTCTGCGTCTTTCTTTCCGATTGAGTTATTCTATAAGTACTTACCTGCATAGAAATTAGGACGGTAATTAAATATTTACCACATTAATTTGGCGCCCGAATAGGGACCCCTCCCCCACCCCACGCGCCGGTAGGTGCGTTGCAGCCTTGGCCCCCTGCCACAGTCAAGACGGACAATTACGCGTACCCGCAGGATTTCCTGTATCTCCCTCAGGCCTACGGAGGTGACGGAGACTGCGATCAGCACCCAGACGAGGCGGTGAGGAGTGCGGAGGATCCCGACCAGAGCCTAGCTGAAAGAAGCAAGGTCCGAGGTGTCAAGAGGCCCACCAGTTCCGAAGTATTCACGTGTCGAGTCGAGTCCAGTCCAGTCCGGTCCAGTCCAGTCGAGTTTTCCGAGGCCTTCTGTTCCGTGCTTCCCGGTGAGTACCGTTGCTGGGGACGCATCTAGACGGGTGCATTATTATGTATCCGGTAAAGATGGGTTTGGGTACACAAACACGGTCTGCACTGTTTTAGACAGTGTATCTGTGCTGTTTAGCAGTACATCAAGCATTCAAGTTCCTGCACTGTTCTTGGCAGTGTATCTGTGCTGTTTAGCAGTACATCTAGTATCAAGGGTAGTCCATATGTGTTCAAAAGGTTTCATGTGATTAATGTCGTGGTATGAGTGACTGTTTGATGTACATTACTGTGTTTTTGTATAACTAGCTGTGTTCAGAGTAAGTAACAAGTATCGAGTATCAAGTACCAAGCAACAAGATGCCGTTTTTCAATAAATTAAGACAGATAGGGACTAGGAAAGGGATATTAGAGGAAGAAATTCCTGTCCCACCTAGGGACACTCCTGGAAATTTTATGTACCACAAGCATGGCTTAGACGCCATACTGTATCTAGATTTATGGGCCGATTATACCAAGCATTTAGAAGAGAGACACAGGTGGCCTGCTACAGGAACATGGGATGCCGAGTGCATCATGAGAGTAGAGGAAGCGCTATGGAAAAAGAAAGCCAGACAATCTCAGAAAGACGCCTTAGAATTGTGGCGTAAAGAATCGCATAAACGTACAGAAAAAGCATTCCGCAAAGCAGAAAAACATAGAGAAGAGTCAGATGAGGTCCGAGAAAACGAATTAGTTGCTGAAGGTATCCGAGTAAAAGCAGAACAAGTAGACCGTATGCGAAACACTCTTGCAAATGGCATGTATCTAGTGGCCGAGGGCTCGCCTAAAGCCACTTCAGAAATACCGAAAGATCTGCCACCACCATTGGTTCCAACTAAAGTAAGTCACAGGACCACCAAAGACATATTCCTTTTTTCCTATCTAGACGATGTAGCTCCCGCTTATACGAATCCACGTGCCCACGTACCACCTACTGACGGTGACGGTGGTGGCAACCTACCCCGAGACGATGCCCATCCAGTACCGCAACAAGATGCCCAGCACGTACCACAACAGAGTTCACCCGTTCGACAACCTGCTCCACCTATTCCCCCACCACTTCCCGCTCCTACCACGAATCCACTAAATCCTTTTGGGCCCGATCCTGGAAAAAGACAAGTTCCATTACACGTACAGACTCCACAGACAAACCATGCTCAAGCCTCCGCCTCAGGAGGTGCGACAGCAGACTTCCAGACCCCGCCACAAACACACAGATTAAACATTAGGGACGTATTAAAACAACGTACGCCTCGAACACCAAGTTACGACATGTTTAAAGAACCACTTTCAATTTGCAGATACGATCCAGTACCCGGTAAAGACGATAGAATGTTGTTAGCATCACTACGCTTACGAAAAGTTGCAGATTAATTAGTGCTATTTCCAGGAATGACTGAATACCTAGACAGAATATATCATTTTGTCCAGACTGGGGAAGATCCTGACAGTATTAAAGAGGCCCTGGCTCACCAGAAAGTTGACACTCAAGGTTGTATATTACGCTTCTTCATCAATTGTTTAATCAGAGAACGAGACAGGCCTGGAGTAGATAAGGACGAGATGGACGCACTAAACAAGTGGGGTCAGAATATAGCCGATGGAAACCATGATAAACAAAGTAGTATAGCAAATATGTACAAAAGAATCAGGAAAGCAGTAATAGAAATGCATGAAAGAAAGGAACAAGAAAAGGAAGGAGATAGCGACAGGGAAGACTCCTCCGAGGAGGACCAACCAGAGGAACAGGACGCGGCTAAAGAAATGATAGCGTATGTAGGTAAGGGAAATTACCTTAAGAAAGGCATTCGTCCAGAAAGCAAGAGAGTTTTTCTCTCCGGCATCCCAAAAACGAGCTCTCCTGAATATCTGTTCCAAGATACCGATAAAATACTTCAAGAACGAATGGGGTACCATGTACTCAATTCTATGGATGAACAAGAACTAGCCCGGTCAGCAGTACAATGGGCTGACAATCCTAGCACATATAATGATGATACAGTAGCACAGACATTTTTGAATCTCCCCCCAGACGAGCAGAAGTTAGCTGGTGTGTACATGATTCAGCATCTCATTACGTTATACAGAAATCAGCGTTCTGATCCAGGTCCCCTACCTGATACATTAGAAGCACTACTTATGAATAGATGGAGAGGCCTAAGTACCAAGTTAATTCAAATAATTCTAGAACAACGACATAGATATAACGCTTTCTTAGGCCCACAATATGTTTCAGCTCCGCCCCCAGAAAGAAAAATGTTTCATTTTGACAGGCAGAATCCTTTACGAGAAGTACACCCAGTTATGAATAGCGATAATACCCTAAGACGTGTGTTTGTGTACACACCTTTAACAAAGTTGGAATTGTTAGAAATGAAGAAACTAGTACCTTGTCATGATAAAGACCCTGCAAGTTTTCACCGAGAAATTAAGGACATGTTACTCATGGGAGATTACACGTACACAGATATTATGAAATTGTTAAAAGTACTGTTGCCCACAGGCATTTACGAAAAACTCAAGGAAAAAGAATGGGAGGTGGGAGATACAAAGATTAATTGGACTGAAATAGAGGACGAGGAAAAAACTCGCACTCCAGGGCTAGGCCTTGGGGACAAAGCTAAAGCATTACCAGGTTTAATAGTACAGGTTTTGCCAAGATTTTTGACAACTAAAAAGGAAGACTGGGACGCAATCTCAGCCTGTAAACAGAAACACGATGAAGATACTAGTGACTTCTATTCAAGATTCGAGAAATGTTTCATTATTAATAGTGGCCTGAAACCAGGTAGCGAGTCATACCCGCACCTTTTTGTAACAAAATTAGTCGAGAATTCCCTGCCACAGGTTAAGAATCGTGTATACAAAGTCGAAAGCACCTGGCAAGCAAATACGCCATCCCAGATGTTACAAATGTTACAATACCACCAGAACAGAATTAGAGAAGAACAAGATCACGAACAGAGACGTATAAAAGACACGAAAATGAAAATGCTAGTAGCCCAGTCAGTTCCAGCTGACGGTCAGAAAAAGGGTGCGACCCAGACAAGTAATTCAGCAGCTCCGGTTAAGGGGACAAGCAACTATTGCAAACAACCAGGCCACTATGTACACGAATGTGCAGTCCTAAAATATAATATAGCAACAGGTAAAACTAAAGAAAGACCACGTCAGCCTAGACAAGACCAGGTCCAGCAACAGACTTCACAGAACATACAGCCTATGCATGCTCCACCTCAGACAGTACAGACCGTAGCAGTATCACAGCCACAGCCTATTGCCGCGACGCAGCAAGTTTCACAGCAGATGTACCAGTATGCCCAATCTGATTATCCCGATTATCAGCGATACACATGAAACAGCCTAGAGAGGGAGGTTGGCTTGCCTCTTATTGAAATTCCTGTAGATCAAGAGGGTCCTTATGTACATAGTCAAGTATTAGGGAAAGACAGAAAGTTTCTAATTGACACAGGGGCAAGTCGCACCACGATCAGTCACAACGAAGTTCCAGGGGCACCCCTCTCAGGCTCACAGAATGTTTCCCTTGGTTTTTCAGGACAGCCTATTGTAAATGAAGTATCAAAACCTGTTCCCCTAGCAGTAGGTCCATTATCACGTGTTACAGACCTGTTACTCACGAAATCATGTCCAGAAAACTTGCTAGGTATCAAGACACTGAAGGCTCTAGGAGCAGTGATATGTTGTTCTCCGGAGGGAGTTAGACTTTTCCTGCGTGACTTTAAGGGTCACTATGTACTGCGAGAGTTTGATGTCAGATTGAAAAATGTACCGAAACACCTTTGGGTGCAAGGCCCAACCGATGTAGGCTGTATGCACATCACACCATACCGTGTTACCCTCAAGCCAGGAGCTGTATTACCCCTTATCAGACAATACAAGTTACCACCTGATGCTGTAGTGGCTTTACTGGAAATAATTGAAGAGCTCATTGCCCAAGGAGTGGTCGTAGAAACCGACTCAAACATCTGTAATTCCCCTATCATTCCGATTCTTAAACGTACTGATCCCAATGCACCGCCGGTATATCGGCTGGTGATTGATTTACGAGAACTGAATAAATGCATTGTACCACAGTATCCTGTGGTTCCCGACATCTCATCCTTATTGACTGCTATTGATTCAGAAGCGACGTTCTTTACTGTAATAGACCTCAAGAACGCCTTCTTCAGTGTACCCATTGATCCAGAGAGCCAATATCTCTTCGGATTCTGTTTGAACGGCCGAAGCTTCAAATTTCCGCGCGCACCTCAAGGATTCACAGAAAGCCCCAGCATCTATAGCCAA
This sequence comes from Lissotriton vulgaris, assembly GCF_964263255.1. Taxonomy (NCBI): domain Eukaryota; kingdom Metazoa; phylum Chordata; class Amphibia; order Caudata; family Salamandridae; genus Lissotriton; species Lissotriton vulgaris. The sequence continues at coordinate 566,090 of NW_028247876.1, forward strand.
GCACTGAAAAGACAACTTGACTGTATCCAAATGCCAGTTAACACTGCCTTGCTACAGTACGTCGATGATCTGCTGATCACCGCACGAAGCGAACCCGAATGTGAACAAGCATCACTGACAGTTTTACATTTTCTGGCTGACAAGGGACACAAGGTGTCTCCTTCGAAGCTGCAATTCTGTGTTCAGCAAGTGGTGTACCTTGGGCACTTGCTGTCCAAGTGGGGAAGACAGCTCACACCTGATCCCATTCAGTTAATTGCACAGTTACCACAACCCAAGACACAAAAGGAAGTGCGGGCCTTTATAGGCCTCACCTCGTACTGCAGACAATGGATTCCTCAGTATGCATTTCTAGCTAAACCACTGATACAGTTGACAACACAGGAGGCAGCGACTTCGACTGCCCTCCCTTGGACTCAGGAACATACACAGGCTTTTGAGGAATTAAAGAAAGCTTTATGTAAAGCACCAGTTTTAGCGACACCATGTTACAGCAAACCTTTTACACTTTTTGTTACAGAACGTGATGGTACAGCGTTGTCTGTTCTCACGCAAGATCAAGCAGGTTCACATAAGCCTTGCGCTTATTTTTCAAGTACATTAGATCCAGTGGCCCAGGCTCTGCCTGCGTGCCTAAAATCAGTTGCAGCGACAGCCCTAGCAATCAGACAAAGCGATTCAATAGTATTAGGACACCAATTGACAGTACAAGTTCCACATTCTGTAGAAGTCCTTCTAAACCGAACACAGACTCAACACCTGACTATAGCACGACTGACAGGTTATGAATTGACGCTATTCCAGCCACACATAGAAATCAGACGCTGTAACATTCTAAATCCTGCCACATTGTTACCCTCGATTATGACAGATTCAGCCCCGCATGATTGTATAGAGGTCATTGATGCAGTAACGAAGCCCCGACGAGACTTGACAGATGTTGCACTGACTAATCCAGATCTGACACTTTACGTGGATGGTTCATGTATGAGAACAAGCACAGGAGAATTAGTGGCCGCGTATGCAGTGACCACTGAAACTGAAGTCAAAGAAACACACCGTATCGACACACTGTCTGCTCAAGCAGCAGAGCTTATCGCTCTGACCCGAGCCTGTATACTAGCAAAAGACAGAAATGTCAACATATACACAGATTCACGTTATGCCTTCGGAGTTGTACACGACTTCGGAGTGTTATGGCAAGAACGAGGTTTCTTGACCTCTCACGGTGCCAAGATCCAACACGGACCGCTCATTCAAGCACTGCTAGAAGCAATACATTTGCCTTCAGGCATATCCATCATGAAGTGTAAAGCACATACTAAAGTTACAGACTCTATTTCCCAGGGTAACGACCTGGTAGACCAAACAGCAAAACATACAGCATTGACGCACATGCAGACAAGTGATGTGACAAAGACAATAGTACCGACACATTGTATGACAGTTAGGGATCCCACACTAGATGTAATAGACATTCAGACACATGCGACTCCAGACGAAATAAAGAAATGGATTGAACTAGGAGGGATCCAGACAGATCAGGGATGGATGACGAAGGGAAAATCTACATGGTTTCTCCCCGACTCTATGGTTCAAGTCATAATTAATACAGCACATAGTCCAGCACACCTGGGAGAAAAAGCCATGTTAGACAGTTTACAGAATCTCTGGTTCAACAAACATTTACGAGCAGCAGCAAAACAGAAAGTGCGTACTTGCATGATCTGTTGTCAGTTCAATCCAGGTAAAAGCGTCCCCGTAGAGCAAGGTGGATTTCATCCTCCCGATCACCCTTTTGAAGTCCTCCAGATATCCAGATGGAACGTTGTCGAGGTTTCAAGTACGTCCCCGTAGTTGTTTGTGCACTTTCCCGTTGGACAGAAGCATATCCAGTCTCAGATTACACTGCTCCGACCACTGCCAAGCAGCTGGTTCGAGAATTCTTCCCACGGTACGGCTTGCCTCGTATCGTGTACTCAGATAACGGACAGCCATTCTCATCCGAGCTCATGAAGCAGGTTTCACTCCTGCTAGGATACCAGTGGAAATTCCATTGCGTCCGACATCCCGAGGCAGCTGGCCTTGTAGAGAGGCACAATCAGACACTGAAAACACGCCTTGCAAAAATATGTAAAGAGAAAGGGGTCGACTGGATAGTCGCCCTGCCAGTTGCACTATTCTATATGAGAATGGTCCCACATTTGAGATCAGGGTTATCCCCGTATGAGGTGGTCTTTGGCCGGCCACCAAATATGTGGGGGACGCCCATGCCTAAGAAAATAACAGATGTTGATTGTAATATGCTGACAGATTACCTTGCCTCCTTGATGTCTGCACTCCAATCATGTCGTTTACAGGTTGCCGCAGCCTTTCCCGACAACACTGATGTGAAGCCACACGATGTCCGTCCCGGAGACACTGTCCTGATACGCAATTTCGATAGGAGGAGTCCGCTGGAGCCCCGTTGGCAGGAGCCGAAGCTCGTCCTTCTGACCACGAGGACTGCAATCAAGGTTGAAGGCCGAAAAGGGTGGATTCATACGAGTCATATTAAAAAATGTAATGAACTGTTGCCAGAGATTGACTCGTCCACCCCCTCAAAGGACTGCCCAAATTCTAGTGACTCTAAACTCCCCATGGTAGAGAAAACTCCGCAAGAAGAGTATAGATTAATGTTGCGGTCTAGCAAGTCAGACAGTTTAATTGTTTAAGTCCTCCCCTAGGTGAATCGGTTAAATAGTTTCTGACATGTATCCCCTAGACCCCAATAGAGAGAGAGATAGAGAGAAACAGATCAAGAAGCAACGATATTGCAAATCTCTCAAAAGTTATTGTATTGTTACCTTATGGATTATGTTTTCTTTAAGTCTCATGATTATTGTCACAAGTGTAATTTTGCATATCTATTTTCCTATTGCTACACGTGCACATTCTTCTTCTAATAACACTGCCGAGCATTCTTTTAGTGAGTTACCCCCTCACGAATTGTCATACAGACTTGCGCTGCGCAACAATACATTCATCCGTATGTTACACCATTCCCAACAGACCAGCAATGCTACCAATTGTTGGATATGTGGCCGACTCCCTCCCTATCAGAATTACAAGGGAGTTCTGCCCCTTTTCCCGTACCCGTTCACACACAATGGTTCATGTGGCGCATGGTTTAGTCTAATTAATTCCTTAGATTCTAATTCCGTAGTTTACCAAGGCAACTGGACATAGTTCTGCATAAAGTATGTTATCCTGACAAGGAGGGCCTTCCCAAAAGGACAGGGACTGATCTAGAAAATGAAGTATATGGATTAGGAAATTTTACACTTAACCTCATGATTCTGAATGTTGAATCCGAAACGAAGCCAGACTTGCCCACTATGTCAGTACTACCAGTCAAAGGTGAATTATGTGTCAGAAAGAATGGTTCCGTACACCTGGGTCATAGTAAATGTACTACAGTAGTCGAATTTAGTGATAAGGGCAAGTCCACATTCAAAGCTACACGTCATTCCTATTTCATCTGTGGTCAGACAGCATACATACGTTTGCCACTAGATTGGGATGGGACCTGTTACATTGCATTCTTGCTACCACCTGTTTTCCTAGCTCCACCTGAATATCATAGAAATTCCCGTCTAGTTCACAGACCCAAAAGAGATCTCCCAATTGTCGACTATACTGAGACAGCATGGGAAAAGTACACAGATTTCAATAAAGGTCTCTTTCCCTATTTAGGAGCTATCTTTAATAGTAAGTCTATCCGTCACTTGACCAGAACTCTCGAAGCAGTAGTGAGAGAGACTACTTCCGCCCTAGGTAACTTGACTGAGGAACAGTCTTCTATGAGACTTGTCGTTCTTCAAAATCGTCTTGTTATTGACGTCATACTAGCCGATCGAGGAGGAGCCTGTAAGGTCCTCGGGTCAGCTTGCTGTGTTTTCATTCCAGATAATGCTCCGTCCGTATATAAGGCTATTACCCGTCTCCATAAGATAGCTAGTCAGATACATCAGAATCCAGGCACTTGGACTTGGTCCGGTTGGCTCTGGACTACTATTTCAGCTTGGGGATGGAAAATACTGTCACTCCTTGGAACAATACTACTTATAGTATTCAGTTGCTGTCTATGTTTACAATGTGGGCCAGCGATTTGCGGCTTGTGCGCCACATCCTGCACTCCCCATTCAAGTCAACGTCCTAAATCCCGTTTGAAACAGGATGAGCAGATGATGCTAACTACACAGATAAATGGATTAATGAAGATTGATGTATCATGAAGGGTCCGTAGGGAACAAGGAGGGAATGAGGAAATATAATTTTTATGGTCAAGAAATGTTCCCTAACGTGTTCCCCACCGTCTCCATGTACGAGCTTAAAGTGCATGTAACTTCCCTCCTGTGCCAGCTATGAAGACGCAAATACATTTGCGTTTACCGTTAACATGTCCTCTTCCAGATCCACCATGAATGGGTCGGATATTCAGTTCCTAAGTATGCCTTGCCACCGTCTTTGTATGGTGCACTTTCTGTATTTCTGGCTCTGTGCGAGCTAGGCCCTTTTTTCTGTCATCGAGCCCCTTTTCAAAGTCATCTCTGCCTCCTGAAACTGCAACGTGGGATGCCCCCCCGTGAACTCTGTACTACTCCCTGCGAGGCGAGCGGAGCCTGGCTCGGCCTGCTTGACTGCCAAAGACAGTATTTTACCTTCACGTTATCAGTATAGCCAAGCTCAGCTTCCCGAAAACACATTCCAGTCCAGCCGAATAGATAAACAACCCCTCAGCTGCAGAGTAAAGGGCCCGGCCTTTCTGTCTCCATGCAAGTAATTCATAGCTCCCGTTACCATGGTAAGCCCATGGCCCCCTCGCTTTACCCACAGACACGTAGGCGCATATGCACGCATTCATAGTCAGTATAGGATAGCCTCTGCCCAAGAGACCTTTCCTTCTAGATAATATGGTTCCCAAACATCAGATATCAGATATGATATAGGAACAAGTTGATCTGACATGCCAGACTTCTGTCTCTTTCCTCTAGTGTAAATGTCAAGTCCTCTGCACCCTCCAGTTTCACGTCAATCACACGTCATTCAGCTGCGCACGCATCCAGACCTTAGATTTCTGCTGACACTGCAAGATTCTGCTCTGTACCCACCCACTTGTGACACTTTCATGTGACGTTTCTAGAACACACCTCTGTATACGCCTAGTTCACGCCTTCTGATTACGTATTGCTAACACGTATGTGTTCTTATCTCGTTTCTCTCAGCTGTTACGCCTTCTGTATTGACTTCCATTCTGTGCATTATGTATAAAAGTCATGTATTGTCAATAAAAAATGCTCTATCCCTTCCTGAACCCCAGTGGTGTCAGGAATCCGATATCCGGTTCTAGAACCATTCCTTTAAGGAATAAAACCCCTAAGAACTCTAACACCACGGACTCTGCGTCTTTCTTTCCGATTGAGTTATTCTATAAGTACTTACCTGCATAGAAATTAGGACGGTAATTAAATATTTACCACATTAATTTGGCGCCCGAATAGGGATCCCTCCCCCACCCCACGCGCCGGTAGGTGCGTTGCAGCCTTGGCCCCCTGCCACAGTCAAGACGGACAATTACGCGTACCCGCAGGATTTCCTGTATCTCCCTCAGGCCTACGGAGGTGACGGAGACTGCGATCAGCACCCAGACGAGGCGGTGAGGAGTGCGGAGGATCCCGACCAGAGCCTAGCTGAAAGAAGCAAGGTCCGAGGTGTCAAGAGGCCCACCAGTTCCGAAGTATTCACGTGTCGAGTCGAGTCCAGTCCAGTCCGGTCCAGTCCAGTCGAGTTTTCCGAGGCCTTCTGTTCCGTGCTTCCCGGTGAGTACCGTTGCTGGGGACGCATCTAGACGGGTGCATTATTATGTATCCGGTAAAGATGGGTTTGGGTACACAAACACGGTCTGCACTGTTTTAGACAGTGTATCTGTGCTGTTTAGCAGTACATCAAGCATTCAAGTTCCTGCACTGTTCTTGGCAGTGTATCTGTGCTGTTTAGCAGTACATCTAGTATCAAGGGTAGTCCATATGTGTTCAAAAGGTTTCATGTGATTAATGTCGTGGTATGAGTGACTGTTTGATGTACATTACTGTGTTTTTGTATAACTAGCTGTGTTCAGAGTAAGTAACAAGTATCGAGTATCAAGTACCAAGCAACAAGATGCCGTTTTTCAATAAATTAAGACAGATAGGGACTAGGAAAGGTATATTAGAGGAAGAAATTCCTGTCCCACCTAGGGACACTCCTGGAAATTTTATGTACCACAAGCATGGCTTAGACGCCATACTGTATCTAGATTTATGGGCCGATTATACCAAGCATTTAGAAGAGAGACACAGGTGGCCTGCTACAGGAACATGGGATGCCGAGTGCATCATGAGAGTAGAGGAAGCGCTATGGAAAAAGAAAGCCAGACAATCTCAGAAAGACGCCTTAGAATTGTGGCGTAAAGAATCGCATAAACGTACAGAAAAAGCATTCCGCAAAGCAGAAAAACATAGAGAAGAGTCAGATGAGGTCCGAGAAAACAAATTAGTTGCTGAAGGTATCCGAGTAAAAGCAGAACAAGTAGACCGTATGCGAAACACTCTTGCAAATGGCATGTATCTAGTGGCCGAGGGCTCGCCTAAAGCCACTTCAGAAATACCGAAAGATCTGCCACCACCATTGGTTCCAACTAAAGTAAGTCACAGGACCACCAAAGACATATTCCTTTTTTCCTATCTAGACGATGTAGCTCCCGCTTATACGAATCCACGTGCCCACGTACCACCTACTGACAGTGACGGTGGTGGCAACCTACCCCGAGACGATGCCCATCCAGTACCGCAACAAGATGCCCAGCCCGTACCACAACAGAGTTCACCCGTTCGACAACCTGCTCCACCTATTCCCCCACCACTTCCCGCTCCTACCACGAATCCACTAAATCCTTTTGGGCCCGATCCTGGAAAAAGACAAGTTCCATTACACGTACAGACTCCACAGACAAACCATGCTCAAGCCTCCGCCTCAGGAGGTGCGACAGCAGACTTCCAGACCCCGCCACAAACACACAGATTAAACATTAGGGACGTATTAAAACAACGTACGCCTCGAACACCAAGTTACGACATGTTTAAAGAACCACTTTCAATTTGCAGATACGATCCAGTACCCGGTAAAGACGATAGAATGTTGTTAGCATCACTACGCTTACGAAAAGTTGCAGATTACTTAGTGCTATTTCCAGGAATGACTGAATACCTAGACAGAATATATCATTTTGTCCAGACTGGGGAAGATCCTGACAGTATTAAAGAGGCCCTGGCTCACCAGAAAGTTGACACTCAAGGTTGTATATTACGCTTCTTCATCAATTGTTTAATCAGAGAACGAGACAGGCCTGGAGTAGATAAGGACGAGATGGACGCACTAAACAAGTGGGGTCAGAATATAGCCGATGGAAACCATGATAAACAAAGTAGTATAGCAAATATGTACAAAAGAATCAGGAAAGCAGTAATAGAAATGCATGAAAGAAAGGAACAAGAAAAGGAAGGAGATAGCGACAGGGAAGACTCCTCCGAGGAGGACCAACCAGAGGAACAGGATGCGGCTAAAGAAATGATAGCGTATGTAGGTAAGGGAAATTACCTTAAGAAAGGCATTCGTCCAGAAAGCAAGAGAGTTTTTCTCTCCGGCATCACAAAAACGAGCTCTCCTGAATATCTGTTCCAAGATACCGATAAAATACTTCAAGAACGAATGGGGTACCATGTACTCAATTCTATGGATGAACAAGAACTAGCCCGGTCAGCAGTACAATGGGCTGACAATCCTAGCACATATAATGATGATACAGTAGCACAGACATTTTTGAATCTCCCCCCAGACGAGCAGAAGTTAGCTGGTGTGTACATGATTCAGCATCTCATTACGTTATACAGAAATCAGCGTTCTGATCCAGGTCCCCTACCTGATACATTAGAAGCACTACTTATGAATAGATGGAGAGGCCTAAGTACCAAGTTAATTCAAATAATTCTAGAACAACGACATAGATATAACGCTTTCTTAGGCCCACAATATGTTTCAGCTCCGCCCCCAGAAAGAAAAATGTTTCATTTTGACAGGCAGAATCCTTTACGAGAAGTACACCCAGTTATGAATAGCGATAATACCCTAAGACGTGTGTTTGTGTACACACCTTTAACAAAGTTGGAATTGTTAGAAATGAAGAAACTAGTACCTTGTCATGATAAAGACCCTGCAGGTTTTCACCGAGAAATTAAGGACATGTTACTCATGGGAGATTACACGTACACAGATATTATGAAATTGTTAAAAGTACTGTTGCCCACAGGCATTTACGAAAAACTCAAGGAAAAAGAATGGGAGGTGGGAGATACAAAGATTAATTGGACTGAAATAGAGGACGAGGAAAAAACTCGCACTCCAGGGCTAGGCCTTAGGGACAAAGCTAAAGCATTACCAGGTTTAATAGTACAGGTTTTGCCAAGATTTTTGACAACTAAAAAGGAAGACTGGGACGCAATCTCAGCCTGTAAACAGAAACACGATGAAGATACTAGTGACTTCTATTCAAGATTCGAGAAATGTTTCATTATTAATAGTGGCCTGAAACCAGGTAGCGAGTCATACCCGCACCTTTTTGTAACAAAATTAGTTGAGAATTCCCTGCAACAGGTTAAGAATCGTGTATACAAAGTCGAAAGCACCTGGCAAGCAAATACGCCATCCCAGATGTTACAAATGTTACAATACCACCAGAACAGAATTAGAGAAGAACAAGATCACGAACAGAGACGTATAAAAGACACGAAAATGAAAATGCTAGTAGCCCAGTCAGTTCCAGCTGACGGTCAGAAAAAGGGTGCGACCCAGACAAGTAATTCAGCAGCTCCGGTTAAGGGGACAAGCAACTATTGCAAACAACCAGGCCACTATGTACACGAATGTGCAGTCCTAAAATATAATATAGCAACAGGTAAAACTAAAGAAAGACCACGTCAGCCTAGACAAGACCAGGTCCAGCAACAGACTTCACAGAACATACAGCCTATGCATGCTCCACCTCAGACAGTACAGACCGTAGCAGTATCACAGCCACAGCCTATTGCCGCGACGCAGCAAGTTTCACAGCAGATGTACCAGTATGCCCAATCTGATTATCCCGATTATCAGCGATACACATGAAACAGCCTAGAGAGGGAGGTTGGCTTGCCTCTTATTGAAATTCCTGTAGATCAAGAGGGTCCTTATGTACATAGTCAAGTATTAGGGAAAGACAGAAAGTTTCTAATTGACACAGGGGCAAGTCGCACCACGATCAGTCACAACGAAGTTCCAGGGGCACCCCTCCCAGGCTCACAGAATGTTTCCCTTGGTTTTTCAGGACAGCCTATTGTAAATGAAGTATCAAAACCTGTTCCCCTAGCAGTAGGTCCATTATCACGTGTTACAGACCTGTTACTCACGAAATCATGTCCAGAAAACTTGCTAGGTATCAAGACACTGAAGGCTCTAGGAGCAGTGATATGTTGTTCTCCGGAGGGAGTTAGACTTTTCCTGCGTGACTTTAAGGGTCACTATGTACTGCGAGAGTCAGATTGAAAAATGTACCGAAACACCTGTGGGTGCAAGGCCCAACCGATGTAGGCTGTATGCACATCACACCATACCGTGTTACCCTCAAGCCAGGAGCTGTATTACCCCTTATCAGACAATACAAGTTACCACCTGATGCTGTAGTGGCTTTACTGGAAATAATTGAAGAGCTCATTGCCCAAGGAGTGGTCGTAGAAACCGACTCAAACATCTGTAATTCCCCTATCATTCCGATTCTTAAACGTACTGATCCCAATGCACCGCCGGTATATCGGCTGGTGATTGATTTACGAGAACTGAATAAATGCATTGTACCACAGTATCCTGTGGTTCCCGACATCTCATCCTTATTGACTGCTATTGATTCAGAAGCGACGTTCTTTACTGTAATAGACCTCAAGAACGCCTTCTTCAGTGTACCCATTGATCCAGAGAGCCAATATCTCTTCGGATTCTGTTTGAACGGCCGAAGCTTCAAATTTTCGCGCGCACCTCAAGGATTCACAGAAAGCCCCAGCATCTATAGCCAAGCACTGAAAAGACAACTTGACTGTATCCAAATGCCAGTTAACACTGCCTTGCTACAGTACGTCGATGATCTGCTGATCACCGCACGAAGCGAACCCGAATGTGAACAAGCATCACTGACAGTTTTACATTTTCTGGCTGACAAGGGACACAAGGTGTCTCCTTCGAAGCTGCAATTCTGTGTTCAGCAAGTGGTGTACCTTGGGCACTTGCTGTCCAAGTGGGGAAGACAGCTCACACCTGATCCCATTCAGTTAATTGCACAGTTACCACAACCCAAGACACAAAAGGAAGTGCGGGCCTTTATAGGCCTCACCTCGTACTGCAGACAATGGATTCCTCAGTATGCATTTCTAGCTAAACCACTGATACAGTTGACAACACAGGAGGCAGCGACTTCGACTGCCCTCCCTTGGACTCAGGAACATACACAGGCTTTTGAGGAATTAAAGAAAGCTTTATGTAAAGCACCAGTTTTAGCGACACCATGTTACAGCAAACCTTTTACACTTTTTGTTACAGAACGTGATGGTACAGCGTTGTCTGTTCTCACGCAAGATCAAGCAGGTTCACATAAGCCTTGCGCTTATTTTTCAAGTACATTAGATCCAGTGGCCCAGGCTCTGCCTGCGTGCCTAAAATCAGTTGCAGCGACAGCCCTAGCAATCAGACAAAGCGATTCAATAGTATTAGGACACCAATTGACAGTACAAGTTCCACATTCTGTAGAAGTCCTTCTAAACCGAACACAGACTCAACACCTGACTATAGCACGACTGACAGGTTATGAATTGACGCTATTCCAGCCACACATAGAAATCAGACGCTGTAACATTCTAAATCCTGCCACATTGTTACCCTCGATTATGACAGATTCAGCCCCGCATGATTGTATAGAGGTCATTGATGCAGTAACGAAGCCCCGACGAGACTTGACAGATGTTGCACTGACTAATCCAGATCTGACACTTTACGTGGATGGTTCATGTATGAGAACAAGCACAGGAGAATTAGTGGCCGCGTATGCAGTGACCACTGAAACTGAAGTCAAAGAAACACACCGTATCGACACACTGTCTGCTCAAGCAGCAGAGCTTATCGCTCTGACCCGAGCCTGTATACTCGCAAAGGACAGAAATGTCAACATATACACAGATTCACGTTATGCCTTCGGAGTTGTACACGACTTCGGAGTGTTATGGCAAGAACGAGGTTTCTTGACCTCTCACGGTGCCAAGATCCAACACGGACCGCTCATTCAAGCACTGCTAGAAGCAATACATTTGCCTTCAGGCATATCCATCATGAAGTGTAAAGCACATACTAAAGTTACAGACTCTATTTCCCAGGGTAACGACCTGGCAGACCAAACAGCAAAACATACAGCATTGACTCACACGCAGACAACTGATGTGACAAAGACAATAGTACCGACACATTGTATGACAGTTAGGGATCCCACACTAGATGTAATAGACATTCAGACACATGCGACTCCAGACGAAATAAAGAAATGGATTGAACTAGGAGGGATCCAGACAGATCAGGGATGGATGACGAAGGGAAAATCTACATGGTTTCTCCCCGACTCTATGGTTCAAGTCATAATTAATACAGCACATAGTCCAGCACACCTGGGAGAAAAAGCCATGTTAGACAGTTTACAGAATCTCTGGTTCAACAAACATTTACGAGCAGCAGCAAAACAGAAAGTGCGTACTTGCATGATCTGTTGTCAGTTCAATCCAGGTAAAAGCGTCCCCGTAGAGCAAGGTGGATTTCATCCTCCCGATCACCCTTTTGAAGTCCTCCAGATATCCAGATGGAACGTTGTCGAGGTTTCAAGTACGTCCTCGTAGTTGTTTGTGCACTTTCCCGTTGGACAGAAGCATATCCAGTCTCAGATTACACTGCTCCGACCACTGCCAAGCAGCTGGTTCGAGAATTCTTCCCACGGTACGGCTTGCCTCGTATCGTGTACTCAGATAACGGACAGCCATTCTCATCCGAGCTCATGAAGCAGGTTTCACTCCTGCTAGGATACCAGTGGAAATTCCATTGCGTCCGACATCCCGAGGCAGCTGGCCTTGTAGAGAGGCACAATCAGACACTGAAAACACGCCTTGCAAAAATATGTAAAGAGAAAGGGGTCGACTGGATAGTCGCCCTGCCAGTTGCACTATTCTATATGAGAATGGTCCCACATTTGAGATCAGGGTTATCCCCGTATGAGGTGGTCTTTGGCCGGCCACCAAATATGTGGGGGACGCCCATGCCTAAGAAAATAACAGATGTTGATTGTAATATGCTGACAGATTACCTTGCCTCCTTGATGTCTGCACTCCAATCATGTCGTTTACAGGTTGCCGCAGCCTTTCCCGACAACACTGATGTGAAGCCACACGATGTCCGTCCCGGAGACACTGTCCTGATACGCAATTTCGATAGGAGGAGTCCGCTGGAGCCCCGTTGGCAGGAGCCGAAGCTCGTCCTTCTGACCACGAGGACTGCAATCAAGGTTGAAGGCCGAAAAGGGTGGATTCATACGAGTCATATTAAAAAATGTAATGAACTGTTGCCAGAGATTGACTCGTCCACCCCCTCAAAGGACTGCCCAAATTCTAGTGACTCTAAACTCCCCATGGTAGAGAAAACTCCGCAAGAAGAGTATAGATTAATGTTGCGGTCTAGCAAGTCAGACAGTTTAATTGTTTAAGTCCTCCCCTAGGTGAATCGGTTAAATAGTTTCTGACATGTATCCCCTAGACCCCAATAGAGAGAGAGATAGAGAGAAACAGATCAAGAAGCAACGATATTGCAAATCTCTCAAAAGTTATTGTATTGTTACCTTATGGATTATGTTTTCTTTAAGTCTCATGATTATTGTCACAAGTGTAATTTTGCATATCTATTTTCCTATTGCTACACGTGCACATTCTTCTTCTAATAACACTGCCGAGCATTCTTTTAGTGAGTTACCCCCTCACGAATTGTCATACAGACTTGCGCTGCGCAACAATACATTCATCCGTATGTTACACCATTCCCAACAGACCAGCAATGCTACCAATTGTTGGATATGTGGCCGACTCCCTCCCTATCAGAATTACAAGGGAGTTCTGCCCCTTTTCCCGTACCCGTTCACACACAATGGTTCATGTGGCGCATGGTTTAGTCTAATTAATTCCTTAGATTCTAATTCCGTAGTTTACCAAGGCAACTGGACATAGTTCTGCATAAAGTATGTTATCCTGACAAGGAGGGCCTTCCCAAAAGGACAGGGACTGATCTAGAAAATGAAGTATATGGATTAGGAAATTTTACACTTAACCTCATGATTCTGAATGTTGAATCCGAAACGAAGCCAGACTTGCCCACTATGTCAGTACTACCAGTCAAAGGTGAATTATGTGTCAGAAAGAATGGTTCCGTACACCTGGGTCATAGTAAATGTACTACAGTAGTCGAATTTAGTGATAAGGGCAAGTCCACATTCAAAGCTACACGTCATTCCTATTTCATCTGTGGTCAGACAGCATACATACGTTTGCCACTAGATTGGGATGGGACCTGTTACATTGCATTCTTGCTACCACCTGTTTTCCTAGCTCCACCTGAATATCATAGAAATTCCCGTCTAATTCACAGACCCAAAAGAGATCTCCCAATTGTCGACTATACTGAGACAGCATGGGAAAAGTACACAGATTTCAATAAAGGTCTCTTTCCCTATTTAGGAGCTATCTTTAATAGTAAGTCTATCCGTCACTTGACCAGAACTCTCGAAGCAGTAGTGAGAGAGACTACTTCCGCCCTAGGTAACTTGACTGAGGAACAGTCTTCTATGAGACTTGTCGTTCTTCAAAATCGTCTTGTTATTGACGTCATACTAGCCGATCGAGGAGGAGCCTGTAAGGTCCTCGGGTCAGCTTGCTGTGTTTTCATTCCAGATAATGCTCCGTCCGTATATAAGGCTATTACCCGTCTCCATAAGATAGCTAGTCAGATACATCAGAATCCAGGCACTTGGACTTGGTCCGGTTGGCTCTGGACTACTATTTCAGCTTGGGGATGGAAAATACTGTCACTCCTTGGAACAATACTACTTATAGTATTCAATTGCTGTCTATGTTTACAATGTGGGCCAGCGATTTGCGGCTTGTGCGCCACATCCTGCACTCCCCATTCAAGTCAACGTCCTAAATCCCGTTTGAAACAGGATGAGCAGATGATGCTAACTACACAGATAAATGGATTAATGAAGATTGATGTATCATGAAGGGTCCGTAGGGAACAAGGAGGGAATGAGGAAATATAATTTTTATGGTCAAGAAATGTTCCCTAACGTGTTCCCCACCGTCTCCATGTACGAGCTTAAAGTGCATGTAACTTCCCTCCTGTGCCAGCTATGAAGACGCAAATACATTTGCGTTTACCGTTAACATGTCCTCTTCCAGATCCACCATGAATGGGTCGGATATTCAGTTCCTAAGTATGCCTTGCCACCGTCTTTGTATGGTGCACTTTCTGTATTTCTGGCTCTGTGCGAGCTAGGCCCTGTTTTCTGTCATCGAGCCCCTTTTCAAAGTCATCTCTGCCTCCTGAAACTGCAACGTGGGATGCCCCCCGTGAACTCTGTACTACTCCCTGCGAGGCGAGCGGAGCCTGGCTCGGCCTGCTTGACTGCCAAAGACAGTATTTTACCTTCACGTTATCAGTATAGCCAAGCTCAGCTTCCCGAAAACACATTCCAGTCCAGCCGAATAGATAAACAACCCCTCAGCTGCAGAGTAAAGGGCCCGGCCTTTCTGTCTCCATGCAAGTAATTCATAGCTCCCGTTACCATGGTAAGCCCATGGCCCCCTCGCTTTACCCACAGACACGTAGGCGCATATGCACGCATTCATAGTCAGTATAGGATAGCCTCTGCCCAAGAGACCTTTCCTTCTAGATAATATGGTTCCCAAACATCAGATATCAGATATGATATAGGAACGAGTTGATCTGACATGCCAGACTTCTGTCTCTTTCCTCTAGTGTAAATGTCAAGTCCTCTGCACCCTCCAGTTTCACGTCAATCACACGTCATTCAGCTGCGCACGCATCCAGACCTTAGATTTCTGCTGACACTGCAAGATTCTGCTCTGTACCCACCCACTTGTGACACTTTCATGTGACGTTTCTAGAACACACCTCTGTATACGCCTAGTTCACGCCTTCTGATTACGTATTGCTAACACGTATGTGTTCTTATCTCGTTTCTCTCAGCTGTTACGCCTTCTGTATTGACTTCCATTCTGTGCATTATGTATAAAAGTCATGTATTGTCAATAAAAAATGCTCTATCCCTTCCTGAACCCCAGTGGTGTCAGGAATCCGATATCCGGTTCTAGAACCATTCCTTTAAGGAATAAAACCCCTAAGAACTCTAACACCACGGACTCTGCGTCTTTCTTTCCGATTGAGTTATTCTATAAGTACTTACCTGCATAGAAATTAGGACGGTAATTAAATATTTACCACACAAAGTAACACCCTAGAAACACAAAACAAGTGCATACAGTCACCTGTAGGTTCTGGGTGTCCTTACAGTCTGTGCAAAACACTGTGGGAAGAGGGCGAGAGGAAAGGCTTACAAATCGTAAATGGGCCATATGGTCCAACCATCAAATATGCTTTGGACTGGAACATTACAATGTGTTATTAAGAAAAAGCACTACCTGAATGCAACCATGATTTAGAGACATTTGGGTAAAAAATTTGTAATACCAAATGCTAATAAACTCTTACCTTAACATGTAAGGTCAGATGGCCTCACCCCACCTGGCTGTGGCTCAGGGGAAAAATGAAGCACCGCTCTAGAAAACATGTAGGACACACATTAACACATAAATTGCACGTAATAGAAACAAAGCTCCTGTGGCTTCTATTTGCAGTCAGTACATGGTCATCTAGACCAATCAAAGTAATTGAATGTTAAAAGGCGAGCTCAGCGTGAGCAGATAGCACTGCTGTGAATATGCTTGCAAAAACGCGAGGGTCCACCTTACCTAACCGTCCGTACTCCTGGCTGGCGTCCTGGCCATCTGGGGAGGTACCGATGGCTGGCGAGGAGGTGTTAATAAACCCTGCCATCATTGGGTGGAAGATCACGTGGGGTTACTCACTCGCGTATAACGATCGGCGTTAATCCGCGTCATGCGGTGCAGCAATACGTTGCCGAGTGAGCCTTGTAAACAACAGGCTGAGGGGAGGTGAAATCACACCAGCGCTGCTATTGGGAGCGCGGTGGTGTGACGCGTATACCTCGCGTATGCCTCGCGTGTGCTGATTGGGCAACTCCTCTTCAGAGCCGCGCTCCTATTGGCTGTCATTTCGATTACACGCCTCTTAGGTATCATGTAAGTGGCTCGTTCCGGGTCTGCCACCATCGCCAGGGAGACGGGGATAAACAGACGGGGATAAACAAAGTAAAATAACACAAACAAGGGTTTGACACGTGCTAAGCATGCACGATAGCGGTCAGTACGAGTCATATGCACTGGTGATGTAAAAGCGCTATATTCTTAAGTCAGAACAGGTGCTTAATGGGCTACAGCGTATCTGATCAAGAAATACTGGTTATTGGGCAAAATAGGTGAGCATTGAGAGGGATTAAATACATGCTTAGAATGCATGATTATTAATAACCGAAATCAGTCTTGATGGTAGGCGCTAGTGATCTCGTAGCGCTCTTTACCTTAAACAGGCAGAGACTTTTATAAACTACAGCGTGTCTCGTCAAAACTCTATGGTGACTGGGCAGATGTAAATAATAAGCTAACAACATGGCAGTAAAACCTCTGGCCTGTTTGTTTGAGTACAGGTGTGATATGGCCTTAGATGGCCCATGGTTCACTCGCTCGGACAGAGACCTCAGGGCATGATTTAATACTCTCAGATGGACTGGTGTACCTCTCTCCCTCCAACTATATGTCACTCAAACAGTACAGTATTGATCAGAGAAATGGCAAGACAGTGTTTGTATTACAGAGAAGACCATGGGATTTCGTCATTCAGTCCCTCTTTGTGTGTCTTCAATTTGAGGACCCATCTCTGTTCTTTTTTCAGCAGATAACTAGCCACGTCTGTGGTGTGTGCGGGAATGAACGGCTGTTCAAGGACAGTCCATTGAAATTCTGTGGCTTGATGTTTCGCTTCTAGGAAGTGGGCAGTCAGTTTGGTGGCTTGTCTAGCACACCGGATCGTGCTCTTGTGCTCCGATATCCGTGTGCGGACCTTCCTTGTTGTCATGCCCACGTATCTATAACCACAAGGACAGGTAATAAGATAAATCACGTGGTCGCTGTTGCAGTTGGTGAACTTAACTTGCTTCCACGGTCTGGTGGTTCCTATATCTATTTCCAGCGATTTCTTAGTCTGTGCACAGACCTGGCAATTGCCACAGGGATGATGCCCCTGAACAGGGGGAAGATTCCACAGTGTGCCCACAGCTCTGGGCATCTCCTCGCGTGGCCTGGTGTGAACCAATCTGTCCCTTAGATTTGGGCCCCTCTAGAAAGAGACAAGCGGGCGGGGAAGAGTAAGGCGCCCGGAGTTCAATATTGGCCAGTGCTTCTTGACCGCCTTCTGCATGCCATTAGAAAGACTCCCAAATGTATGGACAAAGGTGAGGCGGTCTAGGTCCGGTTTGGGAGGTCTCGGTTCCAAAAGGGCTTCCCGGTTGTTGTTCTTAGCCCTTTTCATAGACCTCTTCACAAGTTTAGGGGGGTATTTGCGAGCCACAAGTTGCCTGCTTAGGTCTTCAGAGTGTTTCTCAAAAGCTGTCCCTGTGGAACAGTTCCTCTGTAACCGTAAGAATTGACTGAACGGGAGGCTCTCCCTGAGTGCTCGTGGATGGTTGCTATCGAACAACAACAGGGAGTTCCTTGCGGTGGGCTTCCTGTACAACTCTGATTGTAGGCCCTGTGATCCTGCTGTTATAAGAAGATCCAGAAATGCTAGTTGTGTTCGACCGATCTCGATGGTAAATTTGAGATGATTATTTCTGTTGTTGAGCCACCCCAAGAATTCAAGGCAGCTCTCACTCGACCCTCGCCACACAACGAAAACGTCGTCGATGTACCTTTTCCAGATTTTCAATTTGTGAATAAAAGGATTGGTCTGGTTCAGTACTTGACTCTGTTCAAAGGAATGGATGTACAGATTCGCCAGGCTGGGGGCGTAAACACTCCCCATGCTGGTCCCTGAGGTTTGGAGGTAAACCTGATCCTCGAATTTAAAGAAGTTTTGCTTCATGGCCAGTGTGGCGCAGGCCATTATGAATGAGACAGGAGTGATGCTGTTAAGCTCCCTGGACTCTAGAAGTTGGTGTATCACGTCCAGTGTCTCATCCTGTGGGATGGAGGTATAAAGTGCCTCAACATCAAATGAAACTAAGAGGTCAGTTTCTCTGTCAAACTCTAAGTTGGGTAGCAATCTGAGAAGGTCGTGGTGTCCTTTAGGTAAGTGGGCATTTCCTGCACCATAGGTCTCAAGAAATGGTCCACAAAGGTGGAGAGGGGTTCAAGGGCTGACCCTATCCCGGAAATGATGGGACGCCCCGGGGGGGTCTTTGCTCCTTGTGAACCTTGGGTAAGGTGTAAAAGTAAGGCATCCTGGGGTGCTCACTGCAAAGATACTTGGCTTCAGCTGGGGTGATCCATCCCTCAGTGGAGGCTTCTTCCACCATGGTTTTGATATTCATTGTCAGCTCATCAGTTGGATCATAATTAACTGGGGCGTAAGATTGTCTCATGTTCAATTGTCTAAGGCACTCTGTTCTATACACTTGAGTGTCCATTATCACAATAGAACCGCCCTTGTCAGCTGGCTTTATTGTTAAGTTTTTGTTGTCAGTCAAGGACTTGAGTGCTGTATGTAGAGTTTTAGGTAAGTTGTTGAAAACTCTATGGTTGCTGCTGAAGAGGTCATCCATCTCTTTTTCTAAAGCCTGTTCATAAGCCAGGACCTGGGGAGGCATCAGATGGGTAGGGGGGGTAAAAGTAGACTTACACTTCAGTCCAGTATTCGCATCTTCCTCACTTTGTGTGTTCTCTTCCTTGTCTGCGAAAAAGAAGTGTAGTCTAATTTTCCTAAGGAACTTGGCTAATTCTAGCCAGGTTTCAAACTCATCATTGTGGTGAGTAGGTACAAAGCCTAAACCTTTGTTTAAGGCCTCCTCCTCCTGTTGGGTCAGAACATGACTGCTCAGATTGATGACTATACTGGTGCTGCACTGCTCTGTCCAGTCTCCTTGTTCTTGGAGGAGTTGCTCCTCAGTGTCCTCCCTTCCGTTGATGTTGATGGGGGGCTGAAGTGTACTTGGGGCTGTGTGTAGACAGCCTCACCTTTGTCCATACATTTGGGAGTCTTTCTAATGGCATTCAGAAGGCGGTCAAGAAGCACTGGCCAATATTGAACTCCGGGCGCCTTACTCTTCCCCGCCCGCTTGTCTCTTTCAAGAGGGGCCCAAATCTAAGGGACAGATTGGTTCACACCAGGCCACGCGAGGAGATGCCCAGAGCTGTGGGCACACTGTGGAATCTTCCCCCTGTTCAGGGGCATCATCCCTGTGGCAATTGCCAGGTCTGTGCACAGACTAAGAAATCGCTGGAAATAGATATAGGAACCACCAGACCGTGGAAGCAAGTTAAGTTCACCAACTGCAACAGCGACCACATGATTTATCTTATTACCTGTCCTTGTGGTTATAGATACGTGGGCATGACAACAAGGAAGGTCCGCACACGGATATCGGAGCACAAGAGCACGATCCGGTGTGCTAGACAAGCCACCAAACTGACTGCCCACTTCCTAGAAGCGAAACATCAAGCCACAGAATTTCAATGGACTGTCCTTGAACAGCCGTTCATTCCCGCACACACCACAGACGTGGCTAGTTATCTGCTGAAAAAAGAACAGAGATGGGTCATCAAATTGAAGACACACAAAGAGGGACTGAATGACGAAATCCCATGGTCTTCTCTGTAATACAAACACTGTCTTGCCATTTCTCTGATCAATACTGTACTGTTTGAGTGACATATAGTTGGAGGGAGAGAGGTACACCAGTCCATCTGAGAGTATTAAATCATGCCCTGAGGTCTCTGTCCGAGCGAGTGAAACCATGGGCCATCTAAGGCCATATCACACCTGTACTCAAACAAACAGGCCAGAGGTTTTACTGCCATGTTGTTAGCCTATTATTTACATCTGCCCAGTCACCATAGAGTTTTGACGAGACACGCTGTAGTTTATAAAAGTCTCTGCCTGTTTAAGGTAAAGAGCGCTACGAGATCACTAGCGCCTACCATCAAGACTGATTTCGGTTATTAATAATCATGCATTCTAAGCATGTATTTAATCCCTCTCAATGCTCACCTATTTTGCCCAATAACCAGTATTTCTTGATCAGATACGCTGTAGCCCATTAAGCACCTGTTCTGACTTAAGAATATAGCGCTTTTACATCACCAGTGCATATGACTCGTACTGACCGCTATCGTGCATGCTTAGCACGTGTCAAACCCTTGTTTGTGTTATTTTACTTTGTTTATCCCCGTCTGTTTATCCCCGTCTCCCTGGCGATGGTGGCAGACCCGGAACGAGCCACTTACATGATACCTAAGAGGCGTGTAATCGAAATGACAACCAATAGGAGCGCGGCTCTGAAGAGGAGTTGCCCAATCAGAACACGCGAGGCATACGCGAGGTATACGCGTCACACCACCGCGCTCCCAATAGCAGCGCTGGTGTGATTTCACCTCCCCTCAGCCTGTTGTTTACAAGGCTCACTCGGCAACGTATTGCTGCACCGCATGACGCGGATTAACGCCGCTCGTTATACGCGAGTGAGTAACCCCACGTGATCTTCCACCCAATGATGGCAGGGTTTATTAACACCTCCTCGCCAGCCGTCGGTACCTCCCCAGATGGCCAGGACGCCGGCCAGGAGTACCGACGGTTAGGTAAGGTGGACCCTCGTGTTTTTGCAAGCATATTCACAGCAGTGCTATCTGCTCACGCTGAGCTAGCCTTTTAACATTCAATTACTTTGATTGGTCTAGATGACCATGTACTGACTGCAAATAGAAGCCACAGGAGCTTTGTTTCTATTACGTGCAATTTATGTGTTAATGTGTGTCCTACATGTTTTCTAGAGCGGTGCTTCATTTTTCCCCTGAGCCACAGCCAGGTGGGGGGAGGCCATCTGACCTTACATGTTAAGGTAAGAGTTTATTAGCATTTGGTATTACAAATGTTTTACCCAAATGTCTCTAAATCATGGTTGCATTCAGGTAGTGCTTTTTCTTAATAACACATTGTAATGTTCCAGTCCAAAGCATATTTGATGGTTGGACCATATGGCCCATTTACGATTTGTAAGCCTTTCCTCTCGCCCTCTTCCCACAGTGTTTTGCACAGACTGTAAGGACACCCAGAACGTACAGGTGACTGTATGCACTTGTTTTGTGTTTCTAGGGTGTTACTTTGTTCACTTGGTGTAGTAGCTTTTATTCGTAGTTTTTGGTCCTGAAGAAAGCAATGACAAAATGAGTCTTTGAATTGCTGAAACTAGTCGACCACATTGTCCTGAGACTGTCCACATAATTGGACAGTCAGCGGGCGCACTGTTTTTAACAATGGTATGGTAAGCACAACTAGAATAAATCTTTGCTTGGTGCTTATTCTTAACCAATTTTAAACCCACTTCTTTTGGCTTTTTTTCCTTCACACCTTTTTTTGCACTGCACACCCCAGTCCCATCCTTTCTACCACTCACCTACATCGAGTGGCACACCACACTATCGTCTCTTTACTCTAGTGAGGATACCCCCTACCACCGGGTTGACCTCCTAGGAGAGTACCAATAATCTCTGACGGGGGATACGGTTAAAATCCCAAATGATGAAGGGCGGATCCGAATGGTGACTGATGGGTATTTGTCCTCGTCCACGGAGAGCTCTCTGTGACATAACCTGGTTGTACGGGTGAGTTATGGTCTGGTTTCCTGTGTTTTTGGGCACATTCACCTGAGACCCTCTGGTACCTTTGTTGTGTATTGGTTCTTTTGGGGATAGTACCCAGAGCTTGGTCTTTAAATCTCCCCTAGGTCCCCCTCCACCGTTTTGTGTTTGTTGTTCATCGCAGTTTTTCAACTGCGGACCTTGTACTTCCTACAAATTATTTTCATCGTAGAGTTGGTTCATCACACAGATGTGGTTTGAGCCTGTTTTACCACTCTAGATCATTCTTTGCACGTTTTATGACACATCCCCTCTTTGACATGGCGGAGAACCATGGTTTATCTTTTTCCGATGCTAACCTTCAAGCAGCATTGGCTGAACATCCTGACCTAACAGATTCATCCGGGCCTGCAGTCGTTGTGAGCGAGGACGATTGGGGTAAACTATTAATTCTTAAGAAATCACAAACAAGGACAGCCACTCATGGCACTATTATGGCTCAATACTTACGGAATGATTGTGCACCGACGGGTCTCATAGTAACTAACACCCCCAGATTATTTCTTAATGACAGAGAGTTCCTAAAAAACTGGGCCTTGATTGCTTGGAGGTGCACCAGAGACTGGTTGATTTTGATCATTCAAACGTCTAAGCGCATAGCTGACACCATGCTTGTAGAAATCCAAGTCCTAGAGTCTAAGATAAAAACCACAATTGCTCCGAAGGTCTTTATTAAGAACTTAGACGATTCAAACAAAAATAACAGAGACTTTAGAGAACATACCCTTTCGGTCAAGATGGATAAATTCAAAAAGGATCTTGATAAATTTCAGTTCGAAAGGATTTACCCCTACTCTAGTGACACCTACACTCCCCCAGACTTTGTAAATAACACTCGCAGAAAAGGTTCATCCTACAGTACATCTAGCTCCGGCGATTATTCGTCAGGTAGCGACACTGGTAGTGATAATTCCTACCCACGAGGCAGGGGTCAGGGCAAGAGGAACTTCAGAAACAATTGGAGGGGCAACCAACAACAACAGTGGTGGTCACCCCATCCCTGGCATTTTGGAGGGATGCACCCTTTCTTCCCACCACAACAGCCAGGTCCGTTCCCACAGCCTATGGGTCCCAACATGCCTAACTTCCCCGGCAATTTTCAAGCTAACAACTTCAATGGGCAGCCTTTTTTAGGGTTTGGCCGGGGCAGGTCTCGAGGCAGGAAGAGAGGGAACACACAGCCCCAAGTACACTTCAGCCCCCCATCAACATCAACGGAAGGGAGGACACTGAGGAGCAACTCCTCCAAGAACAAGGAGACCGGACAGAGCAGTGCAGCACCAGTATAGTCATCAATCTGAGCAGTCATGTTCTGACCCAACAGGAGGAGGAGGCCTTAAACAAAGGTTTAGGCTTTGTACCTACTCACCACAATGATGAGTTTGAAACCAGGCTAGAATTAGCCAAGTTCCTTAGGAAAATTAGACTACACTTCTTTTTCGCAGACAAGGAAGAGAACACACAAAGTGAGGAAGATGCGAATACTGGACTGAAGTGTAAGTCTACTTTTACCCCCCTACCCATCTGATGCCTCCCCAGGTCCTGGCTTATGAACAGGCTTTAGAAAAAGAGATGGATGACCTCTTCAGCAGCAACCATAGAGTTTTCAACAACTTACCTAAAACTCTACATACAGCACTCAAGTCCTTGACTGACAACAAAAACTTAACAATAAAGCCAGCTGACAAGGGCGGTTCTATTGTGATAATGGACACTCAAGTGTATAGAACAGAGTGCCTTAGACAATTGAACATGAGACAATCTTACGCCCCAGTTAATTATGATCCAACTGATGAGCTGACAATGAATATCAAAACCATGGTGGAAGAAGCCTCCACTGAGGGATGGATCACCCCAGCTGAAGCCAAGTATCTTTGCAGTGAGCACCCCAGGATGCCTTACTTTTACACCTTACCCAAGGTTCACAAGGAGCAAAGACCCCCCCGGGGCGTCCCATCATTTCCGGGATAGGGTCAGCCCTTGAACCCCTCGCCACCTTTGTGGACCATTTCTTGAGACCTATGGTGCAGGAAATGCCCACTTACCTAAAGGACACCACCGACCTTCTCAGATTGCTACCCAACTTAGAGTTTGACAGAGAAACTGACCTCTTAGTTTCATTTGATGTTGAGGCACTTTATACCTCCATCCCACAGGATGAGACACTGGACGTGATACACCAACTTCTAGAGTCCAGGGAGCTTAACAGCATCACTCCTGTCTCATTCATAATGGCCTGCGCCACACTGGCCATGAAGCAAAACTTCTTTAAATTCGAGGATCAGGTTTACCTCCAAACCTCAGGGACCAGCATGGGGAGTGTTTACGCCCCCAGCCTGGCGAATCTGTACGTCCATTCCTTTGAACAGAGTCATGTACTGAACCAGACCAATCCTTTTATTCACAAATTGAAAATCTGGAAAAGGTACATCGACGACGTTTTCGTTGTGTGGCGAGGGTCGAGTGAGAGCTGCCTTGAATTCTTGGGGTGGCTCAACAACAGAAATAATCATCTCAAATTTACCATCGAGATCGGTCGAACACAACTAGCATTTCTGGATCTTCTTATAACAGCAGGATCACAGGGCCTACAATCAGAGTTGTACAGGAAGCCCACCGCAAGGAACTCCCTGTTGTTGTTCGATAGCAACCATCCACGAGCACTCAGGGAGAGCCTCCCGTTCAGTCAATTCTTACGGTTACAGAGGAACTGTTCCACAGGGACAGCTTTTGAGAAACACTCTGAAGACCTAAGCAGGCAACTTGTGGCTCGCAAATACCCCCCTAAACTTGTGAAGAGGTCTATGAAAAGGGCTAAGAACAACAACCGGGAAGCCCTTTTGGAACCGAGACCTCCCAAACCGGACCTAGACCGCCTCACCTTTGTCCATACATTTGGGAGTCTTTCTAATGGCATTCAGAAGGCGGTCAAGAAGCACTGGCCAATATTGAACTCCGGGCGCCTTACTCTTCCCCGCCCGCTTGTCTCTTTCAAGAGGGGCCCAAATCTAAGGGACAGATTGGTTCACACCAGGCCACGCGAGGAGATGCCCAGAGCTGTGGGCACACTGTGGAATCTTCCCCCTGTTCAGGGGCATCATCCCTGTGGCAATTGCCAGGTCTGTGCACAGACTAAGAAATCGCTGGAAATAGATATAGGAACCACCAGACCGTGGAAGCAAGTTAAGTTCACCAACTGCAACAGCGACCACGTGATTTATCTTATTACCTGTCCTTGTGGTTATTGATACGTGGGCATGACAACAAGGAAGGTCCGCACACGGATATCGGAGCACAAGAGCACGATCCGGTGTGCTAGACAAGCCACCAAACTGACTGCCCACTTCCTAGAAGCGAAACATCAAGCCACAGAATTTCAATGGACTGTCCTTGAACAGCCGTTCATTCCCGCACACACCACAGACGTGGCTAGTTATCTGCTGAAAAAAGAACAGAGATGGGTCCTCAAATTGAAGACACACAAAGAGGGACCGAATGACGAAATCCCATGGTCTTCTCTGTAATACAAACACTGTCTTGCCATTTCTCTGATCAATACTGTACTGTTTGAGTGACATATAGTTGGAGGGAGAGAGGTACACCAGTCCATCTGAGAGTATTAAATCATGCCCTGAGGTCTCTGTCCGAGCGAGTGAACCATGGGCCATCTAAGGCCATATCACACCTGTACTCAAACAAACAGGCCAGAGGTTTTACTGCCATGTTGTTAGCTTATTATTTACATCTGCCCAGTCACCATAGAGTTTTGACGAGACACGCTGTAGTTTATAAAAGTCTCTGCCTGTTTAAGGTAAAGAGCGCTACGAGATCACTAGCGCCTACCATCAAGACTGATTTCGGTTATTAATAATCATGCATTCTAAGCATGTATTTAATCCCTCTCAATGCTCACCTATTTTGCCCAATAACCAGTATTTCTTGATCAGATACGCTGTAGCCCATTAAGCACCTGTTCTGACTTAAGAATATAGCGCTTTTACATCACCAGTGCATATGACTCGTACTGACCGCTATCGTGCATGCTTAGCACGTGTCAAACCCTTGTTTGTGTTATTTTACTTTGTTTATCCCCGTCTGTTTATCCCCGTCTCCCTGGCGATGGTGGCAGACCCGGAACGAGCCACTTACATGATACCTAAGAGGCGTGTAATCGAAATGACAGCCAATAGGAGCGCGGCTCTGAAGAGGAGTTGCCCAATCAGAACACGCGAGGCATACGCGAGGTATACGCGTCACACCACCGCGCTCCCAATAGCAGCGCTGGTGTGATTTCACCTCCCCTCAGCCTGTTGTTTACAAGGCTCACTCGGCAACGTATTGCTGCACCGCATGACGCGGATTAACGCCGCTCGTTATACGCGAGTGAGTAACCCCACGTGATCTTCCACCCAATGATGGCAGGGTTTATTAACACCTCCTCGCCAGCCGTCGGTACCTCCCCAGATGGCCTGGACGCCGGCCAGGAGTACCGACGGTTAGGTAAGGTGGACCCTCGCGTTTTTGCAAGCATATTCACAGCAGTGCTATCTGCTCACGCTGAGCTCGCCTTTTAACATTCAATTACTTTGATTGGTCTAGATGACCATGTACTGACTGCAAATAGAAGCCACAGGAGCTTTGTTTCTATTACGTGCAATTTATGTGTTAATGTGTGTCCTACATGTTTTCTAGAGCGGTGCTTCATTTTTCCCCTGAGCCACAGCCAGGTGGGGGGAGGCCATCTGACCTTACATGTTATGGTAAGAGTTTATTAGCATTTGGTATTACAAATTTTTTACCCAAATGTCTCTAAATCATGGTTGCATTCAGGTAGTGCTTTTTCTTAATAACACATTGTAATGTTCCAGTCCAAAGCATATTTGATGGTTGGACCATATGGCCCATTTACGATTTGTAAGCCTTTCCTCTCGCCCTCTTCCCACAATGTTTTGCACAGACTGTAAGCACACCCAGAACGTACAGGTGACTGTATGCACTTGTTTTGTGTTTCTAGGGTGTTACTTTGTTCACTTGGTGTAGTAGCTTTTATTCGTAGTTTTTGGTCCTGAAGAAAGCAATGACAAAATGAGTCTTTGAATTGCTGAAACTAGTCGACCACATTGTCCTGAGACTGTCCACATAATTGGACAGTCAGCGGGCGCACTGTTTTTAACAATGGTATGGTAAGCACAACTAGAATAAATCTTTGCTTGGTGCTTATTCTTAACCAATTTTAAACCCACTTCTTTTGGCTTTTTTTCCTTCACACCTTTTTTTGCACTGCACACCCCAGTCCCATCCTTTCTACCACTCACCTACATCGAGTGGCACACCACACTGCCGTCTCTTTACTCTAGTGAGGATACCCCCTACCACCGGGTTGACCTCCTAGGAGAGTACCAATAATCTCTGACGGGTGGTACGGATAAAATCCCAAATGATGAAGGGCGGATCCGAATGGTGACTGATGGGTATTTGTCCTCGTCCACGGAGAGCTCTCTGTGACATAACCTGGTTGTAAGGGTGAGTTCTGGTCTGGTTTCCTGTGTTTTTGGGCACATTCACCTGAGACCCTCTGGTACCTTTGTTGTGTATTGAACATGATTTACAACCATATAAGGACATTTCTTGAACATAATCAATACATGGGTGGAGCAAATGGTCTCGCGAAGCCCCCTGAATGCACATTCCAATCCCCTCTAATCAGAAACAGATGTTGCACGTACTGAGCATGCGCTAGATAGGCGGAAGCTATTTATAGCTTGTTGCTGGGCAAACTCCAGTGGTGATGGTCAGTGAGGTAGGACATGCCTCGTGGCGAGCACATGGCACGATGTAGCCTACAAAGATGAGGCCAGAAAACAAAATGGAGTCTGGCCGTGAAGTAGTAAAACATAAGAAAACTACCTTAAAGACGTTATAATATGTCTTCAGTGGATGCTTAACATTTATCGCTGTTTTATTTACAACAGACGACCCTTTTCAGCATTTGCTGAAGACATTCGGCTTCTTTGTATAATCTAGATACTCATCGTTAATATCGATGATCATCATGTCGGCTATCTCTCTAGTTATGGTTTTCTTATGGGTAGCATCCGCAACAGTCTGTTTATTAGGCACACAAAATGAAATGCATAACAAACATATCATGGGACTACATTGGATACACACTGAACAGGTGAATAATATGCCAGCAATTATACATAGTCCAGTGAGGACCTTCCAACCCCATGTGGAGATCAGGGTCCAAAACCACCCAGAGAATGTCTACGACCCATTTTCTTGATGTATATCTGCTGCAATTTTGTGCAACTTATTGATAGCTTTGTATACAGAAGGAGTGTGATCAGGTATAAAAACACAACAACTACTTCCGATAATTCTACAAGCTCCACCTCGGTCCGCTAACATAACATCAAGGCCCATCCTGTTCTGTAACGCAACAACCCTAGTAATCTGTAGCTCTTCAGTAAGGTTCCCTAGAGCTGCTGCAGTTTGATTCATAACAGCCTCCACTACTCGCGTTAATCGTCGTATCTTTCTGCTATTCAAGGCTGGTCCCACAAAGGAGAACAATCCTAAATTAAAATCTACATACTGTTGTAGACTAGCGTCTGTTTGATCTACGTCATCCACAGATAGAGTGCGTTTGAACCTATTTACAGTTACATTGTTCAACAATTTCAAATCCTTGTGATAAGATGCTGGTGCTAAGAATACAGGTGGTAATAGGAATGATACATAACATACCCCAGACCATCCAGCAGGTAATCGGTAGTAACCATTATTTCCACACACAAAATAAGTGTTATGTGAAGCAAGAAAAGTACTGTTGTTCAAACCATCAATGTTTAACACAACAATGCAATCACTAACACCCACAGGAATATGGCCTACACTTTGTACACACAAATCAGCCTGTGCTTGGGCCACAGAAATTACAAATTTCTCCTGTCCAGCAGTGTCTCTGGTGTTCGTGAAGATATATGGAGTTGATGCATTGTCCGGCTTGTACTGTTCCCATTCCCATATAGTTCCATTGGCTTGGGGATAGCCATCTTTATCTTGTTGGCATTCTTTGTTCAGTTTAAAGATCAATCGTCCCACAGTAGGTTTTCTCGTAGCAAAAAGCAAAGTGTACCATGCTCTACTAGAGCCATTGCGCGAAAAGGGGAGCAGTATGAACGGTGTCCCCCCCTTCTTTTGGTGCTCTGGCATCATCCAACATATCCAGCAGTCTGTGGCATTTGTAGCAACGTGAGTATGAAGCAGCATCTGTATAAAAGTGTTATTCAGATAGGACTGTCGATGCTTCAACTCTTGATAAGGGAGTGTATAAAAGAAATGCTCATCAGGAACTGGAGTAGAAACAACATACAGTTCACAGGCAGGAGCTTTCTCCTCAACAAACCACATGGCTGTAGCAATGACTGCTATGACAAAAATGAACCCTACAGAACCAAAAATCTTCCTCTTATCCATTTCAACCGAAAGTCACAGTATCTTCCTGTTTCTAAAGTGTTGTCAGAACTCTTACCCCTAGGTAGCCGTTGTTTTCTTCGCCATCGGGCGAAGACAGGTGTCACTACTCTAATGCATGGCTGATCCACCCCCTTGCCTCATTGGCTCTCCGTTTCACAAACCTACGGACCGTTCCGACAACTTCTCACACAATCGCAGATTATTTTCTTGGTCGCAAGTCATATCTCCTCGATGCAGGCGTTGTTTGGTCCGGGAAGAACTCCTCAGAATCGTCAGGTCCCACAGCACGGCCTTTGTCCTTAGTCAGGATGACTAGATGGTCTGTCAGCACAGCAGGCTCCACCAGGTCAGGTTGTACTTTCCGATAATGAACTGAATGAATCCAATTTTTCCGATTCGTCACTCGCACTGCTGTTCTTGTGGCCAGAAGAACTTGTTCAGGACCACACCATCTTGCCTCCAGACTATTCGACCTCTCAAAGGATTTCACGAGGACAAAGTCGCCAGGCCGGAGGTTGTGACCTTCTCCTGTGGACCGATCAGGGAGTGCTTCTCGAACCTGTTGGTGAATAGAAACCAAACTATCAGTTAATTGTGCCAAATAGTCATTCATTAAAACACAAGGTACATCATACACTGAACTCGGTTTGGGCACCCCCCATATATTCATGGGGCACCCAAAAACAATTTCATAAGGTGTCAAACCTGTCCGAGAGTGCGGTACCGATCTGATAGACAACAACGCCAAAGGCAGAGCATCTGGCCAAGTCAGAGAAGTAGATGCCTGTATTTTTGCAATTTTTAATTTCAAAGTTCCATTGTACTTCTCCACCAATCCTGCTGATTGCGGGTGGAATACTGCATGGAACTTCTGCACAATGCCTAATCCTTTCAGGATATACTTAATAACGTCCGCCACAAAATGGGGCCCGTTATCACTCCACAGTAATCTGCAAACACCAAATCGAGGAAAGAATTCCTTCAAAAGCACCTTAGCAGTAGTCATTGCAGTATTGTCCTTAGTAGGGTATGCTTCGATCCATTTACTGAATGCACAAACCACAACCAGAACGTACTTCAGATTATTACAGCGTTCCAGCTGAATGTAATCCATTTGCAATACTTCAAAGAGTGCAGTGGGTGTTGCAAATCCTCCTGCTGGAGTTCGCGTCCCTTTTCCTGGATTGTACTTTAGTCAAATTTTATTCATAATTTATTTATTTATAATTACATTTGTTAAGCGCACAGCTACCCGGAGGTTTCCCGGCGCTAAAGCAAACTGAACGGTATAAAGGGTGGGAGGGGCGTCAAACCATAAAATTAAGTATTGAAAAGCCAAGTTTTAATTCCTTTACGGAATGTCAAAAAGCACAATTCAGAGCGCAAAAATTGGGGTAAAGAGTTCCATAAGGAGGGGGCCAGCAGGGAGAACAAACGTCCTCCCATTTTGGCTCTGTTAATGCGCGGAATCTTAAACTTGTTCTGCGTGGAGGACCTAAGTGTACGGGGGGAAAATATTGCTGCACCAGAGCAGAGAGATAGTGAGGGGCTCTACCAGTCATGATCTTGTGCATGTAGCAAAGTGCTTTGAATTTAACTCTGCTCTCGATTCGCAACCAGTGCAATTTCCGCATATGGTGAGTGACCGAGGATCTGGCAGGAAGGTGACGGATAAGGCGAACTGCCATATTCTGTACCACCTGGTACTTCCTGGTTACCTCCTTGGCGGCACCCAAGAGAAGGATGTTCCCATAGTCCAGGCGTGAGATGACAAGAGCCTGGACTACGGTCCTCAGGGTGTCAGCAGGCAGCATCCACGTGATTTTTCTCAGCCACCTGATGATGGTGGTACAGGTGGCGGAGACTTTCACAACGTGTTGCTTGAAGGTTAGTTGGTTGTCGAAGAGAACCCCGAGGTTGCGAGCACACACGGATGGAATGGGTAAAGGACCCATCTCCGGTGGCCAAAGGTGTGGGCCCCAGAGCGAGGTGTCTGGGCCAAACAGGAGCAGTTCTGTTTTGTCCCCGTTTAATTTTAATTTGTGCTTCAGCATCCAATCCGATATTTGTTTCAGCCCGGATTGAAGAGAAGAGTCTGTACTACTCTCCTAGCCATGTTAGCAATCTCTGGGTGCTCCCAGACCTGTGCAAACAATTTCACAATCGCTGCAGCTCCAACATGTGCTAGGCCATGTGCCATCTGAACCATGGGTTGCACGAAGGCTGTAGGCAACTTCCACCTATCCATCTGCTTATTCCTCCAGCAGCCTTCATCGTCCAATTCTCCATCTTTGGACCATTGCTCTCGTTCCCTATCAGTGGCAGTCTTTTGCATTTCTAACACCTTCTCCCTTACATCATGCCACCCTTCAGCTTGGGACTTGACAACAGACATAGAAGTGGAACCAGACTGCATCGCAGTTTCTCGTGACACTCGATCTACAAAGGCATTTCCTTGTCCCACCTTGTCTGTCACTTTCTTGTGCGCACTGCATTTTACTATAGCTATTCTTCTAGGGAGTGTCAGTGCAGTCAGAAGCTGGTGTACTAGCTCTCCATACATAATTTGTGTTCCGTGTGATGTCAAAAAGCCCCTTTCCTTCCAGAGCAGGCCGAAATCGTGCGCCACTCCGAAAGCATAGCGGCTATCAGTGTAAACATTCACACATAATCCTGTGCTAAGCTCACAAGCACGTATCAATGCTATTAGTTCAGCTGCCTGTGCTGATTTCTGTGGTATGCGGGCTGTCTCCACTATCGTATGTAATGTGGTAATTGCATAGGCCGCAGAAGTAGTTCCATCTGATAACTTTAAACAAGACCCATCCACCCACAGCTCTCCATCTACATCTGTAAAGGGCGTGTCTTGCAAATCAATGCAACCCTTTGTCTGTTCCTTCGTCACAAAGACACAGTCATGCGTCTCTTGTGCTTCAGGCCGGGTCGTTGAAAAGGGCAACAATTTGGCTGGGTTTAATGTTGCACATCGTTTCAAAGTTATGTGGGGGGCCAATAATGTCAGTTCATATCCTGTGAGACGAGCACTAGTCAGATGCTGCATTTCGTCTGATTCAAAAGGGCATCCACAGCATGGGGGACCAACACTAACAGCTTATGTGATAAAACAATCCCTTCACTCTGGCGTATTGACACAGCTGTCGCCGCAACTGAACGAAAACATCCAGGTAATGCTCGGGCAACAGGATCAAGTACTGCCGAGAAGTATGCACAAGGGCGCTGCTTATCGCCGTGCATCTGCACTAACACTGACAACGCGCATCCATCTCTCTCATGCACATACACTGTAAAGTGCTTTGTATAATCAGGGGTGCCTAACACTGGTGCCGAACAAAGGGCTTGACGTAATTAGCATTCTCACATTCATCTGTCCATGGAAGGGGGACTGGGGTATCTTTTGTCAAAAGGGCTAACAGTGGTTTGACTATGTGTGAAAATCCTAATATCCATTGCCTACAAAAGGAGGTAAGACCCAAAAAGGCTCGAACTTCTTTCTGCGTGGAGGGGACTGGTGTATCTAAAATGGCTTGAATGCGATCTGGTGTAAGTGCACGCCCCTCCTTAGACAAAAGGTGACCTAAGTAGGTTACCTTTGGTCTATAGAATTGTAATTTTTTCTTCGATACTTTGTGATTGTGAGAGGCCAAAAATGTAAGTAAGGACAAAGTGCATGTTTCACATTGCTCCGGGGTGTCAGCGGCCAGCAAAATGTCATCGACATATTGTATAAGTGCCACGCCATCAGATAAAACAAAGGAATCCAGTTGCCGCTTCAATGCCTGACTATAGATACTTGGACTTTCAGTATAGCCCTGGGGAACTCTACAAAATCTATACAATCTATTATTCAAAGTGAAGCCGAAAAGGTATCGGCTGTCAGGATGGATAGGGATCGAAAAGAAAGCATTCTTCAAATCTATAACAGAAAACGTCGTTGCAGTTGGTGGGACCAAAGTGAGAAGTGTCGTAATATCTGAGACCACAGGGTATTGAGGTATTACAATTTTATTAACCTCCCGTAAATCGATAATAAATCGATAAACTCTGGTATCAGTGTCCTTTTTCAAAATCGGTAGGATAGGGCTGTTACACACATTGTAAGGGACTTCTTCGACCACTCCAACTTTAATCAAATCCTGAACTATTTGAATGAGCGCCTCCTCC